>NC_056080.1:46008737-46645925 GCF_016772045.2 Ovis aries
CATGAAATTAAAAGACGCTTACTCTTTGGAAGAAAAGTTATGACCAACCTAGATAGCATATTCAAAAGCAGAGACATTACTTTGCCAACAAAGGTCTGTCTAGTCAAGACTATGGTTTTTCCTGTGGTTATGTATGGATGTGAGAGTTGGACTGTGAAGAAGGCTGAGTGCCAAAGAATTGATGCTTTTGAACTGTGGTGTTGGAGAAGACTCTTGAGAGTCCCTTGGACTGCAAGGAGATCCAACCAGTCCATTCTGAAGATCATCCCTGGGATTTCTTTGGAAGGACTGATGCTAAAGCTGAAATTTCAGTACTTTGACCACCTCATGCGAAGAGTTGACTCATTGGAAAAGACTCTGATGCTGGGAGGGATTGGGGGCAGGAGGAGAAGGGGAAGACAGAGGATGAGATGGCTGGATGGCATCACTGATTCAATGGATGTGAGTCTGAGTGAATTCCGGGAGTTGGTGATGGCCAAGGAGACCTGGCATGCTGCAATTCATGGGGCTGCAAAGAGTCGGACATGACTGAGCGACTGAACTGAACTGAACTGATTAGCCTTGTGTGCCTTCAATATATGGTTTATATGTTGAGGTAAATTCCTTCTATACCTTGACGATAGTTTTTATCATAAGAGTATGTTAAATTTTTTCACATGACTTTCCTGTATCTATAAAGATGATCATGTGACTTTTCCCCTTCATTTTGTTAGTGTGATGTATCACATTAATTAATTTACATATGTTAAACCATTCTTGTATCCCTGATAGATCCCACTTGGTCATGGTGTCTGATCCTCTTATTGTATTGTTGAATTTTTTTCCCTGTGATTTACAGAGGACTTTCCCATGGATTTTGTTACAGATATTGATTTGTAGTTTACCTTTCTTATGGTGGAAGGCTTAATATTGTTAAATATCCATTCTGACTTGAAGCTATCTATAGAGTCAATGCAATTCTTCAAAACCAGAATGGTATTTTTTTTTTTTACAGAAACAGAAACAGCAAGCCTAAAATATATGTGGAATCATAAAAGACTCATAATAGCTAAAGCAATCTTGAGAAAGAAGGGCAAAGTTGGAGACTTCACAATTCCTCATTAAAAATATATTATGAAGTTACAGTAATTAAAACAGTATTGTATGGCATAAAGAGAGACATATAGATCAATAGAATAGGATAGAGGGCCAGAAATAAACACACACATATACAGTCAGCATATCTTTGACAAGGCTGCCAAGAATACACAATGGGGAAAGGATAGTTTCTTCAACAAATGGTTTTGTGAAAATTGGATATCCACATGCAAAAGAATGAAACTGAACTTCTATCTTATGCCATAAATGAAAATCAATGCAAAGTGGACGGAAGACTTGAATGTATGACTTGGAATTGTAAAACTTCTAGAAGAAAAAAGGGGGAAAATCTTCCTGACAATGATTTCTTAAATACCAAAAGCACTGGCAACAAAGCAAAAGCAGACAATGGGACTACATCAAACTAAAATGATTCTGCCAGCAAAGAAAAGAAACAACATATAAAAAGGCAATCTATGCCACTCCAGTATTCTTGCCTGGAAAATTCCATGGACAGAGGAGCCTGGTGGTCTATAGTCCCTGGGGTCCCAAAGAGTCAGCCATGACTGAGCATGCACACACACAAACTGAAGTTCACTGAGCTCAGTCAAGAATTTTCTAAAAAAAAAAAAAAAAAAGGCAATCTATGGAATGGGAGAAAATATTTGGAAACCATATATCTAAGGGCTTAATTTCCAAAATATATAAGAAACTTCTCTGCTCAGTAGTAAACAAACAAACATATAGTGATTAAAAAGAATGGTCAAAGGACTTGCATAGACATGTTCTCAGAGAAGTCATACAAATGGCCAACAGGTATATAAAAGTATTCTCCACATTACTAATTATCAGGGAAATCCAAACCTTAACCATAATAAGATATCACTTCACTCCTGTTTAGAAAGCTATTCTTGAAGAAACAAAAGATGATTAGTATTGGTAAGAATTTAGAGAAATTGGACCCACAGTAAACTGTTAGGAGTTAAAATGATTTAGTCACTATAGAAAACTACCATATGATCCAGAAATCCCACTTCTGGCTATATAAAGATAATTGAAATCAGGATCTTGAAGAGATATCAGTACTCTCATATTCATTATAGCATTATTCCCAAAGGCCATGATAATTGAAACAATCTAAATGTCTGAGGATGGATAAAGGGATAAAGAAAATGTGGTATGTATCTTTTTGTATATACAAACACACACACTAGAATAGTATTCAGCCCTAAAAAGAATGGGAATTCTGCCATATGTGACAACATGGATAAATCTGGAGGACATTTGCTAATTAAAATAATGTAGTCACAGAAGGACAAATTCTATATTTGCATGAATATGCAGTATCTTAACTAGTCAAACTCATAGACAGAGAGCAGAATGGTGATTCCAGAGAGAATCACCAGAGAAAACGGGCAGCTGCTTTTCTATAGCTATAAAGTTTCATTTACATAAGATATGAATAAGTCCTAGAAACTTATACAACAATAAGCCTATAGCTAAGATTAGTATATTGTGCCTTTAAATTAGCCTCCAATTACAATAAATAAATACATTAAAAACAAATAAATAAAAGGAAAAAAATTAAGTACAGAGGTCATGGTGTTTTTGCCAGTTAAAAAACCAAGGTTGAGGCCTCGCCTAAAAGAAGAAATTTGCCTTACGAGCTTCAGACCTACGAGCCCTATCCAAAGACAGCTTAGCTTTATGCCCACGAGTTCAAGTCTACCCATGATGTTTGAACTTGAATGCCTGGAGTTGTTTAGCCAGCCTTCACAATCACATAATGCAATTCTTATAATACATTTAATAATAATTTATCTCTTACTGGTTATGCTTTTCTTATTGAACCCTGACTGATACAAGGAGTTATAGTTAGATTCTGTATTCTTCAATTGGAGTGGTTCTGATGATAAATTATGTTTAAGAAAGCAAGTTACAGAGTAATATGTATAGTATAATTGCATATTTTAGTATAATATTTATATTTTTATAAATAAAGTCTTATGTGTATACATTTATATGAACTTGAGATTAGTATAAAAAGACACACATCAAATTAATACTGATTATCTCACACAGCATAGGAGCAACAGAAAAGGGAACAGAATGCTAAACTTTATTATATTTCCATATGTGCTTAAATGGTTATTAAGACTATGCATTTTATAATTAAAAAGCAAAACTAAAAAACAAAAACTATAGTAAATCCACATGACAGCCATAAAAATAATGATTAAAATAGTAAATGATTTAGAGACATGTTAATGATATAATTTTAAGTGACAAAGATATAAATTTATATCTGTCATGAAGTGGCAGAGGTTAGGGGAAACAGAAATAAAGATTCAGGCACTCTATTTTTTTTTAAGACACATAGGAAAAAAGATGGGAAGGAAATATACCAAAATATTTATAAAATTTATCTCTGGGTAGTATGTTCATGTGTGATTTTTAGATTTCTTTTCCTTGTATTTTTGTGTTTTTTCCCCAAAATTGCTTTCAAAGAAAATGACTTACTGTTATAATCAGATCAAATTCTTAATATTTTTAAAAAGATGACCTGTTGGGAAGCAGTTTCTGGAAGCTTTTCTACAGTGTGGGAGATATATTGGAACCAGAGTGAATGGTATGAATCTTCTAGTTGATCTAGGATCTGCAAAAAGCACACTAAAACAATTCCTCTAATAGCACTAACAGTTTAGGTAGTGTCAGAAATTGTTGGTGTCTTTCATTAGGCCAAGCAGCCAGTAGAATTTCTGTAATGATTCCACATCATGTCCTAAAGCAGTGTCCAAATGCTAAAAGCAAACTGAATTCAATGGGACTTAAAGTGAATTATCAATAAGTACTCTACCCAAAACCTGAGAAGACTTAGATAAAACTAAGCAGAGTCTTTCTAATGATCCTTCCTTGCCTCTGGACCATTTCAATCCCCAATACTTCAGACAGGAGAATATATTTGTACCAGGACTCAAATGGTAGGCCCATTTTTTTAGACGCAGTTTTTTCCAACTTGAATACAGATGTTTTAAGGTATAATTCTCCTCCCTTAGGAGTGAGGCAACACCAGAAATTCTGGTGTCTTCTCAAGGAATTTCAAAGCCTGGCTGTATTGTATTTTTTATGCCAGAAAGGCAGGACCATGAGCAGGAGACCAGATAGTACTTTGTAAACCACAAGGTTAAATGCTAAATCCCACAGTTGGAAAGCAGTATAGAAAGTATCTCTACCAGCTATATTCCCTTTGGAAAGGAGAATAACGTATTTCAAATAAAAAAGTATGGTTTAGTGTGATTCTACATCATGCAAATGGTCCTGGTTTTAAATCATGCAAGTGGCCCTGTTATATTTTCTATAATTTACTTTAAAATACTTTTATACAGAGATCATTATATATACCAGTACATTAATAGGGGCATTTAGTTAACACGTAAAGTGATCCAATCAGGAATACACACTCAAGAAGTGATTTGTTAACATATTGAAATTCAGAAGTCTTTGCTCAAGAGGCCACAACTACCAGCAGTTCAGTCGCCTTAATTCAGGAGGCCTAATTAGTCACTGATAAAAAAGAATGCTGTACAAGATATGCCTTCTCCATAAATGTCATATAGGCACTTTAGCCTTCACAAGAACTGGGTATAAGAATCCAGGGAACCCTGCTGCTGCTGCTGCTGCTGCTGTTGCTAAATCACTTCAGTCAAGTCCGACTCTGGGCAACCCCATAGATGGCAGCCCACCAGGCTCCGCCGTCCCTGGGATTCTCCAGGCAAGAACATTGGAGTGGGTTGCCATTTCCTTCTCCAATGCATGAAAGTGAAAAGTGAAAGTGAAGTCGCTCAGTCGTGTCCTACTCTTCGTGACCCCATGGACTGCAGCCTACAACGCTCCTCTGTCCGTGGGATTTTCCAGGCAAGAGTACTGGAGTGGGTTGCCATTGCCTTCTCCACCAGTGAACTCTATAGCCTATATATATACTTCAGAAGGAAGTCTGAATTTTAAGATTGAAAATGGGTACTATATTTTGGCCTAATCAGAGGATTTTGTCACCAGACTTTGACTAGGAAGTTAGCTGAAAGTGAAAGTGAAAGTCTGTCAACCGCGTCCAACTCTTTGCAACCCCATGGACTCTATATAGTTCATGGAATTCTCCAGGCCAGAATACTAGAGTAGGTGCCCATTCCCTTCTCCAAAATTACCAAATCTGCCTCAACTAAACTAAACTTTTCACAGAAGATGCTGTCATGTATCTAAGGACAGAGTTGTGACTTCATTGAAATTACAGACCAGGCGGCATGACTGCTTTTGTGTTTGTTTGCTAATACACTTTTGTATGTTTGGGAGAATTGAGCTGAGGTATAAGTGTAATAATCTCATCTAGTTGGGCTTCCCTGGTGGCTCAGAGGTTAAAGCGTCTGCCTGGAAGGTGGGAGACCTGGGTTTGATCCCTGGGCCGGGAAGATCCCCTGGAGAAGGAAAGAATCCCATGGAGGGAGGAGCCTGGTAGGCTACAGTCCATGGGGTAGCAAAGAGTCGGACACAAAGTAGTGATAATGTAGGGGAAATCAACCTCTAAGTATCACTTAACCCTGACTAGTTGAAACTATTTTTATCTGCCAAAAATAACCTAATAATAGGAAACCACCAAAGTGGATTATGTCAGTTTGCAACACAAATCTCTCTGCCTCTAGAAAAATGAAAATTAATTTAACTCTATGTTCTTCATATCCATATTCTTCTTTCTCCTCTCAGGTCACTTACCAATTTTTTCATCTTCCTGTACCATTTTCCTCTCTTCTCTGAAAGCTCTGAGCCAGCGTATCTTCTCCTCCAATTTCTTGGCAAAGAATAGATGTATCTCCTCAGTCTCCTTGTTGTGAAGCTTGAAGGCATTTTTCATGCTTACATTAAAGTCATCATCTCTGCCATCTTCAATGTCCACTACCTCATATTTATCCATATCAATGCGGCCTTTGTAGTACAGAATGTCTCTCCGGATCAGGTCCTAGACAGAAAGAAAGAGAAGGCTTTTTGTTGGAGGTATGTGGAGAGTGGGTACAAGGACAGTTGGCACATATGTACAGCAGAATGCTAACACTGCCATTGTTCTTGTGTATCAGTGAGAGGTGGTTTGGTTTAAATCTGGGCAGGTTACCTTAGCTTATGACACTACAGTTGGCTAACTAGATGCTATTAGAGAAATCCTCTGGCCTACATCCATGGATTTTGTCTCAGACCTCAGCCTCAATGCACGTATATGTTTACAACAAGACTGCTGATGTGAAGTAGGAACCAGTAAGCCACACATGCATGGCTACAAAGGGCTTTTCCTCTTCCAAAATATTTGCAAGCCTTCCAGAAGTATGAGATAAACTGACTAGTTGCCTGAAGTATATTCAGGAATCTAAGTAGGCCATCGAGACTGGCATATCAGAGAGGGGATGAGTGATAAGAGTAGCTAGGTAGTCAAAGGCTGCTGGCCAGGAAGGATTATCTAGAGAAGGTTGAACACTTAGAATTCTGGGGGTTTTTGGAAAAGGACTCATCTAGAAGGAGAAACGTAGGGAAAGTGAATAAAAAGCTTCATATGTTGACATGGATGAATCTTACAAATCTTATTGCATGAGAAAAATAAAAGTAGTGGTTGGATACAAAGAATATATTGCCTATCCATTATGATTGTTATTTTCATTTTTGGGTATATGAAATTGAATTAAACCCAGTCCATTAGACATTCATAATTATTCAATGTATAGTGCCCTTATATTTCTATTCATTTACTTGCTTACTTGCTTTTAATGATGTATTAAGTTCTGGTGAACCCAATCCCCATTCCAAAACCTATAACACCAAGGCAGACCACATATTAAATCACATGCTCATAATTTCCCTGCTTTCTATTCTATATAATTTTATCTCATCTACATGTATTCTGTTTACATAAAGTTAAAAAAAACACAAAACAATGACACATAATATTTAGGGATATATACAAAATTTATGAGAAAAATACAACAATGATACATGCCAAATTCAAGGGAATACAAAGAGGAGAATGGGGACAAGAGAGAAAAAGGGAAATGGATGCAAGAGGGAGAGGAGGAAGACAGTAGTTATAATGATTTATTTCTTAAATTGAATAGTTTGCCTTGGAAACAAGCAGAGATGATTTTGTCATTTTTGAGTTTGCATCCAAATACTGCATTTCTGAATCTTTTGTTGACTATGAGGGCTTACTCCATTTCTTCTAAGGGATTCAAAATAAAGCAGGGCAAAGAGTTTTTCCAAGAGAACGTACTGGTTATAGAAAACACCCTCTTCCAACAAAACAAGAGATGACTCTACACATGACTCTACACTCTACACATCACCAGATGGTCAATACTGAAATCAGATTAATTATATTCTTTGCAGTCAAAGATGGAGAAGCTACACATAGTCAGCAAAAACAAGACTAGGAGCTGATTGTGGCTCAGATGAGTCCAGTTCAGTTCAGTTGCTCAGTCGTGTATAACTCTTTGTGACCCCATGAACTGCAGCAGGCTAGGCCTCCCTGTCTATCACCAACTCCTGGAGTTCACCCAAACCCATGTCCATCAAGTCGATGATGCCATCCAGATATCTCATCCTCTGTTATCCCCTTCTCCTCCTGCCCTCAACCTTTCCCAGCATCAGGGTCTTTTCAAATGAGTCAGCTCTTCGCATCAGGTGGCCAAAGTACTGGAGTTTCAGCTTCAACATCAGTCCTTCCAATGAACATGTAGGACTTATCTCCTTTAGGATGGACTGGTTGGATCTCCTTGCAGTCCAGGGGGTTCTCAAAAGTCTTCTCCAACACCACAGTTCAAAAGCATCAATTCTTCGGTGCTCAGCTTTCTTTATAGTCCAAGTCTCATATTCATACATGACCACTGGAAAAACCATAGCCTTGACTAGACAGACCTTTGTTGGCAAAGTAATGTCTCTGCTTTTGAATATGCTATTTAGGTTGGTCATAACTTTCCTTCCAAGGAATAAGGGTCTTTTAATTTCATGGCTGCAATCACCATCTGTAGTGATTTTAGAGCCCCCCAAAATAAAGTCTGACACTGTTTCTACTGTTTCCCCATCTATTTGCCATGAAATGATGGGACTGGATCCCATGGTGTTAGTTTTCTAAATGTTGAGCTTTAAGCCAACTTTTTGACTCTCCTCTTTCACTTTCATCAAGAGGCTCTTTAGTTCTTCTTCACTTTCTGCCATAAGGGCAGTGTCACCTGCATATCTGAAATTATTGATATTTCTCCTGGCAATCTTGATTCCAGTTTCTGCTTCCTCCAGCCCAGCGTTTCTCATGATGTACTCTGCATAGGAGTTAAATAAGCAGGGTGACAATATACAGCCTTGACGTACTCCTTTTCCTATTTGGAACCAGTCTGTTGGTCCATGTCCAGTTTTAACTATTGCTTCCTGACCTGCATACGGGTTTCTCAAGAAGCAGGTCGGGTGACCTGGCATTCCCATCTCTTTCAGAATTTTCCACAGTTTATTGTGATCCACACAGTCAAAGCCTTTGGCATAGTCAATAAAGCAGAAATAGATGTTTTTCTGGAACTCTCTTGCTTTTTCGATGATCCTGCAGATGTTGGCAATTTGATCTCTGGATCTTCTGCCTTTTCTAAAACCGGCTTGAACATCTGGAAGTTCATAGTTCACATATGGCTGAAGCTTGGCTTGGAGAATTTTGAGCATTACTTTACTAGCATGTGAGATGAGTGCAATTGTGCAGTAGTTTGAGCATTCTTTGACATTGCCTTTCTTTGGGATTGGAATGAAAACTGACCTTTTCCAGTCCTGTGGCCACTGCTGAGTTTTCCAAATTTGCTGGCATATTGAGTGAAGCACTTTCACAGCATCATCTTTTAGGATTTGAAATAGCTCAACTGGGATTCCATCACTTCCACTAGCTTTGTTCATAGTGATGCTTCCTAAGGCCCACTTAACTTCACCTTCCAGGATGTCTGGCTCTAGGTGAGTGATCACACCATTGTGATGATCTGGGTCGTGAAGGTCTTTTTTGTACAGTTCTTCTGTGTATTCTTGCCACCTCTTCTTAATATCTTCTGCTTCTGTTAGGTCCCTACCATTTCTGTCCAATATTGAGCCCATTTTTGCATGAAATGTTCCCTTGGTATCTCTAATTTTCTTGAAGAGATCTCTAATCTTTCCCATTCTATTGTTTTCCTCTATTTCTTTGCATTGATTGCTGAGGAAGGCTTTCTTATGGCTCAGACCATGAATTCCTTATTGCCAAATTCAGACTTAAATTGAAGAAAGTAGGGAAAACCACTAGACCATTCAGGTATGACCTAAATCAAATGCCTTATGATTACACAGTGGAAGTGACAAACAGATTCAAGGGATTAGATCTGATAGTGCCTGAAGATCTATGGATGGAGGTTCATGACATTGTATAGGAGGCAGTGATCAAGACCAGCCTCAAGAAAAAGAAATGCAAAAAGGCAAAATGGTTGTCTGAGGAGGCCTTACAAATAGCTGAGAAATGGAGAGAAGCTAAAGGCCAAGGAGAAACAGAAACATATTCCCATTTGAATGCAGAGTTCCAAACAGCAAGGAGAATAAGAAAGACTTCCTCAGTGATCAATGCAAAGAAATACAGGGAAACAATAGGATGGGTAAGACTAGAGATCTCTTTGAGAAAATTAGAGATACCAAGGGAACATTTCATGCAAAGATAGGCACAATAAAGGACAAAAATGGTATGGACCTAACGGAAACAGAAGATATTAAGAAAGGTGGTAAGAATACACAGAAGAACTATACAAATAAGATCTTAATGACCCAGATAACCGTGATAGTGTGATCATTCACCCAGAGCCAGACATCCTGGAATGCGAAATCAAGTGGGCCTTAGGAAGCATCACTACCAACAAAGCTAGTGGAGGTGAGGGAATCCCAGTTGAGCTATTTCAAATCCTAAAAGATGATGCTGTGAAAGTGCTGTACTCAATATTCCAACAAATCTGGAAAGCTCAGCAGTAGCCACAGGACTGGAAAAGCTCAGTTTTCATTCTAGTCCCAAAGAAAGGCAAAGCCAAAAATGTTCAAACTACTGCACAATTGCCCTCATCTCACACGCTAGCAAAGTAATGCTCAAAATTCTCCAAGCCAGGCTTCAACAGTACATGAACCCTGAACTTCCAGATGTTCAAGCTGGATTTAGAAAAGGCAGAGGAACCAGAGATCAAATTGCCAACATCTATTGGGTAATGGAAAAAGCATGAGCGTTCCAGAAAAAATCTACTTCTGTATTATTGACTACCCCAAAGTCTTTGTGTGGATCACAACAAACTGTGGAAAATTCTTCAAGAGATGTGAATACCAGAATACCTTACCTGCCTCCTGAGAAATCTGTATGCAGGTCAAGAAGCAACAGTTAGAGCTGGACATGGAACAACAGACTGGTTCCAAATTGGGAAAGGAGTACGTCAAGGCTGTATATTGTCAGCAATTCCTGCTTATTTAACTTACATGCAGAATCCATCAGGTTAACTGCCAGACTGGATGAAGCAAAATCTGGAATCAGGATTGCCAAGAGAAATATCAATAACCTCAGATATGCAGATGACACCACTCTTATGGCAGAAAGTGAAGAAGAACTAAAGAGCCTCTTGATGAAAGGGAAAGAGGAGAGTGAAAAAGCTTTCTTAAACTCAATATTCAAAAAACTAAGATCATGGCATCCAGTCCCATCACATAATGGCAAATAGATGGGGAAACAATGGAAACAGAGACAGACTTTATTTTCTTAGGCTCCAAAATCACTGCAGATGGTGACTGCAGCCATGAAATTAAGACACTTGTTCCTTGGAAGAAAAGCTATGACCAGCCTAGACAGAATATTAACAAGCAGAAACATTACTTTGCCTACAAAGGTCCCTTTAATCAAAGCTATGATTTTTCCAGTAGTCATATATGGATGTGAGAGTTGGACTATAAAGAAAGCTGAGTACCAAAGAATTGATGCTTTTGAACTGTGGTGTTGAAAAATACTCTTGAGAGTCCCTTGGACTGCAAAGAGATTAAACCAGTCCATCCAAAAGGAAATCAGTCCTGAAATTTCACTGGAAGTACTGATGCTAAAGCTGAAACTCCAATACTTTGGCCACCTGATGCAAAGAACTGACTCACTGGAAAAGACCCTGATGCTTGGAATCATTGAAGGTGGGAGGAGAAAGGGATGACAGAGGATGAGATGGTTGGATGGTGTCACCAACTCAATGGACATGAGTTTGAGCAAGCTCTGGGAGTTGGTGATGGACAGGGAGTTTGAGATGGACAGGGAAGCCTGGTGTGCTTCAGTCCATAGGGTCGCAAAGAGAAGGACAGGACTGAGCAACTGAACTGAACTGATCTCATATTCTCCAGTCTTCCTAGGTGGCGCTGTGGTAAAGAACCTGCCTGGCGTAGGAGACCAAAGAGAAATGGGTTTGATCTCTGGGTCAGAAATATCCCCTTGAGGAGGGCATGGCAACCCACTCCAGTATACTTGCCTGGAGAATCCCATGAATAGAGGAGCCTGATGGGCTATAGTTCATAGGGTGTCAGAGAGTTGGACACGACAGAAGGGACTTAGCACACATATACTCAGATTCCCAATCCTTAGTCTTCACACTGCATGGTAAACAGAGCTTTTCTGTAGGGCTGGGGAAGACTGTCTTTAAGGATTCTCAGCATAGCTCTGTCAATCTCAAAACCCTAGGTTGCCAAATACATCATGGTGTTCTTTTCCTTCCATAATGATTATGCATATAAATAAGCTTTTGCATAGAGATTGGTTCTAACCCATTAGGTAATCCTGATATCAAGTTTACAAGAAATATAGGTCTGCTATACAGAGTGGGACAATGTAGTTACAAGCCTGTTTCAGAGTTTGGATTCCTTTTACCATGCTCAAATTGGGCAAGTTCAGTCCTGCCAAAATAATGGGGTGGCTCCTTGATGTTTCAGCAGGTTAAGAATCTATCTGTCTGCAACACAGGAGATGTGGGTTCAATCCCTGGGTCAGGAAGATTCCCTGAGTAGGAAATGGCAATCCACTCCAGTATTCTTGCCTAGAAAATTCCATGGAGAGAGGAGCCTGGTGGGTTAGAGTCCAAAGAGTCATAAAGAGTTGGACATGACTGAGCGACTAAGCATGCATGCACACTCATGAACTAACTTCTATAATCCCTAGGAACACTTTGTGAAACATATGCATAAAAAGTAGGCCCTGTCAAACTAACTACAAAAGCAAGACAAGCTGAGGAGAATGTATCGATGCAATCTACTTTGATCCTGTAAAGGCCTGAAACCTGCCTTACAATATGTAATACACATGCACATAGACCTGGACCACACAGCTAATAGGCGGGTGCCCACCTGGCTAGAATATAGGCAGATTCAACCCTCCCTCTATTCCTAACTTCAGCATGCTGCTTCCTTTCCCTCTGAATTGGTGTGTCATAAACATTGTTAGCCTTCAAAATCTTTAATAGTTTTCAAAAATGGAAAGGATGCACATGATCTTAGAGCTAAATTAAAAGCATCAACTGAACCTCCTATTGTTTCTTCAGGTATCTGAGGATAATAATGAATGACAGAGAATTCTGTCTTTGTGGCAGGGGAATAGGACTAGAGGGATGTGTCATTAAAATTCTCCCTTTTCCTGTTCTTTCTGGCTCCCCAGAGGGTTGAAAGTGAGCTTTCAGACATCAGATTAGTCATAAAGCTAAGTGAAGGGATGCGCTATGAATGATTAAGAATGACCCACTGTTCAGAAAACCGACCAGAAAGGGTAGCTAAGGCCACTAAGCAGAACAGAATGGTGAAAAGAATATCAGTTAGAGTCTAAAGTTCTGAGTTTGAATTTTAGCTGCTTAACCTCCTAGCTGTGTGGTAATGGGCAAATGAATTAACCTTGCTGAGCCTCAATTCCCTCAACTATAAAGTTAGGAGAGTCATATTTACCTTGTAAAATTGTTGTAAAGCTCAAATCTAAACATGCAGTATCCACGTCATGAGGCTAGCTTTACCTGATAAACATGGTGCTGAGCTTTCTTGCTTTCAGACCAGTGTTTCATAGATCTTAAAAACTCCTTTTGATAAATGTAAAAAACCCATTGCCTCATTTAGTTCATTTGAACTTTCAAAGTAAGTTAATTAGTGTGACTGAAAAGAAATCAAAGTTAAAGCAACTCTGAATGTTTTAAAATTTACATAGCTACCCCACTGTCCCTAGAAATTCCATAAACCCTTTCAGGGCAGGGGTGGTATTAGTGGTGGGTGGCAAATACTGTTTGCTACTCACTCACCAAAATCACAGATCTATACCTGGGCTCACACTACTAATCCCCTCCCTGACCCAAAGAAGCCTTCTATTCTAGCCCTTTCAGACTTTAAGATCAAATTCACACATTCTTCTTCCTCAAAGCAGCCTTCCATGACTGCACCCTCTAGATCACACCATTACAGTTTTCCTTTTCTGAATGCTAGCACTGACTATGAAGACACTATGAAGACAAGTATAAAGACTATGAAGACAACTGGCATTCAATTACCACCCTAGTGAATTTGCATTAGTTCTGTTTTATATGTTTTATTGCTAATTTTGTCTGTCCATTCAGGTTGTGCCTCGTACTGAGCTTTCTTTGGTTTTGCCTCACTTAGGAGTTATTCAGGGAAGGAGAGCAGATAAAGGCTCAGACATTTTTTCTGCTCAGCTTCTATACATAGCAAGGGGACAAACCTCTCCTGGGCCCTAGTTGCCTGTGGGACTATTGGGAATGGGATGCCCACATGCCAATTGTTAATGGTGATCTGAGTGCTTTCAAAGGCACATGGTTAATAGGTGCTCACTACAGATGCTATTTAGACTTCTCTGGTGGCTCAGACGGTAAAGCGTCTGTCTACAATGTGGGAGACTCGGGTTCGATCCCTGGGTGGGGAAGATCTCCTGGAGAAGGAAATGGCAACCCACTCCAGTATTCTTGCCCAGAAAATCCGATGGATGGAGGAGCCTGGTAGGTTACAGTCCATGCATGACTGAGCTTTCACTTTCACTTTCACAGATGCTATTTGGGTCTTCACAATTTCTCTGTCTAAATGGGGTTGTTTCTAATAGTATGGTCACCGTCCTCCTTTTCCTTTCTACTCATCCAAGTTGGAGGAGATTAAGGGAGCTAGTGCTTCTCTAGGATAGTCCTGGCATCTGCAGCCAAGCACTCTGGCCCTGACTCTAGCCATTTCTCCAGAAAGGAGCTTATCCCCATCCCTGACATTATGTGATTGAAACAGCTGGGAGCTGTTTGAACTTGGCCTCACTGGGTATTCATGGGGTTTACTGAAACACTACAGTACATTTTGTACAAATGGCAGATGCTGCAGTCTGGGGAATGCAACTGTTCAGGATTGCAGTTTGCCTCACTTACTTGTCAGCAAGGTTCTCCCTACCTCTTTTGAGGGGGCCCTGGCTACTCACCTCTAGCCTAACAACCCTGGTTTTCTCTTCAGATCCTGGGGAAGGCACATGGTGCTAGGACTGGATTTGTCTTTATCATTATAGCATTGCAGCATCTAGAGTACATTTTTTTTAATTAATTTTAATTGGAGGCTAATTACTTTATAATATTGTAGTGGTTTTTGCCAAACATTGACATAAATCAGCCATAATGACAACAGTGAACACTTAAACAACAGACATTATACAGTAGACACTACTCTAAATACTTTCCCCCCCAGCTTTATTGAGGTATAAATAACAAAACTTATATATATTTAAGGTATTCAATCTGATGTTTTTATATAGTATGTATTATGTAATGATCATCACAATTAAGTTAATTAACATATCCATCATTTCACATAGTTGTCTTTTTTTGAGATGAGAAAATACTTCAGATCTATTTTCTTAGCAAATTTCAATTATACAATACAGTGTTGCTAACTATAGTCACCATATATATAATACATTAGCTATCCAGAACTCATTTATCCTACATAACTGAAAGTTTTTACCCTTTGACCAACATCTCCCCATTTTCTCCACCCAAATGAGCCCCAGCAACCACCATTCTACTCTCTACCTTTATGAGTTGGACTGTTTTAAATTCCATATATAAATGAGATAGTACAGTATTTGTCTTTCTCTGCCTTATTTTACAAAGCATAATGTCTTCCAGGTTCAACCACGTTGTTGGGCACAGCAGGGTTTCTTTCTTTTTCAAATACTGAATAATATCTCATTGTGTATATGTGTGTGTGTATGATGTTATCTTATGTGTTCATCCCTTGGCAACTACACTTTGCATTTATTAACTTAAATCATCCTCACTATCTTAGAAGTTAGGTACTGTTATAATCCCATTTTATGAGAAACTGTGGACATAGAGCAGTTAAGAAACTTGCTCAGGAATAAAAGCTATGCTATTTATGGCATAGCTGGGATTTGAGTCTAAGATGTCTGGCTCTAAAAATCTGTTCTTGTTTTAACCACTGTGTATACAGCCATGCAATTAAAAGATGCTTACTCCTTGGCAGGAAAGTTATGATCAACCTAGAGAGCATATTAAAAAGCAGAGACATTACTTTGCCAACAAAGGTCCATCTAGTCAAGGTTATGGCTTTTCCAGTAGTCATGTATGGATGTGAGAGTTGGACTATAAAGAAAGCTGAGCGCTGAAGAATTGATGCTTTGAACTGTGGTGTTGGAGAAGACTCTTGAGAGTCGCTGGGACTGCAAAGACCAGTCCATTCTAAAGGAAATCAGTCCTGAGTGTTCATTGGAAGGACTGATGTTGAAGCTGAAACTCCAATACTTTGGCCACCTGATGTTAAGAACTGACTCATTTGAAAAGACCCTGATGCTGGAAAGTTTGAAGGCAGGAGGAGAAGGGAATGACAGAGGATGAGATGGTTAGATGACATCACCGACTTAATGGACATGAGTTTGAGTAAACTCTGAGAGCTGGTGATGGGCAAGGAGGCCTGGCATGCTGCAGTTCATGGGGTCTCAAAGAGTTGGACACGACTGAGTGACTGAACTGAACTGAACTGATACTGCCTCTGAATAAAAACTTCCTGAATGAATGATTACTAAATATTTACTGTGTGCCAGGCCCCAAACTGTATTACCTCATTTTACACTGAGGTACAACACACTTGTACATGCACATGAACTTGCATGAGATACAGCAACATGCAACACTTCCTTGCATGTAGATACTATTCAGTTCAGCTTGATGATTCCCATTTTGCAAATGAGGGGATAATGAAAGGCACCCAGGAGGTGTCCAAGATTACATCGCTGATGGGAAAAAGGCAATTGGTGGTCTCTTGTCTGGCTCTAGAACCCATGATCTTAACATTATAGTTCACTGCATCCCATTACTTCAAGTGATTCTCCTCAAAGCCTCCTCAGGTGAATTCTATCATCAGGTTGACTTGACACTGATAATAATAAAGACTTAAAGAACTGGCGCAAGGTTAAGCAAATTAGTAAGAGACAGTAGAGTCTTGGACTCAGGTGTTCTTGTTTTAAATCCACTGGTTTTAAAGTAGAAATCTTTTTTTTTCTATTTTATTCTATCTCTGATGCATTTTTGAGTTGTTCCAAATGCCTCAACCTCCAAGTCTGGCCCTTTAGTTCATGAAAAAAAATGTTCCAAAGGCAGAATTTCCAGGAACAGAAGAAATTATCTCTCCAGCATCCCTACATTCAATTTAGTTCCAATTCTCCCAGAATATGATGAAAGCAACAAAAAACTAAGCAGTTATGATGCAGGGGACAACAGAGCATGTCCAGACTGGCACAATTGATGAACAATAGGGAAAAGGCTGTTTGCAGCAACAGCAGAGTTGTAAGAATATTGGTGGATGATTGCCTGAGGAGAGGGAAAAGGGGTTCTCTCTTACTCAGTAAAATATGAAAGGGAAGAAACAAAAAAGGGTAAAATTTACAGAATCAACTAAATCATTTCCAATATAATCATCTCAGGAGGAAAAGAACAAAAAAATATTAAGCAAAATTAAATTCAGATAACAATTATATGTACTACTGTGGGCAAAACTTCCTGAGAAGAAATGGATTAGCCCTCACAGTCAACAAAAGAGTTCAAAATGCAGTACTTGAGTGAAATGAAAATGAAAGGTGCTCAGTCATGTCTGACTTTTTGCAACCCCATGGACCATACAGTCCATGGAATTCTCTAGGCCAGAATACTGGAGTGGGTAACTTTTCCCTTCTCCAGGGGATCTTCCCAACCCAGGAATCAAACTGGGGCCTCCTGCATTGCAGGCAGATTCTTTAGCAACTGACCTATCAGGAAATCCTAGTACTTGGATACAATCTCAAAAATAACAGAATGATCTCGGTTTGTCTCCAAGGCAAACCATTCAATATCACAGTAATCCAAGTCTATGTTCCAACCACTAATGCCAAAGAAGCTGAAGTTGAACAGTTCTGTGAGGACCTACAAGACCTTCTAGAATCAACATCCAAAAAAAGATGCCCTTTTCATCATAGAGGACTAGAATGCAAAAGTAGGAAGTCAAGAGATACCTGGAGTAACAGGCAAGTTTGGCCTTGGAGGACAAAATGAAGCAGGGAAAAAGTTAACAGAGTTTTGTCAAGGGAACACACCAGTCATAGCAAACACCCTCTTCCAACAACACAAGAGACAACTCTACACATGGACATCACCAGATGGTCAACATTGAAAAAGCAGATTGATTACATACTTTGAAGCCAATGATGGAGAAGCTGTATACAGTCAGCAAAAAACAAGACCTGGAGCTGAAAGTGGCTCAGATCATGAGCTCCTTATTGAAACATTCAGGCTTAAATAAAAGAAAGTAGGGAAAGCCACAGGCCATCAAATCCCTTATGATTATGTCACCCATGTAGGTGACAAACAGATTCAAGGGATTAGATCTGGTAGACAGAGTCCCTGAAGAACTATGGACAGAGGTTTGTAACAATGTACAGGAGGCAGTGACCAAAACCATTCCAAAGAAAAAGAAATTCAAGAAACCAAGGTGGTTGTCTGAGGAGGCTTTATAAATAGCTGAGAAAAGGAGAAAAGAAAAAGGCAAAGGAGAAAGGTAAAGATATACCAAACTGAATGAAGAGATTGAAAGAATAACAAGAAGAGAGAAGAAAGACTTCTTAAGCAAACAATGCAAAGAAACAGAAGAAAGCAATAGAACGGGAAAGACCAGAAATCTCTTCAAAAAATTGGATATATCAGGGGAGCATTTCATGCAAGGATGGGCATGGTAAAGGGCAGAATTGGTAAGGACCTGACAAAAGCAGAAGAGATTAAGAAGAGATGGCAAGAACAGAAGAAGAACTATACAAAAAAGGTCTTAATGACTCGGATAAACACAAATATGTAGTCACTGTTCTAGAGCCAGACATCCTGGAGTGTGAAGTCAATTGGGCCTTAGGAAGTATTACTGCAAACAAAGCCAGTGGAGGTAATAGAATTCCAGCTGAACTATTTCAAATCCTAAAAGATGATGCTGTTAACAAGCTACACTCAATATGTTAGCAAATTTGGAAAACTCAGCAGTGGCCAAAGGACTGGAAAAGGTCAGTTTTCATTCCAATCTCAAAGAGCAATGCCAAAGAATGTTCAAACTACTTTACAGTAGTGCTCATTTCAAAAGCTAGCAACTCAAAATCCTTTGAGCTAGGCTTCAGCAGTACATGAACTGAGAAATTCCAGATGTACAAGCAAGGTCTAGAAAAGGCAGAGGAACCAGAGGCCAAATTACCAACATTCATTTGATCATAAAGAAAGCAAAGGAATTTCATAAAAATATCTATTTCTGCTTCATTAACTATGCTAAAGTCTTTGTGTGGATGAAAACAAACTGTGGACAATTCGTAAAGAGATGGGAATGCCAGACCACCTTACCTGTCTCCTGAGAAGGCTGTATGCAGGTCAAGAAGCAACTTTTAGAACAGGACATGGAACAATGGACTGGTTCAAAATTGGCAAAGGAGTATGTCAAGGTTGTATTTGTCACCCTGTTTATCTAACTTAGATGCAGAGTATATCATGAGAAATGCCAAGCTGGATGAATCACAAGCTGGAATCAAGATTGGCGGGAAATATATGAACAGCCTCAGACATGCAGATAATACCACTCTAATGGCAGAAAGTGCAGAGGAACTAAATAGCCTCTTCTAATGAGGGTGAAGGAGGAGAGTGAAAAAGCTGGCTTAAAACTCAACACTCAAAAAAGTAATATCATGGCATTCAGTACCATCACTTCATGAGAAATAGATGGAGAAAAATTGGGAGCAGTGACACAGTTTATTTTCTTAGGCTCCAAAATCATTGTAGACAGTGACTGCAACCAGGAAATTAGAAGACACTTGCTCCTTGGAAGAAAAGCTATGACAAACCTAGACAGCATTTTACAAAGCAGAGATAGCATTTTGCCAGCAAAGTATAGTCAAAGCTATGGTTTTCCAGTAGTCATACATGGATGTGAGATTTGGACCATAAAGAAGACAGCACTGTAGAATTGATTCTTTCAATCTGTGGTGCTGGAGAAGACTTTTGAGAGTCCCTTGGACTGCAAGGAGATCAAATCAGTCAATCCTAAAGGAAATCAACCCTGAATATTCATTGGAAGGACTGATGCTGTTGATGCTGAAGCTGAGGCTCCAATACTTTGGCCACCTGATGAGAAGAGCTGATTCATTAAAAAGGACCCTGATACTGGGAAAGACTGATAGCACGAGGAAAAGAGGGTAATAGAGGATGAGATGACTGGATAGCATCACCTATTTAATGGACATTAGTTTCAGCAAACTCGGAGATACTGAAAGATAGAGAAGCCTGGTGTGCTGCAGTCCATGAGGTCACATAAAGTCAGACACGATTTAGTGACTGAACAACAACAAGATGCAGAGGAGCAGAAACATAAGTGTACACAATCCCAACTTCCAGTTGGGGAAGTTTTAGCTTAACTTTTTGGGAATGAACAGAATCTTGAGAGCTAGATGAGAACTTGTTAATAATAACTGGGCCAAATTATCTCAGGAATCAGGTCTTTCAATCTCTCTTATACTATCTCTGGCAGGAAAACATCTAGCTCACTTGGTGGTACATCTAGTGATGGAGGGGCTTCCCTGATGGCTCAGCAGGTGAAGAATTCACTTGCAATGTAGGAGATGAAGGTTTGATCCCTGGGTTTGGAAGATCCCTTGGAGGAGGAAATGGCAACCCACTCCAGTATTCTTAACTGGGGAATCTCATCGACAGAGGACTGAGCATGCATGCTGGTAATGGAGACCTCACTATCTTACACGGCTGATTATTTCTTTATTGGGTTGGGAGAAGACTAACAAGTACCTACTAGGTGTAATGCCCTCTATCAGACATTTTATATGCACTGATTTCATTTAATCTTCACAATCCTGTAGAGTAGCTGTTATCTCCATTTTACAGACAATAAAGTAAAGGGGGAGGAAGTGAAAAGTCATTTGTTTGAAATTATGTAGTTAGGGAGTGCTGGAACTAAGGAGCCCAAATTCTGACCATAAATTTTATGCTTTTTCTACCATTCCACATTCCTTCTATCTCCAAGGAAACCTTAGAAAATCTGAAGCACTAGGCTAAAATCATGATATTTTCTATCTAGTGCAACCTGCCCATCAACTACTCTAGTTAATGGCAAGATAGAAACTGGATTTTATGTGACATGATCTGCTGCTAGGAAAACAATGGTGAGTCCCTGTCACTGAACCTCCATTTAAATGTTCACCTCTGTTTGATAATCTATTATAGAATTCTGACAAGCTTAATGGGAATAATTACATAGAGGTTACTAGTGAAAAGTCTGGAGCTAGCTTTCCTAGATTCAATTCCTGGCTCCATCACTCAATAGCTATGATATCACCTTGGGCAAATTATATTGGGTTGGTTAACAAGTTTCTTTGTTCTTTTAAGCAAAAATAAAAGATACATTTTTCATTTTCACCAAGAACTCTATTGAACGATATATTCAGGGTTTTGTTCATTACCTTCTGTCAATTTTTAGGCAACTTCATAACCATATAACTTCTCTATACCTCCCTTTATATACATTTAAAATGCGAAAATAATAGTACTTACTTCATATGTTTGCTGTGATGATTAAATTGAGTTAATGAAAGTAAAGGTCTTAGAACAGAATCAGAGGTACATAGTCCATCATTATCAATCTGTATTTTCTGGAATCTTTTAAATTTTGAAAACTGGTGCAATGTGAACAGTGAACTTCCAGATGTTCAAGCTGGTTTTAGAAAAGGCCGAGGAATCAGAGATCAAATTGCCAACATCTGCTGGATCACCAAAAAAGGAAGAGAGTTCCAGAAAAAACATCTATTTCTGCTTTATTGACTATGCCAAAGCCTTTGACTGTGTAGATCACAATAAACTGTGGAAAATTCTGAAAGAGATGGGAATACCAGACCACCTGACCTGCCTCTTGAGAAACCTATATACAGGTCAGGAAGCAACAGTTAGAACTGGACATGGAACAACAGACTGGTTCCAAATAGGAAAAGGAGTACGTCAAGGCTGTATATTGTCACCCTGCTTATTTAACTTCTATGCAGAGTACATCATGAGAAACTCTGGGCTAGAAGAAGCACAAGCTGGAATCAAGATTGCTGGGAGAAATATCAATAACCTCAGACATGCAGATGACATCACCCTTATGGCAGAAAGTGAAGAGGAACTAAAAAGCCTCTTGATGAAAGTGAAAGAGGAGAGTGAAAAGTTGACTTAAAGCTCAACATTCAGAAAATGAAGATCATGGCATCTGGTCCCATCACTTCATGGAAAAGACATGGGGAAACAGTGGAAACGGTGTCAGACTTTATTTTGAGGGGCTCCAAAATCACTGCAGATGGTGATTGCACCCATGAAATTAAAAGACGCTTATTCCTTGGAAGGAAAGTTATGACCAACCTAGATAGCATATTCAAAAGCAGAAACATTACTTTGCCAACCAAGGTCTGTCTAGTCAAGGCTATGATTTTTCCAGGGGTCATGTGTGGATGTGAGAATTGGACTGTGAAGAAAGCTGAGCACCGAAGAATTGATGCTTTTGAACTGTGGTGTTGGAGAAGACTCTTGAGAGTCCCTTGGACTGCAAGGAGATCCAACCAGTCCATTCTGAAGGAGATCAGTCCTGGGTGTTCCTTGGAGGGACTGATGCTAAAGCTGAAACTCCAATACTTTGGCCACCTCATGCGAAGAGTTGACTCATTGGAAAAGACTCTGATGCAGGGAGGGATGGGGGCAGGAGGAGAAGGGGACGACAGAGGATGAGATGGCTGGATAGCATCACCGACTTGATGGACATGAGTTTGGGTGAACTCCGGGAGTTGGTGATGGACAGGGAGGCCTGGCATGCTGCAATTCATGGGGTCGCAAAGAGTTGGACATGACTGAGTGACTGAACTGAACTGATAGTGTTTTGATAGATCTCCTGGAACACATGATTCTGTTGCGTTTATCTACAGCAATTCTGCTGGGGACATCTGAGAATTATCTCAGTGCCCACTGATGTATGTATTTTTTAATTATTTTAGATCACAAGCCTGAAGAAGGCAGAGCTGTCTGGCACAGAGCAGGGGATCAATAATTACAGTATGAAATTCAGAACGCTGAAGTGTTTTCTTACAACTACAGATACTTTGGTTTAAATTTCCCCTCAACAGGTTTATGCTCTTTTTCCATTGACAGAGAAGTTTTATGTTCCTCTGTTAATAGTAAATTATTTGTCCTTAGCAGGGAGCTGACAGAATATCACTTTTTCTTCTTTGTTTGAACAGATCTTTTTTTTTTTTTTTTTACTTTATTTTACTTTACAATACTGTATTGGTTTTGCCATATGTCAACATGAATCCGCCATGGGTGTACACGTATTCCCAATCCTGAACCCCCCTCCCACCTCCCTCCCCATACCATCACTCTGGGTATTACTCAGCCATTAAAAACAATATATTTGAATCAGTTCTAATGAGGTGGATGAAACTGGAGCCGATTATACAGAATGAAGTAAGCCAGAAAGAAAAACACCAATACAGTATACTAACACATATACATGGAATTTAGAAAGATGGTAATGATAACCCTGTATGTGAGACAGCAAAAGAGACACAAATTTATAGAACAGTCTTTTGGACTCTGTGGGAGAGGGAGAGGGTGGGATGATTTGGGAGAATGACATTGAACAGATCTTTTAAAATCACTGATATTATCTTAAAATCTTTAAAAACTAACTTTTACTCATTCTAGGATTCATGAAACTAATCTTTGTCACTCCTATTAAATATCCTACCACATATAAAATGTTACATATTATTTATCCACTTGCTAGGGCCCCATGATTCCTCTTCCTTTTAAAATATGAACTCATCAGAAAGCTTAGTGTAGTGACATTTGATTACTTAGCTTTCTTGTCCCCTTTCTTCCTTATAAAATGATTACTGTGTTCTGGGGCATCATTTTTAAATCTGTGCCTAAGGTGAGTGCCTTACTCACCCAGTTCTAGTCCTGGCCCTTCTCCTTCTTTTCTTTTGCAGATTTCCTTTGCCAAAGGAATCTTCACCTTCAAAAGGTTCTGTCCATTTCTCCCGGCTCTACCTCATAAGGAAAGTGTTTTATAGCAATGACAAGAAGTCTCTCAACCACTCAACAGACAAAGGACCTTGTCTCTTTCTATACCTTATTTTGGCTTCATGGTCATTTCTCAAAAGTTTATTCCCTATTTGCTGAATAGAAAGGCCTATTTTAGGTATCAAATAGAAATCCTCAACCATAGCCTCAACACAAGCATCATATATATAGCTTTAATAGCCTTTGAAAAATCAAGCTGTAGTTGCTCATGCTCTGAGAAACCAGAGTCAAGAAGGCCCAGGTATGTAGTTAGTACCCTTTATACTCAAGAGTCTGAGTTAGCTTTGTTCTGGAAGGTGAGTCCACAGTTCTTGATAGAAAAAGAAGCCTCTCATTGGAAGAAAGCTATGCTAGCTTCAAAGTTTCTCTTGTTTTTGTGGTCCTTGTTGCCTGCTACCCCCATCCTGCCAGGTTGGCTTGCTTGAACCTCCAACCCTGCCTTGACTTCTGGTTTCTCCTTAATCACTGGCTCATACTAGCTGGCCTGGAGCTGACTCTCATTCCATTTTATTCTTCTGCTGCCCCTTGCTCATAAACTAATCCCACTGTCCATCTTGTTTCTTCCCTTTATTCCTAGCCTTTGCCTCACTATTTTGTGTCCTCGCTCCTGGCTCTATCTCTTAGTTTCTTATATCTACCTCTTTACAGAGCTGAGTTTCACATTTTGCTTAAAGTAATCTCAGCCTTGGCAGACAGGTACCCAGATTAACAGGGTCTGAGTTGTGCACAACTTTAAAATAAACCAGCTTCCTAATTGTTTTATTTGTTCTCTATGACTGGTTGTTCTGAGTGTAAAAGTGCCTCAGTGGGAAGAATGGGCAGATGCCTATGGGTAACATGGTTGATATGCTGAGAATTTCCTTGGCTACCTAAATTAACCCTCAAAAATCTGCCTCCTGATTTGATGTAAGTCTAAGGAAGAGTTGTGGGTAAATAATAAGAGGGCTGGGTGCTTAGTCCAGTTCCAGATTCCTAAAAATTATCTCCTCCAGGGTCAGGTCAAGACCGAGGCAGTACCTATCTCCATTAACCAGCCAGCTATCAACTCCAGAGCTGGTACTTAAAAGCTTATCCCCAAACACTGAGGAGGTTTCACTTGAAATTCTATTTGTTCCCTCAATGTACCATCAAAGGAAAATGAACAAAGATTTAATATAAGATGTGGCATACAAAAAGAACAGCAGCTTAAAAACAAATGTGTGATTCTTGTTCCAGGTTGGAAAAAAAAAAAAAAAAAAGAAAGTCACTCAGTCGTATCCAGCTCTTTGTGACTCCATGGACTGTAGCCCACCAGGCTCCTCTGTCCATAGAATTCTCCAGGCAAGAATATTGGAGTGGGTTGCCATTTCCTTCTCCAGGTTAGAAAACATCACAGTGTTTAACCTAATGTTTCATGACTTAGTATTCCCTTGCAAAGGTATTTGCTATGGGTGAGGAAGAGAAAAAAGGGAGTGAATTATGGAGAAAGAGCCAAGGGTAGGATGGTGAATTTAAAGCCACTCTAAGGATTTCTTTGGAAGGAATGATGCTAAAGCTGAAACTCCAGTACTTTGGCCACCTCATGTGAAGAGCTGACTCATTAGAAAAGACTCTGATGCTGGGAGGAATTGGGGGCAGGAGGAGAAGGGGATGACAGAGGATGAGCTGGCTGGATGGCATCACTGACTCGATGGACGTGAGTCTGAGTGAACTCCGGGAGTTGGTAATGGACAAGGAGGCCTGGCGTGCTGTGATTCATGGGGTCGCAAAGAGTCGGACATGACTGAGCGACTGAACTGAACTGAAACATTCTTTGGTTTTGCCCTCCTCTTTTACTTTCCCTGGTCCCAAATTCTTTCCAACAGTCCTTGGAGCCAAAAGTTATCTGAACTCCTTATCCAAGGGAGGAGGTAGAGGAAACAGTATCCAATCTGGAGGAATCAGGCTGAAAACATATGCCACCCGCCTACCCACCAAGGAGAAGATACTAAGAAACAAACACTCATACTGAGTTAATCATAAGAGTAAGACATTTTCTCAAATGAATTAAAGAGAAGGGAATGTAAAGGAGAGCACAGTTGAGAGTTATAGGGATGTGACTCACCTTGTAGAGGAAATGGGTAGGGGAACAGGGAAACTTCCTATTACAAAGGTACCTACCTGTAAGAGTAAATTAGGATGTCCTGTATTGGTTCCTAGGGCAGTAAGAGCCAGATGGGCAAAGCTATTAGAGAATAAACTGGAGGAGGTGCTCAGGGAAGCCACTGTTCACAAACTAGGATAGAGATATTACAATATTTTTAGGAACTGGTACAGATCAGCCATGTAGTCTATCAGCTCTGGGTGGAAGAGAGTGAGAAAGATCACCATGAAGAGGAGGGAAAAGTGTAAAAAAATATGCCAACACAAAATTTACGAATTTCAGAGTTTCACAGCCAATAAGACAGCACTGCCTGTGATGTCAAGGCATACCAGTGATCATGATATGGAATTGCTGCCGATTTCCTGTCTTGTTCTTGGCTAGCAGGGTTGCCCATCTCATTTGGAGCAAGGGATGACAGTGAGGAAGGGTCTGGTGCTCCCTGAGGTGACCATCTCCCTCAGGGAAGAAAGGGGTAGGGTTACCTTCTTGCAGAGGACCATCTGGTGGTCAAACAGGAAGAAGACTCGCTGCTGGTTGCGGCCATAGGGCTGGTAGATCCAGGCCATCTCCCCAGTGTAGATCAGCTCCGAGCTCCTGTCTAGGATGTCCTCGCCCTGGAAAGGACATATGATAATGAGAGGCAGCCAGGCAGGAAGCATGACATCTTCATCTGCCTGGAGACACCTAGAGTTGACTATGAGCTGGGAAATAAGCAGGACAGAAAGGGACTAGTGAGGAAGAAGGAATGGAGGGAGGAACCCCTGGGAGTCCCTGAAACGCTCCATGAGTTACAAAGACCCATAGTCTTGTTTACCCTGAAGTCAAATGAGCCCCGCTACTCAGGACTGCTACAGTCCTTTACCAGTTGCTCTCTGGCCACAGAGGCACCAGCTGCCTTGAGATGTCTGTCTGTCTGTCTGTCTGTCTGTCTGTCTCTCTCATATTCTCCCTCTCTTTCTTTTTTTTTTTTTTCTATGAGTCTCTCTTTCCACCCCAATCTTTCATCCCAGTTCTAGATTTTAAGTTTCTTTCTTGTACCTGAAGAGTAAAGCCTGAACAGGTGCGAGAAGTCACTTTGGTTCCCAGACAAGTAAAACAAGAAAAGGAGGGATAAAGAGGATATGATTTTTAAGGGAGAGAAAGAGAATCCATTCACCCTCTTAAAATTGTGTTTCCTTCTTTTCTCAGTTCATTAAAATATACTGATTAAGTAGGAAATTTTATCACCACATGCTACCTTGGTCTGATATCCAGAAAGTCTGAATATCTTGCTTATCTTTCTTGCTATGTAGAATCAGACACACACTAAAAGCCCCGTCAAGACACTTAACTCTTAGCTAATTCTATTTCAGTTTACAAGGGCCTTTTATTTGTGGGAACTTGATATGTAGGGGTGTATGTCAGATGCCAAGCCGTATCTGGCCCTGTTCTTAAGGAGTTTATACCTCAGCAGAGGAGTCTAATATAGGTATGCTCAGAATTTGTGGAATGCAAGGCAAACCATGGGGACAAAGAGCAGTGGTTCCATGATTCAGGAGAGTTAATACTTACTGAGCACCTACAGGGGTCAGACATCATGCTACATACTTTCACTCTGTCTCTTGAGCATCACAACAGCCCTGGGAGGTAGATAGTCTTGTTATCATCTGTATAGTCTGAGGGACCAAGGGGTCAAGTGATCAGCCATGGTCACCCAGCTAATTAGCCAAAGATCCATAATCCAAACCTAAGTCTGCAACTCCAGAAAGTGTGCTCATTTTTGTCAATACATTATATTGTCTCTAGGCCAAAAAGGCACTGAAGTGTCAGTCCCTTCCTCTCTCTGGGTCTCAGTTTTTCTAGATGTTAAATGAGGTATGTGAGGATGATCTCTAAGGTCCTAGCCCTGACACTCTAATGCTAAGATCTCAGCCTTGCACCAAAAAGTTTCAAGTCAGAGTTAGACATGGGGGCTCCTGCATTTTCCTGGAAACAATCAGAGGCAAACAACCTAGGAAAGGCAGTGGCACAAAGAGAGGGGTAGCTAGAAATGGTATTCTTGAGCATACCACTTTTTTTTCAGTCTAAGAGATAGGAAGAAAAACAGGAGCTTGGTGGAAATATTTTCTAATAATACAATCTCAAAAAGAAAGCTCAGTGATACTAGTGTGACTCCAGACAACAGCCTAGGGGGTCCTTGGAATTTTGGTAAACACCCCTCCTTGGCGGGCCCACATACTAACCCAGAACCTCTGGAGGCCCAGGACTAGGAAAAGAATCCTTGAGAGTGTGGGGGCCATGCGAGGTTTTAGTGTTGGAGGGATGGGAAGCTGAAAGTGGTACCACTCATCCATGCCCCAACTTGAGGCAGGCCAGGAACATGTGTTAAAATCCATTTTAAACATGTATGAAGTAAAAGAAAGGTATAAAGGGGGCCAATGCTATACAAAGATGCCCAGGATGACTTTTAAAGGCATAATTTGCTAAGCTGAGGATGATCAGATCAAGGGTACTGTTCATTGCCATCTGGTCCACCCACTCTACCAGTGAGGAGTACCCCAGTTCTATCAATTCTGTTCTAAGTACTAGCCATGAGTGCCACTTGGTATCATTCTAACAAGAAGGAAACTTGAATAAATACACCTCTGTGCTCACCAAGCTGACTGTTGTCAGGTAACTCTCTTATGTTCTCTGTTCCTCAGTTTCCTCATTTAAAATGATGATAATAATATGACCAATCTCATCTGGCTGTTGTAAGAATTATATAATATACAAAGTGCTTAGAAAAGTACATTCCACATAATGATAGCTATTATCTTGAATATTACTGTGTGCCCCGAATCTTGTGCCACATGCTCCTATTAATACTCATAACCCAATAAGGAATGTACTGTTCAGTTCAGTTCAGTTCAGTCACGTCTGACTCTTTGCAACCCCATGGACTGCAGCATGCCAGGCTTTCCTGTCCATCACCAAATACCGGAGCTTACTCAGACTCAAGTCCATCGAGTCGGTGATGCCATTCAACAATCCCATCTACTGCTGTCCCCTTCTTCTCCTGCCTTCAATCATCAGGGTCTTTACCAATGAGACAGTTCTTCGCATCAAGTGGCCAAAGTATTGGAACTTCAGCTTCAACATCAGTCCTTCCAATGAATATTCAGGGCTGATTTCCTTTAGGATTGACTGGTTTAATTTCCTTGCAGTCCAAGGGACTCTCAAGAGCTTTCAACACAATACAAAAACATCAGTTTTTTGGCACTCAGCTTTCTTCATGGTCCTATTCTCACATCCATACATGACTAGTGGAAAAACCATAGCTTTGACTGGGTGGACCTTTGTTGGCAAGGTAATGTCTCTGCTTTGTAATATGCTGTCTAGGTTGGTCATAGCTTTTCTTTCCAAAGAGTCAGACATGACTGAGTGACTAAATTGAGCTGACATGGGGTTCTCAAGGCAAGAATACTGTAATGGCTTGCCACTCCCTTCTCCAGGAGACCACATTTTGTCAGAACTCTCCACCATATTCTGTCCATCTTGGGTGGCCCTACACAGCATGGCTCATAATTTCATTGAATCAGACGAGGTTGTGATCCATGTGCTGTTTGGTTAGTTTTCTGTGATTGTGGTTTTCATTCTGTCTGCCCTCTGATGAATAAGGGAGGTACTCTTATTTACTCCTAAACCAATGTCAGAGAAATTAGAAGTAATATGGCCAAAGTGGAAGAATATAGGACAGAGTCCCTCTAATTGTCATGCTTTAAACCATCAAACCACAGCAAAATAATGATCCCATAATGGAACAACCAGCTGCCTTGGAAGATTTCTAAGGTGGGAATGTCAAGTACTTAGGTTCTGGGGCCAGTGCTGCCACCAACTCACTTCCTTGGGAAGCAGCTTAATTACCATCAATATGCTTCCTCATTTAAACATCGTGGCTAATACAAGGATTTCTGTTTGACCCACTTTACATGGCTGTTTGAGAGCATCAAATCAGTTCATGTAAGGGAGAGAGACCTTAGAGTTTAGAGCTCTCTGCTTTGCCCTTCTGCCCCACTTGCACCACATAGTTCTTTGCCTTGACCCTTCAAGTGCAATCACTTCTTACCTCCTCTTCCCCTACACGCCTTCTGTTTTCTTCTATTCTTCCACGATTTTGCTCTTCCTAGGATATATTTGCCCTCACTGGATAGCCAAGGCCACATCTCATTCATCTCGATATTTCAGTATCTAGCATCTCATTCTAATTACAGGCTAATTATCTCCTGTGGGGCTGTGCCCTGAGAACATCAAGGGAGAGAAGGACAAGGGAAATGCTATTATTCTCATAGTTTATTTTTGATTCTTCCTGCTGGCAGGAGGGCAGGGAAGTAACAAATACATTCAGCTCCACATTTTATCTAATGGTCCAAGGAGCATGCTTCATCCAGTCACTTTAGCTTGTAAGTAGATGTTTCTGCTGCCTCCATCACATTTGGCTTTTGTGTTTCCTCTAAATTCTTTGGATTCAGAAGTCCGATGGTAAACTAGAACATGCTCTTGAGTATTATACAACCAGGCTGTTGAGGGGAGGGGTGTTATGAACAAGTAATGACAACTACACACATCAAGTTCCTAAACACGAGCTTCAAATTTGGGATCCTGGTAAAAATCTCCAGAAAAAAATTAAAAAGATAAAAAGAAGCTGTCACAGATATGCTCCTTCTTCCTTCCTTTCAAGTGGATCTAATGCATGTGAAGGGTACCAAAGTGACAGCTTAAACAAATATCAGCATCAGAGAAATTAGAAATTTCCAAGAAATTATAATTCTTGGGTACAGGTTCTTCTTCCTGTGGCTCCCCTAAGCTGTCCAAGGTACTTATTATTTAGAAGTATAGGTGATACTGATACTGACTTTTAGGAGCCCTAGAGGGTGAGGCAGAGCAGAGGGTACTCAAAGAATTCTAAGCCCCATAGGTTGACAGGGAACAGGGATGGTAACGGGAGGTGGGCAAAAAGACCCAAAATGTTTACAAAATAAGTTAAGGGAGGGCTAGGTGTGGATATAATACAAGATCTCCTGCTCTCTAGCCAAATGCTCTGATTTATTGAGAAGGCAACAATTTCTATTGCCTGTATACTACCAACTGTCCACCCTCTTTCCTAATTTCTCTTCAAGGGATATTAAGCTCTGAAGGTTCCTTCTATGACTGTTCTTTCTCATTTGACAAATTAAACTTGAATTATTCTGTAGATGTTTTTAACAGCTACCTTGTTTTTTCAAACATCTGGAGGAGGTAATGGAGTAGCGAAAAGAGAAAAGCACTGCTTCATTTTCTTGATGTGCAAGGCTTGTCCACAGCAGCCCCCACCAAGCTGGCAAGCTGGCAGAGCTTTTCTCTGCCTGTTGAACTGCTTGGGTAGGTGGAATATACAACGAAAGGATCCAGTGAGCTTGGGCCACCTAAGCCAAGAGCCAACCAGCCATGGAACAGACATATCCTGTTTCTTTCTGGAGGAGGCCCCGGCACTCATCCACCTTTAGCCTTACCGGGATTTGGATTCCACCCCCACCAAGACAGTTTTACTCTTTCTTAGATATGGATACTTTACTGCAGAAACAAGTCCCTGTAAATATCATAAAGGACAGCAACTGGGCTTCAGGAAGCAGAAGGCTACAAGTGTATGTGGTGCAGCAGTGAAAAGAATACCCTCTTAATTGAATTATTCAAAATGGAAGTATTTAAACACTTTTGAATTTATCTATCTTTTGTGTTTACTTTTTAAAACAAAGTGCTTGTATTTGTATCTCAAAAAAAAAAAAAAGAATTTGGAGACTAGTTTCAAGTTTTAGTTTTGTCATTGATTTGCTATTTGGCCTTGCTGAGGAATAGGCTTCTCAGACTTTCACCATCATTACAAGGTGTGCATGTGTATGTATATGCACACACATGTGCATAAGCATGACCAGGATTGTTGCTCAGGGAATTCACTAAAACCCCTAGTGACACTGACACTCTAGAAGTATTTAAGACTAGATATGGTACACTTGATCAAAACTTTGGGCCTGGCTTCTGAAATGTACCCAACAGGCCTTGCTAAAGAAAAGCCTTCCTAGAGGGCAACCTCTCTGTATCTGGTAAGTTCCACAGTGACCACAGAGTCTGAAAAGTTAACCACAAAGAATTTTTCTTCTAACTAACTTAAATAAATAAGTGCTTTGTCAAGCAGGGTTGTGTGGGCTTAGAAGAGATTAGAGGACAAATCAATCATGCTTACAAAAGAGGGAGAGAGCAACTGCCTCCTATCAATCCTACCTCAGATTTGCCTTTTTGTTTCTCTCTCCCCCTCGACCTATAGACATAAACATATAAAATTCTTTCTGAGATGCTGAATCTTTAAATTATAGTTCAGTGCTTTCAAGTTGGGTGTGACTGAAGCTTCCTGAGCAGGGCAAAGAATTTCAAGCTATTCTTGGTATTGTATGACCCCAGATGCAGGGACTGGCGGCTCAGAGCACATGGAGGAATTAGAAAGTCTTCCAAGTATTGGAAAGGGGAAAAATGTTCCATGGGAGAGAAAGTCAATTGCTGCTGGGAAACTTGTATTACAGAGAATCCCATCAAGGGTAGATAAAAAGAGACCTGCTAGCCAGCCAAAGTTTCAGAGTACCTGAGACTTTATGGGCTTGCTAGAGGTCATTTGATCAGGCAACTAGCCAAAGCAAATCAGACAAAGGGAAAGAGAATCTGTGATTTTCTAATAAATATGTGCCAGTGCTGGCTTCTTATGAGCGAGAAGGTCTCTTTAGATGTTTCCTTCCTTTCCCTGAATCTCAAAGAATCACTTCTGTTTTCTATTCTATATGGGGACACTATCCTTCAAATAAGACTCAAAAATATGCCCACTGCTCAGAACTGGACATTTCCATCCATTTACATTAAAGAGGAACAGAGGTCGCAGAACAAAGGAAAGATGATTTTTTTTCTGGATCTTGGTTAAGTAACTCTAAGGCTGATATTTAATCCCCTCAGAATGTGCTAAACTATATGAGAAGTTAGAGGAATACTACCTCTCAAATTACAGGAAATTATACCTATGTGGAGGCCACTGGAATGGGGAACTGACTCAATTTTACACTATGACCACGAGGCTTAAGATTGCCTCTTCCTTGCCACTCCAGTACTCTTGCCTGGAAAATCCCATGGACGAAAGAGCCTGGTAGGCTGCAGTCCATGGGGTCACTAAGAGTCGGGCATGACTTACACACCTCTCATTAGCAGTGAGTTTTGCCTTGGCTCTAATCTAAATCCTTGCTCCTGCTTTTCAAATATTATTACTCTTTTTTTTAAAATTTTTGGTTAAAATGTGAGGTTCTGGCTAAGGTATTTGAACTCTCCAGTGTCCCTGCTGGTGAAAGTGTCCTACCTCCCAGTCTAGAACAGAGGCCTGCCACTGTGCAATCTTGTCAATATTCTCCAAGCGACGCTTGCGTTCATTGATCTGCTGAGTCACATTTCTCATGACAGCCAGAGCAGCTGCCACATATCTGTAGTCACTGTGAAGACACAAAATTACAAGTTGGATGAGTTAATGTGCCATAGAACCAATGTGCTAGGTGTTAACCTTAACATCCATTCTCCTGTTCCTACTTAGCAATAGAGCCCTCATTTTCAGATGGAATTCATGCCATGTGGAGTAAAGGAATACATTTCCAAGAGGTGATTTAGGTGATCTAGTTCAGTTAAGTGATATATAAATAGAAATGTTAGGCAGAACTTTTGAGAAATCTCCTTTAAGAAAGACAGAAGGCCTTTCTTTGGTCCTTACTTCATCCTGATGCTTAGAATTTAGATGTGAAGGCTGAAGTTCTTCCAGCCATCTTGGATCATAAGGACAAGCTCCATACTCGCCAAGGATCAAGAAGGGAGCTTTACACATGGCATAGTCCAGACAACTTTATCATCTGTTCTAGCACCTATTTCTAGGGAACTCTGCCCAAAGTAACTATAAAATAACATCCAAACCTTTCCCTCACAGAGATATACTCCTTGGACACAAATCAGACTTTAGTCACTGACAAGTGGTGTGGTCTTTCACAAATCACATTTATCTTCTCAGTGACTCATATATTTTATCTGTAGAATGGGGGAGAATTACAGTAGAATTTGTTGAACTTTTATTAATCCATGACAATGGTTTTACTCTTGGCTTATAACAAATGTTAGTAGTATTATTAATACAAAGGAAACATTTCTCTAGTATAGATGTTATATGGGTAGTCTCTCAAAACCTCTAACTCAGAAGTATAATCCTAATCCCATTTTCCTGGGACTTTGGATGGCCCACTTGTTAAAGGTTATATCACCCTGCCAAGTTTTCTCTGCTTGTCTGCTCTAATTTCCAATCAAATAGCTCCTGTGAAAAGCATGTTGAAAGTGAAACCCCAGATATTTGGTGTAATTACTATAAACTGAGAAGGCAGGAGGACGAGTTATGGTTCAGTCTTAACTAACTTTTCCTTAGAGAAGCTGAACATGCTTTGTGGTCACTAACCTGCTCACTGTCCCAGCACCAACTGGAAAGAAGAGAAGAGCACAGCAACTGTCTTTATCTTTCCTAATATATTGAGCTGTGGAGTGGTAGATCAAACATAAGCACAGGAGAAAGGGAGTTGTAACTGCCAGGGCAGATGCCTCCTCTTATCTGGCTTCCCTTGCTCCAGTCTTTTCTCTGCATACCTTCCAGACTATAGTCTTCAAATGTTACTACATCTTATCACCCCCAGTAACAAGATACTCACTACATATCCTAAGCAGTCCATTCTGTCTCAAGACAACTCTGTTAACATGCACGTGTGCTCACACACACACACACGCACCAAAAACTATTTTTTATTCTGAGCCTAATGAATGTTGGCTATTACCAGTTTTTCTTATTGATCTCACTTCTGACTCATACTGAACTCACAAATATGCTTTCTAGAAGCTGTTTTTCTCCCAGTTGGTCCTTGAATTGTTGACTTCTCAGAACCAACCACAAAATATTATATTTGTTCCTATTGCATTACAACATTTTACAGTTACTTGCTCCAATCTATAGTGTAACTACTGTGCTCTGTAAAACTGTCAAAGTTTTGCTCTGGCAAGACTATCTTAGCCTGTCATTTAGAAGCAGGGTAGGGTAATGACAGAAGGGGTAGTTGCAGGGCAGAAGCTCCTGACATAAATAAGCACCCCATTGTTTAGGCTCATGTTATTCCACTGTCTGATTTGAGAGCATCAGGAAAATGCCTTAAGCCAACTTCTGGGAAATAAAGCATAGAGTTACACTCTATATATGGTAGCCACTAGCCACATTTAATTAAAATTAAACAAAATTTTAAATTTTATTTAGTTGCACCAGCTATATTTCTCAGTTCTCAATATCCATATGCCAACAGTGTCTACTATATTAAACCTCACAGATATAGAATGTTTTCATCACTGTACAAAGTCTCATTGGACAGTACTGGTATGAAAATGCTCTACCTGACCCCATGTACTACTCAGCCATGAATTTATCACTGCCACTGTGCCATACTGTCAATCAATAAATAGCTGCGATCTAGCCTGAACCCTGCTCAGAGCCCTCAGACTTCCAAGAGGGGGTCTGAGTCCAGCATCCTAGTGAGGAGACTGATTGAACCAAGATTGTCTTGTTCTAGACAGGTCAGCTAACCTCCCTCTTGCACAGAGCCTTCCTTCTTGTCAGCTTAAGCAAGGTTGGGTAGGGGGCGGTGAAGATATGTCACCCTTCTGTAAACAAAGGTAGCATTATTCTTCACTTATCATTCTCTATCCATCTAATCTTCTCCCTCATAAACTACTCTGACTGCCTACATTTCAGACTTACCTAACTGAATATCTATGTTCCTAAGCCTTCAACCTGGCAGTAGCCTCAAATTGCCTTCAAATCCAAGCTACTCTGACATGCAGTGCAGGAGCTATCACCTTGATACAGCTTCCTGAGGCCGGAAAGAAGGAACTGTCCATGGTCTGGGGATAGTGCTAGGTTCAGTGGGTCACCCCAAATGAGGACAGGGATTGATGTAGCCTGCCACTGGCTGAAACATTCTCTCAGCACGCTAGTGCCTGGGGCTGGAAGAGGAGGAGACAAAGAGGGATAAAAGGCCTTGAGGCAGGGGTTCCACTCACAAGGTGAAGGAGTATAGGAATGGCAAATCCCAGGGAGATATTCTATCTTATTGACTCCCACTAAACCCAAAAAGGCCTTAGGATTGCTTTGGCCTAAAAGACTAAAATAGTTTTTGGCTGTGTTTTAAAAACAAATCACCAGGATTCATGTTCATGTGTGGCAAAACCAACACAATATTGTAAAGTAAAAATAATAATAATAATAGTAATAATAAAAAGAAAAAAAAATGGACAGCCAGTCCAGGTTCGATGCATGATACTGGGTGCTTGGGGCTGGTGCACTGAGACGACCCAGAGGGATGGTATGGGGAGGGAGGAGGGAGGGGGATTCAGGATGGGGAACACATGTATACCTGTGGCGGATTCATGTTGATATATGGCAAAACCAATACAATATTGTAAGGTAATTAACCAATTAAAATAAATAAATTTATATTAAAAATACATTTGGAGGACTTTTAAAAGCACCTATGCAAATACATAATTTACATAATTAATATCATCAGTCCATAAGTTTGATTTTTAGAGCCTCCTGCTAGGTAGGTTCCATGGAACAGATACTTAGGAGTAGGCAGGAGATGAGCTGTGATATAAAAACATTTGAGAATCACTTTGAATATACTGATTTTAGAACCATTGGTCTGAAAGCTGCTTCACTGAGATTTGGGTACAATAGTGGCTGTTTCTGGTCACTTATCACCTTGAAATATACCTGTGGGGGTCATTTAAATTCATCACATCATGAGCGGGCAGAACTAGAAAAGGCCTTCCAGACTGTGTAATATAATGGCTCACAAATCTTCCTGGGCACTTGGAGAACTCTGTAAAAAGCTAGGCTCCCAGACCACTGTCCATACTTTGTGTCCCTGCTATGCCACAGACTTCTTCTTTGTCATTTTCTTTCTTTGGGACTCAGTCTCTTCAGCCACAGATAGAGGAAGTCTGACTAGAAAAACTTCCTTTAAGGCCCTTCCCATTTTAGGGCCATAAATGCTTTTTCATTTTTATTTTTAATTTAGTGGGGGTTTTTCAGTATCCTATTAGCTCTCACAAGTCTTCTCCTTTGAAAAGTTGGGACTCAGTTTTGGTAATGGGCTATATTAAATCTTTTAAGTGAGATTTATTCACCTCCAAGTTTCATGTCTGAGTACTCCCACCCACCAGCCAGTAAACAGAATCAAGGAGAAGAGAACACAGAGTCTTCTTTTGCAAAATCTTTCTATACCTACTTCCCTCACAGCCAATGGATCAAGGAAGGCAGAGCTATCACTGGTGGTGTTACTTACACAAAGGGAGAGCTCACTGTTGTCACATTTGGTTTCAAATCTGAATCTGTCCAGGGCTTCAGAAACACTGGAGCACGTGACCCATGATTTGCTAAAGAAACAATATCAACTTAAAAATGAACCTAGAGATTGACCTAGAAGCTTGACATAAAGCCAGCTGACCCCCACACATGGCCTTATGCAACTAAGTCTGGAAGTCAGCTCCAAGGAAACTAGGCAACAAAGTTAAATGAAAGTAAGATATGAGCCTGATGAGGATGAGACAAAAACTAAAGGAAATTGGGCAAAGGCCTTCTTTATTCTTGGAGTGCTTAATCAGGAGGAGAGTTGAGAGCTGGGCCAACAAACCTAAGGTCAGATATTTACTATCAATCAAAAGCATGCTATAAATAGCCTGGGGGTTCTAGGTCATGAAGTAAATGATATGCAAAACTAGGAGATGGCTTACGTAGGCCACTCCTATTGCTGGAGATAGCTCCCAGTACAGTGGTTTAGTCCCTCAGTTATGTCTGACTCTGTGACCACCAAGCTTCTCTGATCATGGGATTTCCTAGGCAAGAATACTAGAGTGGGTTGCCATTTTCTTCTCCAGGAAATCTTCCTGACCCAGGGATGGAACCTGCATCTCCTGCTTAGCAGGCAGATCCTTTATCATTGATCCACCTGGAAAGCCCAACTTCCAGTACATACCTTACTAATAGGGGATCAGAAGTACTATTTCCATTCAGAGAGATAAATAAAGCTCTTTCATCCTTTTGGGGTTTTCTTGAAAATACTGAAAAAATTTTTAAAAACTTCAGGGGAATTCTCCAGTCTATTTCCCCCTAGTAATGCTCTGGATCTAAGGGGAGGGTACAGTTAGGATGAGGCAGAAGAGGGAGGGAAAGACTAAAGAAGTCCAGGAATGTAGCCTTTCAGAAGAATTCTAAGGTCAGTACAAGCTGAGTAGTCTGTTACCAGGATATTTGACTCTATCAAGCAGAGAATAAAAAGTTGGTTCCCTTGGCTAATTTCGCAAGGTGAGGGAGTGATAAAGAATCTATCTGCCAATGTAGGAGACACAGGGGATGCAGTTTCGCTCCCTGGGTTGGGAACATCCCCTGGAGAAGAAAATGACAACCCACTCCTGTATTCCTACCTGGAAAATCCCATGGACAGAGGTGCCTGGCGGGCTATAGTCCATGGGATTGCAAAGAGTTGGACATGACTGAACAGCCAAACACCTTCACCTGGCTGAATTCAGGACTAAGGACCAGGCTATAAGCTTCCTGAAGACAGTGTCTTAAGTGGTACAATTATGATGCACATTGATTTTGTGTATATATTTATTTACAAATTTATAAACAACTCTTATAAACACTACCTCACTTTACACACACACGAGTCTTGAGAAGTAAGCAAGAATATATCATCATCCCATTGTACATATAAGCTAACAGCTCAGAAAAGGCAAAAGAACATATACTGTCAATAAGGTCTAACATGTAGAGGAGTTCTCTCCTTCACTACTGCCTCCCTCAATCCCTTACCTATGGTCCTGGGCGGTATACTTGAGGAGCTCGGCCAACTGTAAGGGATACTTGCAGATCTTCTGTACTGGCGTCAAAAGGAAACCATCAATAGCAATGTCGATCATTTGCTGCAAGAGGCGACAGGCCTCAAAAAAGTGTTGGTAGCGGCTGTCCTTCATCAGTTTGGAGAGCTCCATACAGGCGTCCAGGTGATTGTTACAGTACTCAGAGTATATCCAGAATCCATCTTGCTGTGAGCAGAGGAAAGACAGAGAGAAAAGGAAATGCTACTGAGGACTCCAAGAGAAATTCCAGAGATATGGAATGACAAACCGTCTTCTTATGTAGAAATATAAAAATGAAAACATCAGTCTTTTCTAAACTGATTCATAATAACAAATTATTTGGGAATTAGACAAACTGATTGCAAAAATTCATATATAAAAATAAATAAGTAGGAATAGCATGGAAATTCTATAAAAGAAGGTTAATGAGAGGAGACTGACCCTGCAAATAGTAAAATATAATATCATAATAAAATTCGGGCATTGGATCATAGAGGTAGGTCAGAGGTCTATTCCATGTAGTGGCAGACTAAATAGTTTTAGATGAAACTTAATCACTGAGAAAAGCTAGAAAATCTGGGAAAACATAATAAATTTCTGTTTGAATGAATCACATCATCCAGAGTTTCTAATTGTCTCCAAAGAATATTCTGTAGGAAATACACCATGGAATTTTCAGGAGTAAAGAGGAGTGATGGATGCAAGTTAAACACAAACGGCTGAGGAAAACTGTGTGTGTGTGTGTGTGTGTGTGTGTGTGTGTGTGTGTGTGTGTGCACATGTAAAGAAGGGAGGAGGAGAAGGTAAGGGGAGTATATTCAAATGATATACCAAAATCTGGGTAAATGGCATTTTTCATTTCACTGTACTTCACTTTATTGCACTTCACTGATATGTTTTTCACAAATTGAAGGTTTGGGAGAAAGACTTGGTTGAGCAAGTCTATCGGCATCATTTTTCCAATAGCATTTGTTCACTTTATGCCTCTGTGCCACATTTTGGTATTTCTTACAATGTTTCAAACTTCTCCACTGTTATTATATTTGTTATGGTGACCTGTAATCAGTGATCTTTGATGTTAATATTGTAATTTTTGGTGAATGCTACAAACCTATATAACAACGTGAATGCAATACATAAGTGTTGTGTGTTCTGCCTACTCCATTGTTCCCCTTTCTCTCTCTTCTCTGGCCTCACTCTTCCCTAAGACACAACAATACTGAAGTCAAGTCAATTTATAATTCTGCAATGATCTCTAGAGTTCAAGTGAGAGGAAGCATTATATATCTTTAACTTTAAATCAAAAGCTAGGAATAATTAAACTTAGGAAGGAAGGCATATCAAAAGCTGAGACAGGCTAAAAGCTATAACTCTTGCACCAAATAGTTATTAGCCAAGTTGTGAATGCAAGGAAAACATTCTTGAAGGAAACTAAAAGTGCACTAAAAGTGCTACTCCAGTGAACACACAAATGATAGAAAGTGAAAACAACCTTATTGCTGATATGGAGAAAGGTTAAATGGTCTGGATAGATCAAACTAGCCTAACTCAGAGCAAGATTCTAACTCCCTTCAATTCTGCAAAGGCTGAAAGAGATGTGAAAGCTTCAGAGAAAAGAGTGAAGCTGAGATAACAAGATGGTGGTGGAGTAGGTGGACATGGAGTACATCTCTCTCCACAGATACATCAGGAATACACCTTCAGACACAGAAGTGCATGCAGAACACCAGCTGAGAGTGGACAGGAGTACCTGACCAGTGGAAAAGAATATATAGAATCACGCAAAACTTGGTAAAATGAAGAAACTAGGGGGAAAAACAGGAGTATTAGTAGGACTGGATCTACCCTCAGCAGGTGGGGGAACTGAAGCAGGGGTCTGATCCTCACAATGGGGCAACTGTCCGAGTCACAGGAGAAACATTTAAGGCTGAGAGTAAAACAGCTGATCTGTGGCAGCCTAAATGGAATGACAATCAGACAGTCCTTGACACAGTCATACATACCCTGGACAGGGATGCAGGTCCCCTGGAAGGTGTAGCAGCTGGGAGCTGGAGTTTAGGGATTCTGGAGTAATAGGGCTGCTGTTGACTGTGGAAAGACACATCGAGGGGATGTGAGGGAGGAGATCATGGGGGGAAATGTCTATGGAGGGAAGTTGGAAAGCCAGGCAGCCATGGAAGCAAGGTGATACTCCTGAGTTACGCATAGGGGGTGGAGCCTTGACCATAGCCTGTCTCTCCCCACATGCCAGCATCTGCAGCTGAACAATAGAGAGGTTAGCCCATCAGATGCCTCATACACTGAAATACAGAGTAGGACCCCACCCAGGGTGCCCTTTTAAGTGCCTAATGCGCCAATCTACAGAGTAGACTCCAGTCAGGGGGGCCTCTCTATGTGCCTGACGTGACAAACAACAGAGAAGGACCCCAAGCAAGGGATCCCTCTAAGTGCCTGAACAGGTGGAGCTATGGAGAAAGACTGGCCAAAGAGGCCTTCTGATCACCAGCTACAAGAGGCTTGAAAAAAGACTGATAGGGCCATAACTCCTGCCATGGAGGCAGTTTGTGTACCTGAACACTTGGTGCTGCCAGGGTCCCTGCAAGCCAAGCAGCTGTACCACCTTAGTGCTCAACTCTCACTGGGGCAGAGCTGCTACAGATTAAAAAAAAAAAAAAATTCTTGTGTTTACACACACAAGTTTGCTTTGGTCCTGTCTGACTCTTTGCGACCCCGTAGACTGTGGCATGCCAGGCTTCTCTGTCAGAGATGGGGTTCTCCAGGCAAGAATACTGGAACTTATAGGTCAATACTGGTTGCCATACCCATTTAGAACACTATATTACCTGCTGCCCTAGCTGCCAATCCCCGTGAGTACCTGGTGCTGCCAGAACCCCTGCAACCCAAGCAGATGCACCACTTCCACACCTGGCCCTCACAGGGGCAAACCCAAGCCCTCCAGGGCAAACTCAGGAGCTAAACCCCAGGAGCTAAACCCCAGTGGACGACACATGTGTAGAGGTAGAAATAAAGCCACAATTGAAACTCAATGGCAGTGTGGTGGCTAAGGAAGAAGACCCAAAACCTTCCCAATAGATGTACAAGCTGCAGATTAAATCCACATGATAAAATAAGCAGACTCTGTGTCTATGGAATATATAAAAGACCATTGAGAGCTCCCACAAAAGAAACTGCACTAGCTCTGATAGCTGTGGACATTGGAGGAAAGAACACACAAGAGTAGGACCAGATTAGAATCTGAGCAGCCCCCACAGCAGGTCCAGAGATCAGTACAGTGTTGGATGGCAACCTAGGGAGGTAGGGTGAACTGTGATTCCCAGAGCGGGAAAGGACTCTGACAGCAGACTCAAGAAAATCATTTATTACTCTTATTTTTTGACTTGTTCTATAGATTCTTTTGGATTTTATTTTATTTTTTCTTTTTACTCCCCTCTGTTATAGTTGTCAATTTTATTGGCACTAAGAAACCCAATTAAGCTTTGGAGTTTTTTTTTTTCTTTTTCCTCAGTCACATTTTTTATTATTGTCATAAAACTCTGCCTCTACGTTGGGTGTTTGCAGTTCTGTGGAGTTTTCCTTTTTCTCTTTTTTAATTTTAATTTTTTAAACCCATTATTATTTTCTACATTTATTCCTTTGTTTGCTTTTCCTACTGTTCTTTTCCCCTTGCAGTTTATTGTATAGAAATCTTCTTCATCTACCTTTATTTAACTTTGCATATCTCATTTCTTTCTCTCCTTTCCTCTCAACATATTTGTTAGTTTTACTTTCATTGCTTTATTTCCCAGTTGGCACCTTGCTTTAGTTTCGTTCTCCAGTTTGTGCTTTAATTAGTTTTGTTCTGGTAGATAAAATTTTTGGTTTCCTTTGTTCACCAGGTCAAAATATTGCAGTTAATTTTTGTTGGATTGTTTTGATTTTTCTTATGTGTCTATCTCTATATGTGTATATTTAATCACACTTTCTACTGTTGTTATAAACCTCTGCCTCTATATTGGGCTTTTGCAGTTGTGTGGAGTTTTCTTCTTTTTTCCCCTTTTTTCTTTCTTCTTCCATTTTTTTCTCATTTCTCTTTTTTATAATTGTAATTTTTTAAACCTATTACGTTATTTCTAAATTTATTCTTTTTTTGCTTTCCCTAGTGTTCTTTTCCCCTTGCAGATAATCTGTAATGTATATAAATCTTCTTCATCTAACTCTATTTAACTTTACATATCTATTCTTTCTTTGTTAAAAAAATAATTTATTTATTTTAATGGAGGCTAATTACATTACAATGTTGTAGTGGCTTTTGCCACACATTGACATGAATCAGCCATGGGTGTAAATGTGTTCCCCATCCTGAACCCCCTCCACCTCCCTCCACATCCCATCCCTCAGGGTCATGCTAGTGCATCACCTCTGAGCACCCTGTCTTGGGCATCAAATCTGGACTAGCAATCTGTTTCACATATGATAATATACCTGTATCAACACTATTCTCTCAAATCACCCCATCCTTGTCTTCTCCCACAGAATCCAAAAGACTGTTCTATACTTCTGTATCTCTTTTGCTGTCTCGCATATAGGGTCATCATTACCATCTTTCTAAATTCCATATATATGTGTTAATATACTATATTGGTGTTTTTCTTTCTGACTTCTTCACTCTGTAAAATAGGCTCCAGTTTCATCCACCTCATTAGAACTGATTCAAATGAATTCTTTTTAATGGCTGAGGAATAATTAACTATGTATAAGTACCACAGCTTTCTCATCCATTCGTCTGCCCATGGACATCTAGGTTGCTTCCATGTCCTGGATATTGTAAACAGTGTAGTGATGAACACTGGGGTACACGTGTCTCTTTCAATTCTGGTTTCCTTGGTGTGTATGCCCAGCAGTGGGATTGTTGGGTCATATGGCAGTTCTATTTTCCAGGTTTTTACAGAATCTCAACAGGGTTCTCCATAATGGCTGTACTAATTTGCATTTCCACCCTATCTCTTCTTCTTTGGTTTGGTGGGCATTTATCATGTTCCTTTACCTGCTGAATATATCTCTGCCTTTTCATCTTGTTTAGACTCCTGTGTTTGGGGTGGCCTTTGTGTATGCTGAAAGTTTGTGGTTCCTCTTTATTGTCGAGGTTCCTCCCTGTGGGTGGTTGGACAAGTGGCTTATCAAGGTTTCCTGGTTAGGGAAGCTTGAGTCGGTGTTCTGGTGTGTGGAGCTGGATCTCTTCTCTCTGGAGTGCAATGAAGTGTCCAGTAGTGAATTTTGAGGTCTATGTGTTTGGTGTGACTTTGGGCAGCTTGTATATTAATCCTCAGGGCTATTTTCCTGTGTTGCTGGAAAATTAGTGCGGTATGTCTTCTTCTGGAGTTTGTTGGTGCCTGGGTGGACCTTGGTTTCAGAGCAAGTATGGAGGCTTTTGGATGAGCTCTTTTTGCTTAATGTTCCCTGGAACCAGGAGTTTTCTGGGGTTCTCAGGTTTTGGATTTAAGCCTCCTGCCTCAGGTTTTCAGTCTTATTCTTACAGTAGCCTCAAGACTTCTCCATCTATATTGCACCAATGATAAAACATCTAGGTTAATGGAGAAAAGATTCTCCACACTGAGGGACACCCAGAGAGGTTTACAGAGTTACATGGAGAACAGAAGAGGGAGGAAGGTGATAAAGGTGACCAGGAGGAGAAGAGGGGAAGTCAAAAGAAGAGAGACAGATCTAGCTAGTAATCAGTTCCCGAACTGTTCTCCACAGCCTGGAATACTGAAAAAGATTCACAGAATTGGGTAGAGAAGAGAAGGGGAAGGGAGGAGATAGAGGTGACCTGGGGGAGAAAAAGGAGAGTCAAAAGGGGGAGAGGACAATCAAGCCAGTAATCACACTCCTAAGTAAAAATGGGTACTGAAGATTGGATTCTTAAAAGTACAAAATTGATAACAAATACAAAAGCCAAAGATTAAAAATCTAGAGTAGACATTAGACTCTCAAAAATACAATATTAAAAAAATCTCAAAAATTATTAAAAATATATATGAAATTTGCTTTAAAAGTAAGGTCTTTTTTGCAAGATAATAGGAGATTATCACATGAAAATTAAAGGAGTAATAAAGGACTTAATATGAAAATATTTAAAAATGATAATAGTAAAATATACCCAGGAATTTTTCTGGAGCTGTTGTAGGCAGTGTGGGATCAGTTCAGCTTCAGATAGTTCCTTGCTCCAGCTTATACTTCTTCTCAAGGGCCCTTATACTTCTTCTCAATAGGCCCTTTCCAATGTAGGCGTGCTAACTACAGGGTTTTAATTTGTTGCAATTGTTACTTCCAAAGCGGTTCCCTCTGTTTATTTTGGCTTCTTCTGTTTGCAAGTCTCTTCAGTGTCTAATTTCTGCCCTGACACAAGGAGGCAAACAGGGTCACTTATTTAGGCTTACTTGTTCAGTTGTGCTGTAGGGAGGGAGGAACAATGCAAACAAATATCACTGGAGTGTATGGGGAGTGCTCGCAGTATCTGGGCCACAGTGGGTTTGAGCCTACTCATGGCGTGTGTGCTTTCCTGGTCTACACTGCTCAGGCTCCAGGTTGCTCTGCAGGGGAACTGTCAAAAGCGGGCCCTGGGTTGCATGCACTTCTGTGGTACTCCACAAAGGTACAGACTCCATTGGGCCTGTGTTTTGTGCCCTTCCCAGGTCAGAGCAGCTCATGCGACCAGTTGTTTGGTGAGTGCACTCTCCCTAGGAGTGTGGTGCAGCTTATCACCTCCCCAGTCCCAGCCCCTCAGTTTCCTGGGTGTGTAGTGGGAGCACCATCTCAGGTGTGCTGTGTGTCTCTTCTGGGGAGCTGATCTCTGACTGCAACCCTCCTGGCAAATGGCAACCATCCAGGATCCCAGGAAGACTTTGTTAGCAACTGGTAGCCTGCTTGCAGATTGGTAGAGGATGCCATCTCTGGGGCCGAGATTGCGCCTTTCCAGCTCTGGCTGTCACTGGCCTGCCTCTCTGCTTCTGCAAGGGGATGGGCCGGTCTACAGGCAGCTAGATCTCCTCTGGTATTCGCTCAGTCCTTTATTCTGTGAGCAGGCCAGGCAGTGCCTTAGGTTAAAGCTTTTCATGGGAAAGTTATCTCTCTCTCTCTCTCTCTTTTTCTCCTCTCTCTCTCTCTGGCTATCTCACAGTTTGGGTTGCTATCTCACCTTAGCTCCCTCAGATTATCCTCAGGGCATTCAGGCCTGGTCCTTACCCTAAGCAATGCAGCCCGCACCTCCCTGTTCAGTCCCCGCTTGCTGGTGGTGAATGCGCTGGTGTGGGCTACTTCTCCACTGGAAGTTGCAGTTAGGTGCATAATCTGTGGGTTTTATTTATTTATTTTTTTCCTCCCGGTTATGTTGCCCTCTGAGATTCCAAAACTCCCCACAGACCCACTAGTGAGAGGGTTTCCTGGTGTTTGGAAACTTCTACTCTTTCATGACTCCCTCCTCAGGATGGGTCTCCATCCCTAACTCTTTTGTCTCTCTTTTTATCTTTTATATTTTGTCCTGCCTCCTTTTGAAGAGAATGGGGTGCATTTCTGGATGCCTGGTGTCCTCTGCCAGCGTTCAGAAGTTATTTTGTGGAATTTGTTCAGTGTTCAAATGATCTTTCGATGAATTTGTGGGGGATAAATTTGTCTCCCCATCCTACTCCTCCACCATCTTAGGACTGCCCCCCTCTTTCTTTCTTTCCTTTCTTTCCTTTCCTCTCAACATATTTGTTAGTTTTATTTTCATTGCTTTATTCACCACCTGGCACCTTGCATTAGTTTTGTTTACCAGTTTGTGCTTAATTTAGTTTTGTTCTTAACTGGTAAATATAATTTTTTATTTCCTTTGTTCTCTGGATCGATCTACTGTACCTTATTTTTGTTGGACTATTTTCATTTTGCTCATGGGTGTATATGTATATGTATATGTATATACTCCATTATTTTAATTACTATGTACCTGATTTTGTAACTGCCATTTGTCTGGGGTTCACCTTTGGTTTCTTGCTTTTGGATATTTGTTTTACTCTCCTTTAATGGCATAACAAACCACTTATGGAATCTTCATTCCTGACCAGAGATCAAACCCTGAGACTTTGGAGTGGGAGCACTGACCCCAAGACCCTAGAGTACCAGAGAACTAACCCTGCTGCTGCTGCTGCTAAGTTGCTTCAATCGTGTTCAACTCTGTGCGATCCCATAGATGGAAGCCCACCAGTCTCCCCTGTCCCTGGGATTTTCCAGGCAAGAACACTAACCTTAGGAATATCAAATAGTGAGAACTCCCACAAAGGAAACCACTTGACTATATCACCTGGTATCACCCAACTACCAGTAGCACCTGTGCAGGACGCCTGGTCTAAACAACAAACAAAACAAAAATACAAACCAAATCATCAGCATACAGGAGTACCACCTCACTCAGCCTTGCCCACAAGAAGAAAAACAAATAATCAAACAAAAACTGAGCACAAATCTCACCCTATACAAAGTTCACACAAAGCACTGGACCAACCATAGGAGGGCAGAAACCAAAAGGAAGAAAGAATTCAACCTTCTTCAAGGAAAGAATTCAACTTTCTTGAAGCCTGGGAAAAGGAGACCCCAAACACAATAACTTAAAAAAAAAAAAAGAAAAGAAAAGGCAGAGAAATACTGCATAAATGAAATAACAAATTAGAAACACGGAAGTCCAAATAAATGAAGAGGAAATAGGAAAAATACCTGAAAAAGAATTCAAAATAATGATAGTAAAGATGATCAAAAACCTTGAAAACAAAATGGAGAAAATGCAAGAATCAATTAACAAAGACCAAGAGGAATTAAAGAATAAACATACAGAGACAAACAACACAATTACTGAAATTAGAAATACTCTAGAAGGAACCAATAGAAGAATACCTGATTCAGAATAATGAATCAGTGTGCTGGAAGATAAAATGGTGAAAACAACTTCTGAAGAGCAGAACAAAGTAAAAAGAATGAAAAGAGCTGAGGACAGTCTCAGAAAGCTATGGAACCATATCAAGTGAACCAACATTTGAATTACAGGGGTCCCAGAAGAAGAAGAAGAGAAAAAGAAAGGGTATGAGAAAACTTCTGAAGAGATTATAGTTGAAAATTTCCCCAACATGGAAAAGGAAATAGCCAATCAAGTCTAACAGGCACAGAGTCCCATACAAGATAAACCCAAGGAGAAACATGCTAGGACACATACTAATCAAACTAACAAAGATGAAACACAAAGAAAGAATGTTAAAAGCAGCAAGGGAGAAACAACAAGTAACATACAAGGGAAACCCCATATGCTGAACAGCTGATCTTTCAGTAGAAACTCTGCAGGCCAGAAGGGAATGGCAGGATATATTTAAAGGACTGAAAGGGAAAAATCTACAACCGAGATCACTGTACTCAACAAGGATCTCATTCAAAATTGATGGAGAAATCAAAAGCTTTTCAGACAAGTAAAAGTTAAGAGAATTCAGTACCAGCAAACAGCTTTACAACAAATGTTAAAGGGACTTATATAGTGAAGAAATACAACAGAAGAAAAAAGATCTACAAAATCAACCACAAATAATTAGAAAATGGCAATAGGGATAAATATATCTATAATTACTTTAAATGTAAATGGATTAAATGCTCCAATCAAAAGACAAAAACTGGCTGAATGGATACAAAACCAAGACCCATATATATGCTGTCTACAAGAAATCCACCTCAGACTTCAAGACACATATAGACTGAAAGTAAGAGGATGGGACAATATATTCCATGCAAATGGGAAGCAAAAGAAAGATGGAGTAGCAATCCTCATATCAGACAAAACAGACCTTAAAATAAAGGAGATTACAAGAGATAAGGAAGGCTACTACACAATGACCAAGGGATCAACCCAAGAGGAAGACAACAATTGTAAATATCTCTGCACCCAACATAGGAGCACCTCAATACATAAGACAAACACTAACAAACATAAAAGGAGAAATTGACAGTAACACAATAATAGGAGGAGACTTTAACACCCTACTCACACCAATGGACAGATCATCAAAAAAGAAAATTAATAGGGAAACACAAACTCCTAAATGATACATTAGATGAGATGGATCTCACTGGTATCTTCAGGACATTCCATCCAAATGAAGAAGAATATACCTTCTTCTCAAGTGCACATGGAACATTCTCCAGGATAGACCATATCTTGGTTCACAAATCAAACCTCAGTAAATTTAAGAAAATTGAAATCATATATAGCATCTTCTCTGACCACAATGCTGAGACTAGATATCAATTACAAGAAAAAAATTGTAAGAGAAACAAACACGTGGAGATTAAACAACATGTTTCTAAGTTACCAACAGGTTACTGAAGAAATCAAAAGGGAAATTAAAAAATTTCAGAAACATATGACAATGAAAACACAACTCAAACCCTATGAGATGCAACAGAAGCAGTTCTAAGAGAGAAGTTTATAGCAGTACAATGCTACCTCAAAAGACAAGAAAAATATTGAATAGACAACCTAACTTTACACCTAAAGCAACTGGGAAAAGAAGAAAAAAAAATTCCAAAATTAGTAGAAGGAAATAAATCATAAAGATCCTAGCAGAAATAAAGGGAAAAGAACTGAAAGAAACAATAGTAAGGATTAATAAAACTAAAAGCTGGGTCTTTGTGAAGATAGAATTGACAAACCCATAGCCAGATTCATCATGAAAAAAAGAGAGAAGAATCAAATCAACAAAATAAGAAATGAAAAAGTAGAGGTTACAACAGACAATGCAGAAATACAAAGGGACTATTATGGACAACTATTTGGCAATAAAATAGACAACCTAGAAGAAATGGACAGATTTTTAGAAAATTTCAATCTTCCAAGACTGAATCGGGAAGAAATAGAATTATGAACAACCCAATTACAAGCACTGAAATTGAAGCTGTGATAAAAAATCTCTCAAAAGAACAAAAGCCCAGGACAAGATGGCTTCACCAGAAAATAATATCAAACATTTTGAGAAGAGATAATGCCTATCATTCTAAAACTCTTCCAAAAATTGCAGAAGGAGGAACACTTCCAAAATCATTCTATGAGACCAGCATCACCCTAATACCAAAACCAGACAAAGACACTAAAAAAGAAAACTAAAGACCGATATCACTGATGAACATAGATGCAAAAATCTTCAACAAAATTTTAGCAAACAGAATTTAGCAACACATCAAAAAGCTCATACACCATGATCAAGTTGGCTTTATTCCAGGGATGCAAGGATTCTTCAATATATGGAAATCAAAAAATGTGATAGATCATATTAACAAACTGAAAGATAAAAACCATATGGTAATCTCAATCGATGCCAAAAAAAGCCTTTGATAAAATTCAGCACCTATGTATGATCAAACTCTTCAAAAAATGGGCATAGAAGGAACCGACCTCAACATAGTGAAGGCCATATATGATAAGCCTACAGCAAATATTATTCTCAACAGTGAAAAACTGAAAGCATCCCCCCTAAGATCAGGAACAAGACAAGGTTGTCCACTTTTGCCACTATTATTCAACATAGTTATGTAAGTCCTTGCTACAGCATTCAGAGAAGAAAAAGAAATAAAAAGAAGCTATATTGGAAAAGAAGAACCAAAGCTCTCACTGTTTGCAGATGACACGATTTTGTATATAAAAAACCCAAAAGATCATATCAGAAAATTACTAGAGCTAATCAGTGAATTTAGCAAAGGTGCAGGACACAAAATCAATACACAAAAATCACTTGCATTTCTATATACGAACAATGAAAAATCAGAAAGAAAAACTAAGGAATCAATCCCATTCATCATTGCAACAAAAAGAATTAAATACAAATAAACTTACCTAAGGAGACAAAAGTACTGTACATAGATAATTATAGGATACTAATGAAAGAAATCAAAGATGACATAAACAGATGAGAGATATTCCATATTCCTAGGTAAGAAAAATCAATGTTGTGAAAATGATTATACTTCCAAATGCAATCTACAGATTTAATGCTATTCCTATCAAATTACCAATGGCATTTTTCACATAACTAGAACAAAAAATTTCACAATTCATAGGGAAACACAATAGACTCCAAATAGCCAAAACAGTCTTGAGAAAGAAGAATCGAGCTAGAGGAATCAAGCTTCCTGACTTTAGGTTATACTACAAAGCTACAGTTATCAAGACAGTATGGTACTGTCACAAAAACAGAAAGATAGAACACTGGAACAAGATAGAAAGCCCAGAAGTAAACTCATGATGCAAGAATATACAATGGGGCAAAGACAGCCTCTTCAATAAATGGTGCTGGGAAAACTGGACAGCTATATGTAAAAGAATGAAATGAGAATATTTCCTAACACCATACAAAAAGATAAACTTAAAATGGATTAAAGACATAAATGTAAGACCAGAAACTATAAAAGTCTTAGAGGAAAACATAGGCAGAACAGTGAATGACATAAAACAAAGCAAGATCCTCTATGACCCACCTCCTAGAGTAACAGAAATAAAAACAAAAGTAAACAAGAGGGAACTGATTAAACTTAAAAGCTTTTGTACACAAAGGAAACTATAAGCAAGGTGAAAAGACAACCTTCAGAATGGGAGAAAATAACAGCAAATGAACTGACAACAGTGACAACGGCCCTCCTCAAAAAGTCTACAAACAATAAATGATGGAAAGGATGCAGAGGAAAGGGAACACTCTTGCACTGTTGGTGGGAATGTAAATTGATACAGCCACTTCCATACTATGGGAGACGGTATGGAGATTCCTTAAAAACCTAGGAATTAAACCACTACATGATCCAGCAATCCCACTCCTAGGCATATACACTGTTCAGTTCAGTTCAGTTGCTCAGTCGTGTCTGACTCTTTGCAACCTCATGAATCACAGCATAACAAGCCTCCCTGTCCATCACCAACTCCCGGAGTTCACTCAGACTCACGTCTATCGAGTCAGTGATGCCATCCAGCCATCTCATCCTCTGTCGTCCCCTTCTCCTCCTGCCCCCAATCCCTCCCAGCATCAGAGTCTTTTCCAATGAGTCAACTCTTCGCATGAGGTGGCCAAAGTACTGGAGATTCAGCTTTAGCATCATTCCTTCCAAAGAAATTCCAGGGCTGATCTCCTTCAGAATGGACTGGTTGGATCTCCTTGCAGTCCAAGGGACTCTCAAGAGTCTTCTCCAACACCACAGTTCAAAAGCATCAATTCTTCAGCACTCAGCCTTCTTCAGAGTCCAACTCTCACATCCATACATGACCACAGGAAAAACCATAGCCTTGACTAGACGGACCTTAGTTGGCAAAGTAATGTCTCTGCTTTTGAATATGCTACCTAGGTTGGTCATAACTTTTCTTCCAAGGAGTAAGCGTCTTTTAATTTCATGGCTGCAGTCATCATCTGCAGTGATTTTGGAGCCCCCCAAAAATAAATCTGACACTGTTTCCACTGTTTCCCCATCTATTTCCTATGAAGTGATGGGACCGGATGCCATGATCTTCATTTTCTGAATGTTGAGCTTAAGCCAACTTTTTCACTCTCCTCTTTCACTTTTATCAAGAGGCTTTTTAGTTCCTCTTCACATTCTGCCAAAAGGGTGGTGTCATCTGCATATCTGAGGTTATTGGTATTTCTCCTGGCAATCTTGATTCCAGTTCAACGTTGTGCTTCTTCCAGTCCAATGTTTTTCATGATGTACTCTGCATATAAGTTAAATAAACAGGGTGACAATATACAGCCTTGACGTACTTCTTTTCCTATTTGGAACCAGTCTGTTGGTCCATGTCCAGTTCTAACTGCTGCTTCCTGACCTGCATACAGATTTCTCAAGAGGCAGGTCAGGTGGTCTGGTATTCCCATCTCTCAAAATTTTCCGCAGTTTCTTGTGATCAACACAGTCAAAGGCTTTGGCATAGTCAATAAAGCAGAAATAGATGTTTTTCTGGAACTCTCTTGCTTTTTCCATGATCCAGCAGATGCTGGCAATTTGATCTCTGATTCCTCTGCCTTTTCTAAAACCAGGTTGAACATCAGGAAGTTCATGGTTCATGTACTGCTGAAGCCTGGCTTAGAGAATTTTGAGCATTATTTTACTAGCATGTGAGATGAGTGTAATTGTGTGGTAGTTTGAGCATTGTTTGGCATTGCCTTTCTTTGGGATTGGAATGAAAACTGACCTTGAGGAAACCAAAATTGAAAGAGACACGTGTATCCCATTGTTCATTGCAGCACTATTTACAATAGCTAGAACATGGAAGCAACTGGAAGCAACCTAGATGACCATCGACAGATGAATGGATAAAGAAATTGTGGTATATATATACAATGGAATATTACTCAGCTATAAAAAAGGAATGCCTTTTGAGACAGTTTTGATGAGGTGGATGAACCTAGAACCTATTATACAGAGTGAAGTGAGTCAGAAAGAGAAAGATAATACCATATTCTTACACATATACACAGAATCTAGAAAAATGGTACTGAAGAATTTACTTACAGGGCAACAGTGGAGAAACAGACATAGAGGAATAGAGTTATGGACATGGGGAGAGGAGGAGTGGTTAGATGTATGGAAAGAGTAACATGGAAACTTTCAGAAAGCCAATGGGGATTTGCTGTATGGCTAAGAAACTCAAACAGGGGCTCTGTATCAACCTAGAGGGGTGGGATGGGGAGGGAGATGGGAGAGAGCTTCAGAAGGGGATATATGTATACCTATGGCTGATTCATGTTGAGGTTTGACAGAAAACAGCAAAATTCTGTAAAGCAATTATCCTTCAATAAAAAATAAATTAGTTTTAAAAAAAAGAGTGAAGCTATCAGAGTTCAGCTCATGAGATCTAAGGAAAGATGCCATCTCCATAACATAAAATATAAGGTAAAGCAGTAAGTACTAATGTAGAAGCTGCAGCAAGTAATATAGAAGATGTAGCTAAGATAGTAAAGTGGCTACACTAAACAACAGATTTTCAATGTAGACAAACCAGTCTTCTATAGAAAAATTATGCTGCTAGGACTTTTAAAGCTACAAAGGAAGTTAACACCTGGCTGCAAAATTGCAAAGGGCAGTTGATTCTTTTGTTATGAGTTAATATAGCTCTAGTGACTTTAAGTCCAAGTCAGTGCTTTTTTACCATTATGAAATCCCGATGTCTTTAAGTATTATGTTAGATCTACTTTGCCAGTGCTCAATAAATGGAACAACAAAACCTAACTTACTGAATATTTTAGGCCAGATGTTGAGACTTCCTCAGAAAAAAATTTTATCAACATTGACAATTCCCAAGAGCTATGAGAGTGATGTACAATGAGATTAATTGTGTTTTCATGCCTGAAGTTGACTGGTTCTATGAAGACCTAAAGACCTTCTAGAACTAACACCAAACAAAGATGTATTTTTCATTGCAGGGGATTGGAATGTAAAAATAGGAAGTCAACAGATACCTGGAGTAACAGGCAAGTATGACCTAGGAGTAAAGATTCCATGGTAGCTTAGCTGGTAAAGAAACCGCCTGCAATGTAAGAGATCCCTGTTTGATTCCTGGATCAGGAAGATCCACTGGAAAAGGGATAGGCTACCTACTCCATTATTCTTGGGCTTTCCTAGTGGCTCAGGCTTATAAACAATATGCCCACAATGTGCGAGACCTGGGCTTGATCCCTGGGTTGGGAAGATATCCTGGAGAAGGGAATGGTTGCCCACTTCAGTATTCTGGCCTGGAGAATTCCATGGACTGTATAGCCCATGGGGTTGCAAAGAGTTGGATACAACTGAGTGACTTTCATTTTCACTTTCTTTCATGACCTTGGAATACAAAATGAAGCAGGCCAAAGTTTAACAAAGTTTCAAGAAGAGAACACACTGGTCATAGCAAACATCCTCTTCCAACACAAGAGACAACTCTACATATGGACGTCACCAAATTATCAATACCAAAATCAGACTGATTACATTCTTTGCAGCTGAAGATGGAAAAGCTCTCTACAGTCACCAAAAACAAGATGTGGAGCTAACAGTGGCTCATATCATGAACTTCTTACTGCAAAATTCAGACTTAAATTAAATAAAATAGGGAAAACCACTAGGCAATTGAGGTTATGATCTAAATCAAATTCTTTATGATTATACAGTGGAGGCGATGAATAGATTCAAGGGATTAGATCTGATAGATAGAGTGCCTGAAGAACCATGGATAGAGGTTTAAACATAGTAGAGGAGGTGGTGATCAAAACCATCCCCAAGAAAAAGAAATGCAAAAAAGGCAAAATGGTTGTCTGAAGAGGCCTTACAAAGAGCTGAGGAAAGAAGAGAAGTGAAAGAAAAGGGAGAAGGAAAGATATAACCAATTGAATCAAGAGATCAAAAGAATAGCAAGGTAAGATAAGAAAGACTTCTTAATTGAACAATGCAAAGAAATAGAGGAAAACAGAAAGGGAAAGACCTCTTCAAGAAAACTGGAGGTATCAAGGGAATATTTCATGCAAGGATGGGCACGATAAAGGACAGAAACAGTAAGGAACTAACAGAAGTTGAAGAGATTAAGAAGAGGCGGCAAGAATACACAGAACCATACAAAGAAAATCTTAATGATTTGGATAACCACTGTGGCATGGTCACTCACCTACATTCAGACATCCTGGAGTGTGAAGTCAAGTGGACCTAAGGAAGCATCACTACAAACAAAGCTAGTGGAGGTGAGGGAATTCCAGCTGAGCTATTTCAAATCCTATATATTAGCAAATTTGGAAAACTCAGCAGTGGCCACAGGACTGAAAAAGATCAGTTTTCATTCCAATCCCAAAGAAGGGCAATGCCAGAGAATGCTCAGACTACTGAACAATAGTGCTCATTTCACATGCTAGAAAGGTAATGCTCAAAATCCTAGCCAAACTTCAGTGATATGTAAATTAGAATTTACAGACGTACAAGTTGGATTTGCAAAAGGCAGAAGAACCAGAGATCAAATTGCCAACATTCACTGGATCACAGAGAAAGCAAGAGAATGTAGAAAAACATCGACTTCTGCTTTGTTGACTATGCTAAAGTCTTTTAATGTGTGAATCACAACAAACTATCAAAAATTCTTAAAGAGATGGGAATATCAGACCACCTTATCTGTCTCCTGAGAAGGCTGCACACAGGTCAAGAAGCAACAGTCAGAACCGGACATGGAACCATGTACTGGTTCAAAATTGACAAAGGAGTACATCAAGGCTGTATATTGTCACCCTGCTCATTTAACTTAGATGCAGAGTATACCATGTGAAGCACCAGGCTGGATGAAACACAAGGTGGAATCAAGATTGCTGGGAGAAATATCAATAACCCCAGATATGCAGATGACACTACCCTAATGGCAGAATGTTCAGAAGAACTTAAGAGCCTCTTGAAAAAGGTGAAAGAGGAATGTGAAAAAGCTGTCTTAAAGCTCAACACTCAAGACACTAAGATCATGGCATCTGGTCCCACCACTTCATGGCAAATAGAAGGGGAAAGACTGGAAGCAGTGACAGATTTTATTTTCTTGGGGTCCAAAACAACTGTGGATGATGACTGCAGCCATGAAATTAAAAGACGCATGCTCCTTGGAAGGAAAGCTGTGACAAACCTAGACAGCATATTAAAAAAAGCAGACATCACTTTGCTGAAAAAGGTCTGTATAGTCAGAGCTATGGTTTTTCCAGTAGCCATGTACGGTTGTGAGATTTGGACCATAAAAAAGGCGTAGAACCAAAGAATTAATACTTTCAAATTGTGTTGATGGAGAAGACTCTTGAGAGTCCTTTGGACAGCAAGGAGTTCAAACTAGTCAATCCTAAAGGAAATAAACTCTGAATATTCAATAGGCGGACTGATGGTGAAGCTGAAGCTCCAATACACTGGCCACCTGGTGTGAAAATCTGATTCATTGGAAAGACCCTGATGCTGGGAAAGATTGAAATCAGGAAGAGAAGATAGCAACAGAGGATGAGATGGTTGGATGGCATCACTGATTCATGCACATAAACTTGGCAAACTCCAGGAGACAGTAAGGGACACAGAAGCCTGGTGTACTGCAGTCCCTGGGGTCACAAAAAAGTTAACACGACTTAGTGACTGAACAACAAAAACAACAACAATACAGGCCCTAGATCAATGAATAATTTTGATGTTTAAGTCTTAGGATTAAGAAATAAAATCTGTAAGGCTATAGCTGACATAGATTCCTCTGATGGATCTAGACAAAGAAAATTGAAAACCTGGAAAAGATTCACATTCTACATGACTTTAAGAACATTTGTGGTTTATGGGAAGAGGTAAAAATAATCAGTGTTAAAGGATCTTGGAAGAAGTTGATTCCAACATTCATGGATAACTGAAAATTTCAAGACATCAGTGGAGGAAGTAATTTCAGATGTGGTAGAAATAGCAAGACAACTAGAATTAGGAGTGGAAGCTGAGGATGTGACTGAATTGATTCAATCTCATGATAAAACTTTAATGGATGAAGTGTTGCTTCTTATTGATGAGCAAATAAAATCGTTTCTGAAGATGGAATCTACTCCTTATGAAGAAGGTGTGAAGATAGTTGAAATAACAACAAAGGATTTAGAATACTATATAAGCTCAGTTGCTAACACAGTGGCAGTGTTTGACAGAGTTTCCATTTTCCAAGAAATTCTACCATGAGTAAAGTACTGTCCATCACCATTGCATGCTACAGAGAAATTATTCATGAAAAGAAGAGTCAATTGATGCAGCAAACCTCACTGTTTTAATGTAAGAAATTGCCACAGCTACCCCAACCTTCAGCAATCAACACCCTGATCAGCCAGGCAGCTATCAACATATTGAAAAAAGACTCTCGAACAGCAAAAGATTATGACTGGCTGAACACTCAGACAATAGTTCAGTTCAGTTCAGTTCAGTCACTCAGTCGTGTCTGCCTCTTTGCAACCTCATGAATTGCAGCACACCAGGCAGCCCTGTCCATCAACTCCTAGAGTTCACTCAAACTCATGTCTATCGAGTCGGTGATGCTATCCAGCCATCTCATCCTCTGTCATCCCCTTCTTCTCCTGCCCCCAATCCCTCTGAGCATCAGAGTCTTTTCCAATGAGTCAACTCTTTGCATGAGGTAGCCAAAGTACTGAAGTTTCAGCTTTAGCATCAGTCTTTCCAATGAATACCCAGGACTGATCTCCTTCAGAATGGACTGGTTGGATCTCCTTGCAGTCCAAGGGACTCTCAAGAGTCTTCTCCAACACCACAGTACAAAAGCATCAATTCTTCGGCACTCAGCCTTCTTCACAGTCCAACTCTCACATCCATACATGACCACGGGAAAAACCATAGCCTTAACTGGATGGACCTTCGTCGGCAAAGTAATGTTTCTGCTTTTCATTATGCTATCTAGGTTGGTCATAACTTTCCTTTCAAGGTGTAAGCATCTTTTAATGGCACGGCTGCAATCACCATCTACAGTGATTTTGGAGCCACAAAAAATAAAGTCTGATACTGTTTCCACTGTTTCCTTATTTATTTCCCATGAAATGATGGGACCAGATGTCATGATCTTAGTTTTCTGAATGTTGAGCTTTAAGACAACTTCTTCACTCTCCTCTTTCACTTTCATCAAGAGGTTTTTTAGTTCAAGAAAATTAGAGATACCAAAGGAATATTTCATGCAAAGATGGGCTCGATAAAGGACAGAAATGGTCTGGACCTAACTGAAGCAGAAGATAATCATAAAAGGTGGCAAGAATACACAGGAGAACTATACAAAAAAGATCTCATTGATCATGATAATCACGATGGTGTGATCACTCATCTAGAGCTAGACATCCTGGAATGTGAAGTCAAATGGGCCCTAGGAAGCATCACTACGAACAAAGCTAGTGGATGTGATGGAATTCCAGTTGAGCTATTTCAAATCTTGGAAGATGATGCTATGAAAGTGCTGCACTCAGTATGCCAGCAAATTTGGAAAACTCAGCAGTGGCCACAGGACTGGAAAAGATCCGTTTTCATTCCAATCCCAAAGAAAGGCAATGCCAAAGAATGCTCAAACTACCACACAATTGCACTCACCTCACATGCTAATAAAGTAATGCTCAAAATTCTCCAAGCCAGGCTTCAGCAATACGTGAACCGTGAACTTCCAGATGTTTAAGCTGGTTTTAGAAAAGGCAGAGGAACCAGAGATCAAGTTGCCAACACCTGCTGCATCATCAAAAAAAGGAAGAGAGTTCCAGAAAAACATCTACTGCTTTATTGACTATGCCAAAGCCTTTGACTGTGTGGATCACAGTAAACTGTGGAATATTCTGAAAGAGATGGGAATACCAGACTACCTGACCTGCCTCTTGAGAAACCTATATGCAGGTCAGGAAGCAATAGTTAGAACTGGACATGGAACAACAGACTGGTTCCAAATAGGAAAAGGCTGTCAAGGCTGTATATTGTCACCCTGTTTATTTAACATAAATGCAGAGTACATCATGAGGAACGCTGGGCTGGAAGAAGCACAAGCTGGAATCAAGATTGCTGGAAGAAATATCAATAACCTCAGATAATAGGATGTTTTATCAATAAAGTGTTTTTAAGTAAGGCATATATTGTTTTTTAGACATAATGCTCTTATCACTTAATAGACAATAGTATAATGTAAACATGACTTTTATATGCACTGGGAAACCAAAAAAATTGTGTGGCTCATTTTACTGTGGTAGTATGAAAACAAATTGACATATCTGAGGTATGCCTGTATGGGTACCCTTTGTATTGTTCTTATTTTTTTAAATATGATTTTATTTATTTATTTATTTTTCACTATTCTGGGTCCTCATTACTGTGTGAGGGCTGTTTTTATTTTTTAAACTTTTCTGTAAGCTTGACATTATTTCTAAGTGTTACAAAAACCTCTACAATTTTTTGTATGCACTGTTCAGTACTCCTTCAAAAAATAACCTGGTGCACAAGAACATAATAAATGAGTAAAACCTAAGAGAAATAAAAAAATAGAACCTGATAGACAAAGAGTTTTTATACATGGGCTTAAAATTATTATTAAAAAACTAAATAGGCAAGCCAGACAGATCAAAGAAGTCAGAAAAATGTATATCTGATAAAGAACTTGCATCCACTGTATAAAGACTACTAGAGCTTAATACTAAAAAGTCAAACAACCTATTTTTAAAAATCAGGGAAAATAGCACACTAAAAGGATAATACACCAAGATTAGGAGGGACTTAACAAATACAAGCTGGAATCAAGATTGCCGGGAGAAATATCAATAACCTCAGGTATGCAGATGACATGGGCTAAGATCAAGTGGATCTTCCCAATCCAGGGATTGAACCCAGGTCTCTCACATTGCAGGCAGATTCTTTACCAGCTGAGCCACAAGGGAAGCCCAATACAATGTAAATACTATATAAATGGCTGTAAATACAATGCAGATGCTATTTAAATAGCTACTGGCATGCAGAAAATTCAAGTTTTGCCTTTTGGAACTTTCTGGAAATATTTTCTGAATATTTTCCATTTACAGTTGGTTGAATCCACAGATTCAGAACCTGCCACTATGGAAGACCAACTGTATCAATGAATCCTGATGTGCTACTGAAGTCATTAATTGGGTTGGGGGTTTGTTTGTTGTTGTTTTTGTTGTTGTTGTTGTTGTAGATTCCTTAGAATTTTATACATACACAATCACATGATTTTTAAATAAAGACAGCAATTTTATTTCTTCTTATTATTTTCTATTCTGCCCCCTATTTTCTTTTCTTGTCTTATTGGACTAGCTAGGATCTGTAGTATAGTGTTAGTGATAAGAGCAGACATCTTTTTTCTTATGCCTAATTTTTAGGGGCAAAGATTCAATATTTTACCATTGAGAATGATATTAGCTTTAAAGTTTCTCATGGTCACCCTTTATCACATGGGAAGGTTTTTTTCTAATCCTGGTTTGCTGATGACTTCTAGTGTAAATGTGTTTCATCTGCATACCTGAGGTTATTGATATTTCTCCTGGCAATCTTGATTCCAGCTTGTATTTGTTAAGTCCCTCCTAATCTTGGTGTATTATCCTTTTAGTGTGCTATTTTCCCTGATTTTTAAAAATAGGTTGTTTGACTTTTTAGTATTAAGCTCTAGTAGTCTTTATAAAGTGGACGTAACTTACATACACCACCCATATAGCAGAAAGTGAAGAGGAACTAAAAAGCCTCTTGATGAAAGTGAAAGAGGAGAGTGATAAAGTTGGCTTAAAGTTCAACATTCAGAAAATGAAGATCTTGGCATCCGGTCCCATCACTTCATGGGAAATAGATGGGAAACAGTGGAAACAGTGACAGCCTTTATTTTGTGGGGCTCCAAAATCACTGCAGATGATGACTGCAGCCATGAAATTAAAAGACGCTTACTCCTTGGAAGAAAATTTATGACCAACCTAGATAGCATATTCAAAAGCAGAAACATTACTTTGCCGAATAAGGTCCGTCTAGTCAAGGCTATGGTTTTTCCATTGGTCATGTATGGATGTGAGAGTTGGACTGTGAAGAAGGCTGAGTGCTGAAGAATGGATGCTTTTGAACTGTGGTGTTGGAGAAGACTCCTGAGAGTCCCTTGGACTGCAAGGAGATCCAACCAGTCCATTCTAAAGGAGATCAGTCCTAGGATTTCTTTGGAAGGAATGATGCTAAAGCTGAAACTCTAGTACTTTGGCCACCTCATGCGAAGAGTTGACACATGGGAAAAGACTCTGGTGCTGGGAGGGGTTGAGGGCAGGAGGAGAAGGGGATGTCAGAGGATGAGATGGCTGGATGGCATCACCGACTCGATGGATGTGAGTCTGAGTGAACTCCGGGAGTTGGTGATGGCCAGGGAGGTCTGGCGTGCTGCAATTCATGGGGTCACAAAGGGTCGGACACAACTGAGCGACTGAACTGAACTGAACTGATCTCAGTTCAATTCATCATGATAAAAACTTAAAGGAGAAAATCCATATTATTTAAATAAGCATTTTATAAAACACATTTACACTAGAAGTCATCAGCAAACCAGGATTAGAAAAAAACCTTCCCATGTGATAAAGGGTGACCATGAGAAACTTTAAAGCTAATATCATTCTCAATGGTAAAATATTGAATCTTTGCCCCTAAAAATTAGGCATAAGAAAAAAGATGTCTGCTCTTATCACTAACACTATACTACAGATCCTAGCTAGTCCAATAAGACAAGAAAAGAAAATAGGGGGCAGAAAATAAAATAATAAGAAGAAATAAAATTGCTGTCTTTATTTAGAAATCATGTGTTTGTGTGTGTATAAAATTCTAAGGAATCTACAAAAAACAACAAAAACAAACAAACAAACCCTCAACCCAATTAATGAATTCAGTAGCACATCAGGATTCATCAATACAGTTGGTCTTCCATATAATGGCAGGTTCTGAATCTGTGGATTCAACCAACTGTAAATGGAAAATATTCAGAAAATATTTCCAGAAAGTTCCAAAAGGCAAAACTTGAATTTTCTGCATGCCAATAGTTATTTAAATAGCATCTGCATTGTATTTACAGCCATTTATATAGTATTTACATTGTATTGGGCTTCCCTTGTGGCTCAGCTGGTAAAGAATCTGCCTGCAATGTGAGAGACCTGGGTTCAATCCCTGGGTTGGGAAGATCCCCTGGAGAAGGGAATGGCTATCCACTCCAGTAGTCTGACCTAGAGAATTCCATGGACTGTATAGTCCATGGAGTTGTAAAGCGTCAGACACGACTGAGCGACTTTTGCTACAATGTATTAAGTATCATAAATAAACTAGAGATGATTTAAAGTATATGGGAGTATTTACATAATTATATGCAAATATTATACCTTTTATATATGGGACTTGGACATCTGTGGATTTTGTTATCTGCAGGGTGTCCTGGAACCAAATCCCTGTAATACTGGGGGACAGCTGTATAAAAAAACCAATTGTATTTCTATATCATCACAACAAACTACAGGAAATTGAAATAAAAATGCAGTTTATAAAGTAGCAAAAAATTACTTTTAAATAAATTTTTATAAATAAGAACAAGACCTATAGAAATAAAAACTATAAACAACACTGGGAGATTTAATGTAATCCTAATCAAATTGCTAGAAGAGTTATTTTTGGCTGGTGTGTTTTTGGTAGAACAAAGGAAGCTGATTCTTTTCCCCCTAGTTTTATCCAGAAATAACTGACATACATCACTGTATAAGTTTAAGGTGTACAGCAAGATGGCTTGCTTTACATATATTGTGAAATGATAATCACAATGTTTATTTAACTCCCATCATCTCATATAGATATAATAAAGAGAACAAAATTCTTATTGTGATAAGATAAATATATATAGAAATACCTAGAGGGGTGTGATGGGGAGGGAGATGGGAGGGAGGTTCAAAAGGGAGGGGATATATGGATTTTCCCTGGTGGCTCAGACGGTAACGTGTCTGCCTACAATGCGGGAGACCTGGATTCAATCCCTGGGCTGGGAAGATCTCCTGGAGAAGCAAATGGCAACCCACTCCAGTATTCTTGCCTGGAAAATCCCATGGATGGAGGAACCTGGTTAGGCTATACTCCATGGGGTCACAAAGAGTCAGACACGACTGAGCAACTTCACTCACTCAAATGGCTGATTCATGTTGAAGTTTGACAGAAAACAGCAAAATTATGTAGCAATTATCCTTCAATAAAAAATAAATTTAAAATAATCTAAAATAAAATTATTTTGAAAAAAGTGAATATGAAGGAGTTTACCTGCTTTCAAGACTTGCTATGAAGCTAGATTATTCAAGATGATGTGAGAAAAAGGTTGTAGCTATGTATGATGATGGATGTTAACTAGATTTATTTTGGCAATCATTTCATAACATATAGAAATATTAAATTATTATTCTGTACACCTGAAACTGATATAATGCTATATGAGAATTATATCTCAATTAAAACAACAAGAAAACATAGTGTGGCATTACTATATAAATAGTCACATAGATCACTGGAACAGAACAGTCTTCTTAAAGATAGAACTACACATATATGATCAACTGATTTCTGACAAAGATGCCCAGGTAATTCAATGGGGAAATTAACAAGCTTTCTCAACAAAAGTGCTGGAATGGCTGAATACCCATATGGAAACAAATTAACAAATTTACCTTGATCCTTTTGTCACACTGTATATTAAAATTTACCTCAAAAATTATCATAGACCTAAATATAAATATTAAAGCTACACAATATCTATAAGAAAGCAGGATAAAAACCTTGTGACTTTGTATTAGGCAAAGATCTCTTAAATAAGAAGCAGAAAACATGAACCATGAAAATATGATTAACTGAATTGACAAAATTAAAGTTTTATGCATTTTCAAAGAAAATGCTAAGAAAATGAAAAACTAAGCCACAGACTGAGAAAACCTTTGAAAATCACATATATAACCAAGGACTTGCAAACAGAATAAGAAATAACTCTTGAAATTAAATAATATGAAAACAGACAACTCACTTAGTAAATAAGGCCAAAAAGACAATGACGCTTCATCAGAGATTTTATACAGATGGCAAATAAGCACATTTAAAAATGCTCAATATCATTAGCAAATGCAAAAATTAACTCGAATAAAATGTCACTATATACATATTAGAATGGCTAAAATTAAAAATGCTGATAATATCAAGTGCTGACAACCATGTGGAACAACTAAAACTCTTATAGATTAGAGTGAGAATGCAAAATGATATAGCAACTTTGGAAAACAGTTTGGTAGTATCTTATAAAATTAAATAAGCACTGACAATGCAACCCAGTAATTACAAACATGGAAGTAATCTAGTAAACAACCCAGATGTCCTGGAATGAACTAGTGAATGAGTGGTATTTCCACACAAGAGAATATCACTAAACAATGAAAAAAATAAACTACTAATACATGCAAGAATATGGATGGATATCAAAGAAATTAAGTTAAAGAAACACAACGTAAAATATCATTATGGTATTATTCCATTTATACTAGATTCTAGAAAAAGCAAAATTATAGTAACAGAAAGCATATCAGTGTTTGCCAAGAGCCAGAGTGGGAGCAAAGTTTGATAACAAAGGAAAAACATTACAACTTGATGAAATGATAGAATCTTTTCATCATCTTCCATAATCTTGATTACGGTGGTTGATGGTGACTGCAGCCATGAAATTAAAACGCTTACTCCTTGAAAGGAAAGTTATGACCACCTTGGATAGCATATTCAAAAGCAGAGACATTACTTTGCCGACTAAGGTCCGTCTAGTCAAGGCTATGGTTTTTCCAGTAGTCGTGTATGGATGTAAGAGTTGGACTGTGAAGAAAGCTGAGCACCAAAGAATTGATGCTTTTGAACTGTAGTGTTAGAGAAGACTCTTGAGAATCCCTTGGACTGCAAGGGATCCAACCAGTCCATCCTAAAGGAGATCAGTCCTGGGTGTTCCTTGGAAGTGTTAATGTAAAGCTGAAACTCCAGTACTTTGGCTACCTCATGTGAAGAGTTGACTCATTGGAAAAGACTCTGATGCTGAGAGGGATTGAGGGCAGGAGGAGAAGGGGACGACAGAGGATGAGATGGCTGGATGGCATCACTGACTCGATGGACATGAGTTTGAGTGAAGTCCGGGAGTTGGTGATGGATAGGGAGGCCTGGCGTGCTGCAATTCATGGGGTCGCAAAGAGTTGGAAACACCTGAACGACTGAACTGAAAACTGAACTGACACAACTACGTGCATTTTTAAAACCCATTGAATTAACATTTGGCGAATATTATTGCTTGCAAATTAAACCTAAACAAACATGATAAAAAATGAAATCCTAAAAAGAAACTTTAGAACTGTAAAGGGTAAACAATCTAATACTTCTAAAAATGTGAATTAATACATAAAGAAGGATCAGTTCAGTTCAGTTCAGTCTCTCAGTCATGTCTGACTCTTTGCGACCCCATGGAGTGCAGCATTAAATGGACTGAAGCATTATTATGGATTGCAATCCCATGAACTGCAGCATTATTACAGGAGGATAGAGGTGGTCCTAAGATGGCAGAGGAATAGGACAGGGAGACCACTTTCTCCTCCACAAATTCATCAAAAGAACATGTCAATGCTGAGTAAATGCCACAAAACAACTTCTGAATGCCGGCAGAGGACATCAGGCACCCAGAAAAGCATCCCATTTTCTTCAAAAAGAGGTAGGAAAAATATAAAAGACAAAAAAAAGAGACAAAAGAGGTAGGGACAGAGCTCCGTCCCGGGAAGGGATTCTTAAAAAGAGAGAAGTTTCCAAACACCAGGAAACACTCTCACTGCCGAGTCTGTGGTGAGCCTTGGGAGCACAGAGGGCAACATAACAGGGAGGAAAAATAAATAAATAATTAAAACCCACAGATTACGAGCCCAACAGTAACTCCCCCAGTGGGGAAGCAGCACAGATGCCTGCATTCACCACTAGCAAGTTGGGCCTGGGCAGGGAGGCACGGGCTGCATTGCTTAGAGTAAGGATCGGGCCCAAATGCCCTGAGTGTAATCAGAGCGAACTAACTTGGCCTAGCAAACCAGACTGTGGTATAGCTACCACGCAAAAAGCTCTAACATAAGACACCGCCAAGACCGTGCACAGAAGAAAAGACGGAACAGAATTAGCCAGCTACAGACCATCCCGCTCGGGTGACAGCAAGCCAGAGCTGGAAGGGCAGGAAGGGGGCAATCTCAGTCCCAGAAAGACAATATCTACCAAACGGCAAGCAGGCTCCTTTGCTAACTAAGACTTCTTGGGGTTCTGGACAGTCATCATCCGCCTGAGAAGGTGCACCAGTTATACACCCAGAAAACCAAGCAGCAGGGACGGGAGAGGTGATAAGTTGCAGTGACCATGCTCGTCAAACACCTGAGCTACTCAGGCCTGGGAAGGGCACAAAATGCAGGTCCAACCGAGTCTGTGCCTCTGAGAACTATCTGAGTGCCTGAAACCGAGCAGCTTAGACCAGGGAGGTGCATGCAGCCCAGGGCCGGCCTTGGACAGGTCCTGGAGGAGCAACCTAGAACCTGAGCTGTGTGTGCCACAAGCGGGGGCAGGCCCAGTGTGGCTGAGACACTGCGAGCACACGCCAGTGTCATTTGTTTGTAATGTCTCTCCCTCCCCACAGCGCAACTGAACAAGTGAGCCTAAAAAAAGTGTCCACCACCGCCCCCCTTGTGTCAGGGCAGAAATCAGACACTGAAGAGACCAGCAAACAGAAGAAGCTAAAACAGAGGGAACCACCTTGGAAGTGACAGGTGCAATAGATTAAAACCCTTTCGTTAGTACCAACTACATAGGAAGGGGCCTATAGATCTTGAGAAATATAAGCCGGACCAAGAAACTATTCGAAAATGTACTGATCCCACCCTGCCCACCAGAGAAAGTCCTAGATATATCTTTACTATTTTTACAATCATGCTTTTTTTTTTCTTTTTTTTTTAAACATTTTTCAATTTTTAAGGCCTCTATTACTCCCTTAATTTTCATTTTTATACCCAACAATTACTTTTCAAAAAAAAGACCCTATTTTTAAAGCAAACTTCATATATATATATATATTTTTTTTTTTTAATGATTTTTCTGACTTTGTTTTTCTTCTTCTTCTTCTTTTCTTTAATATTGTATTTTTCAAAATCCAATCTCTACTCTAGATTTCTAATCTTTGCTTTTTGGTAGTTGTTATCAATTTTGTACCTTTAAAAACCCAATCTTCAGTACCCATTTTTACTTGGGAATGAGATTACTGGCTTGACTGCTCTCTCCTGCTTTGGACTCTCCTTTTTCTCCACCAGGTCACCTCTATCTCCTCTCTCCCCCTTCTCTTCTGTACCCAACTCTGTGAATCTCTGTGTATTCCAGATGGTGGGGAACACTTAGGGAACTGATTACTGGCTGGATCTGTCTCTCTCCTTTTCATTTCCCCCTTTTATCCTCCTGGCCACCTCTATCTCCTTCCTCCCTCATCTCCTCTCTGTATAACTCCATGAACATCTCTGAGCAGTCCAGACTGTGGAGCACACATAAGAAAATGATTACTGGCTAGCTTGCTCTCTCCTCTTTTGATTCCACCTCATCTCATTCAGGTCACCTCTAACTCCCTCCTCCCTCTTCTCTTCTCCATGTAACTCTGTGAACCTCTCTGGTGAGAGGTTCCACACTGTGGAGAAACTTTTCATCTTTAAACTTGATGTTTTATCAATGGTGCTATATAGAAGGAAAAGTCTTGAGACTACTCTAAAAATAAGACTGAAAACCAGAAGCAGGAGGCTTAAGTCCAAATCCTGAGAACATCAGAGAACTCCTGACTCCAGAGAACATTAATCGATAGGAACTCTTCAAACACCTCCATACCTACACTAAAACCACCCAAAGGCCAACAAGTTCCAGAGAAAGACATACCATGGAAATTCTCCAGCAACACAGGAACACAGGCCTGAGCTTCAATATCCAGGCTGCCCAAAGTTACCCCAAAACCATTGACATCTCATGACTCATTACTGGACACCTCATTGCACTCCAGAGAGAAGAAATGCAGCTCCACCCACCGGAACACTGACACAAGCTTCCCTAACGAAGAAACCTTGACAAGCCACCTGTACAACCCCACCCACAGAGAGGAAACTCTGCAATAAACAGAACTCCACAAACTGCCAGAATACAGAAAGGCCACCCCAAACACAGCAATATAAACGAGATGAAGAAACAGAGAAATACCCAACAGGTAAAGGAACAGGATAGATGCCCACCAAACCAAACAAAAGAGGAAGAGATAGGGAATCTACCTGAGAAAGAATTCCAAACAATGATAGTGAAAATGATCCAAAATCTTGAAATCAAAATGGAATCACAGATAAATACCCTGGAGACAAGGATTGAGAAGATGCAAGAAAGGTTTAACAAGGACCTAGAAGAAATAAAAGAGTTAATATATAATGAATAATGCAATAAATGAGATCAAAAACACTCTGGAGGAAACAAATAGTAGAATAAAAGAGGCAGAAGATAGGATTAGTGAAGTAGAAGCTAGAATGGTAGGAATAAATGAATCAGAGAGGAAAAAAAAAAAAGAAAAGAAATGAGGACACTCTCAGAGACCTCCAGGACAATAGTAAATGCTCCAATATTCGAATCATAGGAGTCCCAGAAGAAGAAGACAAAAAGAAAGACTATGAGAAAATACTTGAGGAGGTAATAGTTTAAAACTTCCCTAAAATGGGGAAGAAAATAATCATCGGAGTCTAAAAAAAAAACAGAGAGTCCCAAACAGGATAAACCCAAGGCAAAACACCCCAAGACACATATTAATCAAATTAACAAAGATCAAACACAAAGAACAAATATTAAAAGCAGCAAGGGAAAAACAACAAATAACATATAAGGGGATTCTCATAAGGATAACAGCTGATCTTTCATAGAAACTCTTCAGGCCAGGAGGGAATGGCAAGACATACTTAAAGTGATGAAAGAAAATAACCTACAGCCCAGATTACTGTACCCAGCAAGGATCTCATTCAAATATGAAGGAGAAATCAAAAGCTTTACAGACAAGCAAAAGCTGAGAGAATTCAGCACCAACAAACCAGCTATCCAACAAATGCTAAAGGATACTCTCTAGACAGGAAACACAAATAGGGTGTATAAACCCGAACTGAAAACAATAAAGTAAATGGCAATGGGATCATCCTTATCAATAATTACCTTAAACATAAATGGGTTGAATGCCCCAACCAAAAGACAAAGACTGGCTGAATGGATACAAAAACAAGACCCCTATATATGTTGTTTACAAGAGACCCACCTCAAAACAAGGGACACATACAGACTGAAAGTGAAGAGCTGGAAAAAGATATTCCATACAAATAGAGACCAAAAGAAAGCTGGAGCAGCAATACTCATATCAGGCAAAATAGACTTTAAAACAAAGGCTGTGAAAAGGGACAAAGAAGGACACAACAAAGGATCAATTCAAGAAGAAGATATAACAATTATAAGTATATATGCACCCAACATAGGAGCACTGCAATATGTAAGACAAATGCTAATAAGTATGAAAGGGGAAATTAACAATAACACAATAATAGTGGGAGACTTTAATACCCCACTCACACCTATGGATAGATCAACTAAACAAAAAATTAACAAAGAAACACAAACTTTAAATGATACAATAGACCAGTTAGACCTAATTGATACTACATGACATTTCACCCCAAAACAATGAATTTCACCCTTTTCTCAAGTGCACACAGAACCTTCTCCAGGATACATCACATCCTGGGCCATAAACCTAGCCTTGGTAAATTCAAAAATATTCAAATCATTCCAAGCATCTTTTATGACCATAATGCAGTAAGATTAGATCTCAATTACAGGAGAAAAACTGTTAAAAATTCCAAAATATGGAGGCTGAACAACACGCTTCTGAGTAACCAACAAATCACAGAAGAAATCAAAAAAGAAATAAAAACATGCATAGAAATGAATGAAAATGAAAACACAACAACCCAAAACCTGTGGGACACTGTAAAAGCATTGCTAAAGGGAAAGTTCATAGCAATACAGGCATGCCCCAAGAAATAAAAAAAAGTCAAATAAATAACTTAATGCTACACCTAAAGCAACTAGAAAAGGAAGAAATGGAGAACCCCAGGGTTAGTAGAAGGAAGGAAATCTTAAAAATTAGGGCAGAAATGAATGCAAAGGAAACAAAAGAGACCATAGCAAAAATCAACAAAGCCAGAAGCTGGTTTTTTGAAAAGATAAATAAAATTGACAAACCATTAGCCAGACTCATCAAGAAACAAAGGGAGAAAAATCAAATCAATAAAATTAGAAATGAAAATGGACAGATCACAACAGACAACACAGAAATACAAAGGATCATAAGAGACTACTATCAGCAATTATATGCCTATAAAATGGATAACATGGAAGAAATGGACAAATTCTTAGAAAAGTACAACTTTCCAAAACTGAAACAGGAAGAAATAGAAAATCTTAATAGACCCATCACAAGCACGGAAATTGAAACTGTAATCAGAACTCTTCCAGCAAATCAAAAAGCCCAGGTCCAGACGGCTTCACAACTGAGTTCTACCAAAAATTTAGAGAAGAGCTAACACCTATCCTACTCAAACTCTTCCAGAAAATTGCAGAGGAAGGTAAACTTCCAAACTCATTCTATGAGGCCACCATCACCCTAATACCAAAACCTGACAAAGATGCCACAAAAAAAGAAAACTACAGGCCAATATCACTGAGGAACATAGATGCAAAAATCCTTAACAAAATTCTAGCAATCAGAATCCAACAACACATTAAAAAGATCATACACCATGACCAAGTGGGCTTTATCCCAGGGATGCAAGGATTCATCAATATCTGCAAATCAATCACTGTAATACACCACATTAACAAATTGAAAAATAAAAGCCATATGATTATCTCAATAGATGCAGAGAAAGACTTTGACAAAATTCAACATCCATCTATGATAAAAACTCTACAGAAAGCAGGAATAGAAGGAACATGCTTCTGCTGCTGCTGCTGCTAAGTCACTTCAGTCGAGTCCGACTCCATGCAACCTCATAGATGGCAGCCCACTAGCCTCCCCTGTCCCTGGGATTCTCCAGGCAAGAACACTGGAGTGGGCTGCCATTTCCTTCTCCAATGCATGAAAGTGAAAAGTGAAAGTGAAGTCGCTCAGTTGCAACCCCATGGACTACAGCCCACCAGACTCCTCCATCAGTGAGATTTTCCAGGCAAGAGTACTGGAGTGGGGTGCCATTGCCTTCTCCTAGAAGGAACATAGCTCAACATAATAAAAGCCATATATGACAAACCCACAGCAAACATTATCCTCAATGGTGAAAAATTGAAAGCATTTCCCTTAAAGTCAGGAACAAGACAAGGGTGCCCACTTTCACCACTAGTATCCAACATAGTTTTGGAAGTTTTGGCCACAGCAATCAGAGCAGAAAAAGAAATAAAAGGAATCCAAATTGGAAAAGAAGGAGTAAAACTCTCACTGTTTGCAGATGACATGATCCTCTACATAGAAAACCCTAAACACTCCACCAGAAAATTACTAGAGCTAATCAATGAATATAGTAAAGTTCCAGGATATAAAATCAACACACGGAAATCCTTTGCATTCCTATACACTAATAATGAGAAAGTAGAAAAAGAAATTAAGGGAAAAAATCCATTCACCATTGCAACGAAAAGAATAAAATACTTAGGAATATATCTACCTAAAGAAACTAAAGACCCATATATAGAAAACTATAAAACACTGGTGAAAGAAATCAAAGAGGACACTAATAGGTGGAGAAATATACCATGTTCATGGATCGGAAGAATCAATACAGTGAAAATGACTATACTACCCAAAGCAATCTATAGATTCAATGCAATCCCTATCAAGCTACCAGTGGTATTTTTCACAGAGCTAGAACAAATAATTTCACAAGGTGTATGGAAATACAAAAAACCTCAAATAGCCAAAGCAATCTTGAGAAAGAAGAATGGAATTAGAGGAATAAACCTGCCTGACTTCAGGCTCTACTACAAAGCCACAGTCATCAAGACAGTATGGTACTGGCACACAGACAAAAATATAGATCAATGGAACAAAATAGAAAGCCCAGAGATAAATCCACACACCTATGGACACCTTATCTTCGACAAAGGAGGCAAGAATATATAATGGATTAAAGACAATCTCCTTAACAAGTGGTGCTGGGAAAACTGGTAAACCACTTGTAAAAGAATGAAACTAGATCACTTTCTAACACCACACACAAAAATAAACTCAAAATGGATTAAAGATCTAAACGTAAAACCAGAAACTATAAAACTCCTAGAGGAGAACATAGGCAAAACACTCTGCGACATACATCACAGCAGGATCCTCTATGACCCACCTCCCAGAATACTGGAAATAAAAACAAAAATAAACAAATGGGACCTAATTAAACTTAAAAGCTTCTGCACAACAAAGGAAACTCTAAGCAAGGTGAAAAGACAGCCTTTGGAATGGGAGAAAATAATAGCAAATGAAGCAACTGACAAGCAACTAATCTCAAAAATATACAAGAAACTCCTGCAGCTCAAGTCCAGAAAAATAAACGACCCAATCAAAAAATGGGCCAAAGAACTAGACATTTCTCCAAAGAAGACATGCAGATGGCTAACAAACACATGAAAAGATGCTCAACAGCACTCATTATCAAAGAAATACAAATCAAAACTACAATGAGGTACCATTTCACGCCAGTCAGAATGACTGCAATCCAAAAGTCTACAAGCAATAAATGCTGGAGGGGGTGTGGAGAAAAGGGAACCCTCTTACACTGTTGGTGGGAATGCAAACTAGTACAGCCACTATGGAGAACAGTGTGGAGATTCCTTAAAAAACTGGAAATAGAACTGCCTTATGACCCAGCAATCCCACTTCTGGGCATACACACCAAGGAAACCTGAATTGAAAGACACATGTATACCCCAGTGTTCATTGCAGCACTGTTTATAATAGCCAGGACATGGAAGCAACCTAGATGTCCATCAGCAGATGAATGGATAAGAGAGCTATGGTACATATGCACAATGGAGTATTACTCAGCCATTAAAAAGAATACATTTGAATCAGTTCTAATGAGGTGGATGAAACTGGAGCCGATTATACAGAGTGAAGTAAGCCAGAAAGAAAAACACCAATACAGTATACTAACATATATGGAATTTAGAAAAGTGGTAATGATAACCCTGTATGCGAGACAGCAAAAGAGACACAGATGTATAGAACATTCTTTTGGACTCTGTGGGAGAGGGAGAGGGTGGGATGATTTGGGAGAATGGCATTGAAACATGTATAATATCATATAAGAACAGAATCACCAGTCTAGGTTCGATGCAGGGTGCAGGATGCTTGGGGCTGGTGCACTGGGATGACCCGGAGGGATGGTGTGGGGGGAGAAGTGGGAGGGGGATTCGGGATTGGGAACACATGTACACCCCTGGTGGATTCATGTTGATGTGTGGCAAAACCAGTATAATATTGTAAAGTAAAAAATAATAATAAAATAAAATAAAAACAAAAAAAGAAGAAGGATAATACACCATGATTAGCTAGCATTTATCCCAGCAATGCAATGCTTATTTAAGACATGAAAATTATTTAATCTAAATCACCATGTTAACAGATTACAGGGTAAAAGCATAAGATCATTTCAATAGATTAGTGGTTCATTTGACAACATCTGGAGACATTTTCAGTTGTCACAACTGGAAGCGTTGCTACTGACCTCCAGGAGATAGAAAATGCTTAATAGGTATTCTGTTAAGCACTCTACAAGGCACAGGATAGACTCTAATTGAGAGTCAGTATTCCACATTCTACTTTCCCAACTCAATATATTTATGATATTCACACACATTGCTATAGGGTACACACATCTAGTCCTGTTATTTCTTACTAGATATTAACCCAGAGTAAGTATTCCCCATATGTTTCACATCCATGCCCTGGTGATAAATACATAAGCTGCATCTAACTGCACTCGATGACATAACACTGCCATGTTATCAACAGCCTTGTAAATGTTCCCTTTCTCATGGACCTCTGAAAATTTCTCTGGGATATATTCTCACAAATGAAACCAGTAAGTCGTAAACATGCTTAACTTTGGTAAATACTACCCAGGTGTTTTATGGAATGACTGAATCAGTTTAAAGCTGTTAAAAAAAAGGGGGGGGGACTTAACATATCAGGCCTGAGACTGCTATCCTTAAAAAGGCCTACTTGAAAGGTTGGCCCTTGGCTGGCATCTTGGAATTTGGATCTCAAGAGGGTTTTCACCATTCCCTGACAAGAATGGCTCACTGTGCCTAAACCATTTGTATGAACATTGTGGTTTATGCGGAAGACCTGCTTTCCTTCTGTGGGTCTGGAATTTTGGTACACACTAGGCAAAGAATGCCTACATGACCAGCCTCCCATAGACAACTTGGGCACTGAGTCCTTAATAATTTTCCCTGGTAGACAACATTTCACATGTGCTGTCATAACTCATTGTAAAGGGAATTAATTACACCCTGTGTAACTCAACTGGGAAAGGACTCTGAAAATTTATACCTGGTTTCCTTCAGACTTCGTCCCATATACCTTTTCCTTTTGGTGATTTCGCTTTGTATCCTTTAGTTATATTAAATCATAACCATGAGTATGACTATATGCTGAGTCCTGGGATTTCCAGAAAAATCACTGAACATAGGGGTTGCCTTAAGTATATAGCCTCAACATAAATTCCCAGTCAAAGTAGGAAAATTTTAAGACTTACTTTCACCTGCATACTTCCATGTGTCATTTGAATTTTATACCACATGAATGTGTTATCTTTTAAATAATAAATACTTTATAAAAAGGGAGAGAAAAGTTGTCAAAACTAGGTTACCTATGAATAAGATCCAAAAGGATATTACAGAACCATAGAAGTATACAGTGAAACCTTCTTAAATCCCTGTGAAGAAGCCAAAAGAAGATAAGGAACTTATCCAGTTACCGAGACAGTCATTATATTTATGGCTTGCATCCTCACTTCCCTGTTTCTAGTGCTCCTTTCTCTTAAGTCATGTGGCCCCTTTTCCTACACAAGTCACTTCCCCTACCATAGTGTTCTCCCCTAAATGCCTTGCAGGGGTCTACTTTCATGGTGATCATAGTCTTTCCTATATCTCAGACTCCTGGAATATGTGAATATGTTCGTGTTCTCCCCTAAATGCCTTGCAGGGGTCTACTTTCATGGTGATCATAGTCTTTCCTATATCTCAGACTCCTGGAATATGTGAATATGTTCAGAGTCCCTCCCAAAATGTTGGGTCCCATGGAAACTGAGCCCAATGGGAACAGAAAAGAGAAGTTGAAAAATCCTACTGGTAACTATCTGGAAGAGGAGAAAAAGGGAGGAGAATAGTAAAGAAAGAGAGTCCTTGGTCAAGTCATCATATCTTTCCAAGTTTTCATACTGTAGCAAGGGGGTGAACATCAAGGTCAGAGAGGAATCCATCCACTACTGTGGGACAAAGCAGCTGAGCAGAACCAGATAGCTTAGAGATTCCTTGCATGGATTCCAAACGTCTCTCAAAACCCTCCCCAAAGGGGAAGATGCTTACGTGCTCCAGGAAGCAGGGTCCTATTTCGCTGAGATGGGGGTCATCATTGTTGTACTGTTTCTCCAGGTCTCTTACAAAGCCCATCTGAAACCTGTAGATGTCTTCAATGTTCCCAAAGATCACCTTCAGTTGCTCATCACTGAACATGTCCCTTCTCTTCCGGCATTGCTTCAGGTAGCCCTGCAGACAAAGTAAAAGTCCAGGATGAGGATGCCCTTCATTCCTTGAGGATTTTACCACTTCTTAAGCATTTGGGAGCCTTATTTCAGTTCCATGATGTAAAGAAGAAATAACCATTTCTATTTTTCACACAAGAAAATTGGGTTTAAAGAAGGAAGTCACTCGATCAGTGAATAATTAGGAAAGCTGGATCTTAAGGAAAAGTCTCTAGAGCGCAAAGATTCCAGAGCATAGAGCTTTGCCCACCATTCTCTATGACAAGGACCCCCAAAAGTGATAGGATTCTTTCTCAGAATCTGGTTAAGCACAAATAAGTTCACTCACTTTAGTAGCTATTGGGTTAGCTGAATTGATTCACAACTCTAATGTTCTATTTCTTGTAGGACCAGTCCAAAAGCTCTGGTAGGAAAACTCCCCAAAAAGGAAGAGACAAAACCAAACCATTCTTAAAGTGAATATTGTAGTCATCTGGTCAGTAGCTGGTCAGGAGAGATTGTTTGGATGAGCTTAGTGAGCAAGCCCACAGGTGCCCAGGCATGGTGTTTTCAACAGGGTAAGTGTTTAGGACACATTTGTGAATAAATGGATGAATTAATACAGCTAGCCACGGATGAAAAAGGAATCAATGAAAGAAATTCTTAGTCTGATAAGAGAACTGAGATAACACAACCAGACTCAAAACACATTAAAAGTCAGGGCAAAGGAAACAAACAAACAAACAGAGTTTTCCATTCTGAACATCCCAGTGTACATTTTTAACTAATAGTAATGGTCTTCATTAGAAATCATTAGCATGTAAAAATTCTGGTGAGAATGAATTATGCCCACTTGCTTTTATCTAAATGCTAAATGTGATTTTTATAACATCTGTTGAGCCCCTAATGAGGAGCAATATGGTGAATGACTTATCACTTCTGGCCCTGTCTAACTCCATTTTGTCTCCTCTAACACAGTTTGCAATGAAGGCATCTAGGCTACTCCAGGAAGATTCTCATTCCTGGTTTCAATGCCCTTTACCAACTCCTACCAAAAACTCACTTCTCTTTTATCTTCTTACCCTCCAATTCAGCCATTAATGAGTAAGTGTCTTTTAACCATTTGCAAATTAATAGTTTGTGCCTGTGTTGACATTTATTTAATTAATGGCTTATGCCCTCCCTGACTACTATGCTCAAGATGTCCTACATTCATTTATATCCAATTCTTGACCAAGAGGAAGACACTCTTTACTCCCAGAATATCTTTTTAGCTTTACTCTCTTTACTAAACTGGATTCCCAAATTCTGCTTCCCTCAAAAACTTTCTTTCACTAATAAGAAGAGAGGTAATAAATTCCTGAAGGTTCCTCTCTGCCTAATAGGTAACTCCTAGTTTCCTCATCTCTATTTTCCTCCCTTCTCTCCCCATTCTCTCTTTTTCACTCTTAACACTTTTGGAAGTGTGTTAGCTACAGTAGAGCAAGAAAATCAGTGACCATATCATCTGGCAGGAACTTTTCCAACTTGACATTAGGCAAGGGACAGAGACCGACTCACCTCTGCTCCCACTTTTTCACCCTAAAGTAGGCTTGTGAGTATAACTGGAAAAAATGGTAACAATGTTACATTAGTATGTCACTTCTGGGTTAGTAGTAAGTAGGGAAAACCACTAGACCATTCAGGGATGACCTAAATCAAATAACTTACGATTATACAGTGGCAGTGAGAAATAGATTCAAGGGTCTAGATCTGATAGATAGAGTGTCTGATGAACTATGGAATGAGGTTCATGACATTGTACATGAGAGACAGGGATCAAGGCCAGCCCCATGGAAAAGAAATGCAAAAAAGGAAAATGGCTGTCTGGGGAGGCCTTACAAATAGCTGTGAAAAGAAGAGAAGTGAAAAGCAAAGGAGAAAAGGAAAGATATAAGCATCTGAATGCAGAATTCCAAAGAATAGCAAGAAGAGATAAGAAAGCCTTCTTCAGTGATCAATGCAAAGAAATAGAAGCAAACAACAGAATGGGAAAGACTAGAGATCTCTTCAAGAAAACTAGAGATACCAAGGGAACATTTCATGAAAAGATGGGCTCGATAAAGGACAGAATGTTATGGACCTAATAGAAGCAGAAGATATTAAAAAGATGTGACAAGAATACACAAAAAAACTGTACAAAAAACATCTTCACGACCCGGATAATCACGATGGTGTGATCACTCATTTAGAGCCAGACATCCTGGAATGTGAAGTCAAGTGGGCCTTAGAAAGCATCACTATGAACAAAGCTAGTGGAGGTGATGGCATTCCAGTTGAGCTATTTCAAATCCTGAAAGATGAGGCTGTCAAAGTGCTGCACTTAAGATGCCAGGAAATTTGGAAAACTCAGCAGTGACCACAGGACTGGAAAAGGTCAGTTTTCAATCCAATCCTAAAGAAAGGCAATGCCAAAGAATGCTCAAACTACTGCACAATTGCACTCATCTCACATGCTAGTAAAGTAATGCTCAAAATTCTCCAAGCCAGGCTTCAGCAATACGTGAACCGTGAACTTCCTGATGTTCAAGCTGGTTTTAGAAAAGGCAGAGGAACCAGAGATCAAATTGCCAACATCTGCTGGATCATGGAAAAAGCAAGAGAGTTCCAGAAAAACATCTATTTCTGCTTTATTGACTATGCCAAAGGCTTTGACTGTGTGGATCACAATAAACTGTGGAAAATTCTGAGAGAGATGGGAATACCAGACCACCTGACCTGCCTCTTGAGAAATCTGTATGCAGGTCAGGAAGCAACAGTTAGAACTGGACATGGAACAACAGACTGGGTCCAAATAGGAAAAGGAGTGCGTCAAGGCTGTATATTGTCACCCTGTTTATTTAACTTACATGCAGAGTACATAATGAGAAATGCTGGACTGGAAGAAACACAAGCTGGAATCAAGATTGCTGGGAGAAATATCAATAATCTCAGATATGCAGATGACACCACCCTTATGGCAGAAAGTGAAGAGGAACTAAAAGCCTCTTGATGAAAGTGAAAATGGAGAGCAAAAAAGTTGGCTTAAAGCTCAACATTCAGAAAACGAAGATCATGGCATCTGGTCCCATCACTTCATGGGAAATAGATGGGGAAACAGTGGAAACAGTGTCAGACTATCTTTTTGGGCTCCAAAATCACTGCAGATGGTGACTGCAGCCATGAAATTAAAAGACGCTTACTCCTTGGAAGAAAAGTTATGACCAACCTAGATAGTGTATTCAAAAGCGGAGACATTGCTTTGCCAACTAAGGTCCATCGAGTCAAGGCTATGGTTTTTCCAGTAGTCATGTATGGATGTGAGAGTTGGACTGTGAAGAAGGCTGAGCGCCGAAGAATTGATGCTTTTGAACTGTGGTGTTGGAGAAGACTCTTGAGAGTCCCTTGGACTGCAAGGAGATCCAACCAGTCCATTCTGAAGGAGATCAGCCCTGGGATTTCTTTGGAAGGAATGATGCAAAAGCTGAAACTCCAGTACTTTGGCCACCTCATGCGAAGAGTTGACTCACTGGAAAAGACTCTGATGCTGGGAGGGTTTGGGGGCAGGAGGAGAAGGGGACGACCGAGGATGAGATGGCTGGATGGCATCATTGACTCGATGGACGTGAATCTGAGTAAACTCCGGGAGTTGGTGATGGACAGGGAGGCCTGGTGTGCTGCGATTCATGGGGTCACAAAGAGTCGGACACGACTGAGCAACTGGACTGAACTGAACTAGTGAGTGACAAGGAAACAAGAAGTCAGCCTGGACAGCTCATTCATCCCCTGATAAACCAGCTCATGAAATACTTAATAGTTTTGTTTACTGCTCCCATTTGAAACATCTCAGGGAACTGACAAATTACCATCAAATTCTTAAAAGTGCAGCAAGGATGTTATATCTTAACATGAGTATGGAATATAACAGAAATGGGGAAAAAAAGGAAAAAGTGGGGTTTGAAAAAGAAAGAGAGAGAGGTCTCAGAATGGCTTCCTAATTCCCCCAATATGCTATCCATTACCTTTGTGAAGGATACCATTTTCTTTATATTACATTATATAGGAAGGTGATGTGCTGTAACAAGGGAATATAAATTTCTATATTAGAAGAAATGCAACTACCCATAGGATGGTAGGGCCCTAGAGTGTATTGTTTACTGTTTTTCTTTAAAGCTAATTCTAGATTATAAATAAATATATTATGGTGCAGTTGGCTTAATAGAATATCACACAGCCATTAAAGTCAGAAAGGCTATCTTGTAACATGGAGATGTGTTTATGGTATAATGTTAAGAAGTAGAATACAAAATGGTGTCACTGTGCCTTTATGATTAAAAGTAAGAAAAAAGTATTTGCCAGAGAATATAAAGAAAATACAGCCTTGAGAAGATTGCCTTGAACACAATATTATCAAGGAAAGGAGGAGAATCTAATGTCTTCTTAAATTTTCCATCCCTAGTGTTTAAGACACATGACTTGCTGAAGGGATTACAAATAATAGATAGAAACTGCTCTTATTGGGCTTCCCAGGTGACTCTAGAGGTAAAGAATCTGTCTATCAATGCAGGAGACATAAGAGACATGTGTTCGATCCCTGAGTTGAGAAGATCCCCTGGAGGAGGGCATGGCAACCCACTCCAGTATTCTTGCCTGGAGAATCCCATGGAGAGAGGAGCTTGATGGGCTATGGTCCATAAGGTCACAAAGAGTTGGACATGACTGAAGCGACTTAGCACACACATGTCCTTACGAAGGAAATGTTAAAAAGGGACATAAGGATATGGGAGTAGCCAGAGAACCCTTAAATGTCATACCTAGTCCCTATTTCACCCAACTGCCTAGACTTCTTAGGGGAGAAAGGCCAGGAGAGTTTACTAGTTCTCGGAGTCTTGATTTTATTTTTCACTCCCTTCTTTGGCGGACTTAGTGACTTTATCAAATTTTCCACAAAAACAATGAACAGCACTTTGATTAGGGGTCAGTCAATCTTTGTTTCTTCTCATCCACTTATTTTTAAGGACGTATAATTTTAAGATGAGTTGGTAGTGAAATATGACTTTCAAAAAAAAAAAAAAACCTAATGCCATTTTAAGTTAGGGATAAAGGAGAAACAGACTGAGAAGGTGGAATGAGAGAAGTAATAGAAAGGCAATCACACTTCTGCAGGGGAGCATCATTCAATTCTGAGCCCTGTTTTCAGAGAAACATGAAGAAAAGGATACAAAGCCAGAAGGAAATACACAGGGCAGAGAGGGGCCTGAAAAGCAACACCATGAAGAATGGTGCAATACCAGGGTTGTTTGTCCTGGAGAAGAGAAGTTGCAGAGGACCTCTGAAGGCTTGTCACAGGGCAAAGCGAGCAGAAGGGGTTTATGGATCTTACTGTCAAGGATGCTTCGAACACCTTTTAGCTCCATCTGAATGGTAAGAGAGAATAAGGTGATATGGCAGTAGGTGTGAACTAACTGAACAAAAGTAGTTTCTGAGAGCCTCACCTCTCCTAGGAGTAAAGTGAGCATGAACGTGAAGGCAGTACTGTGGGAGTTATCAAATCAATCACAATCAGCATGAATTAGGCCTGCTATATTGCCATGGTAATAGGCAAAGAAGGTTGACTATTAATTTTACTGTTTCTAAACCCTCAGGGTTGATCTGAAAGTCTAAATCTAATATAATGAGCTAGAATAAGTGCCTTATATGAGATACAAATCAAAATCATGACCTGCAGAGAAGATTCCAAAGACTTGTGGGAAATAAGATTAATCAAAGAACCTCTGGATCAACTATGGTTTTAAAAAACCTTTAGGGAAAGACCTGTGCAAACCTGGACCTTGGTGACTCTATCTATAAAATGTATATATCAGAAATGATTTACAGGGCCTCATTCAGCTCTGACTCTACAGATATCATATACTGTTTGGACTGGAAGCCTGACAAGAGACTTGATATATATCTTGAAAACAATATAATTAGGGAATGATAACCACGTTTGCCCTGTTCACAGCCTGTATCTCTAGAGCTTTTCTTCTTTCACTTTTCTGTCCATGAAGTCTTTTTTTCAGATTAAATGAAACCATTAAAAAATAAGAGGATGACAGGAAGAAGATTTGCAACTTGGAAAACTGCCAAGGGATTAATATCTGGAGTATACCAGGAACTCCTATAAATCAGCACAAAGAGAGAGAGAGAGAGAGAGAGAGAGAGAGAGAGAGAGAGAGAGAGAGAGAGAGAGAGAAACTCCAGGAAAATGGGCAAAGGATAGGAACAGGGTCTCGAGTGTCCAGGTGGTATGGATAGGTAGAGCCTAGAGCAGCCAGAAAACCCTGGGCTGGTCACTGAAGTCCAATGAGCTGCTTCATCCTTTTAGTTTAGTATGCTATACAAATATTATTGCTTATTACAATGTGTTATTTTCTACATATACACCAAGATATAAAGACAATTGGGAATAAATCAGGATAGGCAATTAACAGAAAGAAAAAGTCAGTAAGTTTGAAAACTCCAGGCTTAAACATATCAAATGTAAATGTCTTGAAGCTATAGTATGAGAAACTCTATCAGGTCTAGGAAGAATTCCTTGAAGGTGTATGAGACACTAATACAAATGACCAAGGAAAACTAGTCCAGCTTTTCTGGAGGCATTTGAGGACAGAATTTATTTCACAGGTATCAGATGACTGAGATTGTCTTACTCAGAGAGTATTTAACTTTGTTTGACCTGTGTTTCAGTTTCCCTGATCATAATATGATTTCTAAAACAAGAGTAAATACCATAAACCATTGGTCAAGATGGCCTAGAACTAAGCCAATTCTCTTTTATATCACTGGATTTAGAAAGAAGAATGTCATCTTTTCAGAGAACTCATTAAAAAATATACTTTCTCTTACTGGCCTCAGTGAATAACTTTGATAAAAATAACTCTATTTCCTACTTCCACATTTGTAAAATGAGTGTAGAGTAACTTAAATGGTGAGGCACTTTCTGCTTCCAGGAGTAATTAATAAATGAATAAATAAATACAAAAAATGAATTTTTTCTGATACTGACTTTTTTCCATACTGAATACAACATTTATAGATCTCCCTTAACCTACAGAAAGAGTAGATACCATGCTAACACATTTGTGCATGAGTAAGACATGCCTCCATTGGTATCAGTGAGAAAATGGTGGAAAAGGCAGAAGTAGCATGGATTACTAGCACAGTGTTCCTTGGTGAGAGCATACCTAGATTTCACAGAATCAGAGAACGTAATATCCAGACAGCACTTAAAGAGCAACTCTTCCAATCTGCTAATTTTAGAATTAGGAAACAAGGTCCAGGATGGAAAAGATTCACCTGAGGTTCCTCAATCAGTTAGTGACTAAGGTGGGATGTGAACGCAGGAATCCCAATTCTGGTTTTGGTATTCTTTCTTATAAATCATATTGTTCCTCATAGTTTTTGATTTAGAGGTGACAACCCTGAGCTAAAATATTGTTTTCTGACTTACACACAGAGCTATGCATAGGTTTCTCTACCCTTCTTTTGTTCTAGCTAAATGTTCCTTTGACATCTGTGGTTGCAGGGTGGGACAAAGAGAAATTTCCCTTTTAAACCATTAGCTTCAGCATCAAGAATAATTAAGAGATATGGAACTCACAAATCACCAACAAAAACTTTGTTAGGTTAGTTGGACTGGGAAATTTCTCAAAGCAGGGAATGACACTCCATCTTTCAGAAAGATAAATTCTTGCATTGCTGTCCTGAGCCCATGCCCAAGAAATTTGGGAAAAGAGGCCAAGATATTTGAGAGTTGAGAATAAAATCCATCTAAGACTCAACATATTCCTACTGGGCCAGTATCTGAGAACTCTAGGAAAGTAATTTCGTCTCTTGGAGATTCAGTCTGCTGATCTCAAAAATAGTTATGACAATAATAACCTATTTCCTGTGTGAAAATGAAATGTCAAGGTGTGAATGTACTTTGCCAAAGCAGTACATACAGATGTGCACTTGTAGTTAAATCTGACTTTCAAAAATACTTATTGAGCATCTACCATCAGCCAACCACTGTGCCAGATGCTGAGTATGTATCAGTAAATACATGAAGAAAGCTGTCCCTCATTGGAATTTACTTTATAGTAGGGGAGAATGAGAAATACATAGAGAAATAACTTTATTTTCTTGGGCTCCAAAATCACTGCAGATGCTGACTGCAGCCATGAAATTACAAGACACTTGCTCCTTCGAAGAAAAGCTGTGACAAACCTAGAGAGCATATTAAAAGCAGACATTACTTTGCCGACAAAGATCCATCTAGTCAAAGCTATGGTTTTTCCAGTAGTCATGTATGATGTGGGAGTTGGACCATAAAGAAAGCTGAGTGCCAAAGAATTGATGCCTTTGAACTGTGGTGTTGGAGAAGACTCTTGAGAGTCCCTTGGACTTCAAGGAGATCCAACCAGTCAATCCTAAAGGAAATCAGTCCTGAATACTCATTGGAAGGACTGATGCTGAAGCTGAAGTTCCAATACTATGGCCACCTGATGTGAAGAACTGACTCATTGGAAAAGACCCTGATACTGGGAAACATTGAAGGCAGGAGGAGAATGGGACGACAGAGGATGAGACAGTTGGATGGTATCACCAACTCAATGGACGAGTTTGAGCAAGCTCCAGGAGTTGTGATGGACAGGGAAGCCTGGAGTGCTGCAGTCTATGGGGTTGCAAAGAGTCGGCCATGACTGAGCGACTGAACTGAACTGAACTGAGGTAGGACTACTTTAGGCAGAAGGGAAAGCCAGTGGAAAGGCTATGAGTGGGGAGCATATCAGGCCTTTTTAAGGAACAACAGTAGGCCATTGTGGCTAAAGAAGTGAGAGTACGTGGGAAAGGAGCAAGAGATGAAGTCACAGAAGTAAGGAAATGCTGATCACACAGGTTTGTAAGTAAAAATGAGAACTCTGTCTTTGTCTTCTACTCAGGAGGGAAAGGTGTGCCACTGGAAATTTTTGAGTAGAGGAGTGATATAAACTGACTTAGATATTGATATTATCCTTTGGCTGCTTGGTAAAGAACTGAATGTAGTAACTTGCATTAGACATTATAAGAAAGCTATCTTAAAAATTTGTATTGGGGTATACTTGATTTACAATGTTGTGCTATTTTCAGGTGTACAGCAAGGTGACTATTATACATAAACATATACTGACTCTTTTTTTGTATTCTTTTCCTACATAGGCCGAACATTTCCCTGGTGGCTCAGATGGTAAAGCATCTGCCTACGATGCAGGAGACCTGGGTTCGATCCCTGGGTAGGGAAGATCCCCTGGAGAAGGAAATGGCAACACACTGCAGCATTCTTGCCTCGAAAATCCCACAGACAATGGAGCCTGGCAGGATACAGTCCACAGGGTCGCAAAGAGTCAGACACGACTGAGCGACTTCACTTCACTTCACTTTTACTTTCACCTATATAGGCCATTACAGAATATTGAGTAGAGTTCCCTACGCTATACAGTAGGTCCTTATTAGTTATCTATTTTATATATAGTAGTGTGCAGAGGTCAATCTCAGTCTTCCAATTTATCCCTCCCCTCCTTACCCCTCAATAACCATAAGTTTCTTTTCTATGTCTGTAACCGTCTGTTCTATAGATATGTTCATTTATGGTCTTTTTTAGAATTCCACATATAAGCAATATCATATACTTGTCATTCTCTTTAACTTACATCACTCAGTATGACAATCTCTAGATCCATTCATGTTGGTATAAATAGCATTATATTGTTATTTTTATGGCTTATTAATATTCCATAGTATATATGTACCACAAAATTATTAATCCATTCCTCTTGATGATGGATATTTAGGTGGCTTCCATATCCAGGCTATTGTAAATAGTTTAAGATAATTATCATTTTATAACAGTGCTCCACACACTTTAATATGTATTGTAAGTCAAATGTTAACCTAGTTAAAATGCAGATTTGAACTCAGGTTTGGAATAGAGTTAAAGATTCTGAATTTCTTAAAAACTCAAGGTGATTCATATGCTGTTGGTCAAGGGCAGAACAATTTGAGGGTAGGAGATATGTCCAAGGCCTGGCAAAGAGCAGAGCTCCACTAAATTTTTGCTGAATTAATAATATATCAGTGGTTTGATGCCAATGTTACCTAACTCATTCAAGAGGGTAATTAAAAAAATAATAACAATTTACAAGAAGACAGGAGGAAGAGAAAAAGATAATAGAGAGACATGGATGGATAGGTAAACAGAAGAAAAGGGAAAGAAGGAAAGAAAAATCACATTTCCCCAAATACTTACAATATTAGATTTACTTAATTTCCTCAATGAACTTAAGAGTTTGGTAAAATGAAGCCAGCTTTTTCACTCTCCTCTTTCACTTTCATCAAGAGGCTCTTTAGATCCTCTTCACTTTCTGCCATAAGAGTGGTGTCATCTGCATATCTGAGGTTACTGATATATCCCTTGGCAATCTGGATTTCAGCTTGTACTTCTTCCAGCCTAGCAGTTCACATGATGTACTCTGCATATAAGTTAAATAAGCAGGGTGACTAGATACAGCCTTGACGTACTTTTTTCCTATTTGGAACCAGTCAATTGTTCCATGTCCTGTTCTAACTGTTGCTTCTTGACCTGCATACAGATTTCTCAGGAGGCAGGTAAGGTGGTTTGGTATTTTCATTTCTTTAAGAATTTTCCACAGATTGTTGTGATCCACACAGTCAAAGGCTTTGGTGTAGTCAATAGAACAGAAGTAGATATTTTTCTGGAACTCTCTTGCTTTTTTGATGATCCAACGGATATTGGCAATTTGATCTCTGGTTCCTCTGCCTTTCCTAACCCAGCTTGAACATCTGAAAGTTCTCATTTCACCTATTGTTGAAGCATAGCTTGGGGAATTTTGAGCATTACTTTGCTAGCATGTGAGATGAGTGTAATTGTACGGTAGTTTGAACATTCTTTGGCATTTCCTTTCTTTGGGATTGGAATGAAAACTGATCTCTTCCAGTCCTGTGGCCACTGCTGAGTTTTCCAAATTTGTTGGCATATTAAATGCAGCACTTTAACAGTATCATCTTTCAGAATTTGAAATAGCTCAGCTGGAATTCCATCACCTCCACTAGCTTTGTTTGTAGTGATGCTTGCTAAGGCCCACTTGACTTCACACTCCAGGATGTCTGGCTCTAGGTGAGTAATCACACCATTGTGGTTATCTGGTTAATTAAATCTTTTTTCTATAGTTCCTCTGTCTATTCTTGCTACCTCTTCTTAGTATCTTCTGCTTCTGTTAGGTCCATATCGTTTCTGTCCTTTATTGTGCCCATCTTTGCATGAAATGTTCCCTTGGTGTCTCTTTCTTGAAGAGAACTCTAGTCTTTCCATTCTAGTCTTTTCCTCTGTTTCTTTGCATTGATCACTTAAGAAGGCTTTCTTATCTCTCCTTGCTATTCTTTGGAACTCTGCATTCAGATGGATATATCTTTCCTTTTCTCCCTTGCATTTTGCTTCTATTCTTTTCTCAGCCATTTGTAAGGCCCCCTCAGACAACAATTTTGACTTTGTGCATTTCTTTGTCTTAGGGATGGTTTTGATCACTGCCTTCTGTACGATGTCATGAACTTCCATCCATAGTTCTTCAGGCACTCTGTCTGTCAGATCTAATCCCTTGAATCTACTCATTACTTCTGTATAATCACAAGGGATTTGATTTAGGTCATACCTAGTGGTTTTCCATACTTTCTCCATGTAAATCTGAATTTTGCAATGAGGAGTTCATGATCTGAGCTACGGTCACCTCCTGGTCTTTTTGCTGACTGTATAGAGTTTCTCCAACCTCAGCTAAAAAGAATGTAATCAATCTGATTTCAGTAATAACCATTTGGTGCTGCCTATATGTAGAGTGTTCTCTTGTGTTGTTGGAAGAGGGTGTTTGCTATGATCAGTGTGTTCTCTTGGCAAAACTCTGTTAGCCTTTGCCCTGTTTCATTTTGTTCTCCAAGGCCTGTTACTCTGGGTATCTCTTGATTTCCTACTTTTGCATTCCAGTCCCTTATGATGAAAAGGACACCCTTTTTTGTGGTGTTAGTTCTAGAAGGTCTTGTAGGTCATCACAGAACCATTCAACTTCAACTTCTTCAGCATTAGTAGTTGGGCATAGACTTGGATTACTGTGATATTGAATGGTCTGCCTTGGAAGGGGACAGAGTTCATTCTGTCTTTTTTCAGATCACACCCAAGTACTGCATTTTGGACTCTTTTGTTGACTTTGAGGGCTACTCCATTTCTTCTCAGGGATTCTTGCCCAGGATAGTAGATATAATGGTCATCTAAATTAAATTTTCCCATTCCTGTCCATTTTTGTTCACTGATTCCTAAAATGTCTATGTTCACTCTTGCTGTCTCCTGTTTGACCACTTCCAATTTACCTTGATTCATGGACCTAACATTCCTGGTTCCTATGCATTTTTGTTCTTTACAGCATCAGACTTTACTTCCATTACCAGTCACATGCACAACTGTGCATTGTTTCAACTATGGTTCCATCTCTTCATTCTTTCTAGAGCTATTTCTCCACTCTTCTCCAGTAGCATATTGGGCATCTATCGACCTGGGGAGTTTATCTTTCAGGATCATACTTTTTTGCCTTTTCATACTGTTCATGGGTTGTCAAGACAAGAATACTGATGTGGTTTGTCATTCCCTTCTCCAGGGGAACATGTTTTATCAGAAATATCCACCATGACCCGTCCACCTTGGGTGGCCCTACACAGCATGGCTCATATTTTCACTGAATTAGACAAGGCTGTGATCCATGTGATCAGTTTGTTTAATTTTCTGTGATTGTCATTTTCATCCTGTCTGACCTCTGACAGATAGGACTAAGAGGTTGTGGAAGCTCTTTGACGTGAGAGACTGGCTCTGGGGAATCTGGGTTTTGTCTGATGGGTGGGGTTGTGCTCAGTAAATCTTTAATCCAATTTTTCTTTACGCGTGGGGGCCACATTCCCTGAAGCAAACCTACGTTAGGTGTAATGGCAACCTCCTTCAAAAGGCCTTATGCCAGTATTGTATTCAGTGTCCCTGACCCTGTGTCAGGCCACTGTTGATCCATGCCTCCACCATATCATGATGTCATATGATAGCTGTCCTTCTCTGTCTGACTTCATTCTGTATGACAGTAAATAGATCCATCCATGTTGCTGAAAATGGCATTATTTCATTCTCTTTCATGCCTGCTGAAGCCCCAGTATTTTGGCCACTTGATGTGAAGAACTGACTCATTGGAAAAGACCCTGATACTGGGCAATACTGAAGGCAGGAAGAGAAGGGGGCAACAGAGGATGAGATGGTTGGATGGCATCACTGACTCGATGAATATGAGTTTGAGCAAGCTCCAGGAGTTGGTGATTGACAAGAAACCCTGGCGTCCATGGGGCTGCAAATAGTTGGGCACAACTGAGTGACTGAACTGAACTGAAAATGAAACCCACTGGAGAAATCATAAAATCAAAGGAGTTAAGGACACCTTCAAGGCCACACGTTAATTAGTGACTAAGTTAAGATGTGAAAGCCAGCACTCCATGTCTACAGAGCCCTTGTTCTTTCTATCCTACCTTACTGCTTTGAGGAAGTGGAAGAAGATAAACTTCAACCTTCCTGGATGGGGTGAGAAAATGAGTTTAGGTGAAGAAAGTTAAGTTCCAAAGTCCTTGGCCTTAATATTTTCACGTGCAGTTGTTGGTATTAGTTACACGTGGATATTTAAATTAAAATGAAATAAAATTTACAATTTCATTTCTCAGTCATGCTAGCCACATCTCAAATGCTCAGCAGCAGCAAATGGTTGACCAGGGGCTACTGTAATAGAGACTACAGATATACAACATGTTCATCACTGCAAAAAGTTATACTAGGCAGCACTACAGAAACAATAACTTTATACATTCCCACGAACAATGCAAGAGGATTCTCTTTTCTCTATATTCTCTCCAGCATTTATTGTTTGTAGGTTTTTTCATGATGTCCATTCTACCAGTGTAAGGTAATACATCATTGTGGTTTTGATTTGCATCTCTAATAATTGGTAATATTGAGCATCTTTTCATGTGCTTCTTGGCTATCTGCATATCTTCTTTGGAGAAATGCCTATTTAGGTCTTCTATCCATTTTTTGATTGTGTTGGTTTTTTGTTATTGAGCTGCATGAGCTGTTTGAATACTTTGGAGGTTACTCCCTTGACAGTTGCTTTATTTGCAAATATTTTCTCCCACACTGAGGGTTGTCTTTTCATCTTGTTTATGGTTTTCTTTGTTGTGCAAAAGATTTTACAGTCACTAAGAGGAACAGTATGGAGGTTTCTTAAAAAACTAAAAACAGAACTACAATGCTGTGCTGTGATTAGTCACCCAGTCATGTCTGACTCTTTGTGACCCCATAGACTGTAGCCTGCCAGGCTCCTCTGTCCATGGGGATACTCCAGGCAAGAATACTAGAATGGGTTGCCATGCCCTCCTCCAGGGGATCTTCCCAACTCAGGGATCAAACCCAGGTCTTCCACATTGCAAGAGGTTTATTTACCATCTGAGCCTCCAAGGAAGCCCAAGAATACTGGAGTGTGTAGCCTATCCCTTCTCCAGGAGAACTACTCAACCCAGGAATCAAACCAGGGTCTCCTGCATTGTAGGCAGATTCTTTACCAGCTGAGCTACCAGGGAAGCCCCAGAATCACCATATGACCCAGCAATTCCATACATGGATAACCACAGTTCAGAAAGACATTCACCCCATTCTTCATTGCAGCACTGTTTACAACAGCCAGGACATGGAAGCAACCTATATGTCCAAAGACAGATGAGTGGAAAAGAAGATGTGGTGTATATACACAATGGACTATTAGTCAGTCAAAAAGAAATGAAGTTGGATCTCTTGTAGAGACATGGATGAACCTAGAATCTGTCATACAGAGTGAAGTAAGTCAGAAAGAATAAAACAAATATGGTATATCAATGCATATATGTGGAATCTAGAAAAATGGTACAGATCAACCTCTTCTCAGGGCAGGAATAGAGACACAGATGTAGAGAAATGACATGTGGACATGCAGCGGGGCAGGGAGAGGGGTGGGATAAAATGGAAGATTGGGATTGGCATACATATTAGACTGGCCAGAGTACATTCAGGTTTTCCCCTTATACCTTACAGAAAAACTCAAATGAACTTTTTGCCCAACATAATACACTATCATGTGTAAAAGAGCTAGCTAGTGAGAAACTGCTGTACATTACGGGGAGCTCAGCTCAGTGCTCTGAGGTGATCTAGATGGGAAGGATGTGGGGAGGTTGGGAGAGCGTTCCAAGAGGGAAGAGATATACGTATACATGTGGATATATGTATACATGTGGCTGGTTCCCTTTGTTATACAGCAGAAACTAACATAACACTGTGAGGCAACTACAGCCCAATTTAAAAAACAAGAAATAAGAACTCTGACATGTTTAACAAGCTCGCACAGGGACTTTGGTGTACTTCAAGTTTGTAAACTACTGGCATACAGGGATGTGTGTGTGCTATAATGAAGTCAGGCCCTTACATGGGGTGGCAACAACTGGATCAGAAGCCAAGAGGATAGAGATAGAGATTCCAGCAAGCGGACAGAAGAAGGGAGGGAGAGAGAGAAAGAGAGGGAATACGAATATGCATATGAAAGTTAGACAAACAGATAGACAGCAAAAAGGGGAGAAATAAACAGAGGGAAAGTAATCCCAAGGGAGCAGTTTCATCCACTGAACAGAGTCTAGATCAGTCCAGCTACTTTTTCTAACACCTTGGGACTGTCACAGGTATAGCCCAGGAAGGCTGTCATTTCTTCATGGAAGTGTCCTCTATCTTATCCTAAGGGCCCTCACACGGACCATCAGAGTTGGGCCTACCTCACAAATGTCCTTTAGGTGCTTGATGTAATGACGCTCGGTGCTCATGATCTCATTGATGACGTTGGCCCGCATCTGGTCCCGGTTTTGGAGTGGCCGGCCCAGACAGAGGCAGTCTGAGTTGGGGTCCAGGTGCCCATTCTGAACGTCACTGGGCCCTTCCTCTACCCCATCCTCCTGGTTCACCCATAGCTGTAGAGGCAGGCAGAAGAAGAAGAATGGGTTAGCTTCCTTCTTTGAGAAGTTTTCAGCCAAGTAGAAAAAGGATAAACTAAAATCTTCAGGTATTCATAGAGCCAGAACCTTCAACCAGAGCCCTCTTAAACTGAATGCCAGGACCGACTCTAGGGTGACTTGTTGGACTTATCTATGAGTCTCTTCCTCTCTAGGCCTATAGTGACCTATCCATAAAATGGAGTATGGAGAAGAATAGGACTAAACCATCTCTAAGAGACTTCTTGGCTATGAAGGTTTCAGAGGAGAAAAGAGTTATGGCAAGCAGAACTCATTTGTGCTGGAGCATATTGAGCCATCACAGCTGGATCAAAAATTACAGATTAAATTATAATCTTGGAAGCTGAAGGGTCCAAGATGATGACATAAGAAGACCCTGATCTCACCTCTTCCCATGGACACACCAAATCTACACCTATATAGAGAGCAGTTTTAAAACTGGACTTCATTTTATTTTTATAGAGCTATTTTTGAGTGGTTATTAGATAGTTACTGCACATAAAAGGACGAGATAGAAATTGGTAGTAAAGATGGAAACATGATATCCATGAACCATACCTCTGAAGTAGCAATTTGCAGTAGTGAGGGATATTGCTGAGGGGCATAAGCAAAGACTCACCTAAACCCATCAGTTTAAAGAGCACACACTTAGAGAACAAACTTATAGTTACCAGAGGAGAAGGGTTGGGGAGGGATAGATTGGGACTCTGGTACTGACATGTACACACTGCTGTATTTAAAATAAACAACAAATACCCACTGTACAGCACAGGGAACTGTTATATATCTGCTCAATATTCTGTGGTAACTTAAAATGATTTGAAAAAGAAGAGATATATGCATACATATAACTGAATCACTTTGTTCTACATCTGAAACACAACATTGTTAATCAATGAAGGCTAAAAGACAAAAGCAGAATAAACAACTGTAACTATACTAATTTGTTAAGGGATATATAAAATAAAAAGAGGCAAAATGTGACATCAAAAATATAAAATATGAGGTGAGGGAATAAAAGTATAGTGCTTTGAGAATGTCTTCAAACTGTCAGTGTAATAGACAGCTATATGTTGTTGTTTGCTGTTCAGTCTCTAAGCTGTGGCCGATACTTTGCAATCACATGGACTACCTTCACTGTCTCCCGGAGTTTGCTCAAATTCATGTCTATTGATTCACGGATGCTATCTAAACATATCATTCTCTGTCACCCTCTCCTCCCTTTGCCTTCAGTCTTTCCCGGTATCAGGGTCTTTTCCAGTGAGTCAACGCTTCACACAAGGTGGCCAAAGTATTGGAGCTTCAGCATTATTCCTTCCAATGAATATTCAGGGTTGATTTCATTTAGGATTTACTTATTTAACCTCATAGTCCAGGGTATTCTCAAGAGTCTTCTCCAGCACCACAGTTCAAAAGCATCAATTCTTTGGCCACCTTATGTGAAGGTCGCCTTCTTTATGGTCCAACTCTCACATCTGTATATGATTGCTTGAAAAACCATAGTTTTGACTATACAGACCATTGTAGGCAAAGTGATGTCTCTGTTTCTTAATACACTATCTAGGTGTGTCATAGCTTTCCTTCCAAGGAGCAAGTGTTCTTTAAATTCATGGCTGCAGTCACCATCAGCAGTGATTTTGGAGCCCAAGAAAATTAAATCTCTCACTGCTTCCACTTTTTCCCATTCTAATGGCCATGAAGTGATGGGCCCATATGCCATGATCTTAGTTTTCCGAATGTTGAGTTTTAAGCAAGTTTTTTTCACTCTCCTCTTTCACCCTCATGAAAAAGCTCTTTAGTGCCTTTTCACTTTCTGCCATTAGGGTGGTATCATCTGTATATCTGAGGCTGTTGCTATTTCTCACAGCAACCTTGATACCAGCTTGTGATCATCGATCATGATATTTCACATGATGTATTCTGCATACAAAATATATAAACAGGGAATCAATATACAGCCTTGATATATTCCATTCCCAATTTGGAGCGAGTCAGCTTTTCCATGTAAGGTTCTAATTGTTGCTTCCTGACACATATAGGCTTTTCAGGAGACAAGTAAGGTGGTCCTGTATTCCCATCTCTTTAAGAATTTCTACGATTTGTTGAGAACCACACAGTCCAAAGGCTTTAGCATAGTCAATGAAGCAGATGTTTTTCTGGAATTCCCTTGCTTTTTCTATGATCCAAGGAATGGTGAAAAATTGGCCTCCGGTTCTTCTGCCGTTTCTAGACCCAGCTGGTATCTCTGGAAGTTCTCAGTTCAGGTACTAGTGAAACCTAGCTTGAAGCACTTTAAGCATAACCTTGAGCTCAGTTCAGTTGCTCAGTTGTGTCCGACTCTTGGCAACCCCATGAATCGCAGCACGCCGGGTCTACCTGTCTATCACCAACTCGCAGATTTCACTCAGACTTATGTCCATCTAGTCAGTGATGCCATCCAGCCATCTCATCCTCTGTCATCCCCTTCTCCTCCTGACCCCAATCCCTCCAAGCATCAGAGTCTTTTCCAATGAGTCAACTCTTTGCATGAGGTGGCCAAAGTACTGGAGTTTCACCTTTAGCATCAGTCCTTCCAAAGAAATCCCAGGGATGATCTCCATCAAAATGGACTGGTTGGATCTCCTTGCAGTCCAAGGGACTCTCAAGAGTCTTCTCCAACACCACAGCTCAAAAGCATCAATTCTTTGGTGCTCAGCCTTCTTCATAGTCCAACTCTCACACCCATACATGACTACTGGAAAAACCATAGCCTTGACTAGATGGACCTTAGTTGGCAAAGAAATGTCTCTGCTTTTGAATATACTATCTAGGTTGGTCATAACTTTTCTTCCAAGGAGTAAGCGTCTTTTAATTTCATCGCTGCAGTCACCATCTGCAGCGATTTTGGAGCCCCCAAAAATAAAGTCTGACACTGTTTCCACTGTTTCCCCATCTATTTCCTATGAAGTGATGGGACCGGATGCCATGATCTTCGTTTTCTGAATGTTGAGCTTTAAGCCAACTTTTTCACTCTCCTCTTTCACTTTCATCCAAAGGCTTTTTAGTTCCTCTTCACTTTCTGCCATAAGGGTGGTGTCATCTGCATATCTGATGTTATTGATATTTCTTCCTGCAATGTTGATTCCAGCTTGTGTTTCTTCCAGTCCAGCATTTCCCATGACGTACTCTGCATAGAAGTTAAATAAGCAGGGTGACAATATACAGCCTTGACATACTCCTTTTCCTATTTGGACCCAGTCTGTTGTTCCATGTCCAGTTCTAACTGTTGCTTCCTGACCTGCATACAGATTTCTCAAGAGGCAGGTCAGGTGGTCTGGCATTCCCATCTCTCTCAGAATTTTCCACAGTTTATTGTGATCCACACAGTCAAAGCCTTTGGCATAGTCAATAAAGCAGAAATAGATGTTTTTCTGGAACTCTCTTGCTTTTTCCATGATCCAGCAGATGTTGGCAATTTGATCTCTGGTTCCTCTGCCTTTTCTAAAACCAGCTTGAACATCAGGAAGTTTACGGTTCACATATTGCTGAAGCCTGGCTTGGATAATTTTGAGCATTATTTACTAGCATGTGAGATGAGTGCAATTGTGCGGTAGTTTGAGCATTCTTTGGCATTGCCTTTCTTTGGGATTGGAAAGAAAACTGACCTTTTCCAGCCCTGTGGCCACTGCTGAGTTTTCCAAATTTGCTGGCATATTGAGTGCAGCACTTCACAGCATCATCTTTCAGGATTTGAAATAGCTCAATAGGAATTCCATCACCTCCACTAGCTTTGTTCGTAGTGATGCTTTAACCTTACTAGTATGTTAAATGAGCAATACTGTATAATAATGTGAACATTCTTTGAGATTACCTTTCTTTGGTATTGGAATGAAAACTGACCTTTTCCAGTCCTGTGGCCACCTCTGAATTTTCCAAATTTGCTGGCATATTGAGTGCACCATTTTCACAGCATCATCTTTTAGGATTTGATTTTTTCAAATCAAATAGTTCAGCTGGAATTCTATCACTTCCACTAGCTTTGTTTCTATTAATGCTTCCTAAGGTCCACTTGACTTCACACCACATCATGTCTGGCTCTAGATGAATGACCACAATATTGTGGTTATTTGAGTGATAAAGACATTTTATATAGATTCTCTGTGTATTCTTGCCACCTCTTCTTAATCTCTCCTACTTCTGTTAGGTCCTTACTGTTTCTCTCCTTTATCATGCCCATTCTTGCATGATATATTCCCTTGATCTCCTCAATTTTCTTGAAGAGGTCTCTAGTATTTCCCATTATATTCTTTTCTTCTACTCATTTGCATTGTTCATTTAAGAGCGTCTTCTTATCTCCCCCTGCTAGTCTCTGGAACTCTTCATTCAGTTGGGTATATCTTTCCTTTTCTCCCTTGCCTTTCACTTCTCTTCTTTCCTCAGCTATTTGTAAAGCCTCCCCAGACAATGACTTTGCCTCTTGAATTTCCTTGGCTTTGTGGTAATTTTAGTCGCTGCTTCCTGTACAATGTTATGAAACTCTCTAAATAGTTATTTAGGCAATCTATCTATCAGATCTAATTTCTTGAATCTATGTATCACCTCCACTGTATAATCATAAGGGATTTGATTTAGGTTATACCTCAATGATCAAGGGGTTTTCCCTACTTTCTTCAATTTAAGCTTGAATTTTACAATAAGGAGTTGATGATCTGATCCATAGTCAGCTCCAGGTCTTGCTTTTATTGACCGTATACTGTTTCTTAATCTTAAGCTTCAAAGAATGTAGTCAAACTGAATTTGGTATTGACAATCTGGTGATGTCTATGTGTAAACTCTTGTGTTGTTGGAAAAGGGTGTTTGCTATGAGCAGTATGTTTTCTTGGCAAAACTCTGTTAGCCTTTGCCCTGCTTCATTTTGTATTCCAAGGCCAAACTGGCCTGTTATTCCAGGTATTTCTTGACTTCCTACTTCTGCATTCTAGTCCCCTATGATGAAAATAACATCCTTTTTGGTGTTAGTTTTAGAAGGTCTTGTATGTTGTCATAGAACTGATCAACTTCAGTTTCCTTGGCCTCAGTAGCTCAAGCAAGACTTGGATTACTGTGATGTTGAATGGTTGCCTTGGAAATGAACTGAGATCATTTTGTCATTTTTGAGATTGCACCAAATTACTGCATTTCAGACTCTTTTGTTGATTATGAGGGTTATTCCATTTCTTTTAAGGGATTCTTGCACACAGTAGTAGGTATAATGGTCATCTGAATTAAAGTTGCCTATTACTGTGCATTTTAGTTCACTGATTTCTAAGATGTTGATGTTCACTCTTGCCATCTCTTACTTGACCATGTCCAACTTACCTTTATTTGTGGACCTAATATTCCAGGTCCTATGCAATATTGTTCTTTATAGCATCAGACTTTACTTTCACCACCAGACACATTCATAAATGAGCATCGTTTCTGCTTTGGCCCCATTCATGGATCAGAGCCTTGTGGCAAAGGGAATTGTATAACTCAATGAAGCTATGAACTATACAAAGCAGGGTCACCCAAGACAGATGGGTCATAGTTAAGAGTTCTGACAAAAAAAAAAATGGCCCACTCGAGGAGGAAATGCAAATCACTCCAGTACTCTTGCTGCTAGAACCGCATGAACAGTATGAAAAAGCAAAGAGACATGACACTGGAAGATGAGCCCCCCAGGTCAGAAGGTTTCCAGTATGTTACTGGGGAAGAGTGGAAGGCAATTACTAATAGCTCCAGAAAGACAGCTATATAAAGGTTGATATATATAAACCTCATATCAACTATAACCCAAAAACCTACAATGGGTACACAAAAAATAATGCAACAGAAATTCTAACAAAACACTAAAGAAATCCATCAGACTCCAAAGGGAGAATCCAAGAGAAGAACACAGGAATAGAGAAGACCAAACAAACCCAGAAAATAATTAACCAAATGGCAATAAGTGCATATCTATCGATAACTATTTTAATATAAATGTATTAAACATTCTATATCAAAAGATATAGGAGAGCTGAATGAATAAAAAACACAACCCATCTACATACTGCATACAGGAGACTGACTGAAGGTCTAAAGGCACATGTAGACTAAAAGTAAAGGGGTGGAAAAAAATACGCTATGCAAATTAAAAAAATCTGGGGTGGCAACATTTATATCATACAAAGCAAACTTTAGAACAAAGACTGTAACAAAAGACAAAGAAGGGTAACATGTAATGATAAAGAGATCAACACAACAAAAGGATTTAACATTTGTAAACTTTTATGCATCCAACATTAGAGCACCTAAATGCATACAAAATACTAGATAAAATAAGATAAATCAACAGTAACACAGTAATAGTAGGGGACTTTAATATCCCACTTACATCATCTAGACAGAAAATCAATAAGAAAACAATAGCCTTAGGCAACGCAGTAAATAATAAATGGACTTAATAGATATATATAGAATATTCTATCCAGAAACAATAGATTGCACATTATTTTCAAGTGTACAGGAACATTCTTCAGGATAGATCATAGGATGCCACAAAATAAACTTCAATAATTTAAGAAAACTGAAATCATATCAAGTATCTTTTCCATACACAAGGATATGAAACTAGAAATATAATGCAAGAAGAAAACTGTAAAAAGCACAAACACAAAATGCTACTAAAGAACAAACTGATTAATGAAAAAAATTGGAGGAAATTTACAAAAAATTCCTTGAGACAACTGAAAATGGAAACACAACTGTACAAAATCTACGAGATGCAGCAAAAGGAGTTCTAAAAGGGTAGTTCATACTGATACAAGCAAGAAAATCTCAAATAAACAACCTAACATACCATTTAAAGGAAGTGGAATAATAAGAACAAACAAAGCCCAAAGTTAGCAGAAGGAAGAAAGTAATAAAGATCAGAGTGGAAATAAATGAAATATAGATTTCAGTATAGAAAAAAAATAATGAAACTAAGAGTTGGTTTCTTGAAAAGATAAAGAAAATAGACAAACCCTTAGCACAAGTCTAAGGTTTCATAGGATTCACAATTCTACCAAATATTTAAAGAAGAGTTAATACCTATCCTTCTAAAATTATTCCTGAAAATTAAAGAGCAAGGAACACATCCCAACTTATTTTATGAGCCCAGCATTACCCTGATAGCAAAGCCAGATAATCACACACACACACACACACACACACACACACACACACACACACACACACACACACACATACACACACACACACACACTACAGTCCAGAATATCTGATGAAAACAGATATCAAAATCTTCTATAAAATATTGTAAAATGCATTCAATATTACATTAGTGGGATCATATACCATGATTAACTGGGATTCATTTTAGGGATGCAAGAACATTTTGAATTTCATAAATCAGTGTGATACACCATAGTGATAAAAATAAAGGTAAAAATCATATGATCATTTCAATAGATGCAGAAATAACAGTTTGGGCACACCTGAAACTAATACAGAATTGTTACTCAACTATGCTCCAATACAAAATAAAAGTTTTTAGGAAAAATTTTGGTTTTGAAGTTGACAAAATTCACTATCAATTTAACACAAAAATTTTCAACAAAGTGAGTACAGAGGGAACATACTTCATAATAAAGGCCATATATGACAAACCTACAGCTCACATAATATCAAATGGTTAAAATCTGAAAAATTTTCTTCTAAGACCAGGAACAGGAGAAAAATAACAACTTTTGCCACTTTATTCAAAATAGTATTGGAAGTCCTAACCACAGCAATTAAGCAAGAAAAAGAAATGAAAAACATCCAACCTGAAAGAAGTAAAAACATCATTATTTGCAGATCACATGATACTATATATAGAAAACTCAAAGGACTTCACTAAGAAACTCTTAGAACTAATAAATGTATTCAGTAAAGTTGCAGGATACAAAATGAATACACAGAGACATGTTGCATTTCTATAAACTAATAACAAATTATCAGAAAGAGAAATGAAGAAAATCCCACTCACAATGTCATCTAAAAAAGTAAAAGTCCTAGGAATAAATTTATCAAAGGAGGTGAAAGAGTTCCTATAATCTGAAAACTATAAGACATGGAGGAAACTGGAGACAACTGCAAACAAATTGAAAAATATACTATGTTCATGCACTGGAAGAATCACTATCATTAAAATGCCATACTACACTAAGCAGTCTATAGAATCAATGTAATTCTTATTAAGTAGCAATAACATTTTTCATAAACTAAAACAACTAATCCTAAATATCGTGCGTAACCACAAAAGATGCCAATTAGCCAAAGCAGTCTTGAGAAAGAACCAAGCTCAAAGTATCGAGCTTCCTGAATTGAAATTATAATACAAAGCTACAATAAACAAAACAGTACGGTACAGGAATGAAAACAGATACAAAGATCAATAGAAAAAAAGACAGAGTCCAGAAATACACCCATGCTCATATACCAAACCAATCTATGACAGAGAAATCAAGAATATACATTTGGGAAAGAAAACAGTCTTTTCAATAAATGGTGTTTGGAAAATTGGATGGCTTCATGCAAAATAATGAACTTGGACCATCTTCTTATAGCATATTCAAAAACAAACTCAAACTTGATTAAAGATTTAGATGTAAGATTTAAAACCATTAAACTTCTAGAATAAAACAGGCAGTACATCTTTGCATTGGTCTTAGAAATCTTTTTGAATATGTCTCTGCAGGTAAGGGAAACAAAAAGATAAATAAATCAGACTACATCAAACTATAAGGCTTTTGCACAGCAAAGGAAACCACTAACAAAAGGAAAAGGCAACCTACTCAATGGGAGAAGACATTGCAAACAATATATCTGATAAGGGGTTTATTTCTGTTTTGTAAGTAAGTTCATTAGCATCATTTCATTTTAGACTCCACATATAATGGATGTCATACAATATTTCTCCTTCTCTGTCTGGCTTATTTCACTCAGTATGACATTCTATAGGTTCATCCATGTTGCTTTGGGGGTTTTGTTTGTTTGCTTGTATTTTTGCTTGTTTGTTTTATTTGCTTTTACTTGTCATAATCTTTGTCTGTTTGTATATATTATTTACCTTTTTTAAATAGGAAAACATATAAATAAGGAGAATTCAATTGTCTCCAATATCTCCTACCTCTGTGATATACATGCCCTGAATAATCCTTCCAAGTTTGAATAGGTTGGTTTTATCCCTATGATTAGGATATATTATATGGTTGGCTGTACAAAAGTAAGATTATCCAATTGGCCTGACCTCATCACATGAGCCTTTAATAAAAGACAGTTTTCCAATGTGAAGTTTCCTCAAAAACTTTGAACTATCATATAATTGAGCAACCCACTCCAATATTCTTGCCTGAAATTCCATGGACAGAGGAGCCTGGCTGGCTACAGTCCATGGAGTTGCAAAGAATTGGACATGACTCATTACACATGCACACACACGATTCAGCAATTGTACTTCTGGGTATTTACTGGAAGAAAACAAAAACACTAATCAAAAAAGATATATGAACCTCTATATAAATTGCAGTATTATTTACAGTAGCCAAGACATGGAAGCAACCCAAGTTTCCATTAAATGATGAATGGATATAGATGAAGGGGCACACACACACAACAGAATATGACTCAGCTATAGAAAAGAATGAAGAAGGAGGGTCGAGAGAGTGGAATATGAGGACCTAGGGTTTACCCCTCTCCACAAGTACATCAAAAATACATCTACAAGTGAAACCGTTCATGTAGAGCTTCTGCTGAACATTAGCAGAGTACTTTCAACAACAAAAAGGACAAGAAAAGATTTATGTGCAACCAGGCAGGACAAAGGAGAGAAAGGGAAGAAAAGAGGAAATGGGATGGGACCTGCACCCCTGGTTGGGGGAGCTGGTTACCACTCCAGGGGAGGCTCCCTCACCAACAGTGAGATATATTGAAATGGCAAGGGGGGAACTTTGGGAGCTACTGGAAGAAAGAGCAGTGGCTGGCCTGTGGCAGATAGGACAGAGCAAGAACAGCTGAGCCACAGTCTGATGTGCCCTAGACTGAGATGGGTGTCCACAAAAGCAAGAGGAGGGCTGGGTGCTGGAGTGTGCAGTTAGGCAGGCAAACTTAGAGAGAGGCCTGCTGTTGGCTGTGTGGAGATAGCTTGAAGTGATGGTAGTGAGGAGGTTAGCTGCAAGGAGAAAGCCTGAGGGGATGAGAGTGAGGAATTCTGCAGCTGGGAATGCTCCAGAAGGAAGCACTGACTGCCTTGGAAGCAAGATACCATTGTTGCATGGCATGCAAGGGGTGTGGCTACTATTTGTTGTTGTTCAGTCACTCAGTCATGTTTGACTCCTTGCAATCCCATGAACTGGAGCACACCAGGCTTCCCTGCCCTTCACCATCTCCTGGAACTTGCTCAAAGTCATGTCCACTGAGTTGGTGATGCCATCCAAACATCTCATTTCCCATCCAACTGTAGCAGCCTCATTTCCCACATGCCAGCACCTGCCTCCATGTGCACTGGGAGGAACTTCCACAGGAGTGACTGTATAGCAGTCTGTCACAGCCTCCTGCCAGCCCCTGCCTCCACAGGCATCAGAGAGGAGATCTCATCAGATAGAGCACAGCACTCCAGTTATGGCCGCCTCTTGCCCCTCCCACCTAAGCCAGCAAGTGTGCCTCAGTTAGTTGCTGCCTTTGCCCCTTCTTGCCTGAGAGAGGAGCAGAAGCCTGAGGGTGGCTCACATGTAGAGTTGGGGCCAAAAACAAAGCTGAGCCTGATTGTCTGTACTACTAAGGGAAAAAAAACAAACACTGAAGTCCCTCCATGCAACTGCACAAGCTGCACATTAAATCTTTGTGATAGTCTAGGTAAACCCAGCCTCTGAGACACATTTGAATGGAAAACAAACGTTTTCACAACTAAGCCCAGTCTAGTTTTAGTGGCTGTGGACTTTATGGGCACAGATATGTGGGAGTTAGGCCAGGTCAGATTCTCAGCTGCCCACATAATGTTCATAGCAGGTCCATAGACCAAATTAGAGGTACTGGAGGTCTTCCTGGGGAGGCAAAGGTTGGCTGTGGCTCACAGTGGAGGAAAGGATAGATAGCATAAGCCTCAGTAATTTTTGTTTACTTTTTTCTGCTGATTTATTTTTAATATATCTTGATTTTTCTAATTTTTAATTTTTTCTTGTTTTGTTTTTCTCTTTTCTGTTGTTTTTTTTTTAATGAGTTTATTTTTTGTTTTCTTTGCTTTATAGTGTGTTTTTTCAGTTATGATTTTAATATTTTGGTTTGCTTTTTTTTTTTCAAATTTTAAACTTTTTTTTGTATTGGGGTAAGGAAATGGCAGCCCACTTCAGTATTCTTGCCTGGTAAATCCCATGGAGAGAGGAACCTGTTCAGGCAACAGTCTGTGGAGTTACAAAGAGCTGGACACAACTTAGCAACTAAACAATAACTAATTAACAATGTTGTTAGTTGCTAGTTTCAGCTGAACAGCGAAGGGACTCCACCTTACATATACATGTATCCGTTCTCCCCTAAATTTCCCCTCCTATCCAGGCTGGCACATAACATTGAATAGAGTTTCATGTGCTATACAAAAGGTCCTTGTTGGTTATTCATTTTAAATATAGCAGTATGTACATGACCTTTCCAAAATCCCTAACTATGCCATCCCCCTAGGAACCATAAGTTCATTTTCTAAGACTATGTCTCTTTCTGTTTTGTAAGTAAATTCATTAGCATCATTTCATTTTAGATTCCACAAATAATGGATGTCATACAATATTTCTCCTTCTCTGTCTGACTTATTTCATTCAATATGACATTCTAAAGGTTCATACTTGTTGCTTTGGGGTTTTTGTTTGTTTTCTTATATCTTTGCTTGTTTGTTGATTTGCTTTTATTTGTCATGATTTTTGTTTGTTTGTATATTTTATTTATTTATTTATTTATTTTTTTGTCACGACATGCAGCTTGCAGAGTCTTGGTTCCCTGATGGGGGTCAAGCCTGGACTCCTGTGATGGGAGCTTAGAGTCTGGCCACCAGACTGCCAGAGAATTCCCAGGCCCAGGGAATATCAATTGGTGTGAGCTCTCTCAGAGGTCTGCACCTTGACACCAAGAACCAGATCCACTAAACAGCCTGCAAGCTCCAGTGTTGGATGACCCAGCCCAAACAACCAGCAAGACAAGAACACAAACCCCACCCATTAGAGATAGTGTGCCTAAAGGCATACTAAACAGCCTGAAAATACACCTTCTGACATGGCCCTGGCCACCAGAGGAACATGACTAAGCTCCACCCACCAGAATGCAAGAAATAGTCTATCCCAACAGGAAGCCTACATAAACCTTGGACCAATCTCATCCAACAGGGGGCAGATACCAAAAGCAAGAGGAACTACGACTATGCAATCTGTGGAAAGGAGACCACAGAGTAGGTAAGACAAAATAAGATGACAGAGAAACATACTGCATATGAAAAAAGCAACATAAAAAAGGCAAAAGACCAAACAAATGAAGAGGAAATAAGCAATCTGCCTGAAAAAGAATTCAGAGTAATGACAGTAAAGATGATCTAAGATCTTAGAAATAGAAAGGAGGCAATAGATTAAGAAGATCAAAGAAATGTTTAACAAGGACCTAGTATAACTAAAGAACAAACAGTGATGAACAACACAGTAACAGAAATGAATAAATCAACTAGGAGGAATCAATAGCAGAATAAATGAGGCAGATGAATAGATAAGTGAGGTGGAAGGCAGAATGGTGGAAGTCACTGGTGTGGAGGAGAATGAAGAAATAAAGAGTGAAAAGAAATGTGGAAACACTCAGAAACATCTGGGACATTAAGAATGAAATGGGACAATATATTTAAAGTGATGAAAAGGAAGAACCTACAACCAAGAATACTCTACCCAGTAAAACTCTTCTTCAGATTTAATGGAGAAATCAAAAGCTTTCCAGACAAACAAAAGCTAACAGAATTCAGCACAACCAAACAAGCTTTACAACAAATACAAAAGGAACTTCTCTAGGCAGGAAACAAGAGAAGGAAAAGACCTACCTACAGAAAATAAACCCAAAACAATTAAGAAAATGGTAATAGGATTATTAGGTAATAAGGGCTTCCCTAGTGGCTCAGATAGTAAAGAATCCACCTGCAATGTGGGAGACCTGGGTTCAATCCCTGGGTTGGGAAGATCCCCTGGAGCAGGGCATGGCAACCCACTCCAGTATTCCTGCCTGGTAAATTGCCATGGACAGAGGAACCTGGCAGGCAACAGTACATGGAGTCACAGAGTCAGACATGACTGAGTGACTAAGGCACGATAGGATCATACGTATTAATAATTACCTTAAATGTAAATGAATTAAATGCATCAGCCAGAAGACATAGACTGGCTGAGCATATGAAAACCTGTGCATGTTGGCACTTCCACTTACCACATCATTCTGCTTGATCCCTCAAATTTTATGCATTTTTAAAAATATTCTTAGGTTAACCATGTCCCCATTATGGCTTACAATTGTAATGGTCTTTTATTTTTTGTCAGGCTATTGATTGTGAAAACTGATAAACATCATTCACGATTGTGATTATGTAGCTATTACTCACTTAATAACATTCTATCATGATTGGTCAACAGAAAAATAGTATAATTCTATATCACCAAAACCACCATGTAATAGAAAAACCTGTAACTACTTTTTAAATCCAGATGCATACCAGAATTATCTTGATTTTTTGAAAAAATGCAACTGCTCAGGGATTGCTTCTTTTCTGCCACCACTCCAGATATGTTTCTAATGAGCAGCCATGTTTAAAAAAAACTGGACTATATGAAGATCTTCTACTTTTATCTAGTTTGTTTCATTTTTGTTATTTCATATTCAGTGTTCCCATTTCATTTAGTTTATGCTTTCCAATTTCTCTATCTCTTCTATTTTTTATGTTATTCCTTAAGCCTTTATCAAGTGTAGTAGAAAAGCTCTTGTATACATATATATAAATAAAATCTATCATATAAATATTGTAGGAAACTAATGAATTTTTGCCTCACTGAAAAATTTATGACATTTTGATTTTACTTGTTTGACTTAGTATAAATAGAATGCTAGATTTATAATTTATTTTATCATTTTTATATTATAAAGTGAATTTATTAAAATCTGACATAGACTTAGAGATTTTCTTCCCAATTTAATCTGAATAACAAAGAGTTTTCCATTGAGATACTGAAAACACTAATCTTTTGAATCAACATCATGAAAATCAAACAAAATTGAATTCAAATAAATCCAAGCATACAATCAGCACAATTTTTTGAAAAGTATATTTCTATATATTAATGGATTAATATAATATTTTTTGTTAATGAGAATTAGAAATGGATTATACTTAGGATTCTTTTCATAATAACCTTATAGTTCAGGTTTAAGAAAAAGAAATAAAAAACTACCACAATCAAGCAAAAAGCACACTTGCTGATGTCTAAAGAGGAACAAGCATTAGATGTTGACTATAGCACTAGACCTCTTTGTTTCTTCTAATTCTGACATTCTGTGATTTTTAAAAATATTTTATTTTTTAAATTTATTTATTTTAATTGGAGGCTAATTACTTTACAATATTGTAGTGGTTTTGCTATACATTGACATGAATCAGCCATTTTATTTTTTTAAATTATTTTAATTGGAGAATAATTACTTTACAATATTGTGACAGTTTTTGTCATACGTCAACATGAATCAGCCACAGGAATACATGTGTCCCCTCCATCCAGGACTCTCCTCCCACCTCCCTCCCCATCCTATCCCTCCAGGTTTTCCCGGAATATGGGCTTTAGGTGCCCTGCTCCATGCATCATACTTGCCCTGGTCATCTGTTTTACATGTGATAATGTACATGTTTCAATGGTATGCTCTCAAACCATCCCACCCTTGCCTTCTCCAACTGAATCCAAAATCATTTCTTTATATCTGTGTCTCATTTGCCACTCTGCATGTGGGATTGTCAGTACCATCTCCCTAAATTCCACATATATGCATTAGCATACAATATTTATATTCCTCTTTCTGAATTACTTCACTCTGTATATAGCCTCCAAGTTCATCCACTTCATTAGAACTGACTCAACTGCATTCCATTTTATAGCCAAGAAACATTCCATTGTGTATATGCACCACAACTTTCTTACCTATTCATCTGCTAATGTACATCTAGGATGCGTCCATGTCCTACTTATTGCAAATAGTGCTGTGATGAACATTGGGCTACACATGATCTCTAATTTAAAAAAATACATATATATGCAATAAGCAACAAAGTTTTACTGTATAGCACAGGGAACTATAGTCAATATCTTGCAATAATCTATAAAAGAAAATAATTTCAAAAATAATGTATATGTATAACTGAATCACACACGAAAAGAATTCTACTTTTTGAAATTTAATAATTTTTCTTTTTTCCACTTTTTCTAAATGTCCTATGGACATCTGATAATGTATAAGATATAAAATTTTAAATATATTTGTGTAGATATAAGATTAATATAAATATAAACAGAAATATATTCTGCTTAAATTATTAATTACACTTTTTTCATTTTTATATTTTTATTTTAAATTAACTTATTTAATTGGAGGCTAATTACTTTACAATATTGTAGTGGTTTTGCCATACATTGACATGAATCAGCCACGGGTGTACATGTGTTCCCCATCCTGAAACAACCCATCTCCCTTCCCATCCCATCCCTCAGAGCTGTCCCAGTGCACCGGCCCTAAGCACCCTGTCTCATGCATCGAACCTGGACTAGCGATCTATTTCACATATGATAATATACATCTTTCAATGCTATTATCTCAAATCAACCCACCCTCGTCTTCTCCCACAGAGTCCAAAAGTCTGTTCTTTATATCTGTGTCTCTTTTGCTGTCTCGCATATAGGGTCATCATTACCATCTTTCTAAATTTGATATATATGCATTAAAATACTGTATTGGTGTTTTTCTTTCTGACTTACTTCAGTGCATATAATAAGCTCCAATTCACCACCTCATTAGAACTGATTCCAATGCATTCATTTTAATAGCTGAGTAATATTCCATTGTGTGTATGTACCACAACATTCTTTTCCATTCATCTGCCAAAGGACATCTAGGTTGCTTCCATGTCCTGGCTATTTTAAACAGTGCTGTGATGAACATTGGGGTACACGTGTATCTTTCAGTTCTGGTTTCCTTGGTGTGTATGCCCAGCAGTGGGATTGTTGGGTCATAAGGCAGTTCTATTTCCACTTTTTTAAGAAATCTTCACACTGTTCTCCATAGTGGCTGTACTAGTTTGCATTCCCAACAACACTGTAAGAGGGTTCCCTTTTCTCCACAACCTCACCAGCATTTACTGTCTGTAGTCATTTTGATAACAGCCATTCTGACTTAGGTGAGATGATACCTCATTGGGTTTTGATTTGCATTTCTCTGATAATCAGAGATGTTGAGCATCTCTTCATGTGTTTGTTAGCCATCTGTATGTCTTCCATGGAGAAATGTCTCTTTATTTCTGTGGCCCATTTTTTGATTGGGTTGTTTATTTCTCCAGAATTGAGCTGCAGGAGCTGCATGTATATTTTTGAGATTAATTCTTTGTCAGTTGTTTTGTTTGCTATTATTTTCTCCCATTCAGAAGGCTATCTTTTCAACTTGCTTATAGTTTCCTTTGTTGTGCAAAAGCCTTCAATTTTAATTAGGTCCCATTTATTTATTTTTGCTTTTATTCCTATTACTCTGGGAGGTAGGTCATAGAGGATCCTGCTGTGATTTATGTCCGAGAGGGTTTTGCCTATGTTTTCCTCTAGGAGTTTTATAGTTTCTGGTCTTAGATTGAGGTCTTTAATCCATTTTGAGTTTATTTTTGTGTATGGTGCCAGAAAGTGTTCTAGTTTCATTATTTTACACGTGCTTCACCAGTTTTCCCAGCACCACTTGTTAAAGAGATCGTCTTTTCTCCATTGTATATTCTTGCCCCCTTTGTCAAAGATAAGGTATTCATAGGTGTGTGGATTTATCTCTGGGCTTTCTATTTTGTACCACTGATCTATATTTCTGTCTTTGTGCCAGTACCATACTGTCTTGATGACAGTAGCTTTGTGTATAGTCTGAGGTCAGGCAGGTTTATTCCTCCAGTTCCATTCTTCTTTCTCAAGATTGCTTTGGCTATTTGAGGTTTTTTGTATTTCTATAAAAATTGTGAAATTATTTGTTTTAGTTCTTGGAAGAATATCATAGGTAGCTTGATAGGGATTGCATTGAATCTATAGATTGCTTTGGGTAGTATAGTCATTTTCACTATATTGATTCTTCCGACCCATGAATATGGTATATTTCCCCATCTTTTATGTCATCTTTGATTTCTTTCATCATTTTTTATAGTTTTCTATATATAGGTCTTTTGTTTCTTTAGGTAGGTTTATTCCTAGGTATTTTATTCTTTTCATTGCAATGGTGAATGGAATTGTTTCCTTAATTTCTCTGTTTTTTCATTGTTAGTGTATATGAATGCAAGGGATTTCTGTGTATTAATTTTATATCCTGCAAGTTTACTATATTCATTGATTAGCTCTCGTAATTTTCTGGTGGAGTCTTTAGGGTTTTCTATGTAGAGGATCATGTCATCTGCAAACAGTGAGAGTTTTACTTCCTTTTCCAATCTGGATTCCTTTTATTTCTTTTCCTGCTCTGATTGCTGTGGCCAAAACTTCCAAAACTATATTGAATAGTAGTGGTGAGAGTGGGCACCCTTGTCTTGCTCCTGACTTTAGGGGAAATGCTTTCAATTTTTCACCGTTGAGGATAATATTTGCTGTGGGTTTATCATATATGGCTTTTATTATGTTGAGGTTTGTTCCTTCCATACTTGCTTTCTAGAGGGCTTTTATTATAAACGGATGTTGAATTTTTTCAAAGGCTTTCTCTGCATCTATTGAGATAATCATATGGTTTTTATCTTTCAATTTGTTAATGTGGTGTATTACATTGATTGATTTGCAGATATTAAAGTATCCTTGCATCCCTGGGATAAAGCCCACTTGGTCATGATGTATGATGTTTTAAATATGTTGTTGGATTCTGTTTGCTAGAATTTTGCTAAGAACTTTTCATCTATGTTCATCAATATTGGCCTGTAGTTTTCTTTTTTTGTGGCATTTTTGTCTGGTTTTGGTATTAGGGTGATGGTGGCCTCATAGAATGAGTTTGGAAGTTTACCTTCCTCTGCAATTTTCTGGAAGACTTTCAGTAGGATACGTGTTAGTTTGTCTCTAAATTTTTGGTATAATTCAGCTGTGAAGCCGTCTGGTCCTGGGCTTTTGTTTGCTGGAAGATTTTGGATTACAGTTTCAATTTCCATGCTTGTGATGGGTCTGTTAAGATTTTCTATTTCTTCCTGGTTCAGTTTTGCAAAGTTATACTTTTGTAACAATTTTTCCATTTCTTCCAAGTTGTCCATTTTACTGGCATATAGTTGCTGATAGTAGTCTCTTATGATCCTTTGTATTTCTGTGTTGTCTGTTGTGATTTCTCCATTTTCATTTCTAATTTTGTTGACTTGATTCTTCTCTCTTTTTTCTTGATGAGTCTGGCTAATGGCTTATCTATTTTATTTATCTTCTCAAAGAACCAGCTTTTAGCTTTGTTGATTTTTGCTATGATCTCCTTTGTTTCTTTTTCATTTCTTTCTGCCCTAATTTTTATGATTTCTTACCTTCTACTAACCTTGAGGTTCTTCGTTTCTTCCTTTTCTAGTTGCTTTAGGTGTATAGTTAGGTTATTTATTTGACTTTTTTTCTTGTTTCTTGAGGTAAGCTTGTATTGCTCTGAACCTTCCCCTTAGCACTGCTTTTACTGAGTCCCATAGGTTTTGGGTTGCTGTGTTTTCATTTACATTCATTTCTATGCATATTTTGATTTCTTATTTCTTCTGTGATTTGTTGGTTATTCAGAAGCATGTTGTTTAGCCTCCATGTGTGTATTTTTAATAGTTTTTTTTTTTCTGGAGTTGACATCTAATCTCACTGCATTGTGATCAGAAAAGATGCTTGGAATGATTTTTTTTTTTTAATTTACCAAGGCTAGATTTATGGCCCAGGATGTGATCGGTCCTGGAGAAGGTTCCATGTGTGTACACTTGAGAAAAAGGTGAAATTCATTGTTTTGGGGTGAAATGTCCTATAGACATCAATTAGGTCTAACTGCAAATGCTCTATTGAAAATCTGTTTCCAGCTTCCAAAGTCAGCTTTTTATCTTTGATATGTTAATAGCCACCATTTAACACAATCAGTAGGCAATAAAGTGGGAGGATTACTCAAGGAAAAAGTCTGTTCAAAAAAGTGACTCTTTTTTGGCATTGAAGCAAACACATCATGTACATAATACTATTTATAACAATAAAACTCCATCCTATAATAATCCATTAGCTTTCCCTAGCTTCTCACAAAGCAAGCTAAGTCCTGCTATAAAAAGGGTACCATAGGCAAGCCTTTAAGATATATGAATATTTCTTTGATTCTCAGAAGTTTAAGACAAATCAGGTCAAAATGCTGGTTTTAGATGGCTTGAATGAGATGACTCTATGGAACAATTCAAGTAGGAAGGAACACAGGATATTAGAAGGGGAGGGCATACAGGGAAGTCAGGGCAAGACAAAAATCATAATTAGGTTTAAGCTATTCTCCAATTGAAAATGAGAGGGCAGAAAGGCAACTGCAACCTGGGAGTTGCAGATCCCTTACACAGAATTTAGTGGAAGAATCTCTTCTGGCTAGACCATTCATAAGGAGACTCAGAAGACAAAGTCTTTCTTTTCTATACTGTAACAACCCCAGAAGCCCACTACATGGGTTAAGATACTGCCTTAATCCTAAAGAACAACTGGCAGATTCATTCACTCATTAAATCTGTTAAGTGCTTACTGTATACCAGATACCAGAGATAAAGCAGCAACAGGAAAAAAAAAATCTGCCTTTTGTGGAGCTGATATTCGAGGGATGATGTTTCTCAGCCTTGAAAAAAGTGTCACATAAGATCCAATTATTGTGCCTCCCACCAGGCCCAGGACCTCATAAAAGATACCTTGAGCAAGAGGCTATGACTTTCTGATCTAACCTCTAAGTTTCCTGCTCTTGAGAATGTCCCTGTTCTATGGAGATGAGTGCCATTTTCTGCTTGCACATTAAAGTGAATTGACCTAGTTCAGCCCATGAGCTTTTTCCCTGGGTGTGCTAAGTACCCAGAGTACCATATCAATCTGTTTCCCAACAATTTGTTCAGGCTGCTCACAAGTGTGAACACACTATTCACTGACACTGCAATGAGCATACAGAGGCTCCTGGGTGACAAGTAAGAAGACTATCAGTAATAAGCTCAGCAGATTCTCAGGAAGAATCTTCCTGCAATGAAGGAGGCACAGGAGATACGGGTTCAATACCTGGGTTGGAAAGATCCCCTGGAGGAGGGCACAGCACTCACTGCAGTATTCATGCCTGGAGAATCCCATGGACAGAGGAACCTAGAGGTCTACAGTCCATAGGGTTGCAAAGAGTCAGACAGGATTGAAGCAATTTAGCAAACATGCACACAAATAAGAAGAAAGACAATGCCCTAAACCTGGTAAATTGGAAGGCTTTCTTGGAAGCACTTTCAGAATACTTGAAGACAATTTCCTTCAGCTTTTACTGAACTCTAAACAAGCCTGTGTGAATGTAATTCAATTTAACAAATATCTACTTTGGATCTATTCTGTGCCTAATCATTGTGAACAACATGGGGTAAGCAAGACAACTGACTCTTTCTTCTTCCCTCAATTCTAGAGAGTACTTTCAAAATCAGAAAAAAAAAATCTCTGTTTTTCATCTCTTCCTTTTCCATTTCCATTGATGCGGCCCCCACTTCCTGGGTGATTTCCCTGGGTGATCTCCCAGTTCTAATCCCTGCCCACACACCACTATCAGGCCGGTTTCCATGATGAACACTTTGATTGGCTACTCTCACACCCCCAAATTATCAAATAGCTCCCCATTGCCAAGTCCAAATCTTTCATGTTAAAGAGACATTACAATAATATGGGATTCTCCAGGCATGAATACTGGAGTGAGTGCTGTGCCCTCATTACCTTCTATTTTGCCCCTTCAGAAATACTGGACATTTCCCAAACTGTTTAACTTTCTGTCCAGACACATTCTCAATTATAATCTTTAATTTCATATTTGAACATGGAAATTTGTTTAATCCCACGTTTGAACATGGAAATAATACAGTCTAAAAACTTTCAACTACTTCAGCAACTATAAACCAACATCTCAACTTCCTAATAAAGAAACTGGGGCCCATAGAGAAGAAATGACTACTAAGGTGTTAGCAACATACGCAGATCACCATTTTGATATGTCTTTTTCTTTGCTATGCACCTTCCATTTTTCTTGTTTTTTTTTTTTTTTTAAGTTACATAGTTCGTACAGGAATACATTGCTTTGTAAAAAGTTAAAATAGAAAAAAGGGAGAATGATCTAATTATTAAAATCAGGAATAAAAGAGGGAATATTAATACCAATCTAGCAGAAATAAAAAGGATTAAAGGAAATGCTCTGTACATAAAAACAAATTAGACAACTTGGAAAGATGGACAAATCCCTAGAAAGAAACAAACTACAAAAAAACTACAGACATTGACTCAAGAAAAAAATAGAAAATCTGAATAGACCTATGACAAAAAAAAAAAAAAAGACTGTATTAGTAATCAAAAACTTCCCACTTGGGAAAAGCCAAGGCATCACTAGTGCATTCTATCAAACATTTACAGAGAACTAACATCAAGTTTTCATAAGCCCTTCTGAAAAATATTAATAGAAATGCAGAAATTTTCAACAAAATACCTTGCAAATAAAATCCATTAATAGTTAAAAAAATCCTTCACCTTACCAGATGGGATTGATCCTAGAAATGCAAGGTTGTTTCAACATAAAAATCAGTCAACAAAATATGCTATATTAATGAAATAAAGGTTTTAAAAACAGACATGATCATATCAGTAGACACAGAAAAAGCATTTAACAAAATTCAACACCCTTTCTGATAAAGGGCTTCCCTGGTGACTCAGAGGTTAAAGCGTCTGCCTGCAATGCAGGAGACCCAGGTTCAATCCCTGGGTCAGGAAGATCCCCTGGAGAAGAAAATGGCAACCCACTCCAGTGTTCTTGCCTGGAGAATCCCATGGAAGGAGGAGCCTGGTGGGCTACAGTCCTTGGGGTCACAAAGAGTCAGACATGACTGAGTGACGTCAATTTCGCTTATCTTGATTAAAAAAAAAAAAAACTCAACAAATTAGGATTAAAAAGGAACTTTCTCAAACTGATGATGGAAATTTATTTTTAAAAACACAGCTAATATCATACTTAAGAGTGAAAGATTGAATGTTTTCATCCTACAATCAAAATGAACATCACTTCCATGCAACATTTGTACTGAACATTCTGACTAGAGCAACTGGGGAGAAAAGAAACAAAAAGGCATTCAGATCAGAAAGATAAAGCACAATTATTCATGTATGACACGTTCATATGTAAAAAATCTTAAGAAATCCACACACAAAACAAATTCCTTTTATAACTAATTATAAATGAGTTCAGCAATATTGCAGGATATAAGATCAATATACAAAAATCAATTGTTTTTCTAGACACTGCAATAAACAATCTGAAAAATGAAATTAAGAAAACAATTATATTTATGTACATTAGAAGGAACAAATATTTAGGAATATATTTAATAAAAGAAGTACAATATTTGTACACTGAAAAATGCAAAACATTGTTGAAAGAAAGTAAAGAGGACCTACGTAAAGAGAAAGATGCCTCATGTTCATGGAGTGGAAGATTTAACATTGTTAAGGTGGTGCTCTGCAAAATGATTTAGATTCCACTTGCTCCTTGGAAGAAAAGTTATGACCAACCTAGACAGCATATTAAAAAGCAGAGAGACATTACTTTGCCAACAAAGGTCCGTCTAGTCATAGCTATGGTTTTTCCAGTAGTCATGTATGGATATGAGAGTTGGACTATAAAGAAAGCTGAGCGCTGAAGAATTGATGCTTTTGAACTGTGGTGTTGGATAAGACTCTTGAGAGTCCCTTGGACTGCAAGGAGATCCAGCCAGTCCATCCTAAAGGAAATCAGTCCTGAATATTCTTTGGAAGGACTGATGCTGAAGCTGGAACTCCAAAACTTTGGCCACCTGATGTGAAGAACTAACTCATTTGAAAATACCCTGATGCTGGGAAAGATTGAAGGCAGGAGGAGAAGGGGATGACAGAAGATGAGACGGTTGGATGACATCACCAACTCAATGGACATGAGTTTGAGTAAACTCTGGGAATTGGTGATCGACAGGGAGGACTGGCATGCTGCAGTCCATGGGGTCTCAAAGAGTCGGACACGACTGAGTGACTGAACTGAACTGAACTGATACTGCCTCTGAATAAAAACTTCCTGAATGAATGATTACTAAATATTTGCTGGGTTTGGGTGGACTCCAGGAGTTGGTGATGGACAGGGAGGACTGGCGTGCTGCAGTCTATGGGGCTGCAGATTCAGACACGACTGAGCGACTGAACTGAACTGCAAAATGATTTAGATTCAATACAGTCCATATCAAAAGTTTCAGACTGAGTCTTTGCAGAAATTGACAAGTTGATTCCAAATTTCATATAGAAATTCAGGAGATAGAGTAATCAAAATATTTTGAAAAAGAACAAAGTTGGAAGACATACACTTCCTGATTTCAAAATTTACCACAAACCTTTAATAACCAATGTGTGGTATACTCTCACAGGAATAGACATAAAGATTAATGTGATAGATGGAAGTTTGGAAATATACCCTACATTTATAATGAATTAAGATTTTTCAAAGTTGTCAAGACAATTCAAGGGGGAGAGTATAATCTTTCCAACAAATTGTGCTGAGACAATGGGATATCCAAATGCAAAAGAATAAATTTGTCCTCATATATCATTCTGTATATAAAATTAATGTAAAATGTATCAAAGGCCTAAGTGTAAGAGGTCAAATTATAAAATAATTCAGAGAAAACACAGAAGCAAACTTTTGTGACCTTGGATTAGATGAACTTCTTATACATGACATTTAAATCACAAGTAACCAAAGGGAAACAATATAAATTAGGCTTCATTGAAATTAAAAACTTTTGTACTCTAAGTGATAGCATCAAGAAAGTGAAACAACCCCCAGAATGGAAGAAAATATTTGCACATCTTATATCTGGTAAGCATCTAGTATCCAGAATATATAGAATTCAATAGTAAAAAGGTAAATATCCACTTAAAATGGGCAAAGCATCTGAATAGAAACTTCTCCAAAAAAGATAATGGCAATAAACACATAAAAAGATGCTCAATACCATTAGCCATCAGGGAAATAAAAATCAAAGTCATTATGAGATATCAATTTATACCCACCAGGATGGCTATAATAAAAATGAAAGGATAATATCATGTATTGATGAAAAAGTGGAGAGATCAGAACCCTCATGTACTGCTGATAGGAATATACAATGGTGCAGCCCCTGTGGCAGTTCTTCAAAAAGTTAAACACGTAATTACCATATAATCCAGCAATTCTATTTCTAGGCATATACTCAAGAGAACTGCAGATATATGTTCAGACAGAAACTTATATGCAAATGTTCATAGCAGCATTATTCTTAATAGCCAAACAGTGAAAACAACCAAAACATTCATTAATTAATAAATGGATAAACCAAAATGTGATGGTGTGGTGTACATACATACATACATATATATTATATATACACATACACACAAGTATGTATGTATATTAAATTGTACACTTTAAAATATTAAATTTCTATATGTGGATGGCAACTTTATAAAAAATAAAGAAAAAGTTAAAATAATCTAGATAAAGTGAAATTTCTGCTTTGACTACTCTTCATCCTAGTTATTTTCCACCTTTCCTGAGGAAACCATGGTTATAGATTTAATCAGTGGAGGAAGCTAGAACCTATTATAGAGAACAAAGTAAGTCAAGAAGAGAAAAACAAATATGATTAACGCATATATATGGAATCTAGAAAGATGGTACTGATGAAACTCTTTGCAAGGCAGCAATGGAAGCACAGGGAACAGACTTGTGGACACAGTGGGGGAAGGAGAGAGTGGGATAAATTGAGAGAGTAACTCTCTTCTTTCTTGGTTCCTCTTTGTATTCTTTCCTTTATTTTTTCTTTATGTGAGTGTGAGTGTATGGATTTCTTTATGTGTTCCTGTCTAATTAATGTTGCATTTCCCATTTATCTTGGAGTCTTGTGTGTCCATTTTTGTTTTTTTTTTTAGTTTGTATGTTTGACTTTTTTCTCTGTTTCTTCCTTTCATTTTCTTTTTTATGTTGCATGACTTGTGGAGTTTTGGTGCTCCAGCAAGGGGTCAGGCCTGAAAGTAAGATGTGGGAAATCCAAATCCAGGACACTGGATCACCAGAGAACCGCTGACTCCATGGAATATTAATTGGTGAGAGCTCTCCCAAAGGCTTCCACCTCAGCCCTAAGACCTGGCCCCACCAAAAGGCCAGCAGGCTCCCGTGCTGGATGCCTCATGCCAAATAACTAGGAAAACAGGAACACAAACCTAGCAATTAGCAGACAGACTGTCCAAAGTTATACTAAGCACACAGATACCCCAAAACATACCACTGAGCATGAAACTTTCCTTTAGAGAGTCAATAAACAGTTCCACCCATCAGAAAACAGGCATCAGTCCCTCTCGCCAAGAAATCTTCACAAGGCCCTAGTCCAACCCCACCAACTGGGAGCAGACTCCACAAGCAAGAGGAACTATGACCTTTGAGCCTGCATGCAGAATGGAAAGTCCAAATACAGTAAATTAAACAGAATGAAAAAATAGATAAACACACAGCAGATGAAGGAATATAGTTTAAAAAAAACAGTAATTACAAATAAAGAGGAAATAGGCAGTCTATCTGAAAAATTATTTGGAATAATGATACTAAAGATGATCCAAAACCTTGGAAATAAAATGGAGGCACAGATAGAATGAAGGAATGCATTAAGAAGGTACAAGAGATGTTTAACAAGGACCTAGAAGAAACAAAGAACAGACTGACAATCAGCAATGAACAACATAATAACTGGAAAAAAAAATACACTAGAGGGAACCAATAGCAGAATCACTGAGGCATAAGAATGGATAAGTGAGCTAGATGATAGAATGGTGGAAATAACTAAAGCAGAGCAAATTAAGGAAAAAAAGAATAAAAATAAACGAGAACAGTCTCAGAGACTTCTGGGACAACATTAAGTGCAACAACATTAAAATTATAGGGGTTCCAGAAGAAGAGAGAAAGGGGATTAAAAAAAATATTTGAGGATATTATAGTTGAAAATGTCCCTAGTATGGGAACAGAAATACCCAACTATGTCTAGAAAGTCTAGAGAGCACCATACAGGATAAACTCAAAGTGAAATATGCCAAGATACATATTATTCAAACTAATAAAAATCAAACACAAAGAAAAAATATTAAAAGCAGCAAAATATTAAGCATATAAAGTACTCTCACCATAAGATTATCAACTGATTTTTCAGTAGAAACTCTGCAGTCCAGAATGGAGTAGCAGGATATATTTAAAGTGATGAATGGAAAAAAAAAATCAAGATTATGTACCCAACATACAAACGTCTCAATACATAAGACAAATGCTAACAACCATAAAAGAAGATATCAACAGTAACACAGTAATACTGGGGAACTTTTAAACTCTACCCACACCAAAGGACAGATCATCCCGACAGAAAATTAATAAGGAAACACAAGCCTTAAATGACACAATAATCAAGACAGATATAATTGATATCTATAAGAGATTTCATCTAAAAACAGAAGGATATACTTTTTTCTCAAGTGCACACAGAATATTCTTGAGGATAGATCACCTCTTGGGTCACAAATCAAACATTGGTAAATATAAGAAAATCAAAAACTGTATAAAGCATCTTTTATGATCACAACACTCTAAGATTAGATATCAATTACAGGGAAAAAATCTGTAAAAAAAAATGGAGGCTCAACAATACACTTCTACATAACTAAGAGGTGAATGAAGAAATCAAGGAGGAAATAAAAAATACATAGAAACGAACAACAAAAACATGACAAATCAAAACCTATGGGATGCAGTAAAACAGTGCTAATAGTGAAGTTTATAGCAATCCAATCCTCCCTGGGGAAAAAAAGATGAGAAAAAGAAATAAAAAACCTGCTGCTGCTGCTGCTAAGTCACTTCAGTCATGTCCGACTCTGTGCGATCCCATAGACAGCAGCCCACCAGGCTCTCCCATCCCTGGGATTCTCCAGGCAAGAACACTGGAGTGGGTTGCCATTTCCTTCTCCAGTGCATGAAAGTGAAAAGTCAAAGTGAAGTCGCTCAGTCGTGTCCGACTCTTAGCGATTCCATGGACTGCAGCCTACCAGCCTCCTCTGTCCATGGAACTTTCCAGGCAAGAGTACTGGAGTGGTTTGTCATTGCCTTCCCCAATAAACAACCTAAGCTTACACATAAAACAACTATAAAAGGAAGAAAAAGAAAACCCAAAGTTACTAGAAGTAAAGAAATCATAAATATCAGAGTGGAAATAAATGGGGATAAATGAAGGAAACAATAGCAAAGATCAATAGAACTAAAAGCAAATTATTTGAGAAGATCAACAAAATTGACAAGCCATTAGCCAGACTTATCAAGAGAAAAAGGGAGAAGATTCAAATCAAAAAATTAAAGGTGAAAAGGGAGAAGTTACAACAGAGAATGCAGAAATACAAAGGATCATAAGACTACTTACTATGAGCAACCCTATGCCAAGAAAATGAAAAACCTGAAGAAAATGAATAATTTTGTAGAAAAGAACACTCATCGAAGATTGAATCAGAAGGAAATAGAAAATATAAACAGACCAATCACAAGCACTGAAATTGAAACTGTGAAAAAAGATCTTCTAAAAAACAAAATCCAAGGACCAGATGACTTCCTAGGCAAATTCTATCAAATGGTTAGACAAGAGCTAACACCTATCCTGCTTAATTTCAATCTTTTCCAAAAAAATTGCAGAGGGAGTAAAACTCCCAAACTCATTCTACAAGGCCATCATCACCCTGATACCAAAACCTGAAAAAGATACCAGAAAAAAAAAAAGAAAGAAAGAAAGAAAGAAAAAAATACAGGCTGATATCAATGATGTAAAAATCCTCAAAAAGTTCCAGCAAACAAAATCCTACCACACATTAAAAGGTCATACACCATGATTATATGGGGTTTATCCCATGGATACAAGGATTCTTTAATATATGCAAATCAATTCATATGATATATCAACAAATTGAAATATCAAAACCATATGATCATCTCAATAGATATAGAGAAATCTTTCAAAAAAAAACTCCATACCCTTAAGGATAAAAACTCTCCAGAAAGTAGGCATAGAAGGAACATTCCTCAACATAATAAAGGCCATATATGACAAACCCACAGCAAAGATTATTCTCAATGGGGAAAAATTGAAACCATTTCTTCTAAGATCAGGAACAAGACCAGGGTACCAACTTTCACCACTATTATTCAATATAGTTTTGGAAGTCCTAGCTATGGCAGTCAGAGAAAAGAAGGAATTCATATTGGAAAGAAAAAAAAACTCTCACTGTTTGCAGATGACATGATACTATACACAGAAAACCCTGCAAATGCCACCAAAAAATTACCAGAGCTAATCAAGGAATTTAGTAAAGTTGCAGGATATAAAATTAATACACAAAAATCCATGGCATTCCTATACACTAACAATGAAAACTCAGAAAGAGAAATTAAAGAAACAATCCCATTAACCATTGCAACACAAATAATAAAATACCTAGAAATAAACCTACCTAAAGAGACAAAAGATCTGTATGCAGAAATATAGACCAATGGAGCAAGATAGAAAGCTCAGAAATAAACCCACACAAATACGGGCACCTTATCTTTGACAAAGGAAGCAAGAATATCCAATGAAGAAAAGACAGCTTTTGCTTTCTGTCCTTAGGGTGGTGTCAACTGCGTATCTGAGGTTATTGGTATTTCTCCCGGCAATCTTCATTCCAGCTTTTGCTTCATCCAGCCTGACATTGTGCATGATGTACTCTGCATAGATGTTAAATAAGCAGTCTGACAATATACAGCCTTGACATACTCCTTTCCCAATTTGGAACCTGTCCATTGTTCCATGTCCGGTTCTAAATGTTGCTTCTTAATCTCCATACAGGTTTCTCAGGAGGCAGGTAAGGTGGTACTCCCATCTCTTGAAAAATCTTCCAGTTTGTTGTGATCCACACAACTGAAGGCTTTAGCATAGTCAATGAAGCAGCAGTAGTAGCAGAATTCTCTGGAATTCTCTAGCTTTTTCTATCATCCAACAGATGTTGCAATTTGATCCCTAAGGCCATCAACTGTTTAGACCTTGATTGAATTTAGGTTTCTATTAGTCAAATAATCACAAAAGGAATAGTTCAATAAAATAAAATAAAATCATGTAGAATTTACTTCTAAAATATTGTGTGCAGAGTTTTGTGCCCTAGGGGTAGAGAGGAGGGCAGATGGGTAACAAAAAAGTAACATGTCACACAAACAGCCTCAGTATCACCTCAGTCTGACACTGTTCTGTGAAAATGCTGGTCTTGGCTGCTCTGTAAAACCCCTCACCAGGGCTATCCTACCACTGATAAGCAGACATGATCAGCCAGCTTCTTTCCCGCTGCCCTCCACCGTCTGCCTTCCATCTGCTACACTCAATTGTCAGTACCAACTCTGCTGGCCTCAGCTGAGTCGGGGAAGAGAACCTCTCTGAACCGCAGCATCCGAGGATATTACACAAAATTTTGTTTGTCTTTTGTTTATTTTACTGGCAGAGGAAAAAAAATCTATCTTGCCTGTGACACTGATCCAGAATCAGAGGGATTCCTTAAATGTTACTTTCTATAAGTATCTACCCATGAGCCAACTCACTTTTCCCCTTTATCCTGTAGGATAAAGTATATGTTCAGATACTGTCATATATATAATAAATTTCCAACAGTATGCATATAGTCTGAAAAAAAAGTAACATGTGTACATGTATAGATATTTATGGACTTTGCCGAAACTTTCAGAAGTTTACTTTTCTCTGAAATCTATTCATGTAGAAAGGTCACAATGCTTGACAGACATCAGAAAAACTACTTCAGTATGGTGACCTGGCAAAATGGAGTCACTTTAGAGTCAGACTTGCTATGTTGTTTAGGCTATAGCACTTGCTACTCTACAGGTAGGGTCTCACTAACTAATCCTATAGAACTGTGCCAGTGCCCCACACTTGGCATGTTCCTTGTTTAGGGTTCTCCTGCAGTATCTGCCTTGTATTTCTAACCGCTTCTCAATCCTATCCAGGCTGAAAGTCTCCTGTAGCTACGCATTTCGGAGAAGGCAATGGCACCCCACTCCAGTACTCTTGCCTGGAAAATCCCATGGATGGAGGAGCCTGGTGGGCTGCAATCCACGGGGTCACTAAGAGTCAGACACGACTTCACTTTCACTTTTCACTTTCATGCATTGGAGAAGGAAATGGCAACCCACTCCAATGTTCTTGCTTGGAGAATCCCAGGGATGGGGGAGCCTGGTGGGCTGCCATCTATGGGGTCGCACAGAGTCAGACACGACTGAAGCAGCTTAGCAGCAGCAGCTACTCATTTGCCTCTTTCTTCCTACTGCTGAACTACTGAACCACATCCCTTCCCTCAAAATCCTCTGCCTTTCACCTGCTGACCTGTATACAAATGTTATGGAGTCCAGAGGCTGTGGTGAGGGAGGAAAGAGGAATTATTACTAATGGGTAGGTGTTTACTTTAGGAGTAATGAAAAAGTTCTAGAACTAAATAGTGGTGATGGTTTCACAGCATCATAAGTGCACTGAGCTGTACACTTTAAAATGATTGAAATGGTAAAAAAAATTATGTTAAGTATATTTTATATCAATGTTAAAAATTATAGAGTATGGATTAGAAGGATTCTTGGAGTTTATCTGGTCCAATCCCTCCATCTTCTAGGTTAGAAAACTGTGATCTAGAAAACAGAAAGGATTTGAGTAAGGTCACAGAACTTAGGCAAGTCATTTAATTCCTATATAAGTTTTCATATCTACTATCATATTCTTGTAGGATTGGCTTCAGGTCTAAAGTACTTTTGTTGCTGTGGTTCAGTTGCTCATCGTGTCCGACTCTTTGTGACCCCATGAACTGTGGCATCCCAGGCTTCCCTGTCCTTCACTATCTCCTGGAATTTGCTCAAAGTCATATCCATTGAGTTTATGATGCCATCCAACCATCTCATCCTCTGTGGCCCCCTTCTCCTGCCCTCAATATTTTCCAGCATCAGGGTCTTTTCCAAGAGTCAACTCTTCACATCAGATGGCCAAAGTATTGGAGCTTTGGCATCAATCCTTCTGATGAATATTCAGGGTTGATTTCCTTTAGGATGACTGTTTGATCTCCTTGCTGTCCAAGGGACTCTCAAGAGTCTTCTCCAGCACCACAGTTTGAAAGCATCAGTTTTTTGGTGCTCAGCCTTCTTTATGGTCCAACTCTCACATCTGTACTTGACTACTGGAAAAACTATAGCTTTGACTATATGGGCCTTTGTCAGCAAAGTAGTTCTGTATCTCCTCAGTAACTACTTGATGATAATCTGTTGGAGGAATTTATAAGGACTTCATTTTACAGATGAGAAAACCATTATTGGTTCATTGCACACTGCCTGCCTTTGAATTCCCGGTCATCTACTTATTGGAGAACAGCCAACAACTCAATGTTGGACCCACTAACATCAACCACTTGTCATGGCAACATAGTCACCCTCTGTCTACAGCCTGACACTGCACTCTCCCTACTGAGCTGTACTTCCCCCAGTGTATACAGTTGGAAGGGTCCTCACGCATCTCACAGCCTCAGCCAGTCCCAACCAACATGGGAAGGTGTTAGCTTTTGTACCCCTTCATTTTGTACTCCAAGGTCAAACTTGCTTGTTCCTCCAGGTATCTCTTGACTTCCTACATTTGCATTCCAGTCCCCTATGATGAAAAGGATATCTTTTTTTTTGTTGTTAGTTTTAGAAGCTCTATTATGTCTTCATAGAACCATTCAACTTCAACTTCTTTGGCATTAATGGTTAGGACATAGTCTTCAAGTCCTGTGACGTTGAATAGTTTGCCTTGGAAAAGAACCAAGACCATTCTGTCGTTTTTGAGATTCCAGTCAAGTACTGCATTTCAGACACTTTTGTTGACTATGAGGGCTACTCCACTTTTTCCTAAGGGATTCTTGCCCACAGTAGTAGATATAATGGTCATTTGGATTAAATTCACCTACTCCTTTCCATTTTAGTTCACTGATTCCTAAAATGTCAATATTCATTCTTGCCATTTCCTATTTGACCACTTTCAATTTACTTTGATTCATGGACCTAACATTCCAGGTTCCTATGCAATACTGTTCTTACAGCATCAGACTTTACTTTCACCACCAGTCACATGCACAACTGGGCGTTGTTTCCGCTTTGGCTCCACCTCTTCATTCCTTCTGGAGCTATTTCTCCACTTTTCTCCAGTAGCATATTGAACACCTACTGCCCTGGGGGCTTCATCTTTCAGTGTCATATATTTTTGCTTTTTCATAATATTCATGGGATTCTCAAGGCAAGAATGCTGAAATTGTCTGTCATTCCCTTCTCCAGTGGACCCTTTTTTTGTCAAAAGTCTGCTTCATCTACTTTTTAACCAAAGAACTCCAATCCACCACCACCTCAAGTGGATTTTTCCTTGTATAAATACATCTTTTCCCAGCAAACAGGGGGAAAAGCAAGCAAAGTGAAACAAGAAAACTGGCCATTTATGGAACTGGCCATAAAGGAAAATGCTTTCCTTTCAGCTTTGAAGAAGTAACCTGAAATTGTGGTTTTCTCTGGTCTTGCCTTCTCCAGGATCATCCCTATAGAAGGATCAAGGATAAAACACCTTAGATGTGCCACTTTAGATATGCTGTTATATAAAAATATCCTATCTTCAACTTTCCACTCATTGCCTTAATATGTCATCCAAAGACAGCCATATCAGTCTTATATGAGGAAAGAAAATAAGTGAATTTTTCTGTCATCTCTAAATGTCCTATTCCAAAGCTAGAGGGTTGTATTTGTATCTGGGGTGGGAGGAAGAGCCAGGGAATAGTCTCCAATCTGCCCCAATCAAGAAAAAGAAATTAAAGCCAGAAATAAAGCTCTTGGGAAAGTAATAAAATCTGAAGGGAAGAGAATGGTTTGGTCAGTTGTCCTCATGTTATATAACTCCTTTGGATTGCACCTCAAGACTACTGACTATTCTGAGTTCAGCCAGTTAATACAAGAACCTAAGGAAGACAGTCTCATCTTAAACAAGTAATTGTTACCCAGGGGTTAGAACTCTAGTTCTTTTGAGATTGGCAGAGATTCAGTGCTCACCCTATTTCTGGCATATTGTGGTACCAATCCAACCTGAACCTGAGTTTGATGCTTATTTGGGACAGTAGCTCACCTGAGCAGATGTACTGCTCTGGGAAGCAACTTGTTTCAAAGACTTACTTGGCGAGATCAAGTAAGAGAAGAGAAGATAAAGAGAGAATGAGGTACATTCTAAAGCCAAACTTTATATACTTGGAGATTTCATAGCTACTGTAAGATGTTTCCAGATCCCTCTGAGGGGCATCAAGTAAAGGAGAGGCTGGCCCTTGCAGAGTCATAAAGAGGCTTGGAGACTAGCAGTCTAATAGCCAGGGATACTTTGGCTATAGGCCAGTCCAGAAACTTGTCATTAGTAAGTGGGACCTAAGAATCCTGCCATATTGGAACTGGAACTAGAAGACAAATAAGAGCCAAAAGAGAACTGTCAGGGCCAAGTTATCATGAGCAGGTGGCTCTGACAGTATCAGGGGCATTCATTCGTTAGGCAGCTTCCTTCTGCACTGATCTGATCCTCTGTTTTACCTGTGGTCTCTCCCTTTCAAAAAAGCCAACTCAATCTTCAGACGTCCTTCAGGATAAAAGCAAGTCTAATCTCTCATGCAGGCATAGACTTCAGAGCTGTTAACCTCCTTTCACATGAATTAACTCTTTCAAACTCCACAATGGTCATGGAGAATGCAGACGGTACTGCATTGTGATCCCCAAGAAGCTGAGGCTTTAGGTATTACTCTAAGGTCTCTGGAGAAGATAGTCTCTCTCTCTGCTCTGGTTTTCAGCTGTAACCTCTCTGCCCTGCTCTAGGAGCCTTTGAACTCTCTATATGAGAGAGGGCAAATTATGCCATATCAAACTATAGCATGCTATTCAAATATTAGGGTCTGATATTTAAGGAAAATTGGGCTCACTGTCCTCATTTTACAGGTGTGAAAAAAAGTTCAAAGACATGAAGAAATTATTTTAAAGATCACACTGATCACAAGTACTTGGGTATAAGATGTGAAGTCAGTTCTGTCTGATTCTCAGGCCAGTCGCCTAGAATTTGAAATACTTCTTAACGGGCATGAAGTTCCTGTGGAGGACCAGCTGGCACCAAACAAATGGAGGTGCTAAAAGTAAGTGTGCTTGCATCTCTCCCTTTCCTTAGTGTTTTGTGTTTCTTTCCACTTTTCTTCCCCCATCTACCTTTTCTTTTTTGGTTTTGCTGACTTTGCTTCCTTGCTTCCTTCATGGTCCCTTCTCTCCTCCAAATCATCCTCAAGCAAAAGTCTGATATCAGTCATTCACACTTCAGTATGAAGAGGCTAAAGCCTTCTCCTTTCTTCTCTGAAGTCCACATCTTAAAGCCAAGTGGTAATTATAAAATGAAAGGAGAGTAATTATTTGCTTATTGGATTAATCTCATGCAGCTCAATATCAAAAAGCAAATATCCCAATAAAAAAAAAAGGGCAGAAGATCTAAATAGATATTCCTCCAAAGAAGATATACACATGACCAGAAAGGACATGAAAAGATATTCAGCAACACTAATTATTAGAGAAATACAAATTAAAGCTACAATGAGGTATTACCTCACACCAATCAGAATGGCCATCATCAAAACTCTACAAACAATAAATGCTAGAGAGGGTGTAGATAAAAGAGAACTCTCCTATACCATTGGTGGGAATACAAATCAGTATACCCATTATGGAGAAGAGTATGGGGACTCCTTTAAAAATTAAAATAAGAACTACCGTATGACCCAGCAATCCAACTCCTAGATATATACGCAGAGAAAACCATAATTCCCAAAGATCCATACACCCCAATTTTCATTGCAGCACTGTTTACAATAGCCAGGACATGAAAGCAACATAAATGTCCATCAACAGAGGAATGGATAAAGATGTGGTACATATACACAATGTAATATTACTCAGCCATAAAAAAAGACCAATGACAAATAATGTCATTTGCATCAACATGGATGGACCTAGAAATTGTTATACTGAGTGAAGTAAGCCAGAGAAGCACAAATACCATATGATATTGTTTATACACGGAATTAAAAAAAAAAGAGTATAAAAGAACTTATTTACAAAACAGAAGTAGAGATATGGATGTATAAAAACAAACTGATGGTTACCAGAGGATAAGGCAGGGATGGATAAATTGAGATTGACATATATACTACTATATATAAAAGAGATAACTAATAACCTGCTCTATAGCACAGGAAACGCCACATAATACTCTGTAATGGCCTATATGGGGAAAAAAATCTTAAAAATAAAAGAGTATATGTATAACTGACTCACTTTCTGTACTAATACAACATCATAAATCAACTATATTCCAATAAAAAATTTAAAAAAAAAAACATTTTAAAACATGAAATGAGAGGCTTTGATTTCTAATAGAGAGCAGCTTGGCTTCAATTTAAGATGAGCCTCGGGCCCAGATATTTCCACCTCAGAAAGCTCCCTACTCAACTGATACAGGTAGAGATCAAAAGCAAATGGTCTCTTAATTTAGAATCTGGCTGTATAAAGGACAGAAGGGCACAGCTTCTTTGCTGAATGGCTTCTTCACACAACCTTGCATCATCTTCCTGTTGGTACTCACTGGCTGGTGCCTCACAGAAACAGCCTTACCACATCCTGGGGAAGGAGTGTTACCTATTAATGTGTCAGTGGTTCCTCCACTCTCCATTCAACAACTGTAGTGTGAAGCCAAATCCTTCCTTCTCCACCAGAAAGCTCCATCAAACCAATTTGATATACCATTCTGACTGAATGCAGACAGGTAAACACAGGTGATCTTGGTTATAGAATCATGGAATAAGCTCAAACTTTTGCAGAAATGGCCATCAGAAACCACCAAGTACAACTTCCTGCATTTTTAGTTAAGACACTGAGGCCAAGAAGAGGTCCTTCCCTGACATCCTCAGAGAATCAGCATCAGAGCTGACCCTTAAATTCAGATCTCTGACTTTACAGCCCAATGCTCCTGCTACCTTCACTGTGTTCTTCTTGCATGGTAATCTGTCAAGTGTTTCATCTCTGTATCTCCAAGGAGCCCTATCATTCCCTATTCCTCCAAAGAAAATGCCCCCTGTTCAACACATACAAACTGATCTTTGATATATCTACACAGCATGTTTCCAACAGAGAAGGACCACCCAACCTCAAAAGGCTAGAGAAATTTCTGCCCAAAGCTCCCTATTCATACGCCTCTCCTGCCCTCTTAGCATCATTCACCTACTCCTTGACTCCTTTAAGGCAAAAAACTCAACAAAAGATACACTGCAACTCAGATCTCACTGGATCTGAGTTCTAATCTTAGTCAAGCAAAGGGGAAATTAGTCCAGTCTACCATACTCAGGGAGTACTGTTCTTGGTGGGGGAGTCTAGTTTCTTGCTTAAGGCTCGGGCCTACTTTTGCTTTCTTCCTGTCCTATTTAGGAGATAAAATGTCTCTAAAAAGGCAATGGTACCTATTTGTATTTAGGCCGTGAAACATCAGACTCCCTTGCTGGTTGGATCTCTAACAGGAATGATATAGACAAGGCCTGAGCCCTCAGGCCCTTTATTCTGTGGCTCACATCCTAGAGATTGGCAACCAGACTTTATGTCCTCCCTGAGTTAACCTGAGGGACCAAACCCATTCTAGGAACAGAATTAAAGGAAAAAAAAAAAAAGTCAATTCTCTCATTCAACACTAAGGCATTCCCAAATCAAGTTTCTCCAAAGAAGACTCACTTCTGAAAACCAAAGAAGAGACCCATGGGCATCTAAGTATGATTTTTCTGGTGACCCTCTAATAAGCAGGACAAAGTTCCTGGGAGGAAGCCTCTCAAGATGTCAGGTAACTTCTGCCCTTGTCTACCTGGCTCAAGGAGGCAGCTTTGCTAAGTGCTGGACGGTCACTTTTGTTCAAAGATTAGTAAATACTGGTGAGCAGATGGTAACAGCAGTAATAATAATAATTAGAAAAAGGTAAGAGGCTTACCTTAATTCATAATGACATCTATAATGACAAAAAAGAAACATATATAAACAGAAATATATGTACAATTATCATGATTTTACAAAATTGTGTACTTCCCAAAGAGCCTCAGAAACAGATTTCATCTTCAAGCATTCAATCAGTCATGATCTTCCTCTCCTCAAATCATCAAGACCACCAAAACAATGTAGACATGGTATTAGGGAGGCCCAGTCTGATCCCTAAATGAACCTAGGGGTTAGCTACACAGAGAAAAACAGGCCCTAGGCTTCAGATCATAGTCTTAAAACTAAGGCAGCTAATCAAATTTCCAATTAATGTTATGGATGAAACAACAGAGCCTTGGAAAGAAAGCCCCACCATGAAGGGAATGAGTCACAATGTCTTCTACTGTTGCAAGCTCTTAAATATTATCTGCTTCATGCAAATAGCAATGTTTCAAGAAACTGGCTTAGATTACAATGTAAGGGCTAACAGCTTTAATCAAAGAAGTAGCTTAGGCTTATCTGACAGATGCTAGCCAGGTTCTCAAAAGTCCAAGATGAGTTAGTTATAATCGTGCCTGGAGACTGGGACACAGACTATATGTCCTTCATGGTTATTTTCAATTTGAGGATTCTAAGTGAGACCTTAGAATGAGACCAAAGTAATGTCTCTAAAAAGCAGAGACATTACTTTGCCAACAAAGGTCTGTCTAGTTAAAGCTATGGCTTTTCCAGTAGTCATGTAATTTGAGGATTCTAAGTGAGACCTTAGAATGAGACCAAAGTAATATCTCTAAAAAGCAGAGACATTACTTTGCCAACAAAGGTCTGTCTAGTTAAAGCTATGGCTTTTCCAGTAGTCATGTATGGATGTGAGAGCTGGACTATAAAGAAAGCTGAGCACTGAAGAATTGATGCTTTTGAACTGTGGTGTTGGAGAAGACTCTTGACAGTCCCTTGGACTGCAAGGAAATCAAACCAGTCCATCCTAAAGAAAATCAGTCTTGAATATTCATTGAAAGGACTTATGCTGAAGCTGAAAGTCCAATATTTTAGCCACCTGATGCGAAGAACTGACTCACTGCAAAAGACCCTAATGCTGGGAAAGATTGAAGGCAGGAGGAGAAGGTGACAGCAGAGCATGAGATGGTTGGACGGAATCACTGACTCAATGGACAAGAGTTTGAGCAAGCTCCAGGAGTTGGTGGTGGACAGGGAAGCCTGATGTGCTGCAGTCCATGGCGTCACAAACAGTTGGACACGACTGAGCAACTGAACTGAAGTGAGACCTACAGAGTGACCTACTTTAATATGGAGGAAATCATCTTATCTCTGAGCTGGATGACTTCATATTTTTAAAAAATCCCCTCCAATTAGCCAAAAGATGCAGTGGATAATGTTATCCAAAGTGTGTATATAATGAGAAGCAATTAAGGTGGATCATGTGAATGCAAATGACTGCTAATAACACCATTTCAAACTTTAGTATGGAGAAATTTCTGTAATCCCGGAAGAAAGGCCCTCCCTGCTTATGTCATCCTTAATTCACAGATCTTATAATAAATCACCTCTAGCATCACAAACAAGAGTTTCTACTTAGATGGTTAAGACTATAGGTCTTTGTCCACCTGAAACTTGAATGGGTAAACAAGAGCATGTTTGAACTCATCTCAAGAAATCAAAACACTGTTGCTATTAGCCTAAATTGGGAAGCAGGTCCTCAAGTGTTAACAGTCATGTTAGCAGCCCATGTATACATTTTCCTGACTGTTCTGTAGCCCAGAATGCACAGGATTAAGATTCAGGAGGGGGGAACAGCACTAAAAGTGGTAGATTGGGATGCACAAATAATAAGTCCCTCTACTGAATCACCCTTTAGCTGACTAAGAACAATAGAACAAACTTTTTCAGAATTTTGGAATCTAATCCAAAACTTACAGCAAGCAGGGAACTCTTTTTAAAAAAATTTATCGAGGTATAGTTGATTTCCAATGTTGTGTTAGTTTCAGGTGTACATCAATGTGAATCAGTTATACATATACATGTATTCACTTTTCTTTTTAGATTCTTTTCCCATACAGACCATTACAGAGTATTGAGTATAATTCCCTGTGCTATACAGTAGGCCCTTATTAGTTATCTGTTTTATATATAATAGTGTATATATGTCAGTCCCAATCTTTCAATTTATCCCTCTTGACGCAGAAAAGGGTGGCTAAAATTTGATAAAAAAATTTTGAAGCATTTTGCTAATTTGTCTACCATTTCTGATTCCCCAGCAGCTGAGAGAAAGGTGGCCCATATTCCTCCTGCAGCTTGCTGGTGCCAAGGGGCTAATGACCTTGTTCTTAAAATACTGTGGCTGTGTGTTTTGACCTTTTTGATCCTGAGGGTCAGGCATAGAGACTGACCTTTGTCTTAAACCCCTACACAAGGCTGAATTGGCTTTAGAGGTCATGACTACCTTTGTTGAAAGACTTAAAGATTTACACTGCCCATGTCCATCTGGGGCAAAGGATGGCAGAAGGGGCAAGCAGCAAATGGATGTAATACCACAGAAAGAAAGAGACAGAGGAAAAAATTTCTTGGGCAAATAAAGCCTCAGAAGGGCCACTGTGCACACCGAGGAAGTCAGAGTGCAATACACATGCCCTGAACCAGATGTATGCTCAGTAAAAGCCTGAGTAGGTGGTAGGCTTGCACTTCTGGAGGATCTGTAGGTTCCATGCAATCAGGAATGTAAGAAAAGAAAAGTAAGGCAGAGTTATGGGCAGCCTGGATTAGTGTTGAAGGAATGCCCCAAATCTTAGCCAAGTTACAAAGACCTGGTCAGTAATTTGTTTATTTTGGCTTCAGGTATTTAAAAGCAATCTCTGTCAGTTCATTGGCTGACTAATGAAATAATGTAATGGAGACTTCCACGATTACACATGGCAAGGAATGCAGTCTTTGCAGAAAAAAAAAAGTTTGAAAAAGTCAGTACATAAGTAGGCAATTGTATCCCTCAACAAACAACAGCAACAAACTCTGAGGAAGGAAGAGAATCTGATTTCCAGAGTTATCAAACTGTAATATTCAAACTGCCCAGTTTTCAACAAAAAAAAAAATTACAAGGCATACAAAGAAACAGGAAATTATGGCCCATCCACAGGAAAACAACAGACAGAAACCATACCTGAGGAATTCCATACATTGTGCTTACTAGACAAAGACTTAATATCATCTGTCTTAAGTAAGAGTCAGCAGGCCTGAGTTCAAGTCCTGGCTTTGTCACTAATTCCCTACATGAGTAAGAAAGTCACTTCCATTCTCTGAGTCTATGTTTCCTCGGGATTTATAAAATGAGGAAAATAGGATGACCAGTGGTCACAAGCTAGGAACTGACATTTCAATTTAGCCTACTGATATGTTCAGTTTATTCTTCACAGTGTTTCTTTTAAAATGTGAATTATTGGTCAACATTTTTAAAATATTAAGATTTTTACATGAAATCCAATTCTTGGCTTTTCTTGAAAAATCTGGAAGATCTGAGCTCACTGGACTTTCATACTTGCTATACTCTATTCCACCAATGAGAACTATCCAAGTCACTTTTGCTCCCTTTAGATAGGCCATAGATTTCCCAACTTGACACAGGCTCCCACTTACCCTAGTACCAGGCTGCTTTACTCATGTAAGTTACCTGCCTGGCCCTGTAAACATCTAAGTCAGCTACTCCTGGCTAAGATGGGTCTTTACAGCTCTAAATCTACTGTGAGTCTAGGGTTTTATATAGGTGAAAAGTTTTCCCAAGTGAAATGAAAAAAAAGACACTATATAGTCCAAAGCCAAGTAATATTCTGGGGGCAGTGGGCTTTCCTATAAATAGGAGAGGTTTAGTTTCTGTGACATCTGATCTGCACAACCCTAAGGGATGATGGTAATGATCCAATTAGCTCATCCTTTCATCTTCTGCCAGAAGGCCAGAAACCAGGGAGATCTAGAATTTTAAGACACAAGGAAAATATAAGCTGATGGCTTCTGAGTAGGCTCTTTACACTCTGAACAAACCCATGCCTTATCTCTCAGGCCTCAGCTACCACTAATAGCAGGTTGCTACATATTCTGTACAGAGCCTGCCCTCGAGTGGGCAGTAAGCTGACCCCAGATCATGGCCCAAAGTCAGAACAAAGGCCAATTTTTACATGGTAATAAAAGAAATAGGCCTGAATGATTTGGAATTAGGGCCCCAAATGGGATAAGAGGGCCACCACAGGAATGAGATTTTCTACTTAAGAGACACATCATATCCTGGCAGTCGGCTCTCGGCTCCCAAAGGGGACACCAGCCCAGAAAAGCAGCTGAAGATGTCAGTACTTAAATGTGAAGATTGATGTTCAGCAAGCTCTAATTCACTTAACCTAATCAATTGCTGTGGAGGAGGAAATGGTAACCCACTTGGGTATCCTTGCTGGGAAAACCCATGGACAGAGGATCCTGGCAGGATACAGTCCATGGCGTTGCAAAGAGTTGGACACAACTGAGTGACTGAGCATGCATGACCAACTGCTGAGAAAGTAAATCAACTCCTGCATTGCTCTCGTGAAGTCATATCCCCAGAGATATGAGAGAGAATGAGAACACACACACACATACATGTATGTACATACAGACTAAAATTCTGAATAATAGAAGAGGCAGATATCTGACTGGATAGAAGGCATATAAACTCAGAAGTTTCTTGTATAGCACCCAAAATGGTATCACACTTCCTATTTACAGATATCCAGCATACCTAAGGTTACAAATGATTTTCACAAGACTTAATTATCCCCATTTTACAAGGAGGAAAATTGGGCTTCAAAAATATACAGAAAACTGTTCAAGGTGCATACTCAGAACTGAAGCAAGAATCTGGTTTCTCAGATTTCACATTGGTTTTAAACCTAATTAATAGCAGGTAAGTCTACCTTGGATAGAACAGCACTAAAAATCCTAGGGCTGATGTTCACATAGCAACGAGACTTCCAGGTAGGAAATGGAAATGCTCCACTATGTCAGTAACCTATTTGGTCCAATGATCCACAAAGGTGTCCAGTTGGTATAGAGTTAGGAGGAAAGTCTTTTCTTTGCCATTATACTTTTATGTTATATGCCAAATACCCTAAGGACAGTATTCTCAAGGAGTTACTGAATCTCAGCTCAGGATGAGACTAGATAAACAAGGCAACAATTCTACAACACAGAGGTACCTCATCTCAGGAAATCAACATCTACCTATATCAGTAATAATGAAAATTCAATAGTTGAGTGTTATTCATCTATATGTCCTACCTAGACATGTCAGAGCTTGAATAGATTCTAGAGAATGCTTCAGAGATGAAGGAGAAACTAAAAACCCATGCTGCTGCTGCTGCTGCTGCTAAGTCGCTTCAGTCGTGTCTGACTCTGTGCAACCCCACAGATGGCAGCCCACCATGCTCCGCCATCCCTGGGATTCTCCAGGCAAGAATACTGGAGTGGGTTGTCATTTCCTTCTCCAATGCATGAGAGTGAAAAGTGAAAGTGAAGTTGCTCAGTCATGTATGACTCTTAGTGGCCCCATGGACTGCAGCCCACCAGGCTCCCCCGTCCATGGGATTTTCTAGGCAAGAGTACTGGAGTGGGGTGCCATTGCCTTCTCTGGAAAACCCATGATGATATGTCAAATGTCTGGAAAAGCAAAGATTATAACTCAGGTATCTCATTTTTTAATATAGCTAGCACTGCCTCCACAGTACAATTCTAACCTCAACCAAAATCAATGTAGAAGAATGTTGTTAGCAATTCTACATTTAAATACCTACTAGAAAAGAGCCTGGGTTTCCCTGATGGCTCAGTAGTAAGGAATCCACTTGCCAATTCAGGAGATGTGGGTTAGATCTCTGGGTTGGAAAGATCCCCTGGAGAGGGAAATGGCAACCCACTCCAGTATTCTTGCCTGGGGAATACTATGGACAGAGGAGCCTGCCAGGCTACATACAGTCCATGGGGTTGCAAAAGAGACAGACACAATTTAGTGAGTGAACAAACAACAACAAGAAAAGAGCCTATATAACCTCTACCATTCAATTCCTTGAGTAACACAATCTTACCAGAATGTAAACATATACATAAATGCTCATTTATGAGAACTGAAAGGTCTAACTTGGTGTCAATTTTCACATCATTCATGCAACAATTTAATCTGATTTCCTTTTACTGGTAACACCACCACTGCTAGCTGCTAAAGTTCCATTGTATTCCCCTTTAGAGATCAGAAGTCCATTTACTTATCACTTAAAAAGGTTTGCAGTGATCAAAAACTCATTACAAATACAATCTGAGGCAACATCTTAGTTTCTCAAAGAATAAACACTGGTATAATAGAATATTGGAGTTCTAACTTATGATTTAGGCTTTTTCATTAATGCTCCTGATCTGCTGTCATGGTTCTCAGTCTAGATTTGTGCTATCTGATACAGTAGCAATTGTAACATTGCTAATAGGCTATTAGCCTATTACAGTAGCAATTGTAGCCTGTACAGTAGCAATGTACAGTAGCCTATACAATAGCAATTGTAACATTGCTAATAGTAACATATGGCTAATAGGCACTTGAAATGTGACCAGTGTGAATTGAGATGTGTATAGAATACACATCAGATTTCAAAAACTTAGTAAAATATTTAAAAATTTATAGTGATAATATAATATTATACCATAATATTTTGGATATATTGGTTTAACTTAATTTAAAATACATTAAATTACTTTCACCAATATCTTCTTAACTTGTTTTAGTGTGGCTAATAGAAAATTTTACAGTTGTGGCTTGCATTTGTGGCTCACATTATATTTCTACTGGACTATACTGGCCTAAGCCAAATTGTTCTCAATATCAAAGATTTTGATTTAACCAGCCTAGAGCTGGGGTTTTAGTGTTTGTGTCTTTTAAAGCTACCGAAGGGAATTATTTCACTGTGCAGCCAAGACTGAGGACCGCTAGGCTAGACTCTATACCATGCATGTCTGGCCCAGCCAGGGGTCTCCTCAAAGGTCAGCTTCAGCCCACCCATGTGGCTACTGAAGCTATGTGCTTGGAGAAACACTCCTCTTGGCCTTGGATGTATGAGCATCAATGTCAGTTCACTGATATTCTAAAACTTGGTTCTGTTATTTGTCTCCTAGAGTCTTTCTGCTTTTCCCAGTATTTTATCCCATCCCTTGAATTACAGTTTATTATAAAAATGACATTTCATTGAAGATGAAATACATGCATATTTGGGTGATTTTCACTGAGTGCAATTTAATCCTTTTTTTAGAGGGGGCTGTCAGCCCAAGGCACACAAGCTGTCTGTATACAGGGTCTCAGGCTAGTTACAAAGGCCCATGGTTATCGTTGTGCTCTTTCTAACTATCCCTGGGACCAATTCATTAACCAACAAAGCTGAGTTGGGACACATGGTCTGCGGAGACTCTGATGGAAGACACCATATATGTTAGAGGGAAAAGGACTGGATATTTCATTAAGAAATTCTCAGCATAGAGAGGATGAGAGGCCATTTTGTCTACCTCTTTGCTTCTGAGCAGTGCCCTCACCTAAATTATTGTAACCAGATAACAGTGCTTCCTACATTTGCAACTCCCCTAGGAAGGAGGCTTCTTTCAATCACTATGGTCAGCCTTGATACACAGACCTTCTTGGAGCTATTAATAATAAGGTGGCAGTGGTGAGGATGATAAAGCAAGTTACCATGTGCTAAGTACCCACTATGTGCCAGACACTTTACTCACACAGTAATCTCATTTAATCATCATAAAATTTCTGCTATTCTTATTTTTCAGATGAGGAAATAAGGAAAGATAAAAGTTTTGCCAAAAGCCATAGAGGCAGGAGGTAGTAAAAATGAGACTGCATCTTCATATTGGATTATCTGATTCCAAATGCCCTGCTCCTTCCCTCATGTTACACTTCTATCCTTCATATCCTGAGGCCCTTCATTTTCCAAGGACCCAAGCCACTCTGATCTTTTGTTTGAGGCCAGGACTTCACCCTCATCTTACAAAAGAAACTAACAAAAGGTGATAGTAAGGATAGCTATAAGACACCCTGATGTGGCTTTGGTACTTGTATTGCCACAAATCTGTTTTAATATATATTATTTTGTTCACTGTGATATCCCCTAGCATGAAATAATTGTCAATACCATTTTGCATATGGGGAAAATCACAGCTCATGACTGCCAAACAGCTAATTCTAGCTCATAACACCAAGGAAAGCCATAAGCTGGAACACCAGGCCAGTGTTCTTCCCGCATTAGCATCCTGCTAATGGGTAATACAGAGGAAGCAGAAACTGCTGAGGATCACCTTCTCAAGGACCCCTTCTTATAAGGGCTAGGTTCTTCGTGGCATAATGTCAAAAGGGCCAAGGCCTTGGCAGCCTTATCAAGCTGCCTGCTTCCCACCCTTGGCACATCTTAGTTCCCAACCACCTTGCAAAAAGCAATATTTGCGGTCAGTAACTCTAGCCCTTGAGAGGGTAAGGAGCCCAGATTCTTACATTAACAGCTGTAGACAATCATGAGACAACACGCAGGGGTGTTCACACTTCCCTAAATGAGAGAAAAGAGGCAAAGGAAGCAGAGAGGAGTGGGGAGGGCAGAAAGAGGGTGGGAAGAGAGCTATAAAAAGAAAGGATAAAAAAAAGAAGAGGCAAGTAAAAGAAAGGAAGCAGAAAAGAGAGGTAAGAAAGGTAAAATTTCACAGCAATATAGAGTTGAAAAGGTCTTCAAAACTATCAAGGCCAAAAGGGAAGTGATTTGTGCAAAGTCACAATGGGTAGAAGATGGGAGGCAGGAGATGGGGATTGTTATAAAAACAAGAAAAAAACCTCAAAATTAGAAGGGCAAAGATTAAAGAAAGCCCAAGTGCCGGGTAGGAGACCAAAAACATGGAGGAAAAATGTGAAGAGCCATAAGAAGGGGAATGAGAAGGAGAAAAGGGGTTGGTGAGGGGGAAGCCACGGGCAAGTAGCCAAGGAGAAAGGAGAGGAGAGTGAAAGCTGACACTCACCCTCACAAAGCTGGCAGGAAACCATCCCTCCTCATCGTCGATCTGGCCCCACCACCAATCCTTGTTGGAAGCATCCAAGACTTTGATGACGTCGCCAGCCTTAAATGCCAACTCCCGGTTGGCCATGGTGACGTGATCCCATACTGCCTCAGCACTAACGATGGAATCTCCAGTGATCAGCTTAGGAGACAAAATAAGAATGTGTTCAGTCCACACATCTAGCTACCTTACTTCCCCCGCTCCCCGAAGCTCTACTACTTATGGAAAAACTCACATATTAGTGGTGAAGGGTGGGGTTGATGGAGATGACACTGGGAGAGCAAGCTCTACTGGACCATAAGACAATACTATCAACTCTCCATTAGCCAGTGGGTTGAATGACCCAGAATGTGTATATGGACTATGCAGGCCTCAAACTTTTATCCCTACTCATGAGTTCCTCCCCTAGAAAAGAAAAAGATCCAGTCCATCTGTCTTTGATGCTTTAAGGCAGCTCTGGATCTGGAACGAGTGGAGAGTCTGAAACCAATGGCTAAAATGAGGCTCGAGCATATTTGCTCTAAACTCTCTGTTCTCTCCGTTTCTTCTTCTTTCTTTCAACTGTCCAATTGAGAGTTGGTGATACATTATTTAACTCTACTGTACCTCACCCACATGAGTTACAGACCATGGCATTCCTCACATATAATGGACCCCAGTCCTGCAGCCTCCTGTTCTCACCCACACATGATGCTATCCAGAGAATTCATGTGTTCATAGGTATGAAAGAATCTGGCATTCTGTGATGCCTTGCTCCCAGGAAACTTGACCTTATCACAGATTCACTCAGTGATTTATACAATGACCCTGTGAGATACATAGGGAATCTAAGTTGACTTCTGCATTTGCAAGATGTCAAAACTGAGCCACAAGGAGATTAAAGGGTTAGCTCAGATCACTCAGCAAGGTAGGGGCTATGTACCTTTGTCCTTAGACTTTATGGCCAGCAGGACTTGGCTCCACATAGAAGCAGGCAGACATCTATGCCACTTCCACATAAACACACACACACATGTTCATGACACTTGTCTAGGCACAGTAATGTGGATGGGTATGGGGGAATAGGCTGTTTCTCTCTGTCTACCATCTTGACCACTGTATTATTTGTTCTCCTTTCCTCCACAACTGGTTCCAGCCTGTATGGGTCATCAATCTTCTTGGCATTTGGAGGAACAATTTCCAGAATGAGAACATATGGCTCATCAGGCAAAGGACTTAAACAATCCCTTCCCAGAACTGAATTGCTGAACATGTCCTCTAGAAGTCATCTTTTCCATCAGTCTACTCTGATGAAGGACACCAGGGTAATTATTGGCTCCGCAAGACCAAAGTCAAAATAATTCAGACAACAGAGACAGAATATGGATCATGCATCCTCTCATACAGGTCTGCCTTCCAACATACCAGCCAGAGGATAACCCTATGGTCATGATATTAATGCATAACACATGACACACATAGGAAAAAAACACACACACACTGATCTTTTGATTTAATTAAGACATTCTGATGGTTAGCTCCCTCCTAAAGAATCCTTCATTGGGTTATAGCCATTGTTCTTTTGATAGAAGGCATAGAGGGAGCTCCTCAGTTTGGATGCAAAAGAGATTTCAAATAGGACCTTTTATAATACCACCTTTCGAGTACCTCATGAATTACTGTTTATAAAGTGTTTCACATCTACTGTATCACTTGATCCTTATGAATGAGCTGGGTCTCACTATTACCCATATTTTAAAGATGAGGAAACTGAGTCTCAGAGTGGTGAACTGGTCCTTTGGCCAATCACACATGTAATAAACTATAGAGCTCAGTCTTTTGACTGCATATGCACTAATATCTATCATGCCATACTACCAATGTCTAATAATTCAGTTCATTTCAGTCACTCAGTCATGTCCGACTCTTTGCAATCCCATGAATCGCAGCACATCAGGCCTCCCTGTCCATCACCAACTCCCGGAGTTCATTCAAACTCACGTCTATTGAGTCAGTGATGCCATCCAGCCATCTCATCCTCTGCTGTCCCCTTTTCCTCCTGCCCCCAATCCCTCCCAGCATCAGAGTCTTTTCCAATGAGTCAACTCCTCGCATGAGGTGGCCAAAGTACTGGAGTTTCAGCTTTAGCATCATTCCTTCCAAAGAACACCCAGGACTGATCTCCCTGCAGTCCAAGGGACTCTCAAGTGTCTTCTCCAACACCACAGTTTAAAAGCATCAATTCCTCAGCTTTCTTCACAGTCCAACTCTCACATCCATTCATGACTACTGGAAAAACCATAGCCTTGACTAGATGGACCTTTGTTGGCAAAGTAATGTCTCTTCTTTTGAATATGCTATCTAGGTTGGTCATAACTTTCCCTCCAAGGAGCAAGCGTTTTTTAATTTCATGACTGCAATCACCATCTGCAGTGATTTTGCAGCCCAGAAAAATAAAGTCTGACACTGTTTCCACTGTTTCCCCATCTATTTACCATGAAGTGATGGGACCAGCGGAGAAGGCAATGGCACCCCACTCCAGTACTCTTGCCTGGAAAATCCCATGGATGGAGGAGCCTGGTGGGATGCAGTCCATGGGGTCACGAAGAGTCAGGCACAACTGAGCGACTTCACTTTCACTTTTCACTTTCATGCATTGGAGAAGGAAATGACAACCCACTCCAGTATTCTTGCCTGGAGAATCCCAGGGACAGGGGAGCCTGGTGGGCTGCCGTCTATGGGGTCGCACAAAGTCGGACATGACTGAAGCAACTTGGCGGCAGCAGCAGGCCCAGGTCTACTTGATTCTGCTACCTGTATGTTTTTCACAGTGCAGTCTTCTTTCTAGGGAGTCCATTCTTGGCTTTCCCCAGGAGCAGTTGGCTCATTCTTGTCCCCATTTAGTCTAGTTGACCTGCCTAGGCCCTCAGGTCATAAACTCCTGCTACACCCTGGACAAAACCAATCCCTAGATAGGACCCTGTGGCCATAAACCAACTGGAAAGCCTGTTGTCAGGGCCTACTTGGAGTCAATGACAAAGCTGAATAGCACTTCAAAGATGATCACCCTTAATACCTCATTTTATAGATTAGGTATAATTTAGCAGTAGTGACTTGCCTAAGGTCAACAGATGGCCAACCTTCTTCCCGTTTTCTCATCATAACACCATTGATAGAGAAGGTGGAAAAAGGATACCTGGATTTAAGACCTTGCTAAAGAAGGAATGGCAAAGATGATATTAGCTAATACAGAGCACTAACTATATGTCAGACACTATCATAAGCACTTTATACACATCAACTCATTTAATCCTCACAGCAGCCCTATTATTATTCCTATCCTACAGATGAGGAAACTGAAGCTCAGAGAAATTAAAATATTTGCTCAAATCCATACAGCCAATAAGTATTGAAGCCATAATTCAAATGCAGGCACAGTCTGATTTTTATAGCATCTTTGCCCTTACAAACTATACTGCCTCTGAGTCTCACTTTCTTCATCTGGTAAGTAAAGATAATTCTACACTCCTACATAATTCATGAGCTGTAAGACACTGAACCAAGAATTGACAAATGTGTGTGCAGACAATGAGAAGAGGGCATTTTAGAAGGGGATGTAGTTATATAGGGCTCCTGTGTTCTCTAGTCACAAATGCAAGCAGGAATAAGGGGATGCTCTTCTCTTATCCTCTGAGATGTTTTAAAAGTAAGCTAAATTTGGGCTGAAAATTAGTTTCAAATCTCCCTTTTGTATATTGAATTGACTTTTAACTTGCTACAATTTTTCATAAATACAACTTTTCTCTGCTCATCCGTTTTTCACTCAACACTGTACCAACAGTGAATGCCCTTCAAGCAGTATGCAAAAGTGGTTAAAGGCAAGCAAACCTAGCTTCAGTTCTGAGCTCTGCTACTTTAGAAAGTAGAAGTGGCAATGGGAGGTGAGGAATACAAGAGAAGCCACATAAGTAATCCAAAATGGAACTGTCAGCATGTAATTAAGGATACCAAGAGTACAATATCACAAAAGCCATAGACAAAACTTTCAAGCTATACAACATTCAGTTTAATTTCTTCATATGCAAAATGGGGTTATTAATACCTGCCTCACAGGCAGAATTGTAGAGAAAGTGAACTGAGTGCTAGATGTATAATGTCTAGTACTGTGCCTGATATACTCTGGCCTAGTGCAAGACTTCAGAGGAAGGAAGGATCATGTGTGGGCTCTAAAACAGTTTTGTGGTACACTGAAGAAGGCCTTAAAGAATAGGTACAATTGTAATGAATAGAGAAGGAAACAGAAAAGGCATGTGAGGCAGGCTAAAGTCTCAAAGGTAAAGAGTATAGGAAATTTGATGGTAAACATGTAGTGAAGTTTGGAAAGGTCTGGGAAGATTGGGATGGAAAGACAGCTAGAAAGGTGGATTGGAGTCTTGTTTGAAGGCTTTAAATTTCATTTGAGAAAAAGGAGGTCAAAGTTGATTTGGTAGAGGGATTTCAATCCTAAGTATGATCGTTAAAGCATAAGGATAAGTAATGAGGAAATGTTGGTTTGGGGGTGGCATAAAAGATAATGTTTTCTCTAATGTGCTGAACACTGGTGGCCAGCAGGACATGCAAGTAGATTTGAAGTTTGAGAGGAGGGAGATAGTTATACAGGTTTGAGAGCCAATGATCCAGAAGAAATTATAGAAACCAAAGAAGTTTGCCCTGGAAGAAAGTGCTAAGAAAGAAGACCAGAAACCTAGGAAAACAGCAATAATGTGAGGTGAAGAAGAGAAGAGGAGCCAGAGAAACAAATGAAAATGGAGTTGTCAGCACATAGTTAGGATACCCAGGGGTACAATCTCACAAAAACCAAGGACAAGTGTTTTCAGTAGCAGGAACTGATCAAATTATCAAATAAAACAGTTATCTATAAGAGGGGGAAAAAATCAAGAAAAGTCTATTTGGGAGTGGCTGTTCAGTTCAGTTCAGTCACTCAGTCATATCCGACTCTTTGCAACCCCAAGAATCGTAGCACGCCAGGCCTCCCTGTCCATCACCAACTCACGGAGTTCATTCAACTCATGTCCATCAAGTCAGTGATGCCATCCAGCCATCTCATCCTCTGTCGTCCCCTTTTCCTCCTGCCCCTAATCCCTCCCAGCATCAGAGTCTTTTCCAATGAGTCAACTCTTCACATGAGGTGGCCAAAGTACTGGAGTTTCAGCTTTAGCATCATTCCTTCCAAAGAACACCCAGGGCTTATCTCTTTTAGAATGGACTGGCTGGATCTCATTGCAGTCCAAGGGACTCTCAGGAGTCTTCTCCAACACCACAGTTCAAAAGCAGCAATTCTTCAGTGCTCAGCTTTGAGTGGCTGTATCAAGGTTTAAATCCTTCATTTCTTATTTATAACTGGTTTATGCCCCCCACTAAAATCCCTAATTTCCCAATGGTCACAACTTCTTCATCTTGTGATCCCATCATCCCCAAAAGCCAGGAGATGGTACTGGGTTACTCCTGCAAGGTGCCCAAATTACACCTAGCCTTGGGACACTGTTGATGTGACTTCTAATAAAATACTTCCCAATCCTCAGGGCATTTCAAGTACAGGACCAAATATAGGTTGGTTCTTGCTGAGACTTACCATTGAGTGGGACACATGGTGTTCTGCATTCCCAAACCAAAGACACTTTTGGACATGAATAAAAAGATGAAGAGGGAGAAGAGTCATAATTCTTAAAGGAATAATATCCAATTCCTTTTTAATCTAGATTTCCCAGCAATTCTAATTTCAAATATTCTATTCCATTGTCCTACAAATAATCTGTTATCAGACCCATGTGTCCTGACATTTTACCTGAAAATATGATCACTATTCACTGTAGGCATTGGGAGTTTGATCTCTCAGGTTGGTTTCTTATCAACAATGAGGCATGTGTGCCTATAGCTAACTTGGAGTGGCTAGTGGGCCCTTTTAGGAGGAGGGAAAGAAGGCAAGGAATAGGCAGGAAGAAAAACAGAGAGGAAGAGAAGCGCTTGTTGAAAATATGTGCCAGGCATTGGGTAAGGGGATTTCTTTTGTGATCTTAGTCTCTATAGCTCTCCAAGGTAAGCATTAATATAGTCATTTTTACTGAATATAACCCGTGAGGTTACCAAGCAGCCCACAGTCACCCAGTTAGTAGGTGGTCAAGCAGATATGAATGGCTAGCTGACCTTATTGTATAGCTTTGCTTTTGTGAATCCCCAACACTACCTATCAAGAAGGCAAGGTGAGAGGGCTCCCAGCTGGTTTCTCTCTTCAGGGAAACCAGTCCACCCTGTGAATGATCTAAATCAGTAGTTCTCAATCCCCTGGAAGGCTTGTTAAAATACAGATTGCTAGGTCCCATGAGTCTCTTATTCAGTACTCTGAAGCGAGGCTTAAGAACTTGTATTTCAAACAAGTTCCCAGGGGATGCCTGCTGGTTCAGGGATCACACTTAGTGAACCACAGACCTAGAGGGTCTTTCTAGTCTAGGCTTTACCCCTGCCTTTCCTGATGCCTCATTCTCCTAAGGATCCCCATGGCACCCCACTCCTTGCTTGGTTACAAGGTACTGCTCAGTGGTTGGTATGTCTGAGAATGAGTATTTTGGGTCACGTAGGGAGCATTCTCAATGCCAGGCCTTGCAAACACAGAAATAAAACCCTCACCCAGTTTCCTTCTTTCTTTCTTGCACCTTTTGTCTTCCTCTTCACATTCTTGACCTCTAGCTGAACAGTACCACCCTCAAAATAGTTATTTAATTAGCCTGGGTGGCTGCCAGAAATACTAGAGTTTTAATGGCAAGGAGCAGCAGAGGGAAGGATTAAAAAACTGTTGTTCAAAATAGTATATGTCCTATTGCCATGAAAAGTAGCTGAGCCTGGCTTTCCTTCTGAGAAGCTTCACAAGGGGATAAGAAGCAGCCTGAAGGATTTTGCCCTTCTTTAAGGTTTTTTTTCAGTTGATACTTGCCCTCATTCTCTCAAAAGTTCCCCTCCCTCAACAGCTGCTGCTGCTGCTAAGTTGCTTCAGTCGGGTACAACTCTGTGCAACCCTATAGATGGCAGCCCACCAGGCTCCCCCATCCCTGGGATTCTCCAGGCAAGAGTACTGGAGTGCCCTCAACAGCTAGGCATGGACAAAAGAAAATCCTTTCCTTTGTTCCATTTGGCTGGTTGATGTTAGTTGCTCAGTCATGTCCAACTCTTCATGACCCTGCGGACTGTAACCCTCCAGGCTCCTCTATCCATGGGATTCTCTAGGCAAGAACACTGGAGTGGGTAGCCATTCCCTTCTCCAGGGGATCTTCCTGACCCAGGGATTGAACCTGGGTCTCCTGCATTGCTGGCAGATTATTATCTGAACCACTAGGGAAGCCCTTGTTTCCTTTACACACATCTAAAATAGGCTGGGATTTTATTGTCTCCTGAATAAACCAGAGATCTTTTTCATATGGCCTTGTAAACAGACTGTTTTCTTGCCCAAATTGTTCAAGGACAAGACTCTTACCCATTTCTGGGTTACAAAGGTGTAACCCAGACTGTTTCAACAATAGTGGGGAGGTTATCAAAAGATTGGCTTAGAAGAAGCTCTACCAGTAAGTCACTGAATCATCTTAGATGGGTCCCTTTACCTGTCTCAGTTTATCTGTCAAGTTACAGACTTGAACCAAACAGCCCTTTCCAGCTCTGGCTTTCTACTAAGGGTAACATTTGAGCTTTGCAAAGGTCAGGAATTTCATTATTGTAGATTATTTCTTCTCACTGATCTTTGCACTTGATAGTAAGTAAGTGTTAGTCGCTCAGTTGTGCCCAGCTCTTTGTGACCCAATGGACTGCAGCCCACCAGGCTCCTCTGTCCATGAGATTTTCTAGGCAAGGATACTAGAGTGGGTTGCCATTTCCTTCTCCAGGGGATCCTCCCAACCCAGGGATTGAACCCGGGTCTCCTGCGCTGCAAGCAGATTCTTTACTGACTGAGCTACAAGGGAAGTTTTGCACTTGATAGGATTTTTTTATTGCTCTCTACTCAAGAAAATGAGAACTTGGCACTGGCTAGTCCCTTCCTGAATATAACTCATTCAGCCATTGTTAGTGATACATTAAAGCACAGGCCAGTCAGACTTACTGGGAAAACTGAGGAATGGGTTTTCCACTTTAGCCCTTGACTGCTCTATTCAAAAGTCAGTGGGGGGCTGTGGGGCAGTGTGGGTGGGGAGTGGATTTTCTTAGTGGTCCAGTGGTTAAGACTCTGCCTTCCAATGCAGGGAATTTGGGTTCAGTCCTTGGTGGGGGAATATGCCATGGGGCAACTAAGCCCCATGGCAACAAGAGAAGCCCACACACCACAAATAGAGAAGCCCTTGCACCACACCTAGAGAAAGCTCACGTACCACAGTGAAGACCCAGTGCACCCAAAAATAACTTTTAAAAAATGTCCTTGGCAGGGAAAGCTTCCCTGGTGGCTCAATGGTAAAGAATTTGCATGCCAGTGCAGCAGCATGGGTTTGATCCCTGATCTGGGAAGATTCCACATGCTGTGGGACAACTAACACAACACACAATATTGAGCCTGTGCTCTAGAGCCCTTGAATCACAACTACTGAGCCTACATGCCACAGCTACTGAAGCCCATGTGCCTAGAGCTCGTGCTCTGCAACAAGAAAAGCCACTGCAATGAGAAGTCTGCACACTGCAACTAGAGAGTAGCTCTAGCTTGCCACAACTAAAGGCCCAAGCGCAGCAACAAAGGCCTAGCAGAGCCAAAAATAAATAAAAGTCAGTAAGGACCCTTGCTCTTTGTTCTAGCCACATAGCTCCTCAGATAAATCATCTTTCTCATGACACCAGCTCTTACTACCTCCAGTCCCATATTTCCAACCACCTGTTTCACTTTTCCCTGGGGCCTGCTACTGCCTCCAATAAAACATATGTAAAACTCATAATATTAAGGCCCCATTCCCCTGCATCCTTATTTTTCTCATTTCTGATAAACTTTCTGGGCCTGCTGATTTTTTCTTCTACATATAGATATGACCCTTTATCTTCTTTTTCAATGCCTTTTCTTAGGCCTCGACCTTATAACCTCAAGTTGCCTCCTAACTGGCCTTCCTACGGCTCACAGGTCTCTCTCCTCCTTAATAATGCACTTCTTAAAACTTCTTTGTTGGTGCCACTATTCATGCTCAAGAAGCCTCAAAAACTCCCTACTGTCAATCTCTCAAAGCTCTCCTTAATGTAGCCCCATCTATGGATCCAATCCTTGTCTTGAACCAACAGGGACCTTCCACTCTGGTAACACAGAGTCTCTTTCAAGCAGATGACTCTTACCTCTGTTCCTGATTCAGCCATTCCCTTGTCCATGGTTAAGTGTAGGGATATGAGATATGCTTCCTCTTCCTTGCCATATGATCTTGGCCCACCTGCTCCTTAATCTTGTCCCTGACGACTCCACCCTGTATCTTCTCTCCCTTGCCTCTTTCATTAATTTTTACATAGGATAAGAAGAATATATTAAATAACATAGAGTTATTCAAGTTGTTAACCAGGGTGTTATTCTCCAAAAAGATTGTATACTTGTGAACAGTAAATCTAAAACATCTGCTTAATCTATAATGAACAACATTGTTTTTAGCCTCTAAAGTTCTGTGCCCAGAGCCCTAAAACCAGGTAAGCTCTGAGGAAGATCACAGTAAAAGAGTTAGCATCTTTGTCAGGTTGCAGAATATTCTATGGGGCCAAAGAAATTGTTTGCATAATATATACCAGATGACCTATGGGCCAATCCATTGCTGATAGGATTTATGACCAGGTGGCTTCTGGGGTGGGCTGGCTTTTGCTGAAGATCTTCACAGATGCTCAATGGTCATCAGAGAAAGAAGAAATGTCAGGTAAGAAAAAAAAAAAAACTGATTTTTTTTTAATCATAAGGATTGCTATTTGTTTTCCATATGACTTAATACTTCACACCTAGCTAGTTTCAGCTTTAATCTGGATGCTGCAATCACCCATAACCAGATAATTTCATTTCTGAGCAGAATAATTAATACATTCAAGTGATGTGGCTCTAAATGTATTGAAAGGAAGTATGCAAATATTGCCACTTTTCATGATGTGATTATCTTTTTCCTAGTTTGGGCATGTGATTTGTGAGTCATTAGGCATTGGCTTCCTTCAATATCCCACTGTTAACATAATTTTTCACTTTAACAAAATGAAGGTTGGCTTTAGCCACACCTGGCAGACACGAATCCCAGCCCAGCTGGCTTGATTTGAAAGAAGAGGCTACATACAGGTCAGCTCAGAAAGAATCAGACAGACCACCTGATCCAGAGGCCAATACGTCAAAAGCCAATTCACACCTGTCAGCTCCTAAAAGCTGGGTAAATCTATCAGATTAGCATCTTAAGATATGAAGCCATCCAGGACTAACAACAATTATTACAGACTAATAACAAAGGATAACACCTCTTCCTAGACCTCTTCTAAAAGAAGTTATGAAGTGATCTCAGCTATAACAGTGACCAAATATATGAGGTAGGGAAGTTGCTTGTTTGGTTTACACCTTAGCAATGGACTCTTCTAGTATGACACTTCAGCCATTAGCTCAACCTAACGGGCCTAGGAGTTTCTGAAGTGACACCCAGCTGCTGCCCCAAAGCTTATGATGTCAAGATTTCAGTCTTGTTGAAGGAATAGGTCCTTTAGAGAAAATGCAGCCAACAGGGCCAAGGATTGCAAAGATCAGAGAGAAGTGTTTCCAGACCACCAATCATGATACCATTGGCTGCAGAGATCTCCCTCAACAGAGTAGCTCCCATCCTGATAAGCATCAGCTTGCACCTTCAAAGCATCTTGGAAATAAAAGTTACTGTCAAGTTGTTTGGGAATTTATTGGTATCATCCAGGTGCCTCTGATTCTTTATACCAGTTTCTCAATTGTCATTCCCAGACTCTTTGCTCAGAATCACCCCAGCATTTTTAACAAGCAGCCCGAGTGATTTTAAATCATATATCATACTGAGATAAAGTGTCTTTTAAACTTTCTAGAGCCTGAGTTTGAAGTGCAAGAATTTCCTCTAACTGCAATGGTTTCCAAAGAAACCAGAATCTCTGAAATTCTTACTCTTGGTTTCTCTTTCTTGTGTCAGTTTTCAAGCAGGATAAGGAATTACAGTAGTTTGCCTAAGTGGATTTTCCCAGGCTGCCTCAAGAGACTATCTGTACCTGCACCCCTTCTTCCACTCCCTCCTAGACCTTCAACATTGACACCCCTAATGGAAAATTTTTGCAGTATCTCTCTACACTACAATCTAGAAACAATTTCCTAGAGCTACGTTCAATCGACCCAAGTCAGCTCCCAATACTCTGAGAAAAATTATCAGTAAAAACAAAAAAAAAGACCCAGCAATGCTCTTTCCACGAGTTGAGTCAGAAGCATGTCATCCCAAGCTGGAGGTCACTCTGACCCCTATCTATCTCTTTAGTCAGACTGGGACCTATCTCCAAAATATTCCTGCCCTGATTATCTCGCCCTTCTTGGACTTGCTGTGGCTACTAAGTTCCAGCTATCCATGTGGGTCGCTTGTTTCCTACATACCTTGAAAGATGGCCAGGGCAAGCCCGGGGGATAGGCAGGAGATTCAAAAAGCCCCAAATGCTTGAAGTGACCTAGACTCATCACCCTACAGCTGGGTTCTTGAATTTCTTTACATAGTTCCACTGAGACAAGACTTGGAAGCTTTAACTTTTTCTGGACTGTGCCTTGAAGGCCAGCCTTGGAATTCCTCCAAGGGATGGGGTTGGAGCTCCTCTAGGTTTACAGAAGGGTTAGGAGGAGGGGGCTAGAACTACATGAAGAATTTGTCCTCTGTGGCTCCCACATGTATAGTTCTATACTCATCAACACGGCAGCCAGAGGGTGGGTGGGCAAGGCAGCAAGAAGGAAAAGTCATTTTTTATCCATTTGACAGATGTCGTGTTAAAATCTTGTAGGGGAAAGAGGACTGTAGGTGGGGGGAAGGAGCAGAGGAGGAGATAGGTTGGAACTAATAGTTCTAATATATTCTTAAATGTGGCCATATGGTCTAAGGTAGTGATAACAGTAACAGCATTTAGTAAGGTATACTATAACCTGCTTCTATACCTGGAGAAGAGACAGAAAAAATAAATATATTTCAACCAACTTAAACCACCTTGAAGTCTACTGAGCATGCCCACCCAGGACACCAGCTTGCAAAGTCTCTAGCCTTGGCAGGCATTTCCAAAGAGAATGTAATTATCTCCTGGGGAGTCCTTATAGCCCAAAAGGGAAATATGTATTTAAACAGCCCATCAGAAAGTGAAAGATGGTTTCCAGTGCTTATTGATTTCCCTCTTCTCTTTTACTCCCTGCAACAGAAAAGACATTGGCCAAGGCATTTAGCAGTGTTTCTGGCCCTTGTCAGTAGTTTCCTGTTCAGGGATGGGTCATTTTTCTCCTGACGAAGTCTAGCACTGTCCTGGGTTCCCAGAAGACATGATAAATGACTGATGAGCAGGAATGGTCAGTGAGCATTTGCTAGATCAGGCCCCCGGGGACTCAAACTGGCTGAGCTGTCTCCCCTTCAGACTGTGTCCTTTAGGACTACAGACAGAGGCATGTAACATCTAAACCTAGGCTAACAATGAAGACACAAGAAAAGCACAATCAGACCCACCCTCAGGGCCCAGGAAGGATAGAATGCAGATTGGATGCAAACACCCCATCTGTGTTTGCAGGAAAAGTGATTGTGCTTGTAACAAAAGATCTTCAAGTAGGTCAGTTAGGCTTATGTAAGAGATCCTCAGCCTGTCTGGGCTAGGTAGAGGAGGTAGGAGTGGAGAAGGGAAGGGACCCAGGAAAGCTGACTGAGGGACAAAGCAACCAGCAAGACGCTAGGGCTTGAACCTACCCTTCTTGACTCTGTCTCAGGCTCAAAAGCCTGAAAGAGTGAATTATTATACTCAGAGAAGGCCAGGATTGGAGATTCCCATGAGCTAGCACATCTAGTTCAGTCTAACATTTTACAGATAAGAAAACTAAGGTTCTAGTAAACAGAAGTTGGCTAACATGTCAAGTTAGTCTGCAGCAGAGCCAAGATTAGAAACCAAGCCTACAATAGTTTAAAAGGACAGTTGTCAATTGTTTTGTTTAAAAATTGCTCCCCTGAAATTATCAAAACATTGTTAATCAGCTATACCCCAATACAAAATAAAAAGTTCAATATTTTACAGCCTTCTGAATGGGAGAAAATAATAGCAAATGAAGAAACTGACAAACAACTAATCTCAAAAATATACAAGCAACTTATGCAGCTCAATTCCAGAAAAATAAACGACCCAATCAAAAAATGGGCCAAAGAACTAAATAGACATTTCTCCAAAGAAGACATACAGATGGCTAACAAACACATGAAAAGATGCTCAACATCACTCATTATAAGAGAAATGCAAATCAAAACCACAATGAGGTACCACTTCACACCAGTCAGAATGGCTGCGATCCAAAAATCTGCAAGCAATAAATGCTGGAGAGGGTGTGGAGAAAAGGGAACCCTCCTACACTGTTGGTGGGAATGCAAACTAGTACAGCCACTATGGAGAACAATGTGGAGATTCCTTAAAAAATTGCAAATAGAACTACCTTATGACCCAGCAATCCCACTGCTAGGCATACATACCGAGGAAACCAGGATTGAAAGAGACACATGTACCCCAATGTTCATCGCAGCACTGGTTATAATAGCCAGGACATGGAAACAACCTAGACGTCCATCAGCAGATGAATGGATAAGAAAGCTGTGGTACATATACACAATGGAGTATTACTCAGCCGTTAAAAAGAATTCATTTGAATCAGTTCTGATGAGATGGATGAAACTGGAGCCGATTATACAGAGTGAAGTAAGCCAGAAAGAAAAACACCAATACAGTATACTAACACATATATATGGAATTTAGAAAGATGGCAATGACGACCCTGTATGCAAGACAGCAAAAAAGACACAGATGTGTATAACGGACTTTTGGACTCAGAGGGAGAGGGAGAGGGTGGGATGATTTGGGAGAATGGCATTCTAACATGCATACTATCATGTAAGAATCGAATCGCCAGTCTATGTCTGACGCAGGATACAGCATGCTTGGGGCTGGTGCATGGGGATGACCCAGAGAGATGTTATGGGGAGGGGAGGTGGGAGGGGGGTTCATGTTTGGCAACACATGTAAGAATTAAATATTTTAAAATTAAAAAAATTAAAATAAAAAAAGACAAAAAAAATCAATTGGTTAAAAAATAAACGTCTATCCCAGTATCTACCTACTACTAATGTAGTATGTGTTTTATAAAAAATCTACACAAAAAAGTAGAAATGAAATGATGAGATTAACAATTTAATATATAAAGAACTTGCAATATTTTCTTCCTAAGTTTCATTTTGGAGATCAGTTTTAGACATTTTCTGATGGTCCTTCCTTCCTCTGCCCTACAGATGTCACCCCTTGAATACTACAACCATCACCTACCTCACCCTCCTCTCAGGGCCCCAAACAAATCTGACCCTCCCTGGAAATGAAGGCTAAGTAGAGTTACTTCCAGTATCTCATTCACCACTAAATGTTTTTGCTAAGCAATCTGAAATTCAAATTTACACTAAAATAAAAATGCTAGTGAAAAAACAGTGGGAAGGGAAGAATGGGCTCCAGGCTTGACTTGGTTACTGAGTATTGAACTTAAGCAAATTGAACTTAAGTGAATATAACTCCCTGAGCTAGTTGGACCAGCTTATCTCAAATGGAAAGTTAGGTTGTCTTTGACAGATGCTGCTGTCAACAGACAGAGGGGAATTGAAAAAGACATGGAAACAAGGACATCAGAAGTGGGATGGAGTCGGATAAGAAAGGTCAGAAGACAAAACTTGACTATTTCAGATTTTTGCCATGGGTTACCTTTACCCAGAATAGAACTTTAGTACAAGGATGGCCTTTAGGTTCCACTGCCAGAAGAATGAGTACTGCTTTCTCCACCCAGTTCAAGCCACCTAAAGTAGTTTCAAGAAAAGAGAAAGCAGCTCACCTACCATGAGCTTAACACATTATAGTTTCTAAATTCCTTTCATATTCATTACACATTCATGAGGTCACTAGATCCTGCCAGCAATTCTGGGGAGTAAGAAGAGCAGGGATGAGACCTCATTTTTAAAATGAGGAAACAGGCTTGGACAAAGGAAGTCCCTCAGGTATCCCAGGAGCATGGGCAAAAAGAGAACCCAAATCTTCTGACTCACAGTCCAGAATTTTTCTAATAATAAAAAATGGTTAACATTTACTGAGTACTTAGTATTTGTCAGGGCTTCCCTGGTAGCTCAGACAGTAAAGCATCTGCCTACAATGCGGGAGATCCAGGTTGGATCCCTGGGTTGGAAAGATCCCCTGTAGAAGGAAATAGCAACCCAATCCAGTATTCACACCTGGAAAGTCCCATGGACCGAGGAGCCTGGGGGGCTACAGTCCATGGGGTCGCAAAGAGTCAGAAATGACTGAGCGACTTCACTTTCACTTTCATTTTAGTATGTGTCAGGGACAAATCTAAGTTTTTACATATACTAACTTACTTGCTCACCATTTTAAAAACGAGAAAAACATGGCTCAGAAAGATGAAGTGATTGCTGAAGGTCACACAAGGTCAGAACCAAAACCCAGGTTGTCTTACTCTAGAACAAGTGCTCTTAACCTCTGCTCTCCACAGCATATCCTCATGCTCCTATAGGATCACAGAACCTCCAAAGCATAGCAAGATATAGAATAGGGTGCATATTATCATAAACAGAGAAAAATATATTCATACATGTTTTTTATATCCATGTAACATTTCTCTGGAAGGATTCACTGATGACCTCTGCAGAGGAAGCCAAGTGGCTGGAAGGCAGGGCTAGAGTGAGACTTTTCACTGTGTACCTTTTGGACCATGTGACTGTATTTCCTTTTCAAAAATAATTTTAAATGAGTCTTCTATAGTTAAGAGGGTCTTCCCTGGTGGCTCAGAGGTTAAAGTGTCTGCCTCCAATGCAGGAGACCTGGGTTCGATCCCTGGGTTGGGAAGATCCCCTGGAGAAGGAAATGGCAACCCACTCCAGTACTCTTGCCTAGGGAATCCCATGGACAGAGGAGCCTGGTAGGCTACAGTCCACGGGGTCGCAAAGAGTCAGACACGAGTGAGCGACTTCACTTATAGTCAAGAGAACTGAAGAAACTATGTGGCTGCTTCTTGGCAGAGCTCTGGTGACTGACCCTTCCCTATCCACCTCTCTGGGTGCTCAAAATTTAAGAACAGAAGGTGTCTCTCTCCTTTTTTATTCCAGTTTCCTAACCCCTGACATTGCTTGTCCAATCCCCTAGAAAGGTCAGTATTATAGTCATTCCATAGGTTTCAGTAGCACAAGTGAAAACAGCAACAATTTGAGTTAGGCTTTCATAGCCAATCTGTGAATTATAGGAAAATAACCTATTAGTGGCAGGACAGATGACAAAAGACACAAAAGGTCTTCTTCCCCAGAGCCTAGCACCCAAGGCCTGAGCTCCACAGATTCTTCCATTTCCTTCCTTTCATTACTCTTGTCTCAGTGTGCCTACCCACCCTTCTCCTGGGCTGAGAAAGGAAAAATACACAAGCTAGAAAGGCTCTAGGAAATTTGGCCTAGCTTGTGAGTCTGCGGTGTACAAAGGAAAATACACAATGGGAATAAATGTCAGCCAAGCTATATTTTAATGTTTACATCAAGGCCGGTAAGAGTCAGCCCAAATAGTCTCAGGGAACTCTCTCAGCTGTGGTTTCTGGATCTCTACTATTTTAACTCTCAAGAGTTGGCAAAATACCCCAAAGATTAAGGTCCTAAAATATTATTTCTTCAGAAATAATTATTAAATAATTATTAAATAATAAAAAATTATTTCTTCAGATACCTTTAGGTCCAACCCCTTAGGCAGGTCAGTCATACAAGGCTTCTATACTCAGGAAGCTGTGAGGAGGTGGGAGTAGCTGAGGTAGACCAAGTGCCTTCAGGGATCATCCTGAAGTGAATTAAATGGGCAGCACAATTCCCTCTCACAACAGCTTAGCATCTTCTCCAACGCTTCACTGCTTCTAATATGCAGGAGACGAGTAGGACGTGAGCTACTGTGGAAGGGATGACAAGTCAGTGCCTCTCATGGGTAAGCAGGGCACTTCTGGGTTAGGCTGTGCCCCAGAGAGCCCCTGTCCCTTGCTATGTGTCAGAGACAAACCTAAATTTTTAAAATTAAGTTGCCACCAGCAGCTTCCTTTTAGTACTAGACTTCATGGGGTGATAGCTTCGGGCCATAGAAAGAACACTGAATAGAGTCTGAACGCATGGCTTCTGGACCAGAATCCACCATTACCTAACCCTGTATCCTCAGACTCAGTATTCTCATCTGCAAAATGGAGACAATACTAGTTTATAACAGGGTAGGGGTAAGAAATTGAGAAATAAAGTGAAGACAAGTTCCTAGATTACCTCCAAAGTACCTGTAATCACAACTTGGATAGACTCGTAACAATTAACAATAGAAAAACATGGTCAACATTTTAAAAGGCACTTTCACATATTTTGTCACCATTAATTCTTGCACCTCACAATCCTGAAACTTAACAGTTAAGCCTATTTTACAGACCAGAAAAGAGACTCAGAAGGAATTTGCCCATAATTTATGGGATGAGGAGAAATTTGAACTTGTGCTAATAGTCTAGTTCCTGACCCACCCCCTTCAACAAGGCAGGTGGAAATGGCCCTGAGCACAAAACTTAGAATAAGGCACATTCTCAGGGTCAATACTGGAAATAAAGGCTACATCCTCTGGCACGTGGCAGGTACAGGCTATCTGAGCTTGCTTTTTCTAGTTTAAGAAGAAAACTGTTTCTGATGCTCCCCACTTTCCCTACCTAGAGTTCCTAAGGAGCCAAAGCTATATGACCATATAAATGTTGCAATACATGTTGTAAACCTGTATTCTGGGAAAGGACTGACCTGGTACTGAAAAGCATCTTTATGAGTGAGGGTGATCCCAGCATGACTGACCAACCTGACCCCATGAGGTTGCCTCTCTTTGGTCTTTCTTTCTACTGCTACTCTGTAAGTTAGGCTCAGTAGTTGGCAGGTATTGAGATCAACTTAGGAACAGGGGAGATACAGCTTTATGGGTGAAGAACAAGTACGTCCGCAAAGCATTTTCTCAGCTGAGTCTATCTGAGCTTTGCTAAAGTCTGAGAGGCAATATTGGCGATTTTACATATAGACCAAATAAGACTCAGAGAGAGGAAGGGAACCTGACTGAGACACACACCCCAAGTGGCAGAATAGCAACTGAAATGTGTGTGTGTGTGTGTGTTTGAAATTTTATTGCATTCTTTCTTCAGGTAAGGAACAATATAAAAGAATATTAGAATTTTTTTCGATCTTCAAAATCTTCTACCCTAAATGTAAAATCCTAATATGAAATTTGTGTTTCTTGATTTCAAGTCCAAAGCTCAGAAACAGACATGAGGCTGTCACATTCAACAGTAATTCCCTGGGTCTCTGAGGCTGCTGCTAAAGGGCAGACCTGGCACACTGGCCACCTGTCTCATTGCTCCCCACCCTTTACCCAGATACAGTCTAGAGCCCCTCCTTCTAGCTCCAGCCTTTGGTACTAAGGGCCAGAAAGGCCTCTCCAGGACACCCCGACCTGGTTTCCAGCTTGAGAAACTCTAAAAATAGCAGGTCTTCATTAGTGGGGCCAGATGGTCCAAGCTGCTGTGCCTAGGGGCAGGGCTGTGGTCATTAAGGATGTGGCTGTTTTCTCCATCCACCACTGACCCAGGAGAGGCTAAACCTCTGCCCCCTTTATGAATCCTATGTACTTCCCCTCACAGTCTCCCGCTCCCCATTTAGATATACTTATTCTGCTCCAAGTTGTTATGTCATTCCCTAGAAAAACAAACTTTAATATCAGTTCCTTTAGGTTTTCTATGATATTACTTCACAATTATACCATTACCTAATGGTCTGTAAGTAGATTAGGGACTAGAGGAGCAGGCTCAAACTTTCTGCATTGATCAATGTCAACTTATCTTCTCCATCTGCCTGTTAACAACTCAGGGCTCAGTTCTAAGTTTTGTTTGAATGATAGAGCCTGCTATAACACATGCCACCTTGAGTATCCATTTTATTCCTGAGCTCACTGCTCTCTGAAGCCTGATTTCAGGCATAAAGGGGCAGAGCAAACTGATAGAGGCCCGAACAGATGGGGGCCAGTGCCCTGTTGTGCCTACTTGAAAGACTGGGACAGCTGACTGGTCTTAGGGATACACTGTGTTCTTCATCAGAATGTGTCCCATAAGGATGTGTGGGGCCTGTGCATGTGTCCCATAGATGGGTTCAAATGTGTCTCAAGGTTGTGGGGGGGGGGGTTGTTTGTTCAAGTCCTTAGGAGTGTGTGCCCAGGGGTAGGAGTATATCTGAGTATGCATCTCAGTATACTCTATGTATGTGAATGTGCAGTTATGTTTTATATGCATCCATGTATGCCCACACAAATTTGCATAAGCATGCCTCATGTGTGTATGTGTGTACTCTACCTGTGCCAAGCATGTGCAAGTGTGAGTGTGCCCCATGGCAAACTGAATGTGTGTGCTCCAAGTGTATCAATGAGAAGGTATATCCCACATGTGTGTCCTATGTGTATCCTAAATATACTCCACATATGTTTGAGTATGTGCATCACATGTGACCTATAATGTGTGAATATGGGCAGAAGCCATTGATAGACAGCAAGACTGAACTAATTTTCCTCCTGTACAATTTGTTTCTATCAGCTTTTCCCTAAGACACCTGGGTTAAACTGCTCCCAAGAAGGTCAGAGGACACTGACTCAAACTTCATCTGTCACTTTCTGAATATATTGTTCATAGGTGCTTTTCCCAAGAGGCTTAGCCACCACTCCATTTATCCAAGAGGCCTCAAAAAGAAAGACAAGGATCAAGGACCAACTCTAAGACTTTGGGCAAGTCCTTACCTCTCCCCAGACAGCAGTTTCCTTTAGCAGTATCGTGAGGGAGTGGGCTTATGGGTTGTTCCTCATTCTTATACAGTGATTTTATCAGTTTAAGCATCATGGACTAACTCTGATCTCTCCTACCACCACTACCACAACAAAAAGAAAGTTGCACATATATGTGCATATGGATTAGCACCTACAGATGCCTCATTCTAGCTAGGCTCCCTTTAGCCCTGGACAGGCTATTGGTTGCTTCCCTACATTTGTCATTCCATACTCATTTTGCCAGTGTCTTGAGCCACTTGAAGTAAAAAGGATAAAGTCCTAAATGCATACAATGGTCACTAAAGCTCAGGCAAAACGAGATGGGGTTTATCCAAAGCATTCCTTTCCCATCTTTTGGGATGACTATGGGAACTAGTGATGGTACTAAGCCATCTTTTAGGCTCAAGGTACAACCAGATAAATCTACAAAGAGAAAACTTCCAAACAGGGTGTGAAGGGTCACAGGATGTAGGGCCACCCTTCTGAATTTGGCAAGGCCTCTCATGCATCTATGGATGATACATGGGTGGACTTATAGGTCAAATAACTGTATCTGAGCTGCCAATTAGTAGTTCAATGCCAACCTAGTCAGAGTTACATGGTGACATCTGCCTGGTTTTCTCTGCTATCTTGACTAACTTTTATAACAAGACATGGATAAAAGCAAAGTGTAGAAGGCACCTTTACAACGAACTTCTTGCTCAAGGTCATTTGGTATGGGTGGGTTGATAACATCTAACTATATATGCAATGCTCTTAAGAGCACACCACTGCTGTAAGAGGAAACACTAAGAGTTTCAATTTACTTAACCTTAAAATGGGAAGAACAATCCAAGCCATGCTCACCTCACAGGGTTGTGAGAAAAGAAAAACATGGCAGGAACATATGACTATAGAGGACTATACAATAGTCCTTATCCTCTTGCCCTGTTCCAGAGGTAAAGAGAATTTTTCAAAGTAGTACAGATAAAGGTAAAAAGTGCAGACTTGACCTAATTAGGTCATTTGTCCAGAGCTTGTGAACTCTAAATACAGCTCTTAATCATATCATGAAACCCAGTAATGCCCATCACAAATTCTGGTTAAGGACCTGGGAGCAAAGAATTGGGTTTTAAAAGCTAAGTACCTAGGTTATTCTGGCCTGATGGATTTAAGAAGGCACTAAATAAAAATACAATTAACTTTGGCTTTCTTCCAACCTCCTCTTTTATCTTTGCAGTAGATAGGGAGACAGAAAGCTAGTCTGGTATTCATAGTACCATGTACGGCCAGGTGGCAGGGTGGGTGGAAATGGGGGTAAATAAAAGAAAGCTTCTTATAAGAAAAAAAAATCCAGCTTCCAACCAATGACCCAAGATATGGGCCAGGACATAGGGATTCTATCCTTCCAGGGGAGGAAAATAAAAGAGGCCTCCATGTTGTAACAGAGAGAAATGAGGCACAAAGACAGTGGGATTTGTTAAAGGTCACCCAGCAACTAAGTTCATATTTATAGCCCCTCTTTATATTCATGTGTATGCCTTTAACAAATCCTTTACAGAGAGGATTTGTTAAAGGTAGAGGCCTACCAAGTGTCAGGCCCTTCCACTACAGCAGTCACTCAGGGATTTTAGCCTCAGAAAATTCTCAGGGATTATCAGAGAAAACCAACTCAGAGAGGCTAAGTGATTCACCCAAGGTCACAGAGCTAAAAAATGACAAACAATTAGTTCAGTGATCTTTTGCTTTCTATCACACCATACAGATTTCCTTTACCATTCCTGAAAGACAAGAGCAGCTTGCAAGTCTCATAGATCCGGGAATTCACATTCTTGCAAGCTATAGCTCCAGTACTGCTTTAAACATACTGTGTGTTTCCTTGTGTGAGTCCTTTCTTACTTTGAGCCTAGTTCCCCAGCTTCCAAAATGAAGAAATTGGACTCAAGACAGCTGTAACACTCCCTTTCTAGAAGATAGAGCTGTTCGGAATGATTTAAATGGCACTATAACTTCCAAAGCTTGAGCCCAAATCTGGCACTATATGACAATACATCCTTGAGTCTCATTTTTCTCATCTGCAAAATGCTGGTAGTCCCTGTTTTACTTACTTCATAGGGCCACGATCAAGTGAGACAATGTGCAAAACCCACTGAAAAGTTTAAGACAATGTTCGAGAGTCAAGAATCAAGCAAGCATCCACTAGCCCCAGTGGCTTTTCTCTAAATCTGAGTAGAGAAAGTGTCAATACACTTTCTATCCAATAAATTTTTCTGAGCCCTCCTATGCAGTTCAATCTAGATTTTCAAAACAAGTGCCTCAGCTGGCTGCAAGGTCCAAAGGAAATCAGTAAATCTCTCCACTGCCTATTAGGCCCTAAACACAAAGCAGTCTCATCATTATGCCTGTTCTGAGTATTCCCCACCATATCAAAGCTTCTCCTAGGGATTCCTGGCTCTACCATGCCTCTTTCCAAATGTCAAAGCACCCACTGCCCAGCCCCACTGCCAAGCAGGGTTCACAGAGAGAGGAGGATGGAAGAGAGTGGGCAGAGGAGAGGCTGTGGGAAGTACAGCTAAAAGTAGATGCTGCCTTTAGGCACCACACTCTGAGGGGGTGTGGGTGGGCTCTTAGCACATCCTTCCTGCAGCCTGCTGGGCAGGGAGGTGCATCCTTCCCCTCCTCTAATGAAGGCAGGCAAACAGAGGTCAGAGCTGCCAGAACCATTCCCAGATCTGGCTATGGATGCACAATGCTAGATGCCTCTGGACCCTCAGGGTGGATGGCTGAGCAGCACATTGTTGTACCCAGGGAGCCCTTCCTCAGAAGAACTGATGTAGTCTGCAGAAGATTCTCTGCTCCCCTACACGCATCTGACTGCCTGGCACTCTGAGGGCTCTGACAGGCCTTTTCCCCTTTAGGAAGTTACATAATACTTTTGTTCTCCCAGCCTCTCTCTAAGAGCTCTCTCCAACCAAACCTGAGAGAGCATCCAAGTCTCTGATACAGCCAAGGGAACACAGAGCCAGAACTCTATAGCAGAGGTAGAAGGTTATAGGGGGCAAGGGGCTGATTTGATGACTCAGGATACCAGACCCATCACTGCAACCTTGAATAAATCCCTTTCTCCCTCAGTGCTTTAATTCTTTCACTTGTAAAACAGGATGGGGAAAGGCATGCAGATTTCCAAAATACTTTAATTGCTGGCCCACCCTGGCCTCCTCCATTGAGTTACCTTATCTCCCAAGCAATTTGGTTGTGCTGGGCAACCATCCCTGCTCTTCTAACTCCAATTCCCCTAATGAATAAGGTCTGCACTAGCAAGTCAGGAACTCTAGACTCTCTCCTCCACTCAACCAGACAAGTTCTGCTTTCTCATGCCATGTTTTATAGAGAAGTTTGTGGATAAAATTTCATTTGAGAACATGATTCTCCTGCTAAATCTACTTCTCATTTTAGTCACATGGAAACAAGAGGCCTAGTGGAGAAGGGCTTTGATCAAGTTCTGGCAGCAAGGTAGGTACAGAGCCACAGCTTGATTTTAGTAGGCCCAAGGCCATTTATAGAGTTTTTTCTCCTACTAAAGATCTGCCTTCCATATGTTGTCTCTCCATCATGCATTCACAATTTCCCTCTTCTCTACTACCAACTCACAATCTTGATGCCCAAAGCCCAAATACCCAATTCTTGTCAGGGGCTTGAAACTAAAACAGAAGCAAGAAAGAACTGACTTTGGACATATCCCTCCCTTAACCTTTCCATTTCCTCTAGGTTATCCCTTTGTTCCTTTCTTCAAAGTTTTCTCTTGAATTCTGCTGTATGTCAGTAAGAAATTTCAAATTCTCAGAATCATGACCACATTCTGACCACAGAGTTCAGTATGCAGGCTACACTTGAAGAACTGAAACGATCTGCTATCAAGAGACCTGGGTTCTAGGCCAGGAATGATCACTTTCTGAATATGTGACCTTGAGTAACACGCTTAATCTCCCAGTGCCTCAGTTTCCTCAACTACTTCCAGATTTAAGCAAAGAGCCAATGAAATAAGTACAAAATTTTATTCATTTAAATTCATATTAGCACTAGTAGTAGTATTAACTAAATGAATGGCTACTTAAAATACTGTAGGAAAGGGGTTCTGAGGTGTCAGAAGAGCCAGCTGCTTGCCTCCTAGGCTTTCCCAGACCTATAACGCTGGCATTTTATCTATAAGAGGCAATCTTCAATTATCCATGCAACATGTCTCTTGAACAAATACTAAATCTCAAACTAACATCCCCCCTGCCACTCAGTTCACAGTAGATTTCACTTCCCTGTGGACAACCAGTGTGTGCTCAATGAATATAACCCCATAGTTCAGTTATTCTAGAAGAGACTAAGCTAAATATAATTAGGAAGGCAAGTCTACTACCTCCAAAATAACCCTGTGCATCCCAAACCTGCTAAAAGAGATCTTTGGATCACCTACTAGTTTTGAATAATAATATTCTTAATCATTTTGATCATTAGTATTAATCACAAAGTAAGCACAGATCATTAAACCTGGAAGAAATCTTTGAAGCTATCTAATCCAGCTGATCTTACTTTGCAGATGAGGAAACCAAATTTCAGAGGGGAGAGGTAATTTGACCAAGGTCACCCAGCAAATGAACAGAATCTTCTTCACCATTATAGAAAATGCATAGGAACTTTTTTTCCTGAAAGGTTCAAACTATCTCACAGCTGATAATTTAAAATCCAAATAGACCCTCAGACTACTCACTCTCTAGGGTTGAATCCTCCATTTTGGTGTGGGCACAAGCCCCTGGGATTCATCAAGGCCCCCACAATCCTAGAATAAAATTTCACCATCTGTGAAGCCTGCCTATTCATGTGTGCAACAAGCCAGATTCAGGCTGAGCTGACATTTCCTTTGAACATAGCAGTCATTCTCATCCCTGGCTGAACATTCTTGTCACCTCAGGGAGCTTTTTAAAAAATATTGATGCCAGGCTTCACCATGACCAACTCAATAAGATCTCCCCCAGAGATCTTAGGAATTGTTGTTAGTCCTGTTAACTCCCCAGGTGATTCCAATGTGCAGCTAGGGCTGAGAACCACTATGTTAATGAAAACAATGCAGTCAACCAAAAGAAATACACATACAGAGTTACGTGAACTGTTCGAAAACCAAATATATTATTTTAAAGCTAAATCTATGATGCCCTGCTTTTCCAAAGAGGGGAAAAGAAAGTGGTACCCAAAATCTACAGTTGTGGCACTGACCCTCAGGCAAATTCTGGACTCAATTAGGAAACATATGGTTTGTGGGTATTCAAAGAAAACAGGGAACCCCAAAGCCTGCAACAGGATTTACTAGGGGTAAGATACCAAATGACTCATACTTTTTCTCATGGGGTCATTGGCTTTGTAGATGATTGTTATGAAACTTGCGTACAAATTGATGTCCACAAAGCATACAACAAATCCATCATGCTACATTATCCTCATCAACAGACTGATAGGAGAGATGATGGTAGGGCCCAGTGGATTCTGCACTATCTGACCAGATGTACACAAAAGTTAACTGGCTCCAATTCCAAGAGGCAGCTTTGATGAGTTGCCAGAGGAGCTAGCATTAATCACATTATATTCAACACTTCTTTGAATCAACAGCTTGGATGGTACTTATTCAGTTTTTAAATGATGCAATGCTAGAAGAGACTGCTAATCTGTTCCATGGCAAGGAAAAAAAAAGAAAAACCTCAAAAGCTAGGATAGACCAACCAAAGAAAATAAAAGTTCAACTGATGCAATGCTAGAAGGAACTGCTAAGTTTTGGCACAATGAAGCAAAATTTAAAAAACCATAAAAAGCTAGAGTAATTGATCAACCAAACACATTTTAGGGCTTGGTTCAAAAACACCTGAAGTTAGGTTCAAAAGGCTAACTTCACAAGAGCATAGACGACTGGAAGAGGCAGCAAAGCCATTAAGAAGGCTTTTAACCCTCTCTGCATGTTTGAATCACCTTGGAATACTTATTTTTTATTTAAAAATAAAAAGCTGCCTGGAACCTATCATGTGACAATTCAATCAGAATCTCTTAGAGTGGAAACTCGGCACAGGTATTTAAAAACTCTCCAAGTGATCTGTATGTTCACTGAGGACTGAGGACCAGAAGAAGATTGCACAATTAGGTATTTCATAGACAAAGTCCTTTTTTTACTTAATTCTGATCAGATGGCACATGGTAAGTATGATCAGTTCTGGGCAGCACGTTTATACACACACACACACACACACACACACACACACACACACACACACACACACACACACATATATATATATAGTGTTTTAAGCTTTCCCAATTCACACTGCCTTTCTCCTTGAAGATCCCAAATAGTGAGTTTTCATGAGACTAAAGGGAACTCTTTGATGTATATTCAAGATTAAAAAGCAACATTTTATTGAATAAAGAATTCTGTCCAAAATTGCTATATAAATGAAAGGTATGAAAAAGCACTAAAAATGAAAGCAAGTAACTGAAGAAGCTAATATGATTTCAGGGATGACTTATGCTCCTTCCCCTCCACCTGACTCCATTCAGCTGCACACTAACTGGGAATGATCAAATCTGATTCTTTTGCCCCTGTCCATTTGAAAGGCAGACCCAGTACCATCCCATAAATCTGACTTTTACCTCTTGCATTGGTAAAACCAGGAATAACAATCCTTCCTATCTACTTCACAAGGTTGATGTGATGCTCTAAATTGGGAAAGATACAGAATTGCTTTGTATAGGCCCATGCACTGACAAGGGATTATTAGTATTGTCATTACTGGACTATTTCCCCAGTTTTCTCTCCCTATTAGGCCCTTCCCCCTCTAGTTTTTCCACTCAGTACTTTGGTGCCAAGGCAAAGCACCATACCAAATACTCTTGAGAGCTGTACCTACTTAATGACAGGAGACACTCTGGGTAGACATCAGAAGAGCTAAGCTTTGATCAAGGATTCTAGAGATTCAGTTGGCCTAAACAAGTTGCAGAGCTAGAAATAAGGGCTAGAGGGTCTAAGATTCCCTACTTCCATCCCACTTTTTGAGGCAAAGCCAATGGGACTGAATCCAGATGCTTTTTGGGAGGTCTTCTGAGGAGGCAGTTATTTTTGGAGAATAGCTCAGTTTCCAATCATGTCTCTCTATACAGAGCAAGTACTCCACAGGCCAAGGAGAGCAGAGGCCAAGATGGCAGAGGCTAGAAGGAGGACATGCTTTGGCAGCATCTCTGCAACTGCTAAAGTGTACCCTCTGATTATAGCCAAGCACTCCCAGTCTAGACCTCACCAGAGTGCAGAAAAGCACCTCACCCACAGGTTCATTGGGATCCTTCAGGTTCCTAGCAACTTAATTTCTCTCTCTCACACACACACACACACGGATGAGAAAGTCTGAATCAGGGCCCAAACCCTGTTCACCAAACTAACAATCAAACTGGCCTCTCCAATTTGCCCAGCTATCTCAGTTGGAATCTATTCAGAGACCAACAACATAGAAACAAACAAACCAATTTCACACTGCAGCTAGGTTGGGAAAGTTTCCCTGCTGCTGCTGCTGCTGCTGCTAAGTCACTTCAGTCGTGTCCGACTCTGTGCGACCCCAGAGACAGCAGCCCACCAGGCTCCCCTGTCCCTGAGATTCTCCGGGCAAGAACACTGGAGTGGGTTGTCATTTCCTTTTCCAATGCATGTAAGTGAAAAGTCAAAGTGAAGTCGCTCAGTCGTGTCTGACTCCTAGCGACCCCATGGACTGCAGCCTACCAGGCTCCTCTGTCCATGGGATTTGCCAGGTAAGAGTACTGGAGTGGGTCACCACTACCTTCTCCAAAAGTTTCCCTGCTGCTGCTGCTGCTGCTGCTGCTAAGTCGCTTCAGTTGTGTCTGACTCTTCGAGACCCCATGGACTGCAGCCTACCAGGTTCCTCTGTCCATGGGATTTTCCAGGCAAGAGTACTGGAGTGGGATGCCATTGCCTTCTCCAAAAGTTTCCCTAGCCACGGCCAAAAGTGGAGTACACTGCACAGGCAGATGTTACAGATTCTGACAGATAGAAGCTGTCTCAATGGGTAGGGGGGAAGCACTGCTCAGTTTGTTCTCACATGCTATCCCTTTGGTCTTCCCAGGTGGCTCAGGTAGCAAAGAATCCGCCTGCAATGCAGGAGATTTGAGTTTGATCCCTGGGTCTGAAAGATTCCCTGGAGGAGGGCACAGCAACCCACTCCAGTATTCTTGCCTTGAGGAATCTCATGGATGAGGTAACCTGGAGGGCTACAGTCCATAGGGTCATAAAGAGTCGGACAACCACTGAAGCAACTACCATGCACGCACACTATCCTTTTACCTCCTCCCTGCATCAGTCAAAACTCATGGTGGACAAAAACATTTTTCAGAGCCTTCAGATCTCCTTGCACTAAAGCTAGACTGTGAAATGGCTCATTTAATCTTAAGGAGAAGGCACGGACTAGAGAGGGATTTGAACCCAAGAGCCTTCAAATAAATAGTCCCATGACTGGGATGCAGCTAGGCTCTGTATGCCTTTCCTGGATGTTTCCTAGGCATTTGTGGGCAATGAGGATTTTGCTCTTTCTTTATCCTCTCCCCCAAAGCATCTTTCCAAGTCCTGCCTTGCCAGCTCCTGCCTTTCTCCAAAAGCGCTTGTGCCTGGACCTTTAAAGTGCCCTAGACCTCAGGGGGAGCTATGTGATGCAGGAGTTGCTTGGATACTGGTCAAGGACATTTTCCTGAATCCTCTAGTGGGGAGCTTGTAGCAAAAAGTATCCTCTACAAAGGAGTTAGACAGAAGGAAAGGGAACAAGGAGCTCTGTCAGAAAAAGTTGGGACAAATCAGAGAGGTAAAGCCTTCTTCTTCTTACCCCTTACAGCAGGGATGGTAAGGGAGAGAGAGGAGGCTGTATCAGGGAAGAAAGGAAAAGCTTAGAAGGGGGAAGATGAAGAGACTGGAAAGGGGGAAAAAGTAAAAATGCAGAGGGTTCCACTCCTCTCGGCTGCATTTTTCATTTTCTCCCACTCTTTTCTCTTTTTGCTTACTCGCACAATCTTGAAGAAGAAATGCCAAACCTTCAGGATCCACACAAGTAAAAAGTCACCCTGTTCACTACTCCCTAAACTCCCTTTTAGCTGCTCTAGGGTAGCCTGCCATCTGGCTAGCAACATTCCCTTATGTGCCTAAAGATAAGTTAATTTGAAAAATGTTTACCCATTTCACAAACTAAATTACTGATGAAAGAGCTCTTTCAAGCTACCCCTTTAGTCTGAGGCTGTGTAGGGTAGGGGAAAATCGACAGAGGGGGACACTCATCCACCTTCAGTTCAGTTGCTCAGTCGTGTCCGACTCTTTGTGACCCCATGAATCGCAGCACTCCAGGCCTCCCTGTCCATCACCAACTCCCGGAGTTCACTCAGACTCCCGTCCATCGAGTCAGTGATGCCATTCAGCCATCTCATCCTCTGTCATCCCCTTAGCACCAGTCAAATCCTTATAGGCCTTAGCACAAGGAGGCCTTTCAGAACTGGGGAACTCAATTCATGTCCTGCTGTTTTTCTTCATTCCTAGCACATTCAACCCCATCCAGATTCAGGAGTCTGTACCCGACACAAACACAGAGTAGATGTGCATACACACCCACATACCTACTGTCACACATCCTACACACATACATTTACAAAGGCTTTCTGCCAAGGGTCTGTCAGGCATCCAAAGGTGACACATACTTTGTCATAAACCTGGTTCAAAGACTAGCCTTAGAGAATCCTTATCCCCTTGAAGGAAAAATAAAAAAGCATTCTATTGCTGTAGTCCAGTTTTCTTCCCACATAACTAGGTAGAAGAATCTCTTAGGTAAAACAAGTTTCTCCAGATACCAGCAACCAGATATTTCTTCCTTCCCCCCTCCCATCACCCCTTGATGTACATTTATTAACATTTCATTTGCCTTTTCAGTTATCTTCCCAGTTCATTAGCATCTGATTTCAAGTGCCTATGGACACCCAAAATCACAGAATTCAAAAACATAGTCCAACCATCCCCAAACGCCATGTTATAGAGAATCCCAAAATTGCTCAATGTCAAGCAGTCGCTGAACAGAGAAGACCCAGGTCTGTAGCTGCCTGGCCTACAGCCTTTCTTTCATCACTCTCCAACATTGTCTCAAAACAAAGTGTCCAACTAAAATATCAGGTTACTTTACACAATACTGTTGGAGCAAATGCAGGAATGGAGGGCAAATGGGGCTCACTAGATTCCTTTGCCAAAAAATCAAGTTCTTAGTTCAACCCAGGGGTGCCCACAAAAGGACTAAAGAGTAAATAATAAGAATCAATGCCAGCAAACTTCCCAGATCATGCTTACAACATGGTGCCAACCAAATTAAAAAATCAGTTTATCACCCACACAGAGCCATCAAGAGCACACCTTGTAACTCAAAACCTCTTCTAATGCCATAAAATTATACTCTTTGGGTCCCAAGGTCTGGACAATTTCAAGAGCCCCCTTCACAGCCCCTCTCCCTTAAAAATCTTTTCCAAACAGTCTGAACAAAAGTACATGGTACTTGAAAGCACATTGCCAGCAGATTTACACATCACTCATGAACAGTCGCCCACATGGGTGCAGGGGGAACATGTGTGTGGATGTTTTATGTGTCCTGATTCATTGCTATATGAGACAGAAATGGTACTCTTTCAAGTCAGGTAAGCAACAGAATGAAGACCTGCCAACATCAGCAGGTTGCGGGGGGGGGGGGGGGTGTGCATTATATTACGCACACTGGCATCAGAGACAAATTTTTTACTGGATTTGACAAAAGCTTTCTTAGCGGAAACGGAAATATAGAAATAATAACAATAGCAAAAATAACAGCAATCACCACCACTACCACCTGATACAGACATGCAAATAAATATCAAATTGGAATGTTGCTTCTAGCTCACGTTTTCCAGAGCTTTCATCCCTTTCCATCCAGTCATTTTTTTTTGGGGGGGAGGGTGCTCAAAACTCACAATTTAGCATGATACATAATTTCATTTTGAAATGGAAACTTTCCAAGTAGAGAGACCTCTGATTTTAAAGAATAAGGAAGCAAACAAAACCACCATTTTCTCATTAACACTAGCAAGTTCTATTTAAAATGTAGTTCAAGAACATCACTGCAAATGAACCCCAAAGAGGCATACCTAAATATATTATTCCCAAGGTTGGTAGAAAGCTAGCTTTAGTTGTTTTTGGAGGCCACAGAGACAAAATCCCCAAACTCAAATTCACAGGCACAATTTTTGGGAAAAAGAACCCCAACAGTTACTGTCAACATCTTCTCTTGCTAATTCATAAAAATCAAAGAACATTTTTATGCCACATACCATGATTCCAAAGAAACTGACATTTAATGATTTTTAAGAAATGTTTTAAATGTGGCTTCTGTCCAAATTGGAAACTGTAAACGCTGGACAGCAAATTAAGATTCAGAGAACACAGTCACCAAATGCCAGCACAATGCACCCCACCACATCACTTCCCATATTCTCGCTTCTCATTAAGAGACTGAAGAATAATTTCCCTAAATTCATTCCTGTATCAATTTCTTTCCTCTAAACATCTAGTGCAACACTGTTTTTACTAAGCTGCCAGAAATTCATCATGCTCTTCCCACAACCTCCCTTGCCCCAGACAAACCAAAATACCATCTTCTGATGTCAAGAAAGAAATTCTAACTAAAATTCTCTGATGGAATTTAAAGGTCGGTTTCCAGAAAATGAATTGACAAAACACCACAATCAGCAAAGCCATTGTGTAAAGATGCAGAGCTTGCTTCATGAACATCACATCAATGAAGAATGCACACACACATACACACACACACACACATGCACACTTAAATAGAAAGCATTTCTTTATCAACAGTTTTACTCAAGCAATAAGCAACTACACTCACAGGCATACTTAAAAGACAAGACATAACAAAAGATTTAGGGAGAGATAATATACCAACGTCATACATATCACAGCGAGGCCATGTTGAAGCTCAAAACGTTTTCCCCCCTGAGTAAGAAAGCGTGCTCTTTCTCTCCCTCTCTTTCCCTATCTCTTTCTCTCTCTCTCTCTCTTTTTTTTTTTCTTGGAGGTTCTCGGGATGAAATCAAAGCAAGAATTCCAGACAGCTCAGGCGGCTGGACTCCATTCAGCGCGTTCCCAGAAAAAACATGAGTATGACATTTACAAGCAGAAGGACTACAATCACGGCAAAAACGACTACAGTTTGCACATCCAGGGTCATGGTGCAATGCAGAACACTGTAGTGTTCCAAATGAGGGGCTGGCAGATTGGGAGATGTCAGTCTCTGTTCTGTCAGACTGTCCATACAGCCACCATGCTAGAAAGGAGAGGAGGAAGTCGGGTGGTTGGGGAAGGGCTGGGTTTGGCGCCCGAGTTTGGTATGGGAGGGGGGAAGGGGGGATGGGGACAGGGGTGCTTGCTTCCCCCTTCTCAGAACTGAGCTGATCTTTCTTCCCTAGCTGAGAAATCTTAGCTTGCGCTGAAGTCTGCAGAGTCCAGCATTCTCTCTCGGGCGCCACGGAAAAAGGCAAAATCCTGGCTTTCAAAGAGAAAGGCAGGAGAAACCAGCGCGAGGTTCTCCGACGCCTGCTCAGTCTGTCTGTCCGGGGGTGCGTCCGTCCACCTGCCTGGCTGGCTACCGGTCAGTCTCGGTCTCCTCTATTCCCTCTAATTCGCTCGCTTTTCTACGCTTGCTCTGTTCGCCAGGCTCTGGGCTGCCAGCTACTCTTTCCGTCCCTGCCTCGCTGGCTCTCTTCCTCGCCTCTCCCCACCCCCCAGCCCATATTCTGCGTTTTTATTCACGGAACGACTGCCGGCGCCTGCGTGAGGCGCAGCCAACATGCTGACAGGCCCGCCGACCAATAACAGGTGCCGCAGAGGAGCGTTTACTCGCCGCGGGGGGGTAGGGGGGCGGTACTTGAGCTGGCGTGCTACCAGCGGCAGCCAATCGGTGAACACATGGTCCCCAGCAGGCCTGCTCCATCCAGCCCAGCCGGAGCTCCAGGCTGCCAGTTCTGGTGTGGGGGTGGCGAGCTTGTTGTGGGTGGGTTGATGGAGCTGAGGAGAGAGAGGAGGGAAAGGCCTGGGAGAGAGGAAGGGAATGGACAGAATGGGCCAGAGGGGAGAGAGCATGGCAGAGAGAGAAGAGGGAATGACGAGAAGACGGTGAGAAGCAGAAGGGAAAGAAAAGGAAAGATGGGAAAGAGAAAGAAGAAATGGGGGGGGGGTATGATGAAGAAAAAGAAGCTTGGGGAAAAGGATGGGGAGGAGAGAAAAGGAATTGGGGGGGGGCGCGGCGAGAAGGGACCCTTTGGAGCAACTTTGGAGCCTGGGCCAAGGAGGAAGCAAAGATGCTTTTGGTCAGGAAGATCCCCTGGAGAAGGAAATGGCAACCCACTCCAGTACTCTTGCCTAGAAAATCCCATGGCCAGAGGAGCCTGGTAGGCTACAGTTCATGGGATTGCGTAGAGTGGGACACAACTGAGCAACTTCACTCCGAGTATTTATAGGCTACTCACAATTAGCTACACAGATCCAACAAATCAGTGCTGTGTACAGAACCACAAGGACACTCTACAAATTATACATAATTCAATTATATTTATCTTTCTCTGATATCTCTGCACTTGCAGATCAGATTTCTTTCCTATTTCTGGTTTCTTTGAACTATGACAGCTTGCACTATTCCAGCATACTGGGTACTAGGAAGAGAGGACAGTTTTGCATTGGAAAAGCCTCTACAAAACCTATAAAACTTGCAATCTGCTTGAAATCACTGCCCTGTTCTGTCTTTGTAGTCTGGTGTCTGAAATGAAGAAGCCCTGGAGTAGAGATAGGTTTCAGATTTACTCCTAGGCCTACTTCAAGCTTCCTATAAGACTTTTGGGCAGTTCCTTTCCCCTCTATGGGACTCCATCTCCCTTCTGCCACAGGAGACCTTAGACCTGTCAGAATTCAGTGAAATCTCTGAACCCTTACCTCAGAAAAATACATAGAGCAGGCTTCTGGGCCTTCAAAACCAAGGACTAACTTACACTGAATATCTCTAAGGGCCTTTCTTACTCTTACATAGTACTGTACACATGAACAGATAGATATTGGTGGAAAGGGGCAAGAAAGTAGATTATCCAGGGATAGAACTAATTAATTTCTGGTATTTCTACCATACTATAAACTCTAAGCAGAATAAGAATTGCTCTCTATTCTCTAAAAATCTTTGAGTCTAGGACAGTCACCTATTCAAACTTGGTGAGTGGAAATTCTGAGTCAATGGAGGTCATAAATAAAATGGCCCCTAGCCTTACAAGATAGAAAAAAAAAAAAACTAAAGAAATGCCCACTTTAAAAGTTTGACTTATCACATCACCTATGAATGATTTGTGCCAAAACAAACAGCAAAATATCTTGAATCAGATCAAGCTTCTAGATCTAGCTATTGATTTATGTGATACACAGAGGACAAAAAAAAAAAACATTTTAAACTGCAATATGGTGATACAGACTGTAAAAAACTACAGGACCAAAAATCTGGTTCTCTAGAAAGTAAACAAGGAGAAAAAAGAGTGATCAATTCAGGTGGAACTTGTATATGTGTGCATCACCACCCATATGTGACATTTATGAGACAAATGGCAACTTGAACAGGCTAAATATTCAATAATATTAAGGAATCACTATTAATTGTTTAGCTGTGGTAATGATATTGTGGCTAAGTTTAACAAAAGGAGGAGAATAGGGGTACATCTTTGAGGTCTTGGATTTGGTAATGGTTTCTTAGATATGATATGAAAAGCACGAACAACAAAAAATAGATAAATTGGATTTGGTCAATGTTAAAAAACTTATGTGCTTCAAAGGACACTATCACGAAAACATATACACTGGCTAAACATATACAATGGAAAACATATTCCCACTGGCTACTTAATATATGGTAAAAAAGTTTGCTATGTAATATATGGATAGCCAGTGGAAATTTGCTGTATGACTCAGGGAAATCAAACTGGTGCTCTGTGACAACATAAGGAGTGGGACATGGGGGAGGTGGGTGGGAGGTTCAAAAGGAAGGGTATACCTATGTCTGATTCATGTTGATGTATGGCAGAAACCAACACAATATATAAAGCAATTATCCTTCAATTAAAAATAATATTTTTAAATGACAGAAATATGAAAAAAGAATATGAAAAGAGAAAACACAGAATGAAATATTTCCAATTATATATCTGATAAGGGATTGTATCTAGAATACATAAAGAGCTCTTATAACTTAATTATTTTTAAAAACCCAATTTAAAAATTGGCACAGGATCTGAGTAACATTTCTCCAAAAAATGGTCAATAAGACATAAAAAGATAGTCAATATATTAATCATCAGTTCAGTTCAGTCACATTTCTGTGTCCAACTCTTTGCAACACCATGGACTGACTGCAGCACATGAGGCCTCCCTATCCATCACCAACTCCAGGAGTTTACTCAAACTCATGTCTATTGAGCTGGTAATGCCATCCAACCATCTCATCCTCTGTCGTCCCCTTCTCCTCCTGCCCTCAATCTTTCCCAGCATCAGGGTCTTTTCCAATGAGTCAGTTCTTCACAGCAGGTGGCCAAAGTATTGGAGCTTCAGCTTTAGCACCAGTCCTTCCAATGAATATTCAGGACTGATTTCCTTTAGGATGGACTTGGTTGGATCCCTCCTTGCAGTCCAAGGGACTCAAGAGTCTTCTCCAAAACCACAGTTCAAAAGTATCAATTCTTTGGCACTCAGCTTTCTTTATAGTCCAAATCTCACATCCATATGTGAACACTGGAAAAACCATGGCTTTGACTAGATGGACCTTTGTTGGCAAAGTAATATCTCTGCTTTTTAATGTGATGTGTAGGTTGGTCATAACTTTTCTTCCAAGGAGTAAGCAGCTTTTAATTTCATGGCTGCAGTCACCATCTGCAGTGATTTTGGAGCCAAAAAATAAACAATAATAATAAAGTCTGCATGGTTTCCACTGTTTCCCCATCTATTTGCCACGAAGTAATGGGCCCAGATACCATGATCTTAGTTTTCTGAATGTTGAATTTTAAGCCAATTTTTTCACTCTCCTCTTTCACTTTCATCAAGAGGCTCTTTAGTTCTTCTTCACTTTCTGCCATAAAGATGGTGTCATCTGTATATCTGAGGTTATTGATATTTCTCCTGGCAATCTTGATTCCAGCTTGTGCTTCATCCAGCCCAGCATTTTGCATGATATACACTGGATATATGTTAAATAAGCAGGGTGACAATATACAGCCTTGATGTACTCCTTTCCCGATTTGGAACCAGTCTGTTGTTCCATGTCCAGTTCTAACTGTTGCTTCCTGACCTGCATACAGATATCTCAGAAGGAAAGTCAGGTGGTGTGGTATTCCCAGCTCTTGAAGAATTTTCCACAGTTTGTTGTGATCCACACAGTCAAAGGCTTTGGCATGTTCAAAAAAGCAAATGTTTCTCTGGAAATCTCTTGCTTTTTTGATGATCCAATGGATATTGGCAATTTGATCTCTGTTTTCTCTGCCTTTTCTAAATCCACCTTGAACATCTGGAATTTCATGGTCCATGTACTGTTGAAGCCTGGCTTGGAGAATTTTGAACATTACTTTGCTAGCACGTGAGATAAGGGCAACTGTTTGGCCTTGAAGTACAGAATGAAGCAGGCCAAAGGCTAATAGAGTTTTGCCAAGAGAACACACTGGTCATAGCAAACACCCTCTTCCAACAACACAAGAGAAGACTCTACACATGGACATCACCAGATGGTCAATGCTGAAATTAGATTGATGATATTCTTTGCAGTCAAAGATGGAGAAGCTCTATACAGTCAGCAAAATCAAGACTAGGAGCTGACTGTGGCTCAGATCATGAACTCCTTACTGCCAAATTCAGACTTAAATTGAAGAAAGTAGGGAAAGCCACTAGACCATTCAGTTCTGTTCAGGTATGACCTAAATCAAATCCCTTATGATATTAATCATCAGGAAAATGCAAATGAAAGATATTTGCTATAGCAGATTTGTAATGAGATACCACATTACACATGCTAGGATGGTTATAATCAAAAAGCTATATAATAAGTGTTGGGGAGGATGTGGGAAATTGGAACCTTCTTAACACTGCCGGTAGGAATGTAAAATGATGAAACCACTTTGGCAAATAGTCTGCAGTTCCTCAAAAACTTAAACATGGAGTTACCATTTGACCCAACAATTGCACTCTTAGATATACACCTAAGAAAAATTAAAACATGCCCACACAAAAAACTTGTACATGTGTATTAATAACAGCATTAGTCACCATAGCCAAAAGATGGAAAGAATTCAAATTTCCATCACCTTCTGAATGGTCTGGTCTCCACTGATGCCTTACTCCTTCCTTACTCCCTCTGCCTTGGGGACACATTCACATGACCTGTCTGATTGTATTATCTTTGCTTCCTGCTTGGGTTCTTCATTTAGTCATTAAGGCCGTGAATTCTCAAAGTTCCTCTAATCTCAGTCCCCTTTTCTTCTTATTCCACACTTGCACTGAGTGATGGACCTATCCATTCCCAAGCCTTTAACTACCCACAACCTACATTACACACTGAAGTACCACCTTTCAACAAGGTTACAGGACACCAGTGGGGGAACAAAACAGGCATAGATGTTTGCCTGCAGGGAGCTTACAACCTCCCTGGGGGTTAGCTGATAAGCCCCAGGTAACTCTCTTTAACTCTATTGAATCTCCACCTGCCTTCTAGATGTCTCCTGAATATCTCACAAGAACCTCAAATTTGGTAAGTCCAAAATCAAAGCAGTTTTCTCCCGCCCCTGCCAGCTTCCTCTTTTCCCTGAGTTCCCTGTCCCTTGGCAATGTCACACACAGAATTAGCCAAGGAGATACGAAGGAAATATCCATAAGTCTTCCTTTTCCCTCACCTTGCTGCTAGCCAACCAGTCTCTAAGTCTTGGTGATTCTCTTCCTCCTTGAGGAATGTGTTCTTCCTGTCTCTACCTACTGCCAGCTACTGTGGTCTTTTGTGCTGCTCTCTTTCTCCAATTCAGCCTCTACTCTCCTGAACAAATTATCTCTTTCAAAAGCAGTCCTGCTCTTCTTAATTCTATGGTGGATACTATATACTGGATGCTGAGGATCCATGCCACCCTCCTTCTAGCTTGCCTTCCTGTATTGCTGAAAAGCTATTAATAAAAACCAAAACAACAATAAAAACAACAACCTTTGATTTCTCAAACTTCTTTGCATCCATTGTTTTGGATGTGGTTTATTTCTGCCAACCATAGGCATATGCACAATATTTGAAAGAAAGTGATAATACAGAAAACATACTTCTGCTGCTTCTAGTGACAAGTAGAATGATGGGGTTTTAGAGTTTTCTGCAGCTGTGTTACCTTTCCATAGGTCCCAGTGTCTAGACCCTGCTTTGTGTCTTTGAACAAGCAGGAAATGAGACTTTTAAATATTTTTACTTATTTGTTTTTGCTATGGAAGATCTAGCAGGCATAATGATACTCTAGTCAATAGTTAAGGCAGTGGCAGATTCCTAATTCCCAGATTGCAAATCAGGTACAGTGTTCCCACAGCAGCTGATGCTTTACCTCCTTTCTTCTGGCAGAGAAAACAGCTGGATTCATTCTGAGATTCATTCCTGGAGGCCTAGTCTAAAGCTTGCCCCTTAAGCTCTTCTACCAATTTTGGAAACACTAAATTTTCTATATTAAAACTCTGCTGAAAATAACTAGAGCAATATAATTTCCACAGCTGAACCCTGAGTTATATAGATCCTGTGTTCAAAGGCCTTCCATGGCTCCCCACTGCCTTTAAGGCAAATTCTGTAGCATGGCATACAATGCCTTACCAATCTGGCATCCTTTGCTTGACACTAAGCAGGTGCTTCATAAACATCTGCTGAATGCATGAATAACTCCTTCACCTAGTTGTTTCTACTCTGAGAATTATATCTTCCAACCACAGAAGGTAACCTTATGAGAGCTCAAAGAAAATCTACTCGAACCCCTCATATTCTAAGTTAGGAAACTGAGGCCCAGAGAAAGTAAGCTATACACGATTACATAGTTAATTGCTGGCAGAGCAGAAAACAAAACTCATTTCTTGAGTCTTGAAAGTACTTTTGGGTATTTCAGACTTTGAAACATGACATTTGATCCCAGCCGCATTTATTTGCACTTAGCTTCCTGTGTAAGGTGACTCACAATTTCAATTTCAAAAAATTAGAAGAGACCCTGATGTTTCAAGAAGCACTTCAAAGGCAGCCCTTCTGCTGACAAGAATCAAGAAATCAGAGAATCTCTTGGCATAGCAAAGTCCCAATTTCATCCTTCAATCCCTTCTGTAACATCTCATCCAGTTTTCCACTCCAATACCCACGACAATAGGGAGGTTCCTCTCTCCTAAGATAACCTGGTAGTCCTTTGGACAATTTCAGTTGGTGAAAAGTTCTTTCATCTTTTTGAGCCAGATAGTATCACTACTTCTATTACAGCCACTGCTGAGGAGCATGACATCAATTAAAATATAATATAGAATTATATTATTCAGAATATAAATGTTTGTTTATAAATATATATAATATATATTTATAAATATTGTCTAGAATATAAATGTTTCCAAACTCACACTGAAATTACTGTAAGTACCCAGCATATTTCTCAGAATCCAAAGGGAACTCATTAGATAATAATAATAATAAATGCTTATAGAGTGCTTACTCAGAGCATTGTTCTAAGCCTTTTACATATGTTAATTATTTTAATCCTCACAATAACACTATGAGGAAGATACTATTATTGTCATTATTTTACAGATAAGGGGATTGTGGCATAGACCTTAAATAACTTGTCCAATGTCACATGGCTAGTCAGTGGTGGAACTGAGGTGCAAACCAACCCTGTCTGGCCCTAGAGCCTATGCTTTTCAAAACTATGCTGTATAAATGCCACTAGGTGACACATGTTCCACCTTTCAATAGCATTTGACATGATATCTCCTCAGTCACAAGAATAAAGTTTCAATGTTCTGACTTGAATCCAAATGGCCTACCACCCAGGTATGATATCTAGGACTTAAATATTTGCCTTCTCTCAGGGAAAAGCCAATGATTGGTTTTCTTGTGTTCAAATAGCTCCCAAAGCCCCACTTCTATCAGAAAGCATACCCAAGGAAAGTTCCACATTTTGTCCTGACCCCTATTGCTCCTCATTCATTGGCCATCCAACTCCCACCTCAGCCACCTCATAGTCCCTGATGTCTGCCATGGACACTCTGAAGATATTATACCTTGTCTGTTAATTTTCTTGGCAACCTATATGACTAGATGCTCTTGCACATTCATTATGTCAGTTCTATTTAGGAGAGGCAATTCCCTGAGGACAGGAACTCTTGGTTAGTTCAGTTATTCAGCAGTTAAATTCAGTAAGCAGTTATTTTGCCAGCTAAGGGGTAAAGAGAGCCTCTTGGGAAGCTTACAGTCTAGTGGGGAAAAGAGTCACAAATGCATGTAATTTCAAAGTCATAGTATTCTAAGCATAATCAGATAATGAATAAAGTTACTGATGATTATAGAGCAAATCAAAGAATTTCATACTTGAAATGGGAAAAAAGTTATTTCCTCCCAACCTCCCTTTATAGGACTCCTAATTACAGTATATGTGATGGGGTAGAGGAAGTAGAGTGGGAGGAAGAAATATCTACTTTAGACTAGGCTTTTCAACATATTTTATTTAATCCTTCCCAGAAGCCCCCAAAGAAGTAACTGTTATTGTTATTTTAAAGAGTAGAAAACTAAGGTTAAGAATGTTTACATCATTTGTTCATAGCCATATAGGTATTCAAATCCTATAGCGGGATTTAAATTGAGATCTATTTCCAAAGCCCACTTTTTCTTCCTCCAATATCCCTGATGAGTTTTGTTCAGCAGCCACTAGAATATCTTCAGTAACAAAAAGAAAAAAAAAAATCTCATCCTGAAGCTTCCAAAGTCATTATTCATTTTGAGCTAAAATTCACTCTTCTCTGGTTTCTGTCCATTTGTTAGCCTCTGGGCTATGCAAGAAGGATCTACCCATCTAAGCAACAGTGTTCTTAAGTGTTTGAAGATATCTATCATGAGTTCAAACTCTGATCCCCCCCTGAACACCCATCTTACACACACACACACACACACACACACACACACACACACACACACACGTTTTCCAAGTAAACATGACATTTCTTTAAGGCCTTCCCCTTGTGGCATGATTTACAGTCCCCTCCCCAGGCTCGTTGCTTGGGGAGTTTGCCCACACATCCCTCAGAACACATATGCAGGTGGAAGTGACAATGGGGAGTATGGTGAAACTGTCACCTCCCTTATTCTAAACACTAGTTCTTAGGAAGAGCTACCTGTGAACTCATGTTCACCTAAAATGACTGATGCTTTCATGTGCTGCTGTTCCCCCCCAATGCCTTAAGAAGCTCATGGCATACAGGGTCGTCATTGCCATCTTCCTAAATTCCATATATATGTGTTAGTATACTGTATTGGTGTTTTTCTTTCTGGCTTACTTCACTCTGTATAATCGGCTCCAGTTTCATCCATCTCATCAGAACTGATTCAAATCTGACGCAGGATGCAGCATGCTTGGGGCTGGTGCATGGGGATGACCCAGAGAGATGTTATGGGGAGGGGAGGTGGGAGGGGGGTTCATGTTTGGGAACGCATGTAAGAATTAAAGATTTTAAAATTTAAAAAATAAAAAACTAAAAAATAAAATAAAATAAAATAAAATTCTCACTAAAGATAAAAAAAAAAAAGAAGCACATGGCAAAGTGAAAAAAGGACAGCGGATGAAAAGCTAAAGCTGTATGACCTCAAACAAGTCCTTAAACTTACTTAAAACTTAAAAGACCATGACTTGTTTTAAAGTTGTAACTTAAAGCATCGGTTGTTTTAAAATTTCAACAGCCTTGCCAAAAATGTGGAAGACATGGAGTTTGTCTCAAGTAGGGTACCCTGAGGAAAGGGGAGTGATTGGGTTAAGTTAAAGAATAAGGTTGCATATAATTGTATGGTTGTGTGGGTGGCATTTTACAGGGAAAATCAGACAGGATTAAGAATTTGACTCTGCCTGAAGATTTTTCTCCTAGCTATCTACAAGTTTAGGTGTAATTACATTGCTTCAAAAGGAGTCCATCCCTGAACCATCCAATCACTGTCTATTCCATCATCCTGCTTTTCTTTCTAGCCTTGAAATGTTATAATTATTTGTTTATTGGTTTGTTTTCTCCCTTTATAAAGTGTAAGCTCCATGAAGGTAGAGACTGTTTTGTTCATTGCTGTATCTCTAGCACCTAGATGCTTGGAATTCAATAAATATTTTTAAATGAGTGAATAACTAAATGGTAAATGAATGAATGAGTGAATGAAGACCAAGGCATAGTCCTCCTGATTCACAATTTAGGATGTAGAGGAAAAGTGTCATGGAATTATTCTCTGCTGTGGCCTGTGAATACGAAACTTTGCACTGCCTCCCTTCCCCCATGGCTTCCGTTACTTAGAACTTCTCCAAAGGGACTAAAATTTCCAGATTACAGCCTGAGAATTTCAGGACCTCTTTGGTTTTCTGTTCCCTGTTGGCAGAAGCCATCCTAAACCACCACTCAGAAGGAAGCCCTTCCCTCAAGAAACATTGCCTATACCGCCCTCCTGTGGCCAAAGACTGAATACATTGCTGAATAAATACCCAGAACCAGTATTTCCTCTTGTTTCATTACATGATTTATTTTGGGACTATTTCTCTCTCTCTCTCTCTCTCTCTCTCTCTCTCTCTCTCTTTTGCGGGGCATGTGGGTGAGGGTGGAGACTTATTGCAGTTCCATTTCAAGCAAGCTGGAGCGTCAGCCAACTTGCCTCTACTCAGAGTAGAAAGGACTGGTTAGAAGAAAGTAGCAAGGGTCTAAAAGACCCTTCAGAGGAAGTACAATGCTTTCATATCAGGCTCGGGGTCTTTCTGGGAAGGCCAAACCCAATAATGCATTAATTCGGGGTTTATATGGGCAGTGAACACTTCCCTGAGGCCCAGTGTTTAGTTTAGGAGCCTAGTTTGAATAGTTCCATCCTTGGGCCTCATGACTCACTCAACCAGCTACCTCTCTGACTCCTATGTCCAAGTTTATTTATTTACAGGCTCCATTTAAACTGAAAACTGCTGAACAGCAAGGACACTAAGCATTCATCATCAAATTAAGCATGGTGCTTTGCTCAGAATAGATGTCCAACAAGCATTACATAGATAAGCAGGTAGATTGGCTGGTAGGTAGGTAGATGATAGGAGTAAGTTGAAACTGCAATAGGAGGAGAAGGGGTTAGTTCAGCTAGGGAGTTTGTAAGATACTGGATTATGTGTCAAAGGAAGACTAAGGAAATAGTTTAGGAACTATATTTTCTATAGAAGTCCAAGATAGTCTAGCAATGAGGCTCTGAGCGAAGATGTAAACAGAGTTGGACACTACCAAAGATTAGTAAAAAATAAAAAGATGTGTGTAGGACACACAGCTGGATAGAGGTTTGTAGAGATTTGTGAGGGTCAAGATGAGACTTCTGAAAGTCTTTGTGGATTGATGTGGAGACATCTGAAAGATATATTGTATGAAAAAAGAAATATGCAGAATTAATTTTGTTAATATTCTCCAAGGCAATCTACAGATTCAATTCAATCCCTATCAAGATACCGATAATGGCGTTTTTCACAGAACTAGAGTAAATGATTCTAACACTGGTATGGAAACATAAAAGACTCTAAATAGCCAAAACAATCTTAAGAAAAAAAGAACAAAGCTGGATGTATCATGCTGTGTATGTATGTGTGCTTAGTCACTCAGTCATGTCTGACTCTTTAGGACCCCATGTAGCTGCCAGGCTCCTCTGTCCACGGGGATTCTCCAGGCAAGAATACTGGAGTATGCTGGCATTCCCTTCTCCAGGGGATCTTCCCAACCCAGGGGTGGAACCCAGGTCTCCCATATTGCAGGCAGATTCTTTACCATCTGAGCCACCAAGAAGCCCAAGACTACTGGAGTGAGTAGCCTATCCTTTCTCTGGGGGATTTTCCTGACCCAGGAATCAAACTAGGGTTTCCTGCATTGCAGCCTGAGTTATCAGCTGAGTTACCAGGGAAGCCCAGGTATCATGTTCCCTGATTTCAGACTGGACTACAAAGCTACAATAATCAAAACAGTATACTGCTGGCACAAAAATAGACACATCTATCAATGGAACAGATTAGAGAGTCCAGAAAAAAGCTCACTTTTATATAGTTAATTAATCTACAACAAAGAAAGCAAGAATGTACAATGGGGATAAAACAGCCTCTTCAATAAATGTTGCTGGGAAAAATAGACATACATATGTAAGAGAGTTAAACTGGACTATTTTCTCATACTATATATCAAAATTAAACTCAAAATGGATTAACAGTTTGAATGTTAAAACCTGAAACCATAAAAATTCTGGAAGAAAACAGATGGTATGCTCTTTGGCATCAATCTCAGCAATATTTTCTTTTAGGTGTCTCCTCAGGCAAGGGAAACAAATGCAAAAACAAACAAATGAGGCTACATAAAGCTAAAAAGATTTTATGTGGTGAAGGAAGCTATCAACAAAATGAAAAGGCAGCCAAATGAATGGGAGAAGATATTTGTAAATGATATAGCTGATCAGAGGTTAATATAAAGATACACAAGGTACTCATATAACTCAATATTGGAAAAAAAAGATCTGACTGAAAAATTGGCAGAGGACCTGAATGGACATTTTTCCAAAGAACACATAGAGATGGCTAACAGATAAGTGAAAAGATGCTCAACATCACTAGTCATCAGGGAAATCAAAACCATAGGGAAATATCACCTGTTAGATTGGCTATCATTAAAAAGACAAGTGACAGTACTGGAAAAGGTGTGGAGAAAAGGGAATCTTTGTGCACCATTGGTGGGGATGTACATTGGTAAAACCACTATGGAAAACAGTTCCTCAAAAAATTAAAAATAGAACTTCTATATGATACAATCAGAGAAGGCAATGGCAACCCACTCCAGTACTCTTGCCTGGAGAATCCCAGGGACGGCGGAGCCTGGTGGGCTGCTGTCTATGGGGTCGCACAAAGTTGGACACAACTGAAGTGACTTAGCAGCAGCAGCAGCAGTATATGATACAACAATTACACTTCTGGGCACCCAAAGAAAGCAAAAGCACAATTTGAAGAGATATATATACCCCTATGTTCATTGCAGCATTATTTAGAATAGCCAAGATATGGAAGCAGCCTAAAGTGTCCATTAATGGATGGATGGATAAGAAGATGTGGAATATTACTCAGCCTTGAAGAGAACGGAGTCTTGCCATTTGAGACAACATGGGTGGACCTAGAGGGTATTATGCTAAGTGAAATAAGTCAGAGAAAGAAAAATACTGTATGATTTCACTTATACGTGGATTCTAAAAAAAAAAAAAACAAATGAGCAAACATAATAAAACAGAAACAGACTCAGATACAGAGAAAAAAACTGGTGCTGTCAGAGGGGAGAGGGGGAAAGGATGAGTACAATAGATGAGAGAGATTAGCAGGCAAAAACTTCCAGTTATAAAATAAATAACTCATGCTGATGTAATGTACAGCATAGCAAATATAGTCAATAATATTATAATAACATTGTATGGTGGCAGATTATAACTAGAGTTACTGTCATGATCATTTGGTAGAGTATAAGAATATTGAATCACTATGTTGTACACCAGAAACTAATATAATATTATAAGTTAATTATACTTCAGTAAAGAAGTACAAAGAAATATGCTGAATGGTACATAAAATGTATGGTTTGGGGGATGAAAAATAAATAAAATAATTTTGCCCATATCTGCATAAAGAAACGCTAGTAACCTCTAATGGGGGGACCTGGATGAATAAGCTTCATTCATTTATACATTTTAAAAGTTTGCTTGATTTTTAAAGATGTGACTGTTATATTCATTAAAAATTAATTTTTAAAATGTTAAATATGCTGTGTGATGTTAATATGCACCCCCTTTTTCTTTCTCTCTGCTTCAATTAATCTGGTTAAAGAGCCCTACACTAGAAGCAGTACAGTTTGAGAGTCTGACCATAGGCATTAGAGTCAGCTTGCTGAATTTCAACCTCAGTTATTCCAATTGTTGGTTGCTTAACCTTGAGCAAGTTTCTTAATGTTTTTGAGCCTCGTTTTTTTCACCTTTAAAATGGGGAGAATTCTATAATGTCCTGGCAATCACTCTGCCCTTCACTTTAAGCAAGTTTCAGAATCTTAGTATTGTCGTTTCCTCACCTGAAAAATAGAGAGATTCTTACAGTTGTTGGTGAGGGTGTATGAGTGAATTCATGTAAAGCACTTAGAATAATGCCTGGCATATAGGAAGCTCCATAAATGCTGGCAATTACTATTATTTGAAGGATTGAATATTATCATTTCCCCTTCAGTTCAGTTCAGTTCAGTCACTCAGTCATGTCTGACACTTTGTGACCCCATGAATCGCAGCACACCAGGCCTCCCTGTCCATCACCAACTCATGGATTTCACTCAGACTCACGTCCATCGAGTCAGTGATGCCATCCAGCCATCTCATCCTCTGTTGTCCCCTTCTCCTCCTGCCCCCAATCCCTCCCAGCATCAGAGTCTTTTCCAATGAATCAACTCTTCGCATGAGGTGGCCAAAGTACTGGAGCTTCAGCTTTAGCATCATTCCTCCCAAAGAAATCCCAGGGCTGATCTCCTTCAGAATGGACTGGTTGGATCTCCTTGCAGTCAAAGGGACTCTCAAGAGGCTTCTCCAGCACCACAGTTCAAAAGCATCAATTCTTCGGCACTCAGCCTTCTTCACAGTCCAACTCTCACATCCATACATGACTACTGGAAAAACCATAGCCTTGACTAGATGGACCTTAGTCGGCAAAGTAATGTCTCCGCTTTTGAATACACTATCTAGGTTGGTCATAACTTTTCTTCCAAGGAGTAAGCGTCTTTTAATTTCATGGCTGCAGTCACCATCTGCAGTGATGTTGGAGCCCCCCAAAATAAAGTCTGACACTGTTTCCACTGTTTCCCCATCTATTTCCCATGAAGTGATGGGACCAGACGCCATGATCTTCGTTTTCTGAATGTTGAGCTTTAAGCCAACTTTTTCACTCTCCTCTTTCACTTTCATCAAGAGGCTTTTTAGTTCCTCTTCACTTTCTGCCATAAGGGTGGTGTCATCTGAATATCTGAGGTTATTGATATTTCTCCCAGCAATCTTGATTCCAGCTTGTGTTTCTTCCAGTCCAGCGTTTCTCATGATGTACTCTACATATAAGTTAAATAAGCAGGGTGACAATATACAGCTCTGACGTACTCCTTTTCCTATTTGGAACCAGTCTGTTGTTCCATGTCCAGTTCTAACTGCTGCTTCCTGACCTGCATACAGATTCCTCAAGAGGTAATTCCAAAGAAAGGCAATGCCAAAGAATGCTCAAACTACCGCACAGTTGCACTCATCTCACATGCTAGTAAAGTAATGCTCAAAATTCTTCAAGCCAGGCTTCAGCAATACATGAATCGTGAACTTTCTGATGTTCAAGCTGGTTTTAGAAAAGGCAGAGGAACCAGAGATCAAATTGCCAACATCTGCTGGATCACGGAAAAGCAAGAGAGTTCCAGAAAAACATCTATTTCTGCTTTATTGATTATGCCAATGCCTTTGACTGTGTGGATCACAATAAACTGTGGAAAATTCTGAAAGAGATGGGAATCATTTCCCCTTACTTTAGGCAAATCGTATATTCTCTGAGCCTCATTTTCCTCATCTATAATAGAAGAAACAAATAATACCTACTAAAAAGATGATGATATAATGAATTTGAAAGTTCTATATGGAGTAAAACATTTGGTTAAGAAGAGATTAACTGGTATAGTAGAAAAATGAAGATTCTACTTATTCAAATTCTCCCCATCCCACCCCTAGTATTCTGAATGAGATCATATCTAAGTAGCAAGTGGAAGTCTCTAAAGGTAATGAGTCATTTATGTATTAAATGTCAAAAAGTTAGTCCTGGTTCCCACTTCTCTAAAGCAGAGTGGGGAAAAGGGGCTGAAAACCACTGGTTGCCACTTCATCATGAGATGCTAAATGTTTCTGTATAGCTGTTCTTATTTCTGGAGGTGCTAAGACTCATTGATTCCTCCACTATCCCCAGCAACTTCTGCAAAAGGAAACTTGCACTCAGCCCCAAAGGCTCACTCTCCACACATACAACCAATTTATACAGTACAAAGAAAGTCACTTAAGCAGGAGTACCAGTCCTCCAGATCACAGCAAACAGCCCTTTAGGCTCATTTTATGACATTATCTGGTTGGGACCTCAACAGCCAAAGAAGGCTAGCAAGGGGTGGAGGGTAATCAATCATTCCCACTTTACATAAGGGGAACACTCTGGTTCTCAGAAGGAAAGAGACTTCCCTCAGCTCTCACTGCTTCATGGTAGAATAGAAAGAACCAAGAATTAAAAGCCAGAAAACTCAGTTCTGGGGACAGTACTTTCGAGTCCATAAAGTTCTATACGTTTAGGATTTTTAAGAAACTATCATACCAGGGCCAGGCCTAGAACCCAAATTTCTTGTCCTCCAGATCAGAACTCTTACTACACTGATAGAAAAGAGAACAGCAAATAAGGATTAAGAAAAATTACCGCCCCCCCCACCAAGCCTAACTGGAGCTTACATTGAAATGGAAATTCACAGCTTCTTAAATAAGCCTTTTATCACATTTCAACCTCATGGCAAACTTGTGAGAGAAGCACAGCCAGAAATAGGAAATTAAAATTTTAACTGCCCCTATGTATACTTCTCTCTCTTCCCTGCTGTATTTTTTCTCTTTAGCACTTAGAACATACTATATGCTTTATGTAACAATTTGCTTAGCATGTATCTGCCGTACTAGAAAATTTGTTCCACAATAATAGGATTTTGTCTGATTTGTTCATAATTCGGTGCCTAAGACAGTGTCTGGTACATAATAGATGCTCAATATGTATTATTGAATAAGTGAATGAAGGAATGGGGAGGGCAGTGTGCATGTGTGTGGGGGAGAGAGAGAGAGAGAAAGAGAGGGATAAAATGGCCCCATTTTGCATATTAGTAAACTGGTATCCAAAGGAGTTAAGCAATTTTCTCAGGAAGGACTTCTGGAGCTTCCCATTTCAGCCTGTACCCCTCACCGAACAGCCTGGCTGGTTCAGGGGCATTTCACCTGGGCCAAAGAAAATATTTATCACAAATTCCTCTGCCTTTTCTAGGGCCAGCTCCAGGCATGGTTGACTATAAGCAGTCTAAGAATCTTTTCCTTCATGAGTTCACTCATCCATTCCACAAATATTCATAGGAGTGCCTGCTCTATACACAAAAGGCATTCTGCCAGGCCTCATTGACTTTTACACAGCCAAGTACATATGTCTCACAAACATTCAAATGACTTCCCTCAGTTTTCACAATCTCTAGAATTTATAACAGTGAAGGAGGAAGGAGCAAAAGTTATTTGAGTTCTCAGCATGTGGCCTAAGAGCTCTGTTCTCTTCCAGAACCTACCTGGTGATTTCACATCTACCTTATAGAACTGTTGGGAAGAGTAAACTAGATACACATGCGAAACAGAGCAGTGCAGTGCCTGTCACAAGATGAACACTGGCTTTGTAAAGGTTAGCCCTTATTCTCAGCCCAGAGGAAATGGCAACCCACTCCAGTATTCTTGCCTGGAGAATCCCAGGGACAGAGGAACCTGCTGGGCTGCTGTCTGGGGTCGCACAGAGTTGGACACAACTGAAGCAACTTAGCAGCAGCAGCATTCTCAAGCCCTACTGCATTCATGATCTTATTACTGGTACCCCTTACCACTGGAATGAAGGAAGCCAGGCAAACATCCACTCCTGGCAAGCGGGGTGAGTAACGCTCAAGGTCTAATCCTGGCTTTGTTTAAAGATCTGTTCAGTTCGGTTCAGTCACTCAGTCATGTCCGACTCTTTGTTACCCCATGATCCGCAGCATGCCAGGCCTCCCTGTCCATCACCAACTTCCGGACTCCACCCAAACCCATGTCCCTTGAGTCAGTGATGCCATCCAACCATCGCATCCTCTGTCATCCTCTTCTCCTCCTGCCCTCAATCTTTCCCAGCATCAGGGTCTTTTCAAATGAGTCACCTCTTCGCATTAGGTGGCCAAAGTATTGGAGTTTCAGCTTCAACATCAGTCCTTCCAATGAACATCAAAGACTGATCTCGTTTAGGATGGACAGGTTGTATCTCCTCGCAGTCCAAGGGACTCTCAAGAGTCTTCTCCAACGCCACAGTTCAAAAGCATCAATTTTTCAGCACTCAGCTTTCTTTATAGTCCAACTGTCACATCAATACATGACCACTGAAAAAAACATAGCCTTGACTAGACGGACCTTTGTTGGGAAAGTAATGTCTCTGCTTTTTAATATGCTGTCTAGGTTGGTCACAACTTTCCTTCCAAGAAGTAAGCATCTTTTAATTTCATGGGTGCAATCACCATCTGCAGTGATTTTGGAGCCCAGAAAAATAAAGTCAGCCACTGTTTCCACTGTTTCCCCATCTATTTGCCATGAAATGATGGGACCGGATGCCATGATCTTCGTTTTCTGAATGTTGAGCTTTAAGCCAACTTTTTCACTCTCCTCTTTCATCAAGAGGAAAAGAAGATATGTCATCTCTTCCAGTCTCAGTTTCCCCAGCTTTAAAGTATGAAGACTGTTGTGATGCCTACATAAATGAATGTATGTGAAGGGGCTTTGGAAATGCAAATTACCCCAAAAATGTGAAATTATTATTGCATTAAAATAGTAAAGATGATCATTATTTGAACTCTTGCTATGTGAAATACACTGTTTCAAGTGCTTTACATAATTTCATCTTCACAATAGTACCAATGACCAATGACGACTATCATTCTAGTTTCATAGATAATGTGTGATGGTTAATTGTATGCATCAATTTGTCTGAGCTATGATGCTCAGATATTTGGTCAAACATTATTCTGGATATTTCTGTGAAGGTATTCTTTTAGGTGACATCAACATTTAAATCTGTGGGCTGTGGGTGAAGCAGATCATACTTCACAGTGTGGGTGGGCCTCAGTTGAAGGTCTTAATAAAACAAAGACTGACCTCCCTCTAACAAGAAGGAATTCTGCTAGCAGACTGCCTTCGGACTCAGACTGCAACTTTTCTCAGCTTGCCGGCCTACCCTACAGATTTTGGATTTGGATCTCCACAATCACAGGAGCCAATTATTTACACCCGTGGAGGATTCATTTTGATGTATGGCAAAACCAGTACAGTATTGTAAAGTAAAATAAAGTAAAATTAAAAAATAAAATAAAATAAATCTCTCTCTCTCTCTCTCTCTCTCTCTCTCTCTCACACCTTCTGTGTATGTGTGTTTATTTATTTATAAAGTTGACCTTTAAACAATGGAATGGTTAAGGGTGCTGAGCAATAACACAGTTGAAAATCCATGTATAACTTACAGACAGCCCCCCATATCCATAATTTCACATCATGTAGTACTGCAGTCTATATTTTGGTGAAAAAATGCACATGTAAGTGGACCCACTCAGTTCAAACCAGTGTTGTTCAAGAGTCAACTGTGTGTGTGTGTGTGTGTGTGTGTGCACGAGTGCATATATATCCTGTTGGTACTGTTTCTCTGGAGAACCTTGATTAATACATAAGGAAACTGGAGCTTAGGATGGTTAAATCCTTTGCCCCAAATCACATAACTAGTCAGTGACAGAGCCAGAAACCTAGAGGTTTTCTTTCACATTTCCTCTCTATCCTATACTTCTCACTCAATCCAGCATCAATTTTCATTGATTCTATCTTCAAAATTATGTCCAATCTGCCCTATTCTCAGCTTCAATGACTTTATTCTGCAGCAGTTTCTTAACTGGGCTTGACTTCTCCACTTTCACTCTCCTCAATCTAGTCTCTATAGCCTGAAAAAGTCAATTTCTCATATCACAAAGCAGATCCCATTATTCTACAGCTTCAAATGCTTCCTACTGTACTTATAATAAATAGCACTTGTTAGTGCCCAGCACTATCACACACAATGTTAGCATAACTCAATCTTTACAATAACAGTATGGATAGACCATTATTATCCTCATTTTTCAGAGGCCATAATTGAGGCACTGAAAGGTTAGGTAACATGTTCAAGGTCACTAAACTAATAACTGGCAGAGTAAGAATTTGAACCTAGGCAGTCTGGTTGAACATGCTATTAAACACAGAACCATACTATCTTTGAGTATAGTGATATATACCTTCCCTGGGTTTGCAAGCTCCCTGGGCCTACAAGATCCTGTGTAATCTGGTCCCTGCCTGACTTTCTAACTTTTATCACGCCACTTGTCTCCCTTTCTGACTGTGCTCCAGCCAAACGTGCCTTCTTTCTATCCTTTGAGCATACGAAACTATCTCAACCTTAAAGGACTTTACACACACAATTCCTGCTGCCTCTCCCAGACTCCCCACAAACTTCACTAGCTCATTCTTTATTTTTTATTATAATGCAAGTTTGTTAAGATTTTTCTCCAAATCTCTACATAGCTTATTCAACTTGAATGCCATTTCCCTTGTATGCCACACAGGCACTTTGACAGAATATTTCTTCATGGCAACAGTACTTCTTAGAGCTAGCTGAATGCATTCATTTTCTGCCACTGCTTGGTTTTCATTATTGAATAGCTTAATCACTTGCAGGACTAGTCACATTCTCTCTCTCTCTCTCTCTCTCTCACACACACACACACACACACTTACACACACAACCACCCCCCTACACAACTACCCCCCCCCCACACACACACACCAAAAACAGCCTGATGAGCAAACTTCTCAAAACAGTAGTTTCCTAAGAAGTTCCTCTCATCATGTCATGGGACTGTTTGGGGGCCTTTTTGTCTCTCCTCAAGCAGAGAATTCAGGAAGCCTTGGGCTGGGGTGGGAGGGATAGTTATTTGTGAATGAAATTCCTGTTGGATCTCTTGGCACTCAGAGAAGAGTAAAGTGTCTCATCTTCTGAGAGCTGAATTCAGGGTAGTAGGAAAGATCATATTCTTCCTACCCACATGTGTATCCCTTCTGTCTTATCAAGAATAATAATCTTCCCCTATGGGTAGAGAGCAACAAAATTTACACAGCTCCTTCTTATCTATTCATACATATGATTCTCACAGAAAACTGGAAAGATAAGTTAGGCTATGTGTTGATTAATTTTATGTATTAACTTGACTGGGCCATAGCAATGCTAGACATCTGGTCAAAGATTATTCTGGGTGTTTCTTTATTATTTTTAATAGGACTATAACTAGATATGTGGATTCTTTTCCAAGTTATATGATAGCAGAGAATTTCTTTTTATGCACTGCCACCTCCAGCACCTAGATCAGTGTCAATTCATAGTAGCCTCTATATTTTTGTTGAATTAATTAAGAAACTCAATAGCATCTATGAGATAAGGTACTTTGCCCCATTTGACGGATGAGAATACTGAGAATAAAAGAGGTTTGACAACTGTCAAGTGTTTCAGAGTTGAGAAGTATGAAAGCCAGGCCCTTCAATCTCAGACTTGTGATTCTGAGATCAGTACCTCGATCCCTCCACTCGAGGTACTGTCTAACCTAGCACAAACTGACATTGCAGATACAAGCTATGAATAACTATGCTGAACAATTTACCATCAAAAGTGAGCTGGTATTTTTTTCTTTTTTAACATTATCTATTAAAACATTTTATTCTGTAAATGACAACTGATGTTTTATGTTCAAGGACCTTTGTATAACATGTGACACTTTCACTCAGTTCAATAGTCGAGTGTTCAGCAAAGAAATCTGACTGTAATGAAAAGCTCAATATGAATTTCCAGGGCTTTGAAAATGAAAGAACAAGGAGCAATGACCTTTCAACCAGCCACATTATAGAATGGTAGCTAAATATGCACTCTTATTTTTTCATAATGGACCACTAGTTAAATTTTACCCAACATTTACTTCTAGGAATCTGAGAATCTCAGATCTGGAAGGATTTTGGTAATCATTAATAGCCCCATTTAACTGGTGAGAAAACTGAGGTTCAAAGCACTCCTGTTAAACAGCAGAGCCAAGATTAGAAGTTTCTTGCTTTCCAGGCTATAATGGAATTTAGTACTCTTATCTCTTGAATTTTAGGAGTATCTTTTCTTTTTTTCTTTTTAATTGAAATATAGCTGAATATGTGGATTCTTTTCCAAGTTACACTCAGTTTGTGGTCTTGGATAAAGTACCCTCTCTATCTGAGGCTCAGTTTTCACAATCTACAAAATGAGTGGCATGAAAAAAATTTTTGTGTGGGAAGTAGGGAGAACACAGGGAAAGTAAAACCTTTTTCCAAAACTGTAAGCAACAACCTCAGAGAAGGCAATGGCACCCCACACTTGCCTGGAAAATCCAATGGGCGGAGGAGCCTGGTAGGCTGCAGTCCATGGGGTCGCTAAGAGTCAGACACAACTGAGCGACTTCACTTTCATTTTTCACTTTCATGCATTGGAGAAGGAAATGGCAACCCACTCCAGTGTTCTTGCCTGGAGTGTCCCAGAGACGGGGTAGCCTGGTGGGCTGCCATCTATGGGGTAGCACAGAGTTGGACATGACTGAAGCGACTTAGCAGCAGCAGCAGCAAGCAACAATCTAACACATAAAGCAAAAACCTAGGTGCTCTGGATAAATCAAAAGTAGGAGATCCAAACTTTCTCTTGCCCCTGTCTATCCCCTTCCTGTGAGGAACTGCCATGGCAACCCTAGGGTTCTGAGGCAGAGAGTCTACAATCCTTTTGTATAAACAGCCAAATACTAAATATTTCAGGCTTTTCAGGCCATATCGTTTCTGTCAATGCTACTCAAATCTGTGTACCGTGAAGGCATAGTGAGCTTGACTGTGCTCCAATAAAACTTTCAGTTCAGTTCAGTTGCTCAGTCGTGTCTGACTCTTTGAGACCCCATGAATTGCAGCACGCCAGGCCTCCCTTTCCATCACCACTAAAACTTTAGGGACACTGAAATTAGAATTTCATATAAATTTCCATGTAATTTCATGTATGTGTGTCACAAAATATTCTTCTTTCAATTTTTCCCAACTATTTAGAAATGTAAAAGCCATTCTTAGTCTGAGGGCTGGATTTGACCGTTAGGCTGTACCTTGCTGACCCTTGATCTAAAGAGTTGAGCTCAATTATACCCAGTATCAACCAGATTGGACATTATAGCTGAGACAGTCCAGAAGCAACTTAAGCAGTATAAAAAGTAAAGCCCAAAATTATATTGTTGCCATGGAAATTCCAGAAAGTAGATAACACAGTACATTGGGTCTGCTCAAGAGTAGGGGACCACAAAAAGGAGAAGACTCAAATTCTGATCCTACTCCTCACTTTCCCAGGCTGATCTGCATTTCAAACTACTTGGCAATTCATCTACTGTCAGAACTTCAACTGTAACCAATGCCTCGCAATCCTTCTGTGAGCTCAATGTGTAGATCACAAACTGCCTGTTAGCTATCTTCCATTTGAGGCTGTTTGAACATCTTAGACTTAACGTAGCTCAGACTGTATTAGTCATGTCCCCTCTCTACCCTCTCTAAATACTGCTCCTCATTTTGTATTCCCGATCTCTGTGAAGGATATTACCATCCACTTGGTCTCACAAAAAGACTGTCACTAAAGGGACGTAATGGAGTGCTAGAATACATCAAGTCTTGATTGGTCCTTCACCCAATTGATGGCAGCATTTTTACTATTGGCCACATTTTAGCTGTTGGTCACGTCTATTAGGTTGTAGCTTATAGTCCAAAGCTGAGTTCAAGCCCTAAATCTCTGCATTTCTACACTGATAGGCATACATGTGGGTTAACTGTGACAATAACTGTAGGTTGTCTGCCAATGGCCCCTTATTCCTTTGTATCAGAAAACGTTTCCCTGATTGTTAGCTGTGCACATAACAAGCCAGTTTATATGACTACATTTCCAAGTTTCCCTTGCAGCTGGAAGTGTCCATGTGACTTAGTTCTGACCAATTAGATTTAAAGTGAAAGTGAGGTCGCTCAGTCGTGTCAGACTCTTTGCGACCCGTGGACTGTAGCCCACCAAGCTCCTCTGTCCATGGGATTCTCCAGGCAAGAAAACTCGAGTGGGTTGCCATTTCCTTCTCCAGGGGATCTTCCTGACCCAGGGATCGAACCCAGGTCTCCCACATTGCAGGCAGATGCTTTAACCTCTGCACCACCAGGGAAGCCCTAGTTAGATTTAAGGAGAAGTGTTAAATAGAATTTCATGGAAAGTTTCTTTTAAAAAGGAAGGTCAAGTCCTTTTCCTCCTCTTTTATGCTTCCTCATACCTAAAATGTGGATATTGATAAATGTTCTGGAGCTTCAACACCTATCTTTGATCATGGAGCAACCTCCAGAATAAAAGCAAAATGCTAAGGATGGTGGAGCAGAGAAGTCCCCAAAGACTTCCTAAAGCTACCATATTGGCCCTGATATGCCTATATTCTGACCTATTTTATGTGAAGGAATGAAATCTGCATGTTTTAAGCCACTGTGAATAGATTCCTATTATTCATAGCAGAAATAAATCAACCATTAAACTTACCAGTTGCCACTCTATCTTGCTTATGCAGAGATTTCCACCAACTCAAATGCTGTGGCTTTTATATTGGCAACATGAAATTTGTCATGGAATTAGTTCAAGAATCCATAGTCTCCAAAGCAGTGGCATGCCAAGAGTGGAACAATAGGAGTAGACAATCCTTAGTGCAGGTAATGAAAGAGTACACTACCTATAGATTATTTTAAGACTAAAAGTAAAAGTGTACTTTTATTATCACTATGCAGCACCAATTTTAAATAACCTCAGTAACAGAATATTCCTCCTTGAAAAAAATCTTTCATTGGTCAAAACGCTAAACAACTATTGTTATTACTGAGTTTTAGTAATATATACATACAGTTTCAAAGCAACTTTTATTACTTATCCTTTAATAATATTGTATTGTACATGGAAGTTGATTCAGAGTTGATTCAGCTGATTCCAGTTGTACACTTGCCACCCTCAACATGCACACAGATTTTACATGTGTTCCTTTAGTTCATTTTACTTTGAAAAGGTTTGTGTGCATGGGTGCTAAGTCATTTCTGTCATATCCAGCTCTTTGTGACCCTATGGACTCCTAGAGGACCCCTCCAGGCTCCTCTGTCCATGGGATTCTCCAGGCAAGAATACGGGAATGGGTTGCCATGCCCTGCTCCAGGGGATTTTCCCCACTCGGGGATCAAACCCATGTCTCTCACATCTATTGCATTGACAGGTGAGTTCTTTATCACTAGTGCCACCTGAGAAGCCTAGATTAAGGAACATTCAAAGTAGCTTTGGGTGCATTTCATGTCTGCAGATCCCTGTGGGACTAAATGTTCCAGAATTTAAATAGCAGATGTGAAGTAAACAAAGATAGCACAATAATTGTAATCAAAGATACAATGTAAGTTATTTCAATTCTGTCATTTGTGACCAATTAGAGTTTTTACTTGTGTTTAAAATATAGAACAGAGAAAACAATACAAACTATAGAGTGTAGTACTTTTGTTCAATAAGTACAGATTTTAAATCAAATATGAGATGTTACTGAATTTGAATATCTTTAAAATTGAATTATTCTTTTTTATTGTTATTTGAAAATTTAAAAAAATCAATAAAATAATTATTAGAACTGATTATTACACGATTACTGAAAATAATTTTGTCACATAGAGGAGTATTAAAAATGATCCATTCCAGATGTTCCATATGTTAAGTGTATCATATCTCCAAAATACTAATAATATACTTAATATTTTCCAGAATCCCAGAAAGCAAAAGACTGATTCATTGATAATCAATACAGAATCAACCCTTAGTTAGCCCACTAGAGGCCAGGAGCCCAAAGAAGATCATTTGATCATTGACTTAGACACAAAATTCCCTTGCATGCATCCACCCACTCTGTGTTCATTCTAGCTCCACATTCAGCCATCTGAGATTTGGATGACTGGCCAGAAAGGAGAAAGATACAGATCATCTATAATGCTCAGTACAGTCCTTTCATACAGATTATCATCACCCTGGCCCAAGCCACCATCACCTCTAACCTGAACTATTACAAGTGCCACCTCACAGCTCTTTGCTCCGCTACAATGTATTATCCTCTTAAAACTTAAGTCAGATTAAGTCCCTCATCTGTTTGAAACCTTCCAAAAATTACCCATCTCACTCAGATCAAATGTCCCCAGGACAGTGGCCTCCTTGTGTTCCTTAAACAAACCAAATGTGCTCTCTCTCTCTTTCTCTGGCTGTTTTTTCATCCATTTCAACTAAATATCCCCACAGATTTTGTTCCTTCATTTCCTTCACATATCCACTCAAATGTTTCTTAGTTAGAGAGGTTCGACTGACATCTAATACATTATTCCAACTCTATCTCTATTCTCATACTAGGTTTCCTTTTTCTTCTTAGAGCTAAGCTCCTTCTGACATATTGCATAGTTATTTGTGCAATTGTTTAGTGAGCCCCTTCAACCCCTTGAATGTACGATATATGATAGCAGAGAATTTGTTCACTGCTACCTCCAATACCTAGATCAGCATCAATTCATAGTAGCCTCTATATTTTTGTTGAATTAATTAAGAAACTCAATAGCATCTATGAGATAAGGTACTTTGCCCCATTTGATGGATGAGAATACTGAGAATGAAAGAGGTTTGACAACTGTCAAGTGTTTCAGAGTTGAGAAGTATGAAAGCCAGGCCCTTCAATCTCAGACTTGTGATTCTGAGATCAGTGTTCCCTCCACTCAAAGTACTGTCTAACCTAGCACAAACTGACATTGCAGATACAAGCTATGAATAAATATACTGAACAATTTATCATCAAAAGTGAGCTCATATTTTTTTCTTTTTTAACATTGTCTACTGAGACAGATTTTATTCTGTAAATGACAACTGATGTTTTATGCTCAAGGACCTTTGTATAACATGTGACACTTTCAATCAGTTCAATAGTCGAGTGTTCAGCAAAGAAATCTGACTGTAATGAAAAGCTCAATATGAATTTCCAGGGCTTTGAAAATGAAAGAACAAGGAGCAATGACCTTTCAACCAGCCACATTATAGAATGGTAGCTAAATATGCACTCTTATTTTTTCATAATGGACCACTAGTTAAATTTTACCCAACATTTACTTCTAGGAATCTGAGAATCTCAGATCTGGAAGGATTTTGGTAATCATTAATAGCCCCATTTAACTGGTGAGAAAACTGAGGTTCAAAGCACTCCTGTTAAACAGCAGAGCCAAGATTAGAAGTTTCTTGCTTTCCAGGCTATAATGGAATTTACTACTCCTATCACTTGAATTCTGGCAAACAGTTAAATAAATGCTTTCATCATACACTATTCACTACTTCAGTCCCCTAAAAATATTATGTGATTTCTCCATCAATCTTCAATTACATAGTTTCCACAAGGTTTCTGTTACCCTCTCTTCTTTCTCATACACAATTAGCAAAACTTCAAATTTCTCTATTAACTTAATCTGTTATCAATGGGTGGCTCTGGATCCCTATGCTATAATATACTTAGAGGAGGAGGGAAGTATCTCCTTGACTCAGCTTCCAGAAATACTGGGACTTTCTTTTCTTTTCTTTTTTTTTTTTTCTGGCAAATTTCATGGCATTCGTTCATTATGAAAGAAGTCCTTTACCAAGATCATGATTCTCTGTTCCTTTCTGCCTTCCTCAGCACCATTTGATGATTCTGTGGAGCAGTGGAGAGGGACACTGACAGAGTCAGGAGACTCCTGTGCTGGACTGAGCTCTACCTTCATGGAGCTGTGTGGCCCTGGGCAAGTCTCTCCCACTCTCTGGAACACAACTTTCCTGGATGGACAACATGGGTCTGAAGGTGTTTTCGTGTTCTATTGCTTTCTGGTTCTACAAACATTTGAAATAGCCTTATGGGACCCTACAGAAAGAGGAAGATCTGAGAAGAGTCTCTTAAAGCCCTGGCACATACAGACTGAATGACTTCAAGAACCACTGAAATAGAGGTCTGAGGAAACTCCTCTGAACACAGTCTTAGCCCACACCAGATTTACGCCTCCCTTCCAGAATGGAAACAAAGACAGAGTTAAATATCCGTTTTTTCCCAAAAGCTTCAGGCTACCTTCCTTCAGCTGCAAGTTATGGGTAGCAGTGGGGAACTGTAGGCTGGCATTGCCATCAGTGCCTGCTGACCCAACCTGACTACCCTCCAAGACTCTCTTGATGCCTCCCAGCTGAAGACAAAGGCATGGTGGTCTCCCATGACTTGAGCTACCCCTCGCTGAGTCAGAGAGTCATCAGGATGAAGCCACCACTTCCTCTCTGCAAAGGAAGTCATTCCAAGGTCTCCAGGTAGAGAAGGGAACATAACAGCATACAGTGAACTGTTGGGAGGATGATAGTAAACACACACACAAGCACACAGTCCTTGGATGGGGGTGGCAGAGAGAATTCTAACCGAATGGGGCCAGACCCATTTCCAGAATGGCAGGCTCTGTAGCCTCTCCTTGGCAAAGCCTCAAGTGTGGACAGGGTGACCCCAGCCTAGGCAAGGAAAAGCTTCAGGACTCCCCCAGGCACCTTCTCTGAGAGGGGCTCTCTGGCTCTCCCAGTAAGGGGATACACACAGCCTATTTGGGGGACCATGCAGTTCTCCCATACTGCCCCCTCCACAATCCCAGGCTTTGTAACTTCCCCCTCTTTCCCAACCCCGTGCCACCCTCCACCCTCACCCGCCCCCGGCCAATCCTCTCTCCTGAGAGACTCACTGCTCCCAGAGAGTCCCTCTACCCACCCCCTTGCCTCTCTGGTTTGCCAGGTGACCCCCCCCACCCCCCGCCACACACACACACACACACACTCCTATCCCACTCCCACTCCGGGGTGGTAAGAAAGGGGACGGAGAAGGGAGGGGGCTTTCCTCACAGGCAGGCGAGCAAAGACTCCTAAAATGGCCACAGCAAGCTTGCTGGTATCTCAAGGACAGCGGAGAGGGCTGTGTGCCGAAGCTAGGGGGCTCACTGCATGGCGGCTGGTGAAGGAACTGGGGGTGGGGCTAGGGGACTGAAGCTGGGGAAGCTGCGGTTATGTTCACTCACCATTCCCGATCCGCCCCTTATCCACTGCATGGTGCTAATGAAGTCCGGCTTCTCCTCAAGGCCCTGGAGGCTGTTGCGGGTTGTTTCAGGCAGGCTGGGCTGGCAGGGCTGGAGCAAGCGAAAACCCCAGCGCCCCCTCCCCCTCGTTTCCTTCACAGCCCTACAGCCCAATCCCCTCCTCTCTGGAACTCGCCTTCATTCAGCTTTTTCCATCCCTGCAGCAGGCTCTGCCTCTCTACCCTACAGCTCCCAAGGTGCTTGGCCTGGGGAGATGTGGGGGGGGGGGGTTCCCACCGACCGCCTTTGTCCTTTGCCAAGGCTTGAGATCTGGGAGGCAGGGATGCAGGGAGATGATGTGGGTGAATGCCCGGGAGAAGGCAGCTGCCACCTCTGCCTGCCTCCGGCTGTGCTGGAGTTAGATGCTGTTTATTGTGGGGCTCCCCAATTGTGTCGAGTCAGCGAAAAGTCCTTTCCAAAGTTGCCAGAGGTGTTGGGCCAGGCTTTGAAATAATAGGATTCTGCCCCCGTGAAGCCATGCCAACACTCTCTTGCTTTATCACTTTCACTTCTCAGAACAACCTTGTGGAGGCAGGCATTGGTATCTCCATATTACAGATAAATAAGTGGAGGTTTAGATGATGGAAGAGACCTACCTAAGGTCACATAAAAAAGATAGTCTCAAGTTTACCCTCTGCAGCTTTCCATGCTTCTTTTGCTATAATTCATACAAACACACACACACCCTCATGAATCTTCCTGACACCCTCAGGAATATAAAAGGTAGCTTGTTGATGGATGAATTTTCCATTTGCTTATTTTGCTGAGAATAAGTCAAATGAACATCAGCAAAACAGGCAAACGGAGAAACCACCCACCTCTTCGTGATGTCTCTAACTCTATGCAATTCAACCCAGACTGGCCCCTCTGCATCTGCTGGGAGTTGATGCTGTTGGTCACATTCATACCCATTATTATTGCATATAGTCTTACAATAACTTTGTGAGGAAGACATGACAGTGAGTGCTAATTAATTAGTCCCTCATTATAGATGTGAACATTGAAGAGTAGAGAGTGAAAGATATTTGCCCATGGTAGCACAACCAAAGAAGGCAAGAATTCAAGGCTCCTGACCCACAGGGAGGTTCAAGCAAGAAAGGAATTACAAAAAGCAGAGATTGGGGTTACAGCAAGAAGGAATTAAAATATGACATCAGAAAGAAGTGCCTGAAGGTGATCGATATGAAGACATCACTGGCATACTCCACACACTACCTTACTGTCCTCTCCTTTCTAGCAAATTCTCCCCTCTTCATCCAAGGCATTGTTTTGGCCAAACAGCTGCCCTAATATCAAAATAACTGCCTTAATGAGTATTCAGTCCTGGGAGGGGTATAAGCAGAAGCTGAATTGTCCTTTGGCAAGGGATTCCTGAATCAAATGGGAACTTAGCCTGGGTGACCTTTCAACTTTCTTTCAAGTCTGATGGTTCAGTATTCAGAGATTCTACAATGTCTCCTCACTGTCTCATCTAGGGACCTTCATTCACAGTGAGGCTCTTGAATGCACCTATCTGGCCAACAAGCCCATTCAAGCTCTCACGACTCTATAAAAATCTCTTTAAGTCCTGACACTAGGCACACAGCCTCTAGAAAGCTTTTCTGAAATACTCTTAAGACCTGATTTTATCATCTTTCATCTAAATTCTATAGTGCCACCTTTAGTTTTCTCAATTGAAAATAATCTTTTACTCACTGATGTTATAGGCTGAATTGTGCAGTCCTCCCCTAAATTCGTATGTTGAAGTGCAAACCCCAGTGCCTCAGAATGTGACTGTATTTGGAGACAGGGTCTTTAACGAGGTAGTTAAGTAAAAATAAGATCATTGTATAGGCCCTACTCCAATATGTTTGGTGTCCTTACATGAAGAGGAAATTTGGACACGGGTGAAGACCATATGAAGACAAAGGAGAAGACAGCCATCTATAAGACAAGGAAAGAGGCCTTGGAAAAGACTACCTTGATCTTGGACTTTCTAGCCTTTGGATTTGTAAGAAAGTAAATTTATGTTATTTAAGCCACCCAGACTGCAGTACTTCATTATGGTAGTCCTGACAAATTAATACACTAGTTATGTGTACATTTTTCTATTTAATGTCACTTAAGTGGAAATATAAATTTTTGTTTGTTTGTTTGTTTGTTTTTTAAGTAGAGGCAATGAATTACTAACCTTGCTATCTCCTACAATAGTGACTGGCACATAGGAGATATCCAATAAAATATGGATTTTTTTTTAATGGATACATTCAGTCGACAATATTATTGAGGGGATATTTGTATACATATAGCTGATTTATTCATTGTACGGCATAACTAACACAACATTGTAAAGCAACTGTACTCCAATAAAAAAATAAATAAATAAAAAGACAAAACATAAAAAATATTATTGAGCTTCCTTGTTCCAGGCATTGGGATAGCTATTCAAGATACAAGACAAACTTCCTTATGGACTTTGTAATCTACTTGAAGTGGAGAAAAAATAAACAACATAAAAGTAAACAAACAAGGTAATGAACGGTTGTGACACATGCTTTGAGGAAAATACCCCAATTTGTGTGATAGTGAGAAGCCTTGGGATTATAGAAGTTGTCTATATCAATAAAGATCCAGTCAAGAAAATAAAAACCACTCTAGATATTTCTTCTGTATGGTTTAATACAGAGAACAAATCACACTGTCAAAACGAAGAAACCAAATAGAGGATGGTGGGGCAAGCCAAAATGTAGCAACCACAGAAAACCGTTACCAGTTTTCTACCCATTTAGAGCTAGATGGGTAATGGGAAAAGGTAATGTTTGTCAGATGGAGAAGGCACTGGTGACCCACTCTAGTACCCTTGCCTGGAAACTTCCATGGACGGAGGAGCCTGGTAGGCTGCAGTCCATGGGGTCGCGAAGAGTCAGACACGACTGAGTGACTTCACTTTCACTTTTCACTTTCATGCATTGGAGAAGGGAATGGCAACCCACTCCAGTGTTCTTGCCTGGAGAATCCCAGGGATGGGGGACCCTGGTGGGCTGCCGTCTATGGGGGTCGCACAGAGTTGGACACGACTGACCTGACTTAGCAGCAGCAGCAACGTTGTCAGAACCCAGAAACTGGTATTAAATTGAAGCTAAAAGCATGGGGTGGTTGGCCTAATGGTGCAGGTGCCATGAATAGAGGAATTATCCCCAGAAGCTAGAGTCACTGAGGAGATAGAGCCACTTCCAGAATACACCTCTCTGAAGCAGGAGGTAAAGGAATACTCTTCCTCCTGTCCACCAGTCTCCCACAGGTGTCTTCCTTTGGACAAAACAAGTGAGACAGCAAGGGAATCTAAGAAATTTAGTTTGTAGGAGAAGAGGGAAGAATTTATTTGAGGGCAAATATTTCAGTGTTAATATATGACATGTGTGGAAGAACAGATGTTGATCCCATAGGCATAGACACTACCAAATCCAGTATGTCTGGAGTGCTATTTGCTTAATACATATGAGCAGCTATAGGTGATAAAATGAGGTGGCACTAGTGGTAAAGAACCTGCCTGCCAATGCAGGAGACATTTAAGAGACACAGGTTAAATCCCTAGATCAGGAAGATCCCTTGGAAAAGGGAATGGAAACCCACTCCAGTATTCCTGCCTAGAGAATCCTATGGACAGAGAAGCCTGGGGTCACAAAGAGTTGGACGCAACTGAAGCAACTTAGCAAGTACCCAGTGTAGAAGGTTAGAGTATAAGCTCTGAGGCTAGAACTGCTTGAATTTAATTATTGACTTTGGTAATTACTCAGCCAGGTATTTAATGTTCTACATCTCGATAGTTTTCTTATCTGTGAAATAAGGGTAATAATATTGTCTACTTCACTAGATTGTTTTGAACATTTGATAAATTTGTCCATAGAAAGAAAGTACTTAGCGCAAACCCTGGCAGCCTGTAAGTGTTCAGAAAAGGTCTGTGCCCCAGACCTCGCCTTTGAAGTCCTGTGATCTCCCAGAAGCCTATTTGGTACTTAACCTTGCTTGCATCAGCTCTCAGTGGACAAGTGCCAAATGCTGTCCTCTTTTCAGCCATGAGCAGCATGAGGAGAGAGACAATCATAGGTATGTCCCCAGCTACATTCTCTTTATTTGAGTCCATCGTGATTCAAGGAACTCAGAGGCAGGCTTCTGAGGGCAGAGCTACCAGGGCAAATTAGCCACTGTCTACTGTGGCTGTGGCTTTGTGCAGAATAAAGAACTGAATTCACTACAGTTGGGTAACCTGGTTCAAGTGCCCAGCTTCTCTGCATCACATTTCTCAATTATCCAATGAATAAACTAATTGTCATTTATGTAATAGTCTTCAGTTCAGTTCAGTCACTCAGTCGTGTCTGACTCTTTGTGATCCCATGGACTGCAGCACGCCAAGCCTCCTTGTCCATCACCAACTCCCAGAGTTTACTCAAACTCATGTCCATTGAGTCAGTGATGCCATCCAACCATCTCATGCTCTGTTGTCCCCTTCTCCCGCCTTCAGTCTTTCTGGTTGGATCGCCTTGCAGTCCAAGGGACTCTCAAGAGTCTTCTCCAACACCACAGTTCAAAAGCATCAATTCTTCAGTGCTCAGGTTTTATTATGGTCCAACTCTCACATCCATACTTGACTACTGGAAAAACCATAGCCTTGACGAGGTGGACCTTTGTTGGCAAAGTAATGTCTCTGCTTTTTAATATGCTGTCTAGGTTGGTCATAACTTTTCTTGCAAGGAGTAAGCATCTTGTAATTTCATGGCTGCAGTCACCATCTGCAGTGATCTTAGAGCCCCAAAAACTAAAGTTTGTCATTGTTTCCACTGTTTCCCTATCTATTTGCCATGAAGTGATGGGACCAGATGCCATGATCTTTGTTTTCTGAATATTGAGCTTTAAGCCAATTTTTTCATTCTCCTTTTTCACTTTCATCAAGAGGCTCTTTAGTTCTTCTTTGCTTTCTGCCATAAGGGTAGTGTCATCTGCATATCTGAGGTTATTGATATTTTTCCTGGAAATCTTGATTCCAGCTTGTGCTTCATCCAAATTGTAATAATCTTAAACAATCACTTATGCATATATATCAAAGTTGGCAATGATCTCCAAGATTATCTTCTTCAACATTCTCATTTTAGAGATGATAACATGTTCAGTTCAGTTGCTCAGTAGTGTCCATCTCTTTGCGACCCCATGGACTGCAGCAGGGCAAGAATCCCTATCGATTACCAGCTCCTGGATCTTGCTCACATTCATGTCCATCGAGTCAGTGATGCCATCAAACCATTGCATCCTATATCTTCCCTTTCTCCTCTGCCTTCAATCTTTCCCAGCATCAGGGTGTTTGCCAATGAGTCAGTTCTTCACATCAGGTGGCTAAAGAATTGGAGTTTCAGCCTCAGCATCAGTCCTTCCAATGAATATTCAGGACTGATTTCCTTTAGAATGGACTGGTTGGATCTCCTTGCAGTCCAAGGGACTCTCAAGAGTCTTCTCCAACACCACAGTTCAAAAGCATTAATTCTTCAGTGCTCAGGTTTTGTTATGGTCCAGCCGACATCCATACATGTCTTTGGAAAAACAATAGCTTTGACTAAATGTAACTTGTGGGTAAAGTAATGAATTGTCTAGGCTGGTCATACCTTTTCTTCCAAGGAACAAGCATCTTTTAATTTCATGGCTGCAATCACCATCTGCAGTGATTTTGGAGCCCAAGAAAAATGTCTCGCTATTTTGATTGTTTCCCCATCTATTTGCCATGAAGGGATGGGACCAGATGCCATGCCATGATCTTCATTTTTTTGATTGTTGAGTCTTAAGCCAGATTTTTCACACTCCTCTTTCACTTTCATCAAGAGGCTCTTTAGTTCCTCTTCACTTTTTACCATAAGGGTGGTGTCATCTGCATATCTGAAGTTATTGATATTTCTCCCAGAAAACTTGATTCCAGCTTGTGCTTCAACCAGCCCAGCATTTTGCATGATTTACACTGCATATAAATTAAATAAGCAGGGTGACAATATACAGCCTTGACATACTCCTTTGACAATTTCGAATCAGTCCATTGTTTCATGTCTGGTTCTAACTCTTGCTTCTTGACCTGCATACAGATTTCTCAGGAGGCAGGTAAGGTCATCTGGTATTCCCATCTTGTTAAGAATTTCCCACAGTTTGTTGTGATCCACACAAAGTCTCTGGCATTGTAAATAAGGCAGAAATATATGTTCTTCTGGAAATCTCTTGCTTTTTCTCTGATCCAATGCATGTTGGTAATTTAATCTCTTGTTCATCTGCCTCTCCTAAATCCAGCTTGAACATCTGGAAGTTCTCTACTGATGTACTGTTGAAGCCTCATTTGGAGAATATTGAGCCTTACTTTGCTAGCATGTGAGATGAGTGCAACTGTGTGGTAGTTTGAACACTCTTTGGCATTGCCTTTCTTTGGGATTGGAATGAAAACTTATTTTTCCAGTCCTGTGGCCACTGCTGAGTTTTCCAGATTTGCTGGTATATTGGCAGCACCTTCACGGCATCATCTTTCAGGATTTGAAATAGCTCAGCTGGAATTCCATCACCTCCACTAGCTTTGTTCATAGTGATGCTTCCTAAGGCCCACTTGACTTCACATTCCAGGATGGCTGGCTCTAGATAAGTGATCATACCATCATAGTTATCTGAGTCATTAAGATATTTTTTATACAGTTCTTCTGTATATTCTTGCCACCTCTTCTTAATATCTTCTGCTTCTGTTAGGTCCATACCATTTCTGTCCTTTATTGAGCCCATCTTTTCATGAAATGTTCCCTGGGTATCTCTAATTTTCTTGAAGAGATCTCTAGTCTGTCCCATTCTATTATTTTCCTCTGTTTCTTTGCATTGATCACTGAGGAAGACTTTCTTAACTCTCCTTTCTATTCTTTGAAACTTTGCCTTCAGATGGGTTTATCTTTCCTTTTCTCCTTTGCCTTTCACTTCTCTTCTTTTCTCAGCTATTTGTAAGGCCTCCTCAGACAATCATTTTGCCTTTTTTAATTTCTTTTTCTTAGCGATGGTTTGATCATCACCTCCTGTACAATGTCATGAACTTCAGTCCATAGTTTCTGAGGCACTCTGTCTTTCAGATCTAATCCCTTGACTCTATTTGTCACTTCCACTGTATAATCATAAGGGATTTCATTTAGGTCATAACTGAATGGTCTAGTGATTTTTTTCCTACTTCATTCAATTTAAGTCTGAATTTTGCAATAAGGTGTTCATGATATGAGCCACAGTCAGCTCCCAGTCTTGTTTTTGCTGACTGTATAGAGCTTCTCCATCTTCAGCTGCAAAGAATATAATCAGTCTGATTTTGATATTGCCCATCCGGTGATGTCCATGTCATCCCTTGTGTTGTTAGAAGAGGGTGTTTACTATGACCAGTGTGTTCTCTCCACAAAATTATGTTAGCCTTTGCCCTGTTTCAAGTTGTACTCCAAGGCCAAACTTGCCTGTTATTGCAGGTATCTCTTGACTTCCTACGTCTGTATTCCAGTACCCTATGATAAAAAGGAAATCTTTTTCTGGTGTTATTTCTAGAAAGACTTCACAGAACTGTTTAACCTCAGCTTCTTTGGCATTAGTGGTTGAGGCATAGACTTGGATTGCTGTGATATGGAATGGTTTGCCTTGGAAACAGAGATCATTCTGTCATTTTTGAGATTGCACCCAAGTACTGCATTTTGGACTCTTCAGGGCTATTCCATTTCTTCTAAGAGATGGTCATCTAAATTAAATTTGCCCATTCCAGTCCATTTTAGTTCAATGATTCCTAAGATGCCAATGCTCACTCTTGCCATCAACTGTTTGAGCATTTCCAATTTACCTTGATTCATGGACCTAACATTCCAGGTTCCTATGTACTATTGTTCTTTACAGCATTGGACTTTAGTTCCATCCCCAGTCACATCACAACTGGGCATTGTTTTCACTTTGGTTCCATCTCTTCATTCTTTCTGGAGTTATTTCTCCACTCTTCTCCAGGAGCCTACTGGGCACCTACCAACCTGGGGAGCTCATCTTTCAGTGTCATATCTTTTTACCTTTTCATACTGTTCATGGGATTCTCAAAGCAAGAATACAAAAGTGGTTTACCATTTCCATCCCCAGTGTACCACCTTTTGTCAGAACTCTCCATCATGACCCGTCTGTCTTGGGTGGCTCTGCTGCTGCTGCTGCTGCTAAGTCGCTTCAGTCGTGTCCGACTCTGTGCGACCCCATAGATGGCAGTCCACCAGGCTCCACCGTCCCTGGGATTCTCCAGGCAAGAACACTAAAGTGGGTTGCCATTCCCTTCTCCAATGCATGAAAGTGAAAAGTGAAAGTGAAGTTGCTCAGTTGTGTCTGACCCTCAGCGACCCCATGGACTGCAGCCTTCCAGGCTCCTCCATCCATGGGATTTTCCAGGCAAGAGTACTGGAGTGGGGTGCCATTGCCTTCTCCGTGGGTGGCTCTAGATGGCTCACATTGCTCATAGTTTCATTGAGTTAGACAATGCTGTGGTCTGTGTGATCTGTTTGGTTATTTTTCTGTGACTGACAATCAAATGTAGCCTCCAAGAATAAATGTGATTCCCAGAGTCACAGAGTAAGTTAATGGTTGAACTAAGACCTTTGATTCTTGACAGAGTGGAATGTGGCAGTGAAAAAGGATAAAAGTTAAATGTACACAACTACTATGATGCTAGTATTGAGAGTCCAATGCTCAAATCCACCTTATAACCTGTGACGTCTTTACATATATCACTTATCTTTTCTTGTTTATTCATTTGTAAATTCAATAAATATGGGTGCCTATGTGGCAGGCATAGTGTGTTAACCACTGATTATATAACAATGAACAAAACAGACACCATTCGTACTTTCATTTCTATCCAATAAACAAGTAAATGAGGTAAATAAATATGTTAATACAGACGGTGACAAATGCTATGAGAGAAAGAAAGTGAAAGAATCAAGAGTAACTGTGAGGGAAGGCAGAATTTAGATTAAAAAGGTTTCTCCAAGGAAATGACATTTAAGATGAGGACTATAGCCTGAATATGAGTCAACCATGTAAACAGGTAGGGGGAAAGTATTCCAGGCATAGAAAACAGAAAGTGCAAATGATTCGACTTTCCAGGTGGCATTAGGGGTAAAGAACCCACCTGCCGTTGCAGGAAACACAAGGACATGCAGGTTCAATTCCTGAGTTGGGAAGATCCCCTGGAAGAGGGCATGACAACCCACTCCAGAATTCTTACCTGGAAAATCCCATGGACAGAGAAACATGGCAGGCTACACAGTCCATAGTGTTGCAAAGAGTCAAACATGACTGAAGCGACTTAGCATGCATGTGCACAGAGAGCCCCAGGAATTAGAAGTCCAGTGAGGCTGAAACATAGAAAGAAAGTAGAAGAGTGTAGGAGACATATTTGACAAAAACATGTCATATAAAACCTTTATTTTGAGAACAACAGGGAGAGAGGGGAGGGAATTGAGGGGTTTTAAGCAAGAGAATGAGTTGATCTGATTTACATTTGTATTGTAAAAGAACACTTAGGTTGTTAAATGATAAACAAATTGATAGAGAGACAATAGGTTGAAGCTGTTGTAGTCATCCAGGAGAAAGATGATGTATCTTGTGATGGAAAGGCAGTGAAGATGATGAACAGAGGTAAAAATATTTGAGATATATTTTAGAAGTAGAAACAACAGAACTTGGTGATGAGTTGTATGTAGAGTATGAAGCAACGAAAGGAGAAATTAAGGATGCCTTTAGGTTTCTGACTTGAAGAACTGGGTAGATGGTAGCACCATTTGCTGATATGAATAGACTAGAATAAACAGATCTGAAGAGGGGAGGAAATCAAGACTTCCATTTTTGATGCATTGAGTGTGAGCTATACTCTAGTCATATTGTCAGAAGAGATGTCAGAAAGACAATGGGGTATACAAGCCTAGAGCTCAGGAGCAAATATCTGCTGGGAAATATACATTTCAGAGTCATCTTCATGTAGACAGGATGAGATTATCTAGAGAGAGAAGGTAGGTAGGAAAGGGTCCTTGACCCCCAAGAATTAGACTAACATTGAGTAGAGAGGGAGGGGTCAAAAATGGAGACTTAGAAGTAGTGGGCAGTAAAGTAGAAAGAAAACCAGAAGAAATCTTATTCAGATAAAAAAAGTTCTGAGAAATGACACTGAGAAGTTGAATGGATGATGATATTAATAGAGATATGACCATTGTATTGGTAAGACAGTAATAGCCATTGGTCTTAAGAAGAGTAGCTTCATTAGCACAAAGGTAAGAGAAGTCATCCTGTAATGAACTGAGGAGTGAATGAGGGGAAAAAGAGTTAATGAAGGTAAAGAAGTTGGAAGAGCATAGATATCTCTTTGAAAAGTTTTGCTCTGAAGGGAATAGGAAATAGGGTAATATTTGGAATGGTATGTGTGATCAAGGAAGTTGTTCCTTTTTAAAATTTAAATAAGAGTTTAAGAGCATGCTTATATGCTGATGAGGGTGAGAAGGAAAGGTTGATGACATAGGACCTTGCTACTTGAAGCATGGTCCACAGACCAACAGCCTTATCATCACCTGGACACTTGTTATAAACATAGAACCTCAGGCCCCATCCCAGACCTACTGGATCACTATCTGCATTTAACTAGAAATCCAGGTGATTTGCATGTACTTAATTCTCAGAGGCACTGGTGCAGCAGAAGTGATACTTGCAGGAGCAAAGGCCTCAAGAAGGTGATAGGGAAAGGTCCAGAGCATAAGAGATGTTACTTGCTCTTGGCAGGAACAGAGCTACTTCTTATACTCTAGCAAGAAGGAAGAAAAAAAAATGCGCAAGGGTGCAAGCGCTTCTGAGCAAGTATGTAATAGTCCTCTAAGAGCAATGGTTCTCAGTCTCGGTTACACACTGGAATCATGAGAGGAGAGTTAAACAGGAAGTGTTGAGTGTCCAGCTGAGACTTGTGGTAAAGCAAAATTAGTCAGCTCAACTGTGGGACTATTTTATTCAGTTTACCTTGCTGTTCAAGCACAAGTATAGAAAAGATAGGTGGTTGGTGAAATCTGGGGTAGATTTGCCAGGAAAACACAATAGGGAAAGAAATGGGAAATAGAGCTGAAAATGTTTGCAAGGAATTGAAAATAATAACAGACCAGGTAACCTAAGTTGGACAGAAAAGAAAAGACATGGGAAGGGATGACGAGTATGGGCTAAGGTCAATGGCATTATATATCTTGATGATGCAGAAAAATTGCTAGAGTAGACATACCAGTGTAAGTGGGCTGGAAGAATAGGAAAGTGATCAGAGGGGAAATGCCTGATATTGAGATTCTGGAGGCAATTAATTTAGATATTTTCTATAACAAGACCAAAGATTACCACAGGGGTTTTCTGACTGAGGTGGGATGAAAGTGAGGCCAGGGTTGAAAAAGCCAACTACAGGAATATTGAGGTTAGACAGACCAGAGAAAGATGAAGACAAGTGATGATACAGGAGCTAAAGTCTTTAATGAATGAGGATGAATATCCAGAAAGATACTCTACCAGCTGACAATTATGCTTAAAGCACCTACTATGTGCCAAGTTTTGTTCTAGGTACTAAGGATACAGAAGTGAACAACACAGATTAGATCTCTATTCTCAGGAGCTTATATTATAATGAAGAGATTTAGATATTAAACTCCCAAAACAATAAGTTAATATTGTACTGAATAGTTATTATGAAAATAATAAACAGTTCAGGTCAGTTCAGTCACTCAGGCATGTCTGACTCTTTCTGACCCCATGGACCACAGCACGCCAGGCCTCCCTGTCCATCACTAACTCCTGGACTCCACCCAAACCCATGTCCATTGAGTCAGTGATGCCATACAAACATCTCATCCTCTGTCATCCCCTTCTCCTCCTGACCTCAATCTTTCCCAGCATCAGGGTCTTTTCAAATGAGTCAGCTCTTCGCATCAGGTGGCCAAAGTATTGGAGTTTCAGCTTCAACATCAGGCCTTCCAATGAACACCCAGGACTGAGCTCCTCTAGGATGCACTGGTAGTATCTCCTCATAGTCCAAGGGACACTCAAGAGTCTTCTCCAAAGCATCAAAAGCATCAATTCTTCGGCACTCGCTTTCTTTATAGTCCAACTTTCACATCCACATATGACCACTGGAAAAACCATAGCCTTGGCTAGACGGACCTTTGTTGGCAAAGTAATGTCTCTGCTTTTGAATATGCTGTCTAGGTCGGTCATAACTTTTATTTCAAGGAGTAAGCGTCTTTTAATTTCATGGCTGCAATCAACATCTGCAGTGATTTTGGAGCCCAGAAAAATAAAGTCAGCCACCGTGTCCACTGTTTCCCCATCTATTTGCCATGAAGTGATGGGACCAGATGCCATGATCTTCGTTTTCTGAATGTTGAGTTTTAAGCCAACTTTTCCACTCTCTTCTTTCATTTTCATCAAGAGGCTCTTTAGTTCTTTTTCACTTTCTGCCATAAGTGTGGTGTCATCTGCATATCTGAGGTTATTGATATTTCTCCCAACAATCTTGATTCCAGCTTGTGCTTCCTCCAGGCCAGAATTTCTCATGATGTACTCTGCATAAAAGTTAAATAAGCAGGGTGACTAGATACAGCCTTGATGTACTCCTTTTCCTATTTGGAACCAGTCTATTGTTCCATGTACAGTTCTAACTGTTGCTTCCTGGCCTGCATACAGGTTTCTCAAGAGGCAGGTCAGGTGGTCTGGTATTCCCATCTCTTTCAGAATTTTCTGCAGTTTATTGTGATCCACACAGTCAAAGGCTTTGGCATAGTCAATAAAACAGAAATAGATGTTTTCTGGAACTCTCTTGCTTTTTCCATGATCCATCAGATGTTGGCAGTTTGCTCTCTGGTTTCTCTGCCTTTTCTAAAACCAGCTCGAACATCTGGAATTTCACGGTTCACATGTTGCTGAAGCCTGGCTTGGAGAATTTTAAGCATTACTAGCATGTGAGATGAGTGCAATTGTGCGGTAGTTTGAGCATTCTTTGGCATTGCCTTTCTTTGGGATTGGAAAGAAAACTGACCTTTTCCAGTTCTGTGGCCACTGCTGAGTTTTCCAAATTTGCTGGCATATTGAGTGTGGCACTTTCACAGCATCACCTTTCAGGATTTGAAATAGCTCCACTGGAATTCCATCACCTCCACTAGCTTTGTTTGTAGTGATGCTTTCTAAGGCCCACTTGACTTCACATTCCAGGATATCTGGCTCTAGATGAGTGATCACACCATCGTGATTATCTGGGTTGTGAAGATCCTTTTTGTACAATTCTTCTGTGTATTCTTGCCACCTTTTCTTAATATCTTCTGCTTCTGTTAGGCCCATACCATTTCTGTCCTTTATTGAGCCCATGTTTGCATGAAATGTTTCCTTGGTATCTGTAATTTTCTTGAAGAGATCTCTAATCTTTCCCATTCTTTTGTCTTCCTTTATTTCTTTGCATTGATCTCTGAGGAAGGCTTTCTTATCTCTCCTTGCTATTCTTTGGAACTCTGCAATCAAATGCTTATATCTTCCCTTTTCTGCTTTGCTTTTCACTTCTCTTCTTTTCACAGCTATTTATAAGCCCTCATCAGACAGCCATTTTTTTTTTTTTCATTTCTTTTTCTTGGAGATGGTCTTGATTCCTGTCTCCTGTACAATGTCACAAACCTCCATCCATAGTTCATCAGGCACTCCGTCTATAAGATATAGTCCCTTAAATCCAGTTCTCACTTCCACTATATAGTCATAAGGGATTTGATTTAGGTCATACCTGAATAAACAGGGTGATATAATAAAAGGTAACTGAGGAAGGAAAACATTATTTTAGCTAGGTGGCCAAGGAAGGCCTCTCTGAGGAGATGACATCTGAGTTGATACCAGAATGATAAGAAGAAACCAGCTGGGACTTCCCTAGTGGCCCAGTCGTTAAAAATCTGCCTTGCAATGCAAGGGACATGGATTTGATCCCTGGTCAGGGAACTAATATCCCACATGCCACGGAGCAACTTAGCCTGCATGCTGCAATTACTGAGCCCATGTATTCCAGTGCCACACCCCACAGCTAGAGAGCCCACATGCTGCAACTACTGAAGTCTTCACACTCTGGAACTTTCATATCACAACTACTGAGACTGGGTGCCACAACTAGAGAGAGAGTCTGTGCACCACAGGAAAGATCACATGACACAACGAAGATCCTGTGTGCTGCAACTAAGATCAGACACAACAAAATAAATAAATTAGTTAATTTTAAAAATGAGCTGGGGGAAGAACATTCCAAACAACAGGAACAACAAAAGCAAAGGCTCAGAACTGGAAATTAGACTGATATGTGTGAGGGGCAGAAAAAGGTCAACATTGCAGAATGTAATAAAACATAGACAGTGGTGGGAGATGATTTCAGAGAAGCAGGCAGGGCCAGAATATCAGGAGAGGAAAGTAAAAAAGAAAGGAGAGTTGGTACCAGAGGCAGATGACTTGTGCTTCCAAGGAGTTGAGAGTTTTGAAGGCAGGAGAGGAAGAAATGCTAAACATGATAGATGTCATCCCAAATAAGCAAAAACAAAGAAGAATTTAAAGCAAGATGTTAGTGCAATAGGAAACGCGTGTATAGGTATATATCTAAATATATAGACTTAATATACACTGGCTTAGACTTTGAGAACAAAAATCCAACTAGATGAATTTTTAAGGTCATCCATCCCTTTGCTGCTACTCAAAGCCTGGAGCTCAGACCAGTGACATCAGCATCACCTGGGAGTTTATTAGAAATGCACACTCCCAGGTCCACCCCAGACCTACTGACTTAACACCAGTATTTTTACTAAATTCTTAGTGATCCACATGCACATTAAAGTATGGAAAGCCCATCTCTAGACCAAACTTGTGCCACTAGGTTGGAGTCATTGAGGTAATTTTCCTTGCTAAAAAAAGGATAGGAAACATCTTCATGTATATATGGATGCATAATTAATAGTCAGAGATGTTGAGATCAGCTAGGGTTCCTGATTTGAGGAAGAAGGTTTGCTGAACATGTGCACTCCCATTTCTTCTGAGGGAACATCAGCTAAGATAGTCACTTGTGCTATGCTATGCTATGCTGTCACTTCAGTCGTGTCTGACTCTGTGCGACCCCATAAACGGCAGCCCACCAGGCTCCCCTGTCCCTGGGATTCTCCAGGCAAGAACACTGGAGTGGGTTGCCATTTCCTTCTCCAATGCATGAAAGTGAAAAGTGAAAGTGAAGTCACTCAGTCGTGTCTGACCCTCAGCGACCCCATGGACTGCAGCCTACCAGGGTCCTCTGTCCATGGGATTTTCCAGGCAAGAGTACTGGAGTGGGGTGCCATTGCCTTCTCCGAGATAGTCACTTGTCTAGGAACACAATTCCTCATCCTTAAGCTCCCCAAGAAGCTCAATGATCTTGCAGATCCAAGCCAGAGTAGAGACATAATGGATTCTGAGACACTTGAAATAAGCTCTTAATGTAGCTTCAAGAAGCCCAGGGAAGAGCAAGAAGGACGTAGTCACACTTGTTTTTCTTCAGGCCTCAACAGGCAGAGCTGAGGCTGGAGCTGCTACACAAATCACTTCCCTGAAATGTAAGGGTCCTTGGCCCAACTGCCTTCCCCCAAGGCAACTTTAGCTTGATCACAGGCACCAGTCGGATGAAAAGCCTATTCCTTCCTCTGTGGTAGAGATCCATTAGTTACTCTTCTCCTGTAAGCTCTCCATGGGGTCTTTACTCTCAAATTTAGATAAATGAAATAATTTCACATTCATCTCAGTCAAACCCTTTTCCTAGCACTCACCTCTTTCCTCCTTCTCTCCCTCTTCTTTCTCCCATATGCCATGCCTTTCAGCCTCAAACAACTTCTTGTTTATCTAAGAGATTTGCTTTCCAGTCCACTGTTCATTTTTAGTTATAAAGATAGGAGCTGAAATAACTGCATGAACTACTAGCTTCAGTTGGGTGAACAGAAAAAAATCCCCATCTGGGCAGAGGTATTGCTTGTGTATCTGCTCAAAGATTCTCTGGCAAAACAAACTCACATGTTGATGTTCAACCTTATGAAGTGATGAGCTTCCCATTATTGAAGGCAACAAAGTAGAGTCCGGAAGAACACCTGCCAGAGATGCTGTAGAATGAATCTTCCATTGATGGAAGGGTACATTAGAGAACCATGTAAAGAAGTCAGTGAGCCAAGATGAAAAAAACACTGGACTGGGAGTCAGATGACTTCTGAGTTGCTGTGTGACCTTGGACAAGCCACTCAGTCTTTCTACCTGTCAAATGTTGTTGTTAGAGTCTCTTAATGCTTTTTGATCTGTGGTTTTACAGTGTAAAGAATCTCCTTCAGAGGCCACTTCTTTTTCTGAGGGACATGAGGGAGGCTGAGTAGGAGGAGCTCTGGGCCCCACTTCAACCAGAGTAGTTCTTTCATCTGCTTAATGCATTAAATTTCTCGCTAAGATTCTGGTTAAACAAAGCATCCCTGCTGCTAAAAAACAACCAAGACTACGTCAAATGCTGAAAATGGAAAGTCTTTCTAACAGCCCACCAGTGCTTTAAGTTTCAGGATGCTCAACAAATATATATATATATGGATATATATTTTTAATTGAGATATTTCATATAAAAATCTGAAGTTACAGCTTCTCTAGAAATATCAGAAGGTCTGCCAGCCTAGGGCTGGTATTCACACCATACAGCCATCAGCTGGCACTAAGTGGCAGCTTCCTTCTTTAGAGCCAGTGTGCCTGACTACTGGCCACTATCTAGCCTCTGCAGACATCTGAGTGGTGATTCCTGCTTTCTAGGGCTCTCTGACCTTCTGCTTCTTTAGCCCTTCATAGTTCCAGGGGGGCTTCCTAGGTGGGGCTAGTGGTAAAGAACACACCTGCTAATGCAGGAGATGTGGGTTTGATCCTTCTGTCAGGAAAATCCCCTGGAGGAGGGCATGCCAATCTCCTCTAGAATTCTTGCCTGGAGAATCCCATGGACAGAGGAGCCTAGTGGGCTATAGTGCATAGAGTTGCAAACAGTCAGACATGACTGAAGTGACTTAGCATGCAAACACAGTTTCAGGCAAACTCAGAATGGGATGATGTAAGCATGACTTTGTCTGTATATGGATGTAGTCCATGAAGAGCAATGCCTTTAAAATTTTAATATTTACGGATGTTCTGAATGAATATTCTGATTCAGTTCAGTCTGGTGTGGAACCTAAGGTTCTGCATTTCTAATAGATTATCAGGTGATACAGACACTACTGACCCATGGCCCACACTTACAGAACTGAGAGGCCAATAGAAAAAGCAAAGAAGAAGCAAGACCCATGGGCTCCAGTCCCAGTTCTCATTGAGAGCTTCTCTGAGGAAACTACTAAATCTTCTGTTAACCATTCCCCAGGCCTGGGGATGGTAAGAGTGGGATGGTAAGAGGACAAGAAGAGACTCTTCCAGCCAGAGGCATGCTTGGCCAGGAAAAGCATTGCAAAGAAAACCAGCAAGGTGTCCATTTAACAGAAGGTAAGTTTCCTTCAAGAGCACCAGCCCCCCACCCCCCGGCTCCCATCAACCTGGATGACTTGAGTTACCTCTCAGTTACCAAATTCTGACTCCTGAACTTCAAGGACATTTTGTTTGCTGGTGAAGGTGCTGAGGAGGGTCAGGGAAGAAGGGAGAAGAAAAGGAAGGAGAAATGGGAGAAAAAGAAGAGGAAATGAAGAGAATAAGTAGAAAAAATAAGAGAATAAGGAGGAGAGGTAAAGGATGAAGTGATGGAGGGAGAAAAGGGAGGGTAAAGAAGTTAGAGGAGGAAGCAGTGGTAGATGAGGAGGAAGGGGAAAAGGGAAAGAAGAGGGAGGAGGAGGTGGGACGAAAGGAAAGGAGGAAGAATCGGAAAGAGGAGAGCTTAAGCGGTCAAGGCTAAGACTTTTCCTAAAGGCTCCTTCCTTGCTACATTCCATCCTCATCTGACCACTCCTCACAGCAGGATATCTTCACAGCAGGATCCTAAGGTCCCTTTCAATGATCTTCTGAAATGCTACGGCAACAGGACAACATGACTCTATTCAGCCAAGCCTCCTAACTTACCTATGATGCAATGTCTCTTCTTCTTCACCAGTTGCATAGCAGGAGACACCCATCCACACCCATGTTTTCTCTTCCTAGCATAGGTGGATTAACAGAATTCATCAGGCTTCTGTGGAAGCCCAGAGGTGAGAGGTAAACCAGGAAGGAAGAGAGAAGGCATGACCTCTACATACATATTTACAACTAGTTGCCAAGTCCTGTTGCCTCTGCCCCTATGGCATTTTTTTCTTTATCCCCTCCTTCCCATACTTGTAACAGTTGCTTCAGGCCAAGCCTTTACTTCTCTACTGACCATCACATCAACTGGTTAAGTGTCAATATACCTCCACTTTTGCTGCTTTCCAATCCATTCTCACTGTACTTCCAGAGATAGAGCCCTAAAACATTATTTAATCCTCCTCTCGTGAGACATTTTTAATGAATCCCCATGGCTTACAAAACGAAGCTCAAACTATTTAAAAAGATATTAACAAGGCTCTATAACCTGACCCTAGATCTTCTAAATACTCTTTAGTTTCTCTGAGTATTTACAGTTTCCAGCTCACATGCTTTTAAAATAATATCATTTGATATACAAACAGCTCATGCGGTTCAATTCCAGAAAAATAAACGACCCAATCAAAAAATGGGCCAAAGAAATGAACAGACATTTCTCCAAAGAAGACATAGAGCTGACTAACTAATACATGAAAAGAGGCTCAACATTACTCATGATCAGTTCAGTTCAGTCGCTCAGTCATGTCCGACTGTTTGCAACCCCATAAATCACAGCATGCCAGGCCTCCCTGTCCATCACCATCTCCTGGAGTTTACAGAAACTCACGTTCATCGAGTCAGTGATGCCATCCAGCCATCTCATCCTCTGTCGTCCCCTTCTCCTCCTGCCCCCAATCCTTCCCAGCATCAGAGTCTTTTCCAATGAGTCAACTCTTTGCATGAGGTGGCCAAAGTACTGGAGTTTCAGTTTTAGCATCATTCCTTCCAAAGAAATCCCAAGGCTGATCTTCAGAATGGACTGGTTGGATCTCCTTGAAGTCCAAGGGACTCTCAAGAGGATTCTCCAACACCACAGTTCAAAAGCATCAATTCTTCAGCACTCAGCCTTCTTCACAGTCCAACTCTCACATCCATACATGACTGCTGGAAAAAACATAGCCTTGACTAGATGGACCTTTGACAGCAAAGTAATGTCTCTGCTTTTGAATATGCTATCTAGGTTGGTCATAACTTTTCTTCCAAGGAGTAAGAGTCTTTTAATTTCATGGCTGCAATCAACATCTGCAGTGATTTTGGAGGACAAAAAGATAAAGTGTGACACTGTTTCCACTGTTTCCCTATCTACTTTCCATGAAGTGATGGGACTGGATGCCATGATCTTCGTTTTCTGAATGTTGAGCTTTAAGCCAACTTTTCGCTCTCCTCTTTTACTTTCATCAAGAGGCTTTTTAGTTTCTCTTCACTTTCTGCCATAAGGGTGGTGTGATCGGCATATCTGAGGTTATTGATATTTCTCCCGGCAATCTTGGCTCCAGCTTGTGTTTCTTCCAGTCCAACATTTCTCATGATGTACTCTGCATAAAAGTTAAATAAGCAAGGTGACAGTATACAGCCTTGACATACTCCTTTTCCTATTTGGAACCAGTCTGTTGGTCCATGTCCAGTTCTAACTGTTGCTTCCTGACCTGCATACAGATTTCTCAAGAGGCAGGTCAGGTGGTCTGCTATTCCCATCTCTTTCAGAATTTTTCACAGTTTCTTGTGATCCACACAGTCAAAGGTTTTGGCATAGTCAATAAAGCAGAAATAGATGTTTTTCTGGAACTCTCTTGCTTTTTCCATGATCCAGCGGATGTTGGCAATTTGATCTCTGGTTCCTCTGCCTTTTCTAAAATCAGCTTGAACATCTGGAAGTTCACAATTCACTTATTTCTGAAACCTGGCTTGGAGAATTTTAAGCATTACTTTACTAGCATGTGAGATGAGTGCAATTGTGTGGTAGTTTGAGCATTCTTTGACATTGCCTTTCTTTGGGATTGGAATGAAAACTGACCTTTTCCAGTCCTGTGGCCACTGCTGAGTTTTCCAAATTTGCTGGCATATTGAGTGTGGCACTTTCACAGCATCATCTTTCAAGATTTGAAATAGCTCTACTGGAATTTCATCACCTCCACTAGCTTTGTTCGTAGTGATGCTTTCTAAGGCCCACTTGACTTCACATTCCAAGATATCTGGCTCTAGATGAGTGATCACACCATCGTGATTATCTGGGTTGTGAAGATCCTTTTTGTACAATTCTTCTGTGTGTTCTTGCCATCTCTTCTTAATATCTTCTGCTTCTGTGAAGTCCATACCATTTCTTTCCTTTATTGAGCCCATGTTTGCATGAAATGTTCCCTTGGTATCTCTAATTTTCTTGAAGAGATCTCTAGTCTTTCCCATTCTGTTGTTTTCCTCTATTTCACAAACTGCCACATGACCCAGCAATCCCACTGCTGGACATACACACTGAGGAAACCAGAAGGGAAAAAGACATGTGTACCCCAATATTCATTGCAGTACTGTTTATAATAGCCAAGACATGAAAGCAACCTAGATGTCCATCAGCAGATGAATGGATAAGAAAGCTGTGGTACATATACACAATGGAGTATTACTCAGCCATTAAAAAGAATACATTTGAATCAGTTCTAATGAGGTGGATAAAACTGTAGCCTATTATATAGAGTGAAGTAACCCAGAAAGAAAAACACCAATACAGTATACTAACACATATATATGGAATTTAGAAAGATGGTAATGATAACCCTCTATGGGAGACAGCAAAAGAGACACAGATGTATAGAACAGTCTTTTGGACTCCGTGGAAGAGGGCGAGCATGGGATGATTTGGAAAAATGGCATTGAAACATGTATAATATCATATGTGAAATGAATCACCAGTCCAGGTTCAATGCATGATACAGGATGCTCAGGGCTGGTGCACTGGGATGACCTGGAGAGGTGGTATGGGGAGGGAAGTGGGAGGGAGGTTCAGGATGGGGAACATGTGTACACCCGTGGTGGATTCATTTCAATGTATGGCAAAACCAATACAGTATTGTAAAGTAAAATAAAGTAAAAATAAAAATTAAAAAATAAATAAATTAAATAAATAAATTTATATTTTTAAAAAAGAAAGAGACACATGTTCCCCAATATTCATCACAGCACTGTTTACAATAGCTTGGACATGGAGGCAACCTAGATGCCCATCGGCAGACAAATGGATAAAGCTGCGGTGCATATACGCAATGGAATATTACTCAGCTATTAAAAAGAATGCTTTTGAATCCATTCTAATGAGGTGGATGAAACTGTTATACAGAGTGAAGTAAGTCAGAAAGAAAAACACCAGTACAGTATATTAATGCATATATTTGGAATTTAGGAAGATGGTACTGATGACCCTATAGGCAAGACAACAAAAGAGACATCATTTAAAGAACAGACTTTTGGACTCTGTGGGAGAAGGAAAGGATGGGATGATTTGAGAGAATAGCACTGAAACATGTATATTACCATATGTGAAATAGATCACCAGTCCATGTTCGATGCATGAGACAGGGTGCTCAGGACTGGTGCACAGGGGTGACCCTGAGGGATGGGATGGAGAGGGAGGTGGGATGGGGGTTCAGGATAGGGAACACATGTGCACCCGTGAATGATTCATGTTGATGTATGGCAAAAACCACTACAATATTGTAAAGTAATTGGCCTCCAATTCAAATAAATTAATTAATTTTAAAAATATCATTTGAGAAATGTTTCCCCTACTTCTGCTTGTCTAAGTCCTAGCCATCCTTCCATGCATGGTTCAAAAGTCGTCTCTTCTAGGAAGCTTCAACCCAAATTGAAATCCATCTCTTTTTTCTCTGTATGCTCACGATATTTTACTGGGAACCTTTTTATGCCACTTGTTACTGCTTGCTATATGTAGTTAGATGTTTATAAGCTGGTCTCCCCCATATAATTTTGCTTCCCCACAGCCTCTGACAGAGCACTTAGTGTTCAGAGGCTTAGAAAATGTTTGTTTAGTGAATTTATGTTCAGAGAAGGCATTTTAAAAAGGGTTCCACATGGGTTCAGAGAAGGGTAATTCTGAGAAGGGCACAGTGACTCATGTAGGGTTCACCTATCACTGGAGGCTTTAAGGCATTCTAGGGGTGTCTCCATCTCTGCCCTCCCCCCACTAATGCGCCTCTTGATTCTTCACATTCCAGTATTAGAATGACCCTCTTTTGGAACAGGAGACATTTTGGAGGTCTCTGAGAAATGAAAGTAACCTTGAAAGCGGGCACCCAACCTAAAGCACTGATTTTCAAAGGGTAGACTACAAGCCTTCAATGAACTAATGTGGACCCATTTGGGTAATAAAACCAATTAGGTGTGTCCTGATTAGCTTTTTTTTCTTTTAACTGAAGAGAAAGTTTTAGGCTACATGGCAAATATACTTAGCAAATAATAAATAATGCCTAACTACATGGCTATGGTTTTTCCTGTGGTCATGTATGGATGTGAGAGTTGGACTGTGAAGAAGGCTGAGTGCTGAAGAATTGATGCGTTTGAACTATGGTGTTGGAGAAGACTCTTGAGAGTCCCTTGGACTGCAAGGAGATCCAACCAGTCCATTCTGAAGGAGATCAGCCCTGGGATTTCTCTGGAAGGAATGATGCTAAAGCTGAAACTCCAGTACTTTGGCCACCTCATACGAAGAGTTGACTCACTGGAAAAGACTCTGATGCTGGGAGGGACTGGGGGCAGGAGGAGAAGGGGACGACAGAGGATGAGATGGCTGGATGGCATCACTGACTAGAAGGACGTGAGTCTGAGTGAACTCCGGGAGGTGGTGATGGACATGGAGGCCTGGCGTGCTGTGATTCATGGGGTTGCAAAAAGTTGGACACGACTGAGTGACTGAACTGAACTGAACTACATGGCAAATAAATAAATTGTTTGAAAAGTTTGTTTCTATTTTGTACGTTAGTTGTGATGTTGAATATATAGTTTTTAATGTGGGTTCCAGTCAAAAGAGTTTTAAATATGCTTTCCTAAACCAACATTGGCTGAGAGCAAGATAAAGTAACATAATGTATTTACTTTATCTCTCTGGATCCCAGTTTCCTCATCAGAAGAACAAGAATACTAATAGTATCTATATCAAAAAGTTGCTGTGAAGAGTAAACAAGTGAATATACATAAAGTCTTTAGCACAGTTTCTGGCACATGTTAACCCTGATGATAGTGATTAACTGTGGGATGGAGGTAGGGGATAGGGTTGAAAGGATTGCAGTAAAGATCTCTAAGGATGGTAAAAGACCTTGACAGATTTGTTGTTGACCACATGAAGTGACACTCATACATAGTGGGTGCAAATATGATACAAACTATATGTAGTTACACACACACACACACACACACACACACACACACACACACACACACACTTGTACATCCAATAGCCCCACACAAACTATAATCCCTACCAGTAGTGAATCATGCCTGTCACTTTGCTCCTGTGAGGAACCTGAGCCTGTCACAAAATAAAGTGTTTGGGGTCTAATATTCAGGATGGCCAGGAAGAAAAGGGGGCTTAGGATAGGGGGACAGTTGTGTTAAGAGCAATGAAAATATCCTAGTCTCCAAAGCCCAGAGCATGCATTGAAAGAACCTCAGGAAACCCCGAGAGTCAGACAAATGAAATACAGGCAGGCATAAGACCACTTGTTTATTTTCCATCAATCTTTCTTTCCTTTTAGGGTGTGATTCTTTTGTGAGCCTGCTGCTTTGTCTTCTCAGGATGGGTGCTGCTGCTAAGTCACTTCAGCCATATCTGACTCTGTGTGACCCCATAGAGAGCAGCCCACCAGGCTCCCCCATCCCTGGGATTCACCATGCAAGAACACTGGAGTGGGTTGCCATTGCCTTCTCCATCTCAGGATGATTAGGTCTATCTTATATTCTTGGGGAGATGTAAAGAGATATAAGTAGGCAATGGCAGGGAAGAATTCTTGTCATTTATTTTTATTCAAAGAATATTTATTATTGAGTACCTTCTATGTGCTAGGCACTTCCTGTTCCTGGTACTGGGGATATTTTGGTGAATGAAGCAGTCAAAAACTCTTTGATTTCATAGAACTTAAGTTCTAGCAAAAAGAGGCAGATAACAAGGAAAAATAAATAAATAAAATTTATGGTATGCCAGATAGTTAAAACTGCCGTTTGGTGAAAAGGCAGAGAAGAAGATGGGGGTAGCAAACATGCAATTTTTAAAAGGATAGTCAGTGACAATATCACTAAGAAGACATGTGAACTAGACCTGATTGAAGTGAGAAAGCAATGTAGGCATCTGAGGTCAGAGCGTTCCAGGTGAAAGGAATAGCAAGCAAGGCCTAAGACTGGAGTTTGCCTGGTGATTTGGAATAAGAGAGGGAAGGGCAGTGTAACTGGAATGGAGTAAGCAATAAGAGACAATGGTGGGAAATGAGGTCATGGAGGTAATAGGGGCATGAGCATGTAGGGTCTAATAGATTATCGTGAGGATTAGGCTTTTACTCTAAGTGAGGTGGGAGAAAAATGAAGAATGATGAGCGAATAAGTAATATGTGACATGATTTGACTTAAGTTTTAACAAGCTCACTCTGGCTGCTGTGTAAAGAATTGACTCTTGGGGGTTAAAGGACGAAACAGAGAGAACAGAAAGAATAATGCAGTAATAGTGAGAGGTGATGGTGGTTTAGACTAGATTGGTAGCATGAGAGAAATAATCAATTCCACATGGATTTTGAAGGTAGAACCAACTGGGTTTCCTGATTAATTGGATGTGGGATGTGAGAGAAAATTAGTTATCGAGGATTTTGATCTGAGCATCTAGAAGAAAGTAGTTGGGAGTTACTATTTACTGAAGCAGAGAATATTGCAAGAGAAGCAGATATGGGGTTTTATATCAAGAAATCAGTTTGAGACATATTAAGTTTGAAATGCCTATTAGATATTCAAGTGAAAATATTGAATAGGCAGCTAGATGTGTCCAGGCAGGCCGGGCCGGAGATATAAATTTGGAGTCATTAATGTATAAATATTATTTAAAGTTATGAGGCTAGATGAGGAATTCACCAAAGAAGCGATAATGAATGGAGAAGAGAAAAGTTCCAAAGATTGAGCCCTGGGGCCTTCCAACATTTAGAGACTGGGGAAATGAGGAGAAAGGAGCAGAGGAGTCTGAGAAGGAGCAGTCAGTGAGGAAGGAGTGAGACCAGAAGAGTGTCCTGGAAACCAAGGAAGACAGAATTTCAATGATGAAGGAATAGTCAGCTTAGTCAAGTACAGTTGAGAGGGGTTCTTTTAGGGGTTAGTAAGAGGGTTAGCCCCATGGCAAGCTGATATAACAGTGATATGTGTTTTTAGGGAAGGGGAAGGGTTTGCTCCCTAGATAACAGCTTCTTGAGTGGTCTATATAGAGGCAGTGTGACATAAAGATTCTGGTTCAAGAGGCACATGGACCTGGGCTGGACTGGCCAGCAATTCTGTGTGCTTGGTGTGTCATGTGAGACACTTAATACAGAGAGCAGAGCAGCTGTAGCTGTGAACCACATTAGAAACACTGGACTACAAGTAATAGATGTATACGGAGCAGCTACCCATAGGGTACAATTAGAAGCACACTAGAGAGTAGTCTGGAGAAGGCAATGGCACCCCACTCCAGTATTCTTGCCTGGAAAATCCCATGGACAGAGGAGCCTGGTAGGCTGCAGTCCATGGGGTCGCTAAGAGTCAGACACGACTGAGCGACTTCCCTTTCACTTTTCACTTTCATGCATTGGAGAAGGAAATGGCAACCCACTCCAGTGTTCTTGCCTGGAGAATCCCAGAGATGGGGGAGCCTGGTGGGCTGCCGTCTATGGGATCACACAGAGTCAGACCCAACTGAAGCGACTTAGCAGCAGTAGCAGCGGAGAGTAGTCAGAAGCACACTCTCTAAACATTCTCCCATTCCAAGATCAGATTCTAGCCTTTCTTGTTTATTCAGTCAACACTATGTGTGAGACACTGCTCTAAAGTGTGACAGTCGCTCAGTTGTGTCCGACTCTTTGCAACCTCATGGACTATGTATTCCATGGAATTCTCCAGGCCAGAATACTGGAGTGGGTAGACGTTCCCTTCTCCAGAGACACTGTTCTAAGCACTTACAGATAATAACTCAGTGAATCTCCACAACAGCCCTGTGAGGTAAGTTGTATAATTATCCCATTTTTACAGATGAAAAAACGGAGGCAAGGGAGAGCCTATGTGACTAGTTCAGTTGCACACAGTTACTAAGAGACAGATCCAGAATTTCAACTCTGCTGTCTGCAGTGTAAATGTTCTTAACCTTTTCAACCAGGCACTAGCAGAAGTGGGCCAAATCCTGCACAAATGCTATACTGTTTTTGTGTATTCTTGCACATTTTGAAAGAATTGTTCAAAAAAAAGGAAAATCATGCAACAGAGACCTAATGTGGTCCACAAAGTTTAAAATATTTACTATAAGGCCCTTTACAGAAAAATGTTACCATCCCCTGCTCCATACTATAAAAGGGGAAGAGAATACCTCTAATTGGTTTGTGGGTATATCAAATGACATAATATATAGAAAGCAGATGCAGGTGTTCAAAAATAGCAGTTTTTCATGATTAATTTTATATCCTTCTGCTATTAGCTCTCTGCTTCTTTCACTCTTCCCCAGAATAATTCTTGTTAGATTTGATTCATCCCAGTACTCCCCATCTTCCCCACCAACCTTTGCTGAAATGTTACCAGAAATAATTGAGCTAGATGGAAACATCAACCATTTATTATTTGATGTCACCATTGACAGAACACATTAGAAAATTTAAGTTCAGTAGGACTTTCAGTGGCATTAAATTCCTAAATGAGTTGGATGAAGCAAGTAGGTTCTATCTAAGAAAGTTTTGACAACAAATGGTAAATAAGTGACTAAATAATATTTCCAGAGATAGAAAATCAATATACGATGGGTTATGTCTCCTAAAAAACAAAATTTTGAATAAAATATATAGAAAACTTTAAAGAAAGTGATCTTTCATTTAGCTATTACATATAAGGAAAAATTATAGAACATCAGAGCTCAAAGACTCCACAGAAATTCTCTAGTCAAACACTTTCAGAATAAAGATAGGGATGCTGAAGCCCATAGGAAGATACTTACACATAGTAAAACAGAACATCTGGAACTAGCATCCTGTTCTTCAAATGTAGCACTTTTCTCATTAAACTGGTGGTTAAAAACTAGTATCTTGGGGCTAGAATCTGTTTAGTTTGTATCACAAAATTTTAAGAAAATTTGATCCAACATTTAAAAAAAACAATATTGCACAAAAATCTGGATTTCCAAATTCCACTGAACTAAATTTTAAGATCTGGCAAAATAGGTCCACTTCTCCAAATGACCAGGGTTCCAATGGAGCTAAATAGTGGCTGCCTCCTTTAGAAAGGGTTTTGCCATGTTCCTCACCACTTTCAAATGAATTCACTCTGTAATACCGCTCATGTAACTTATCAACTAAACTCCTAGAGGCACTTATGATTTACCTCTCCCTCCTTAAATTTCACAGCATTCTTCCAAACAAGGGATAGACAGTCCCATCCTAGGGTTTCCTGGAGAAAGATGTGCTGAGGAGGCAGAGTCATGGACTCTCAGAGGCTTCTCATTCTTAAGAGTTGTGTTAGGGAAACTAGTTGCTTAACAAAAACCCATTTCCCTTCTTCTTGAGTATGAATGTATCAGGAGTCCTTTGCTACTAAGATTGCCAAATAGGAGGTCAGTGGAAGTTCTTGGGGGGAGCTTTCAGGAAAGCTCCTTAAAACAATGGCAGGTAGCATATGCCATTTTTGTCCTTCCCACTGTTTGTAATACAGATGTGACAGCTTAAGTTCCAGGAGCCAACTTGTGACCTTAAGGATGAAAACCACGTGCTAAGGATGATAGTCACCATACCAGCCCTGAACAGCCTACCTCTAGATCATTTTTACATGATAGAAAAATAAATGTCTATTTTATTTTAGCTACTGTTATATTTCATTTATGTTAACAGCAGCTGAATGTAATTCCTAACACATAAGACAAGCATTGGATTGGCTTTGAGGTAGTAAAGATGAATTCTGGAGGGAACAATATAATTAGGTCTAATCCAAATAACTACCTTATAATTCTAAAATACCTTTAAAAAATATTTCTCTTGGTCCCTTCCTTGTCCCAGGCATTTTATTTCTTTATCATAAATGATACTGTATCATTCTGCCTCTAGTCAATTATTCATATTTGCTCTCCATTAAATAAATGCCTACTTACTTGATTCAGTTCAACAGTCATGTGAGCCTGGGAGTGTGCTAGGCACTGGGGTATATACAATTGAGTGAGACTCCATGCCAATCTGGTTGGGACATCTGCACCATTGTTGGGTAGGTAAATAGGTAAGAGTATTAAACTCTGGAGTTAGACCCCATGGGTTCAAATTCTAACTCTATCACTTCTTAGTTGTGGGACGTTGGGCAATCTAATTAACCTCTGCATGCTTCAGTCTCCTTGTCTGTAAACTGGAAATAGTAATACTCTCTACTTTAAGAGGGTCATTGTGAGGATTCAGTGAAGCTAATAGGAATCAGCGAACTAAAATGGACTGGAATGGGTGAATTTAACTCAGATGACCACTATATCTACTACTGTGGGCAGGAATCTCTTAGAAGAAATGGAATAGCCATCATAATCAACAAAACTATCCAAAATGCAGTACTTGGATGCATTCTCAAAAACTACAGAATGATCTCTGTTTCCAAGGCAAATCATTCAATATCACAGTAATCCAAATCTATGCTTCAACCAGTAGTGCTTATGGAGCTAAAGTTGAACAGTTCTATGAAGACCTACAAGACCTTTTAGAACTAACACCCCAAAAAATATATCCTTTTCATTATAGGGAACTGGAATGCAAAAGTAGGAAGTCAAGAAACACCTGGAATAACAGGCAAATTTGGCCTTGGAATGCAGAATGAAGCAGGGCAAAGACTAATAGAGTTTTGCCAAGAGAACACACTGGTCATAGCAAACACCCTCTTCCAGAGAAGACTCTACACACGGACATCAGCAGATGGTCAACACCAAAATCAGATTGATTATATTCTTTGTAGCCAAAGATGGAGAAGCTCTATACAGTCAGCAAAAACAAGAGCGAGAGCTGACTGTGGCTCAGATCATGAACACCTTATTACCAAATTCAGACTTAAATTGAAGAAAGTAGGGAAAACCACAAGACCATTCAGGTATGATCTAAGTCAAATCCCTTAGGACTATACAGTGGAAGTGAGAAATAGATTTAAGGGACTAGATCTGATAGATAGAGTGCCTGATGAACTATGGACAGAGGTTTGTGACATTGTACAGGAGACAGGGATCAAGAACATACCCATGGAAAAGATATGCAAAAAAGGAAAATGGTTGCCTGGGGAGGCCTTACAAATAGCTGTGAAAAGAAGAGAAGTGAAAAGCAAAGGAGAAAAGGAAAGATATAAGTATTTGAATGCAGAGTTCCAAAGACTAGGAAGGAGAGATAAGAGCGTTCTTCAGTGATCAATGCAAAGAAATAGAGGAAAAGAACAGAATGGGAAAGACTAGAGATCTCTTCAAGAAAATTAAAGATACCAGGGGAGCATTTCATGCAAGGATGGGCTTGATAAAAGACAGAAATGGTATGGACCTAACAGAAGCAGAAGATATTAAGAAGAGGTGGCAAAAATACACAGAAGAACTGTACAAAAAGATCTTCATGACCCAGATGATCATGATGATATGATCACTCACCTAGAGCCAGACATCCTGGAATGTGAAGTCAAGTGGGCCTTAGGAAGCATCACTATGAACAAAGCTAGTGGAGGTGATGAATTCCAGTAGAACTATTTCAAATCCTGAAAGATGATGCTGTGAAAGGGCTGCCCTCAATATGCCAGCAAATTTGGAAAAGTCAGCAGTGGTCACAGGACTGGAAAAGGTCAGTTTTCATTCCAATCCCAAAGAAAGGCAATGCCAAACAATGCTCAAACTACCACACAATTGCACTCATCTCACATGCTAGTAAAGTAATGCTCAAAATTCTCCAAGCCAGGCTTCAGCAATACATGAACCGTGAACTTCCAGATGTTCAAGCTGGTTTTAGAAAAGGCAGAGGAACCAGAGATCAAATTGCCAACATCATGTACCCCAATGTTCATCACAGCACTGTTTATAATAGCCAGGATATGGAAACAACCTAGATGTCCATCAGCAGATGAATGGATAAGAAAGCTGTGGTACATATACACAATGGAGTATTACTCAGCCGTTAAAAAGAATTCATTTGAATCAGTTCTGATGAGATGGATGAAACTGGAGCCAATTATACAGAGTGAAGTAAGCCAGAAAGAAAAACACCAATACAGTATACTAACACATATATATGGAATTTAGGAAGATGGCAATGACGACCCTGTATGCAAGACAGGAATAAAGACACAGATGTGTATAACGAACTTTTGGACTCAGAGGGAGAGGGAGAGGGTGGGATGATTTGGGAGAATGGGAATTCTAACATGTATACTATCATGTAAGAACTGAATTGCCAGTCCATGTCTGACGTAGGGTGCAGCATGCTTGGGGCTGATGCATGGGGATGACCCAGAGAGATGTTGTGGGGAGGGAGGCGGGAGGGGGGGTCATGTTTGGGAACGCATGTAAGAATTAAAGATTTTAAAATTAAAAAAATAATAATAAATAAATACTATGAAAGGTAAAAAAAAAAAAATTGCCAACATCTGCTGGATCATCGAAAAAGGAAGAGAGTTCCAGAAAAACATCTATTTCTGCTTTATTGACTATGCCAAAGCCTTTGGCTGTGTGGATCACAATACACTGTGGAAAATTCTGAATGAGATGGGCATAGCAGACCACCTGACCTGCCTCTTGAGAAACCTGTGTGCGGGTCAGGAAGCAACAGTTAGAACTGGACACAGAACAACAGATTGGTTCTAAATAGGAAAAAGAGTACATCAAGGCTGTATCTAGTCACCTTGCTTACTTAACTTATATGCAGACTACATCATGAGAAATGCTGGGCTGGAAGAAGCACAAGCTGGAATCAAGATTGCCGGGAGAAATATCAATAACCTCAGATATGCAGATGATACCACCCTTATGGCAGAAAGTGAAGAGGAACTAAAAAGCCTCTTGATGAAAGTGAAAGAGGAGAGCGAAAACGTTGGCTTAAAGCTCAGTATTCAGAAAACGAAGATCATGGCATCTGGTCCCATTACTTCATGGGAAATAGATGGGGAAACAGTGGAAACAGTGTTAGACTTTATTTTTGGGGGCTCCAATATCACTGCAGATGTTGATTGTAGCTATGAAATTAAAAGACTCTTACTCCTTCAAAGGAAACTTATGACCAACCTAGATAGCATACTCAAAAGCAGAGACATTACTTTGCCAACAAAGATCTGTCTAGTCAAGGCTATGGTTTTTCCAGTGGTCAGGTATGAGATGTGAGAGTTGGACTGTGAAGAAAACTGAGCGCCGAAGAATTGATGCTTTTGAACTGTGGTGTTGGAGATGACTCTTGAGAGTCCCTTGGACTTCAAGGAGATCCAACCAGTCCACTCTAAAGGATATCAGTCCTGGGTGTTCTTTGGAAGGAATGATGCTAAAGCTGAAACTCCAGTACTTTGGCCTTTGGCCACCTCATGCAAAGAGTTGACTCATTGGAAAAGACTCTGATGCTGGGAGGGACTGGGGGCAGGAGGAGAAGGGGACGACAGAGGATGAGATGCCTGGATGGAACCACCGACTAGGTGGACATGAGTTTGAGTGAACTCTGGGAGTTGTTGATGGATAGGGAGGCCTGGCATGCTGCAACTCATGGAGTTGCAAAGAGTTGGACACGGCTGAGTGACTGAACTGAACTGAACTAAATACATGTAAAGCACTTAGAATAGCGACTGACTCATGAGAAGGAAATGGCAACCCAGTCCGGTACTATTGCCTGGAAAATCCTGTGGATGGAGAAGCTTGATAGACTACAGTCCATGGGGTCGCAAAGAGTCAGACACAACTGAGCAGCTTCATTCACTCACTCACTCACTCATGATGTGGTAAGCAGACTAATTGTGTCCCAAAGATATCTAGTTGGACACGACTGAGAGACTTCACTCACTCGCAATCGTAGATTACAGAACAAAGGAAAAGACAAGGGTTACAGGACAATGGAGAATTAAGATAGAAGATGGAATTAAAGTTCCTAATGACAACTAAAAATGTTGCTCACCATCTAGTTCTACAATAATTATGTCACTAGCCACTACAATCACTGACTTTTAACATAACCTGGAAACAGTTCAGGTTGGAGATCAGGAATTAGGCACTCTGTATTCTGGGAAACTGGAAGAATAGACCTTCTTATTGGTAGATATTTTCAGAACATTTTTTTTTCCATGAACCCAAGTTCTTGCATCCTCCCATGCTTATAAAAGCATACTAAAACCATTAACTAAGACATCTATTCTTCATGACTAACAGCAAACTTCTACCAAATTGTGTGCTTGGTTGCAGGTACTCCTGTCACCAAAATCACATATATGTTGATCTCCCCTCTTACCTCTTTGGAGCAGTTTCTCAAAGCTGTCTCCTCTGCTATAGTCTGCAATAAGTTCTTAAATAAAACTGAAACTCACAGCTCTCATGTTGTGTCTTTTTTTTTTTTTTTCAGTCAACACTTATCAGACACTTTAAAATAGGGAGATTATCCTGGATTATTCTTAAGTGTGGAAGCAGGAGGCAGAAGAGTAGGTGTCAGAATGATGTGATGTGATGTGAAAAAGACTTGACCAGCCAGCGCTGGCTTTGAAGATGGACTGTAGCCTTAAGCTAAAGAATGTCAGCAGTGTCTGGAAGCTGGAAAAAGCAAGAAATGCATTCTCTCTTAAAGTCTCCAAAAAAGAATACATTATCAATTTTAACTAGTGAGACACATTTCAGACTTTTGCTTTCCATAACATTAAGGAAATTAATGTTTGTGTTAAGCCATCAAGTGTGCGGTAATTTGTGCAGTAGCAATAGGAAATGAATACACATAAGTGCCCTATAAATGATAAACACAGAATGAAATAACTCTTAATCCAATTTCATATTTGCCAAAAAAGCAAAGACATTTTTCATTTGATCCCTGCAATTTATCCCTATTTTAGCATTGGGGAAACTGAGTGAAAAATATGTGAGCAGTGAATTAGTGGCAAGGTACTTTCCCCTTACTTGCTACCAGCTGCTGCTGCATGACTAGTTTATGACTTGTCTTTTCAGCTCCAACAGTGGCAATTTTGCAGACAGACTCCCACATCTGCTGTAACTAAAGTGTGGAAATTCGTTGCTAAGCCATATAATTTGTTGCTAGGCTTCCTTCCCCCTCTCAGGCCCCAACACATTTCAGCAACTGGAAGTTAATAATCTGCCAGCAAATTAAATTTGGTGAAAAGATCAGACAGCATGTTAATTGGGAACCAGGTGATCCAAGTTCATCTTGGAGGACTGTGTGACCCTCTACCGACTACATCCCCAGTGTCAGTTGCTGCTTCCCCACCAGATGCATGAATTCCTGGACCTCTGTGAATCTAAAGGAGGCCACATTCATTTATCTGAACTGCTAATGAACATCTTCATCTTTTGCCTGCTTTTCTCTGCCTCAAATGCCCTAAGCTCATGTTTTCCATAGTGTTGTAGTTAAGGGGTGATTATGCATGGTGGAAGTCTTACTGCATAGGGCAGATGTTCTCACTCCTGGCTGTATATGAGAATTGTCCTGGAGCTTTCTAAAGACATAATGCTGAAGTCCTTCACCAGAGATTCTGATTTAATTGGTCTGGGTGGAGTGAGTATTTAAAAAAAAACAACGAATATTAAATATGAGTGTTAAAAAAAAAAAAAAACCTACATAGGTGATTTTCATAGCCAACCAAGAGTGAGAGCCAGTGGAGTAGTGATTCAGACCTGGAGCTCAAAGTCCAGCTCTGCTACTCACTATTTGTGCAGCTCTGGGCATGTTGCCTGACCCTTTGGGGCTATGGCTTCCCCATCTGTGAAACATGGAAGATAATCCCTATAGCATAACACTGTCACAAAGTATTAAATGAATTAGCACATGTAAAGCACTTAGAACAGAATTTATAAGCAATTAGTGTCAGAGTGAAAGAATTATTGATTTGCAGCAGTTAGAACTGTTTCTACCATGCAGTAAGTATTCAACAAATGCCAGCTGTTATTACATCAAGATCTTTAATAGATGCTTATTTTAAACGTGTATTTCAGAACAGATAACTAAAATCAATTTATAATACCAGTATAAAGCTCTTTTTCAGTATCGAACTTTAAAAAAATTGGTTACTTTAAAGTAAACTAATAAGTAAAGTTATCACTGAAAAAGGCAAAACTTCTGCAGTTTAAGAAACACTGCTCTATCCTCTTCCCATGGCCTCTCCTTCTACTAACTTGTTATACCCAATCCTACCTCTTCTTCCAAGTGCAGTATAACATACACGCCACCTTTGTCAGAAAATGTCCCCTCATCTCCACATCTGGAAACATTTGCCTCCTGCTCTGAATTCCCACAGGTTCTTTCTCTTATATGTGTCTCAAACATATCCAACAAAAAACTCTGAATTTTCACTAATTTCCTTCCCTGCCCCCATTTTCCCCATTTCATCAACCAGCAATGCCACCAATCACAAAATTGATGGGGCCAAAAAACTAGTGGCAATATTTTGATTTTTCACTTTCCCTCACACTCCTATCCAGTCTGTCAGCAAAGCTCATCAGTTTTACCTTATAAATATTAATATTTCCAGACTCTGACCATTTCATCAAAACCAACACTCTCTCCCACCTGGATGTTGCAGCAGTCTTGCTCACTGGGCTCCCAGCTCCCTTAGGCCCTCGAGACCATTCTTCTCCTAGAAACCAGAGAGCCATTTAAATCATGTTACTGCCCATCTCAAACATCTCCAGTGGCTTCTGACATAAAATCCAAACAAGGCCTCCAAGGCCCTACAGGAGTTAGTACCAATCTCTCACAAGCCATTCACCTATGGCTCTTCCCTCCCTCCCAGATGTAGCCACTGGGCCTCCTAGAGAGGATTTATCCAAAAGCCAAAGGGGAAAAATTAAAGGAATTTGCTTGGATTTACATTTCAGAAAAAAATTACTCTGGCTGAAGTGTGGAGAGTAGATCTAGAAGGACGGTGAAGGTGAATACATTGAGGAGGTATTGTTGCCATAGGCTTGGGTAGGGGAAAGACTGAAGTTCAAATGCCACCTTCAACACTTAGCTAGCTTTATGACTTTGGGCCCCCGCTCTTGACACTCCTGGCACAGATCTGTTTTGTTTGTAGTTCAGTTCAGTTCAGTTCAGTCGCTCACTCGTGTCCAACTGTTTTTGACTCTATGAATCGCAGCACGCCAGGCCTCCCTGTCCATCACCATCTCCTGGAGTTCACTCAAACTCACGTCCATTGAGTCAGTGATGCCATCCAGCCATCTCATCCTCTGTCGTCCCCTTCTCCTCCTGCCCCCAATCCCTCCCAGCATCAGAGTCTTGACATGGGAAGAAAAAAGAGTCAGTCTTGTATGGAGGCCATATCAATAGTATAGCAACAGACAATAAGCCCAGGCTGAGGGTAGCAAATATACTATCCTTTAACGACCCTCCACAGAGGGGTGAAAGATCTGGAAAATCATGCCTGATTCTGTTCCACTGAAATAAGAGCTGGGGAACTTGGTGCGATCAGGGCTCTTGTTGGCACCTTCTCACGGTGGGAAAAGGTGTTACAGGTTCAGAGGGAAGGGAGTCAGGGGATAATGGACCTGAATTCAAGCTACAGAATCACCTTGGCCAGTATTTGTTGCCCTTCCATTTACCTAGATTTTCCCAGCCTCTACATTTTGTTGGCTTGACTGCAGCCTCAATTGGCTTCTATAAACTCCACCTCAGAACAATAAGATCTTTCATGTAATTTGCCAGGATTAATGCTGGATTTCTCCCCTCAGAGCGACTTGCTGAAATTTCAGTTAATTTATACATACACACACAGAGAGACACACCCCATAGAACTGAAGCTCTGTCACCCATTTCCAATCTCAAAGAATAGAGACCTCTTACCCTTCACCCAGTCAAAGCTACCCTAGTCTGTGACAGTTTTACTCCTAAACTGTCAGTGTCCCCACACATAACAAAGCCCAAAGACCTTGGCCTGGCCTGTAATGGCCTTTCCATCTCTTTATTCTCCCACTTATTTTAAAGGTCAAATTCAAATGCCACTTCCTCTACCTTCTTCTGATCTTTGATGTCCATCAGTACAGTATCTATTCCATTCTGAATAGGGCTGGAACTAAATAGAAGAGCAGAAAGACAGGACAGGAAGGTAGGCACCATTTTCACTACCCTAAAACATCTAATTTCTCCCTTTTGCCAAGTCAAGTTTAACCTGGAATATTCATTAGGTACAAGCTCTGTGCCTAGCACCTTTTAAGAATTCTTTCATTTATCCCTCCCTACAGCCCTAAGAAGTGAGGACTATCATTTGTAACTATCCCCCTAAGTAGAATGCCAGCTCCACAAGGTCAAGATTTCTGTCTGTTATGTTCACTGCTGTATCCCAAGTACCTAAAACAGTGCCTGGATTGCATGTGTTCAATATATATTTGTGAATAACAGGCACCATCTTCTGAGTGAGGAAACTAAAAAAAAAACTAAGGCTTAAGTTTTCTGATTTGGAGAATTTAAGTGATTTGCCCACTGTCACAAGGGTAATATGTAGTAGGATCAAGTGGTAGAATCAAGACTGGAATGAAAACAGACTAGCCTGGGGACCACACTCTTACCCATTACCTAAGAAGTGAAGAGCTATTGCAGTCCTTATAATCACATCATTCATTTTTTCAATAAACTACTTTTCTCTCTGTAGCCAGTAGCAACACACATTTTATCATTTGTTTATGTCATTCACACCCTGGGGCCCATGCTTTTAAGCTGTGGGCAATTCTTCCCCTTGGCATTTGCTACAGTGGTGCTCTTAGGTATTCTAGGCCTCAGATTCTACTTATTTGCATCTCACTATCTGCCCCCTCTTGTCCTTTGGAAAGCTCATTTCCAGTGATGCATTGTTCCACCTTTGAACTCTTGCAAGGAGAAAAGATGGCAAAGATACCTTCTAATTTTAAACTTGAGCCCCTCCTTGGTACCTGTGACCTTGTGTAAGACAGTTCACCTTTCTGATGTCTTCATGTTCATCTCCACTGCTGAGAAGCGGGCAGAAGAAAAGTCTTTGTGTCCAAGTTTAGCAGCAGAGGATGTAAAAATGATTATTTTGTATACCCAGTAACAGCTTGGTGTGTGTGTGTGTGTGTGTGTGTGTGTGTGTGTGTGTGTGTGTGTGTGTGTGCGTGTATTTCATTTCAAAGAGAAGTCAAAAGAAGATTCAAATGAAGTTTAGAATAGAGGTAGGCTAGAAAGTTATCCCTCAATGAATGCTTCTGGGATGTCTGACACAGTAAGTTTTAGATGATAAGCCTCCTTGCCATTAAGGTCACCACATGGGTTTTTCTTTTCTTTTTTTTTTTTTTTTGCCTGTATAAATCGTGTTTTGACCTGTATATTTGGCCTTGTTGTGCTCTGAGCCTCCCCTATCCTACAGCTGAGCAGCTGCTGCAAGGTGGGGGGAGCTCATCCAATCCCTCTTTGTCCCGGGCTTCCCTATCAGCTCACTGGAAGGTGCTTGCTGAAGAGGTTGGTTGGTGAGCTCTAAGCAGCTGATATTCCTAGTCAATAAACTGACCCAATTTAGAAGATTTTTTTTTAAACCTGAGAGGGCTGGGTTTTATGCTGCAATATACAGCAGTGCACAAAGAGACCAGGGCAACAAGCTTCAAGGTTTTTTAAATCATTCAACCAATTGGGCACCTGCTGTGAGCCAGCCATGTAGAATACCATGATGCGGAAGCCTCAGATCTTGCCTTAACACAATTACATTGTATTAGTGTGTGTGGGGAGGGTAATAATGGAGATAATACATTATACAGCTCTGAGACAGGGTAGAATATGTTAAGTGAGTTTGGAGAATTCTAAATAGAGCCTGGAAACTGTATGGACATACAGCTAAAATCTAAATAGGTGAATGTAAGGGGTGGGCATTAAATGGAGCAGGTTCAACACAGGAAAGGCTCAGAAATGGGAAAGCAGCTGCTACTGGTGAATGGAGCCACTGGAAGAACTGTGCTTAAAGACAGTGACTCATATGCCAAGGAGGATGGACCCGAGGGGAGGTGAGATGAGAGGTAGGAAGAACAGCTAGGAGGTTGTGGGGTGAAAAGCAATACCAGCCTTCAATTAGGACAAAGGAGAAGCAAGACAAGACATAAGATATCATAAAACTAGAATCTTCAAGAGCTGACAAATGATTAAAATGGGAAAGGAAGAAAGAGGGAGGAGTCAGAGAAGACTGAGCTTTAACAGCTACATGACTAGGAGAATGGTAGAGCTAATACCAGCAATCACTCAGAAGGAGAGCCAAGTTTAAATGAGATCCTAGTGGTGGTAGCAGGGAAAGCATCTGGATTGAGCTGGAAATGCCTGAGGGACATGTAGATGGACTAGTCCATCAGGCAGTTGACATACAGATCTGAATATCAGTAGGCTTAGTAGTACTGATGGTCTTTGGGGGAATTCATCAGATGATGGGTGTCATGGGTTGAACTGTACCTCCCCCCAAATTGATACATTGAAGTCCTAAACCACAATATCTAAGAATATGCACTTATTTGGAAACAGGGTCACTGTCAATCAGTCAGTTCAGTCGCTCAGTCATGTCCAACTCTTTGTGACCCATGGATGTAGCACACCAGGCTTACCTGTCCATCACCAACTCCCAGAACCTATCCAAATTCATGTCCATTGCATCGGTGATGCCATCCATCCATCTCAACCTCTGTCATCCCCTTCTCCTCCCACCTTCAATCTTTCCCAGCATCAGGGTCTTTTCCAATGAGTCAGTTCTTCGCATCAGGTGGCCAAAGCATTGGAGTTACAGCTTCAGCATCAGTCCTTCCAGTGAATATTCAGGGCTGATTTCCTTTAAGATGGACTGGTTGGATCTCCTTGCAGTCCAAGGACTCTCAAGAGTCTTCTCCAACACCACAGTTCAAAAGCATCAGTTCTTCAGTGCTCAGCTTTCTCTATAGTCCCACTCTCACATCCATACATGACTACTGGAAAACCATAGCCTTGACTAGATGGACTTTGTTGGTAATGTCTCTGCCTTTTAATATGCTGTCTAGTTTTGTCATAACTTTTCTTCCAAGAAGCAAGTGTCTTTTAATTTCATGGGCCACTGTACATTTAATTAATTGATATTAGGTCATACTGTAACAGGGTTGGCCTATACACCAATATGACTGGTGCCCATATATAAAACGGAAATTTAGATTTACACACACACAGGTAGAATGCCATGTAAAGACAAAAGCTAAGATTAGAATAATACAGCAAAAACCAAGGAATGCCAAATATTTCCAGCAAACAAGCAAAAGATAGGAATAAGGCATGAAACAGATTTTCCCTCATAGCCCTCAGAAGGAACCAACCTTGTTAACACTTTGATTTAGAACTTCTAGGTTCCAGAATTGTGAGACAAATTTCTGTTGTTTAAACCACCAAGTTGTGATGCTTTTTTATGGCAGCCTTAGAAAACTAGGCAACTAGGAGTTAAATTCCTAGGAGTGGCTGTGCATGTGTGCTCACTCATTTCATTTGTATCTGACTCTTTGTGACCCTATGGACTGTAGCCCCCCAGGCTCCTCTGTTCATAGGGTTCTCCAGGCAAGAGTCCTGGAGTTGGTTGCCATTCCCTTCTCCAGAGGATATTCCTGACCCAAGGATCAAACTCATGTCTCCTGTGGCTCCTGCATTGCAAGCAGATTCTTTGCCGCTGAGCCACCAGAAAAGGTAGGAGGCTAGCAAGCATGGCTCTCCATGAAGTACTGTTTTGTTCTAATTAAATATCTTGAAGCATTTATTAGTTTCCCAGGAAACAAAATTAATAAAAGATTGCAGAGCAGAAGGATGTGCACTCATCTTCTGGGAGAACACCAAAATCACACCTAGCTGCTGAACAATGATCAAAAGGAGAATGTTGGAACCTACCAAAAAAGGATACCCTGCATCTAAGGGCAAAGGAGAAGCTGCAACAGGACAGTAGGAGGAGTGGTGCAATCATGTTTAAAATCAAACCTCATGCCTGCCAGAGACACTTGGAGGGCTCCACAACAGACTTCCTAACCTGGGTATCCAACAAAGGGATGGGAATCCTCAGGGAATGCAATTTTGAAGGTCATTGGGATTTGATTACAGAATTTCCACAGGACTGGGAAAACAGAGACTCTTGGAGGGCACCCTTGTGTACACCAGGACCCAGGAAAAGGAGCATTGACCCCGCAGAACACTGAGCCCAGATTTACCTGTAAATGAGAATCTCTGGCAGAGGTGAAGGTCAAAAGTGGCCTGCTGCAGGGTCAGGGACAATGACAGCCACAGTCCTGGAAGGCCCAGCATGCTCACATAAGTCCTTTTGGAGGAGGTCACCATTACCCCTACCATAGGGAAGGAACATGGCCCCACTCATCAACAGAAAATTGGGTTAAAGATTTCCTGAGCATGGCCTTACCAACCAGAGCAAGACTAAATTTTCCCCACATCTAGTCCCTCCCATCAGGAAAATTCCACAAGCCTCTTATCCTCATCCTTCAGAAGACAGACAGAATGAAAACCATAATCACAGAAAACTAACCAAAATGATCACATGGACTACAGTCTTGTGTAACTCAACGAAACTATGAGTCATGCCATATAAGGCCACCCAAGATAGATGGGTGTCATGGTGAAGAGTTATGACAAAACTTGGTCCACTGGAGAAAGGGATGGCAAACTCTGGGAGATAATGAAGGACAGGCAAGCCTGACTGCTGTAATTCGTGGAGTCGAAAAGAGTTGGACACATCTGAATGACTAAACAACAACAAGGAAATTCTGAGGAAAGAACAGATTGGGCATAAAGAATGCGAATGCCCAAGGTCAAGGGAAACAAGGTCTGACTAAAAAAATGCTCAGCTCAGTAAGGTTTTTCTTTGATACCATTTATCTCTTTTGTGTTGCATTTGTTCCACTAGCTGCTGATAAGTTCTCAAGTGCCCCTAGCCCATTTTAAAAAGAATTCTGAAAGGCAGACATATTAATTATAAGATTCTGGAACTCAGTGATAACATGTATTGGATATCCACTATGTGTCAAGTGTTTTACACTTTGAATTTTCATGACAGTCCTATTTTCCTTATTTCACAGATAAGGAAACTGAGGCTATGAGAAATGACCTGCCAAAGGCTACAGAGCTTGTAAGTGGCAAAAGTGAAAGGAGACTCTAGGCCTTTACTATCCTAAAACCCTGACTTTTCCCTCACTTTGAGGAAAGAAAATGGATTTCTTGACTGATACAGACTGTGATCAGTTGTGTGATAGCTGCCTGTAGCACTTAATGAGGAAGGGTACATTAAGGCTCATTGAGAGAGAGGGGCCATAACTGATTATTGCTGTCTGGTTTGGACATAGACTGAGCATGGGTGACATATTTACCATCCTATACTACACCATACAATCATCATTGGGTAATGGAAATAGGAAAAGTGATTCTTATTCCTTGTGTTATTTATAAATGTGCTTTGTCATTCCTAGTATGGTCACTTTGCTATTGAGAAAATTAAATATAGGAAATTAGTATATAACATTACATATTTTCAGAATTTCCTGAGTGAACATTTACCCAATACACACTTATGGCATGATGCAACGTGAAATTGCTTTTCCAATAGAAAGCCCTCACCTCCCATCTCCCCTCACCACATGGAGGCCTGATAGATCTTAATAACCATCCAGTAAGCAGGGCAATGGTTGAGAAATTTACATATAAAGGATGAAAGATGGCAATGCATGTGTGCATGTTTGTGTGTGTGTGTGTGTGTGTGTGTGAATCAGATGTTAAAAAAAAAAAATCAGGCCTTGGGAACTAAAAGGATCTGTTGAGTTCTGTCCCAAGCCACAGGTGTGAGGCCTTGTACCAAGGTCACAGAAGCAGAGCTTAGAACCAAGAAGAAAGGTAATTGGGCCCCTTTGTAACCATTGCCAAAAGCCCCTAATCATCACTAACAAGCTTCCTGACTCCAAATCAGGCAAAGATGCCCACTCCAGTAAACACCCTATAGCACCCCAACCAATCACCTAATGCCAACCTTCCAGCAAGGATTTTCTTTATCTTGAGACTATAAAAATTGGCTATTAACTTTTGGAAATTGCTGATTCTCCCTGGTCTGCCAAGAGGTTGGCCCACTGTGCTCTCAGTGCCCAAGTTATCTCTGCTCTTTGTTCTTAATAATCTTCCTTTCTTCTGAAATGCTCTGTGTCTGGAAATATTTTTCCAACCCATGCTTGGACTGCCTCAACATTTGGCAGCCCATTTGGGGGCTCTCAGGGGCTCTACCCCATTCTCCTTTCTTCTTTCTTTTCCTTTTCCTTGAACCCTCTGCCAACAGGCAAGTGGCTGTGCAATCAACTGAGGAACTCTGGTCAGAGTTGCTCTATGGTGTGTTGCAAAGGTCCCACTGCCCACTGTGCCCCAGTAGTTGCCATCCAAGCAGGTGAAGGTTCTCCTTTCTTCTTTTTCCTGCTTTTCCCTTAAGGTGAGGACCAGGCCAATTAAAAGTGTGCAGGCATGGGTCGGGCAGTTAAAAGTCATTAGGGCACCTGCCACTTTAAGATTCCTGCAACAAGATAGGTGGAGGTCACAGAACAGACAGGCTATCAGTATCTTCCCCCAGCAAGACAATGTCCACATGACTTTAGGCACATACTAGTTCAGGCAAAACACTAAGCCCATTCCCCAGACCTTCCCAGCAGTATTATAAGGTGGATTCCACAGCCTGTCTTTTCTGTCTCTTTCACTTTTCCTCCCTTGGTTTGGATGAATTCACAGGAGCCTTAGGACCAGCCTCGGAATCATTCCAAAGAATGCCTTCCATGTTTCAGGGAGTCATAAAAAACTGGGTCACAATTGGTTCCAGGAATCTCTTTTCTATTATTTTTGGTCCTAGGCTACTGACCAGTTCATTTTCACACAGTTTGTGCCTAGGCTTGGGCCTAGCTGCACAGTTTTGTACCACTCTCTGTCACATGCTCAGGGGTCCCCTCTCACTGTTGGACACAATCATGGAGATCATTGACCATTTGTGCCATTAGCTATAAAATACCTTGTCACAAGTGGAAAGTTCACTGGGATACCTGGGACACCTTCTGTGGCTGGTGAGCTCTCTTTACCCCCTTTGTAAGAATGGGCTTGAGTACGTGTTGAGAACCTCCCTCACACTCACCTCTAGGCTATGTTTTCAGGAACTGGAAAAAATCTGACCCTGAAAATCTTAAAGAGACTCAGATTTTTTTGCAACAAATCTTGGAGTCAGTACAAATTGGGGAACAAAGAAAAATGGCTTCTTAACAGCACACTAAATTATAGCATAATCCTCCAAATTGATCTATTTTATCATTCCTTACACTCAAATCTTTATGGCACTCAGTCAGAATCCAGACCTAAGGGACTCATGCTGCATATCTATTTCTGTTGATGCCCTATCCTCATTCCCTTCCATCTCTCTCTTCATCAGATCTGCCAGCCCAGGACTTTCTCCCATAACAATCCCCTTCTAATTCCTCATATCTCTCAGAGCTGGGGTGGAAGGCGGTTGGGGAGGCAAGGCGGGGATGAGAAAAAACCAAGCGTTCCCTGCTCCTGCAAGTTCCCATAATCCTTCAGATTCTTCTGATCAAATGATGACCCCATCTCTCCAAAGGAACAAGCCCTACTAGGACAACATCTTTAGTCAGTCTGCCCCTGTCAGCAGAGCCAATTTGAGCACTATTTGCTCTATAATTTACCTATGATACTATGGCTACAAAAAAGGAGAAATGAAATTTTTGACAAAGGATGGCCATGATACTCTTTAAACCCTGGAGAAAGCTGGTTAAAATGATATATTTTTGAAATCGCAAAAATGGTTCTTTATTCATGTGCAATTAGAAAAATTGGGCTTGTTAAAATGCTTTTTTTTTTTGGAGTTCCAAGGAGAGATAAGAAAGCCTTCCTCAGTGATCAATGCAAAGAAATAGAGGAAAACTACAGAATGGGAAAGACTAGAGATCTCTTCAAGAAAATTAGAGACACCAGGGGAACATTTCATGCAAAGATGGGCTTGATAAAAGACAGAAATGGTATGGACCTAACAGAAGCAGAAGATATTAAGGAGAGGTGGCAAAAATACACAGAAGAACTGTGCAAAAAAACTTCATGACCCAGATAATCACGATGGTGTGATCACTCACCTAGAGCCAGACATCCTGAATGTGAAGTCAAGTGGGCCTTAGAAAGCATCACTACGAACAAAGCTAGTGGAAGTGATGGAATTCCAGTTGAGCTATTTAAAATCCTGAAAGATGATGCTGTGAAAGGGCTGCCCTCAATATGCCAGCAAGTTTGGAAAACTCAGCAGTGGCCACAGAACTGGAAATGTTCAGTTTTCATTCCAATCCCAAAGAAAGGCAATGCCAAAGAATGCTCAAACTACCACTCATCTCACACGCTAGTAAAGTAATGCTCCAAATTCTCCAAACCAGACTTCAGTAATACGTGAACCGTGAACTTCCAGATGTTCAAGCTGGTTTTAGAAAAGGCAGAGGAACCAGAGATCAAACTGCCGACATCTGCTGGATCATCGAAAAGGAAGAGAGTTCCAGAAAAACATCTATTTCTGCTTTATTGACTATGTCAAAGCCTTTGACTGTGTGGATCACAATCAACTGTGGAAAATTCTGAAAGAGATGGGAATACCAGACCACCTGACCTGCCTCTTGAGAAACCTATATGCAGGTCAGGAAGCAACAGTTAGAACTGGACATGGAACAACAGACTGGTTCTAAATAGGAAGAGGAGTACGTCAAGACTGTATCTAGTCACCTGCTTATTTAACTTATATGCAGGATACATCATGAGAAAAGCTAGGCTGGAAGAAGCACAAGCTGGAATCAAGATTGCCGGGAGAAATATCAATAACCTCAGATATGCCGATCACACCACCCTTATGGCAGAAAGTGAAGAGGAACTAAAAGCCTCTTGATGAAAGTGAAAGAGGGGAGCAAAAAAGTTGGCTTAAAGCTCAACATTCAGAAAACTAGAATCATGGCATCTGGTCCCATAACTTCATGGGAAATAGATGGGAAACAGTGTCAGACTTTATTTTGGGAGGCTCCAAAATCAATGCAGATGGTGATTGCAGCCATGTAATTAAAAGACACTTACTCATTTTAAAGAAAGTTATGACCAACTTAGACAGCATACTCAAAAGCAGAGGCAGAGACATTACTTTGCCCACAAAAGTCTGTCTAGTCAAGGCTATGGTTTTCCAGTGATCATGTATGGATGTGAGAGTTGGACTGTGAAGAAAGCTGAGAGCCGAAGAATTGATGCTTTTGAACTGTGGTGTTGAAGAAGACTCTTGAGAGTCCCTTGGACTGCAAGGAGATCCAGCCAGTCCATTCTAAAGGAGATCAGTCCTGGGTGTTCATTGGAAGGACTGATGCTAAAGCTGAAACTCCAATACTTTGGCCACTTCATGCGAAGAGCTGACTCAATGGAAAAGACTCTGATGCTGGGAGGGATTGGGGGCAGGAGGAGAAGGGGACAACAGAGGATGAGATGGCTGGATGACATCATCGACTCGATGGACATGTGTTTGGGTGAACTCCGGGAGTTGGTGATGGACAGGAAGGCCTGGTGTGCTGCAATTCATGGGGTCGCAAAGAGTCGGACACGACTGAGAGACTGAACTGAACTGAACTGAACCCTGGTATAACAGAAATCTGCCTAGACAAAAGCCTGTAGTTAACTCATCATGTTATTAAAATAAACAACCTATTTTGCCTGAGATGTTAGCCTTGGGCAAATTAGTAGAACTTCAAGCCAAGTAAAAGAAAAGGGCAAAGAGACCTTTTAAATCTTAAAGCAGAAAAATGTGACATCTCTGTCTGTCTGGATATATGTATGCCTCAGTGTATGTCTTTGTCTCTGGATAATATTGCTGAGGTTAATTTGTAAATGAGCTCTAATTTAATTGGCCCAAAGAAAAGTAAGTGATTGCAAGTCAAACAACTCCAAATTCAAGAAAAATTTAAACTAAATGAATTTCAGGGTCACATGAACTGGGAAATATTCACTATTAATGTTTGTTTGTGAATCTAATTAATATAGACATATCTTAAGAATTCATTGTGAAGAAACTTTTAAGGAAAGAAAGTGCAAATTAGACAAAAACTTTGTTTACCAATCTACAGCATATTAATATAAATGACAGTTCATGGTTTCTGAAGGAAAGTAGAATGTATGTTTTCAGTAAAAAAGGTATAAGGGATGAAATTACATTTTATTAAGGGAAACAGAAGTAAATGTGGCTTACAGATGGCTGTTCTATGAATGGGCAAATAAAGTGATGAGTAGAGAAAGTGCACAAAGGTTTGTGGGAGGTGAAACCCAAAAAGAGATTTCTGTGCATGGTACAAGTTTCTTAGGATATTAAACTGCCTTTGAAACTTTTTATTATTACTTTAACTAAGTGAATAACTATTGTTTCACAGTGACTATAAGCTGGTACTAGACTGGAATTTGGTTTTCTCTCCCTGTTAAAAGAATAACGTTTTCTTGGAATGCAGCTTCTGATAACAGACTATGTAAATTTCTTTGCCTTTTAGTGATTTATATTTGTTTTTAAAATTTACTGTTCCTGTGATAAAATAAATATTATTTCACAATGATCTATGAAGACTATGGCATGCATAGACAAAGCTCATTCTGCTTCTACAAATATTAACCCCTCACTGTCAGACTTTTACTATCCTGATGTCCTTGAAACATGGCAACAGCCTACTCCTAAGTCAGGCGGAGCAGGCAATGGCAACCCACTCCAGTGTTCTTGCCTGGAGAGTCCTGTGGACAGAGGAGCCTGGTGGGCTGCTCTCCATGGGGTCACATAGAGTTGGGCATAACTGAAGCGACTTAGCATGCATGCATGCATTGGAGAAGGAAATGGCGACCCACTCCAGTATTCTTGCCTGAAGAATCCCAGGGATCAAGGATCCTGGTGGGCTGCTGTCTATGGGGTCACACAGAGTCAGACACAACTGAAGAAACTTAGCAGCAGCAGCAGAAGCAAGTCAGAGGATTTAAAATGGGTAAAAAAATGGCTATAAATTAAACAGCCCGGGCTATGGGAAATCCAAGAAAGTTGCTTGGCTTTTCCTGGCTCCCTGGCAAACCTCTTTTTTTTTTTTTCTTTTTTTCTTTTTTTGCTGGGATAAAGCCTTTCCTGGCTGTAGAGTTAGTTGATACTCTCACCTTAGAGAAAAAATGGTTAAAAATGTGTCTTCCACTTGGGTATACATTCTAAAATCTCTAGCAATTAAGGCACCTACTTCACTGAACAAATCATACAAGCCTTAACAAAAACTTCACAAACTTCTAAAAGCTATCACTGTCACTATCATCCTCAATCATCAGGCAAGGACAATAGGACAAAAATTAATAATGAGGGATGAAACAAACTTTTACATATGATTATAATTTTCATGACTTTTTGTCTGACATATTTACTGGCTTCTAATCTTTGTTTTCAGATATAAAGAAGGTCTTCTTAAGCTACTTACGGTTCAAAACAATTTGGTGATTTATACCTGTGGATAAAATTAAAGCATTTTTCTTTTCTCTCTGCCTTGTCCCTCCAGAAATTTGAGACACCTTGGTTCTGAAAAGCCTTATCAGATAAATAAAAAGACTGTCTTCTGACATATAGAGAAATATCAAATTATTTTGGGGACCTCTAGAGGAAAAAATCCTCACCTAAGCAAAATTTGACGGCAGGCCTATGCATCTATAGTCAATGGACCAAACATATTTTAAACAACAAATTTGTCTTGACTGTGTTTAATAAAAATGGGTGTAACTTCAAAAAAACTATGCTTCACTGTATGTTTAATTCTAGTTTTGTTAATTAAGGTCTATCTTTGCCAAGACTCACTCCCCAGTAGTTCCTTGCGGTTATATTATACTGTTATAAGATTTAGTTGAGTTAATAAGAGGATATTCTAAGTTTGTTTCTGAAGCCTAACTTCATAATCAATCTTTGGATAAGAATCAGATGCTCTATGATCTACAACCAGGAGATTAACAACAGGCTATAGTTATTTAACAGACTAAGTCAGACGATCTGGAATATACTAGGCTGCACCTAATAAAAGTTCTTAAATTCTTATTTGTGACCTTACTATTATTGCTAGTTATATTGTTTTCTATATTGCCTGTTTTTACAAAATTGTTGTCTCTTACATTACCAAATGTGTGACTGAGACTCTAATAAAATGATGATATATAGTTCCATATGAAATCAATGACTGTAATAATGGAAACTCTAGACATAGGAAGAAGCAACAAGAGGGAATATTTTCCTAGGCTGTAAGAGACTTCTAGTAAAATAGATATGGTCCAGAATTTTGCTACTTTCATGGCCTAGTCCAATAAAGGCATATTAAGTGACCCATCAGAGAAATCACTAAAGTTGGGAATGAGCAATCCTAGCACCATGGCACAAAATGATTATAAAATGCCACCAAATCAATGATCAAATTTATGGCCATGAATGGGTCCTGCCAACTGGAAACTGGCACTTGCTACATCTACAAAGATTAAATCAGGACTCACTGTAACTGCTGACCTTCAACACTTCTTGAAAGCAGTTCAAGGTGGGAATAAAAAAATGAGGCACTGTGTTCTCTGGGAAAAATTGACAGGATAGGCCTTCAGGTAGATATTTTCGAAGTAAAGATTTTCATGAGCCCCAATTCTTGCACGTTCTCATATCTAGTGAAACACCAGTACCATGGGCCAATGTCTGGTCCTGTTTCTCCTGGCTAGCCTCCCTTCCAGGCTCCTTAGCAGCCTTTCTATTTCCTTTGGGCCATGTACCTTTTTGTTAAGTTTGTGTCTTCTAGAACACAACAAATCTCCAGATGCTGTTACAACAAAGATATCAGCCAGTTAACACACAGACTATACTGGAACCAGCCACCTTGTCATCCTTTAGACTCTCATCTCCCTCTGTAAATGCACTCTGACAGAGAGTGAGCATTGGGACCCAGGACCCACAATGCCCCTGTCTAGCCTGAAGAAGCCAGAATTATATTTGCCCCTTACTCCAGTGACCTAGGTCCCCATGTCCCAAGATGGAGATGGGCAGGTAGTTAGACATGAGTAGGGTGTTAAGGGGCCAAAGATTTGGCCCATTGATAAGAAGAGAGGAGAGCCTTGTCCAAGACCACAGGTGTAAGACCTTGTACCAAGGCCACAGAAGCAGAGCCCAGAACCAAGGTCACTTCCAAAGTTAACTGAGCCCCTTTGTAACCATTGCCAAAAGCCCCTGATCATCACTAACAAGATTCTTGACTTCGCATTAGGCAAAGATGCCCACTCCAGTAAACACCTTATAGCACCCCAATCAATCACTAATGCCAATCTTTCAGCAAGAATTTTCTTTGTTTTGAGGGTATAAAAATTGGTTATTAACTTACAAAAACTGTCGACTCTCCCTGGTCTGTCAGTTGTCGATGGCCTGCTGTGCCCGTGGTGCTCACTTTATCTCTGCTCTTTGTTCTTAATAAACTCCTTCCCTTCTGAAATGCTCTGTGTCTGGAAATTTTTTTTCCAATCCACACTCAGACTGCCTCAACAAGAACTAGGCTAGGCTCAAAAACAGTCAAACTGATAATCACCACCTTGTATTTAATTGAAGCTGACAGTGTACAGGACTGGAGCAGACAGCATCCTACAAGGGGTGATTTATAAGACCAATTCTCCTGAATTTCACCCACACCACCACCGCCAACAACTTGTTAGAATTGTTATTAGAATCTATCCACTATTAGAATATTAGAATCTATCCATTATTAGAATCTATCCAAAGGATAATCACTGTCTCAAAATGATCCCAGGGAATGAAAGTATATGCCTGAGTAGAAAAGCCTGATACTGGAGATATGACTCCTTAGAAAAAAATGTGCAAAGGGTTTGTCTCTGACATTGTCTCCACTCAGCTGATACACGTAAGGGGTGATCCCTCTGAAGGAGCATTTACATTTTCTAAGGGTAGTAAAGACCTAAAAAGTGCCCTCAAGGCACCCCAAAGAAACTATGTGACAGTTGATTCTAAGACCAAGTGAAATGTAGGGGGTTGAAGGGATCTTTGACTCTATTATTTTAGCAAAAGAGGAACATGATTGAGAAGCAGAAAATGGGAGTTCTAGTCCTGGCTGAGCAACAAACTCACTTTGTAACTTCAGAGAAGTCACTTAACTCCACAGGGCCTGTAAATTGGCTCTGAATATTTACTCTTCCCATCTCACTGAGGCATCTTGGTGAACTTAGAAGAAATAAAATTGGATGGTGTTAAAGGTTATCTTCATCAAGCTTTGGTACAGTTAAATTTCTATTCATACTGTGAGAAGCATTCCAGGATTGTATCAACCCCCTTCCCAGAACTCATTTTGTCTTTTGCCCCTCCCTCACCCTCTCTCCACATTCCCTCTTCTTCTCTCCTCTCTTTTCTTCTTCCTCCTCCTCTTCTCCCTTCTCTCTCTCTTATATGCACTGTCCCTAGGATGATACCACACATATTCTTAGCTGTTTACAGACAGCTGTTCTTCCTATGCCCTGACTTCCACTTTCTCCCCAGGTTCAACATCCCTTGACCCTTTTCTTCTTTTCCCTTTTCATTCCTCATCTACAGTTTCAGTCTTATGGGAATTTAGGCAAGTGATTTTAACTTGCAATGACTTTCTAGCTTATACTCACAGTTCTTCCAGATACTGGAGGACCCACAGCCCCTCCAGTCTAGATACCCTTCAATGAAGACTCGGCAGAAATAAGGTCTGGCAGACCTGCTGACAGCAATCTCCAATATGAGGGACATTGTCAAATGTCCTTGTTTTCCTTATCAATGTGCTATGGTCCTGTTACTTAAGCATTTAGTTCAATCTTCCTTTCTTCCTTTCTTTCTTTCCCTCTCTCTCTTTCTTTCTTTTCCTCTTAGGAAGAGCACTGGGTTGGGAGTCAGAAGACTGCTTGCTAATGCCTGGCTCTCTGCCTTTCATTAAAATGTCTGCCCCAGAAACTCTCACATTTGATAACTTTCCCTACTTCCTCCTTTCTTTCTTGTCAAATGAGTGATTGGTGCATTTCATTCTTCACCTTTCCTTACATTGAGTAATGATCCATATCACATGCTCAGAGTACTCAGGAAAATAAAACACAAACTCTGACCTTGAGGATATATTTATGTACTTGAACAAACATTTTTGACCTTAAAGACAAAGTTCCTGAGCTTAAGGAGCAACCAATGTGATAGGAGAGGCTAAGGATCTGTGTTCTGAAGGACATCACACCAAACTTGAAGTTAAAAACTTTGTCTGCATTTCTCCACTCTGTCATTTACAGTCTGTGTGTTGTTTGATTATTCATTTTAACCTCTTTGAGCCTCAGTTTATTCATTTAGAAAACAGTATTAACAGTATTAACAGTCTACAGTATAACCCACCAATGTTGTTGTGAGGCTTACATAAATTCAATCATGTTGCTAAACATTTTAAACCAGGGATTCTCAGTACAGGCTGTACATCTTTGAATCACCTGGGAGGATTTTAAAAATCCCCAGGCCCAACCCCAGACCAGTGATATCAGAACCTCTAGGTGTGGAAACCAGACATAAGTAGTTTATAAAGATCCTTAGTTGATTTCAGGTGCAGCCGAGATTGAACCACTTGGTTAAACATCAAGCATCTATGAATAATACCATCCCCACTGACTGAGCAGTAGATGAAGTGGCAGGTGTGTATCTGGCAATCTCTCTTAAAGATATATCATTAAGATATCACATGTAAGCAATGACAACATGTGGAGATGTCATAAGACCTATACAAATAAAAATTATCTAGAACATAAAGAAAGAAATTGTTGATTCCAACTGAGGAGTCAAGAAAATCTTCAGGGAAGAGGTAGCATTTCAGTTGGACATAGAAGCATGATAGAATTCACGAAACAGAAACAGGAGATAATAGGGAATGGTTAGTTCAGGCAGAAGAAATGTCAAAATCAAAGCCTAAACTATGTGCCAGATATTGTTTTAAGTGCCTAACATATGCCTAACTCTTACAGCAATAAAATATATCCTTTTACACTTGAGTAAACAGACCTGAGAAGTTAATTTAGGGTCACAGACCCAGGAAGTAGCCAAACTGAATAGTTGATTAAGCAGGCAGTCCATACTCTGATCATAATGTTCTACAGTTGCTCTAACATGAGCAGTGCTCTGTCTTGTGAAGATTAAGGACTAGATGATGATGATGAGAGGGATGAGAGATGAGGCAGAGAAATAACTAAGTAGAATCATCAGCCTAGGATATAATGGAGGTCTGAACCATAATACTAAGTATTTGATTTATTTTTTATGGCTTGGAGGTGTTTGTCCTTTCTGCAAAGGAAAGGAAAAGAAAATGAGTTTGTGCTTCATTAGGAAGGGTTTGAGTTAACTCTAAGAAAAGAATGCCCAGTAGTGAAGGTTGTTAAAAAAAAGGGAAACAGAACTGGAGGGAAGGAAATTGGAGGAATCTCTTAGGAAAGGTAGGGGATGAAGATGACCTCCTAAGGTCTGTCAAAGAATTTTCAGATCACCTAAGCTCAATTAATAGCCCACTTTGGCCCTTGAAACATGATAGAAATCTAAGATTGACAGAAATCAATAGATAAACCAATCTTTGCGATCAGAATCTGAACTTACCAATCAATCACTAGGTAATCTCCAGGCAGAAAGGATGTTTTTAGGAAGGCTGAGAATGCTCTTCTTCCCTTCTATCAATACAAAGAGCAAGAGCACCAAAGGCCAACCTCTTCCTTCAGGGTGATTTCCCAGAATTCTCCTCCATACTTTCTCTTACCTCCTATCTTCTCTTTCTTCTAGACTCCATTGGCAGTGAGCCCAGGATGCTCCTCCTAGGAGACAAGGCACTCTCTCACCCTTTCAGTTCCACCAATTCATACACATACCCCTCCTGTTTTAAGCCAAATGATTCCTTTCCTTTCCTATCTTGTAGGAGCTACCTTGCCCACCTTATTTGAAATTTTCTAAGACAAGTGAGGACACTCATCCCTGCCTTTTATTCCAAATGAGGCTTTTCTAAACTTTGGTATAGGAATACTGGGCTATAGTTGGAGCCAGAGACCCCTAGGACTCTAAGGAGAAATTCTTCTTGAAACAGAAAAAGTAGCCAGTTCTTCCCACTGGTCTTCCTGACCTGTTCATTAAATACTTCCTCCAGGGGCCTAGTAGGATGTAGTATAGGGCAAAGAGTACTGGCTAGGGAGTCAGAAGATCTGGCCTTGATAGATTTCCCAGCCCCTGTTAGCTTTGCCCTTGTCTGAATCTGCATCTCCCATCTGTAAAGAAATAAGACAATAATATAAAAATAGAGAGCCACTGACCATTAAGTGCTTCTGAATGTGATGACATTTAACTGCTTGTGAAACAATCTTGCCAAAAAATGAATCTGAATCTGATCAAGGCCTCTAGATGTCTCTTATTTGCAGGAAATAGAATAGTGGGGAACATTGAAGTCTACCACAAAGATGTGGTCAGTGAAACACAGACCAGGTAGGGGAGAGCACTATAGGACAAATCAAGCAGTTCAGGCTTGTTCAATAAATACACTGAGAGAAAGAGAAGGAGGGATGGAGAGAAAGAGAAAGAGAATATAAATTCAACAGAAACTTATCAGACATGTCAGTCATTTTTTAATATATGGACTTATTAGGATCTGTATGGGAATACAACTGTTTAAAAATAACATTTGTGAGATATCAAGGAAATCTGGACATTGATTGAATACTAGATGCTATTAAGGGATTATTCTTAGTATATTTCTAGGTTTGATAATGGTATTAGTTATAATGTTTAGAATCCTTGTAATTTAGAGAGATATGATGTCCAAGATTTGCTTCAAAATAATAAAGAGAATTTTGGTGAAGGATGAGATGAAGGAACAGATAAATTACTAATTGCAAAAGCCATATAATGGGTATAGGGGGGTCATTATACTGTTTTCTCTACTTTTATAGATGTTTCAAAGTTCTCATAATAAATGAAAATGTTTTTAAAAAGGGGAGTATAGGTTAGTGCAATCATTTTAAGGAGCCTTGGTACTGCAGTAGTAAAGAATCTACTTGTCAATGCAGAAGACATAGGCGACATGGGTTGAATCCTGGGTCAGGAAGATCTTCTGGAGAAGGAAATGGCAACCTGCTCCAGTATTCTTACCTGGAGAATCTCATGGACAGAGCAGCCTAGTGGGCTACAATTCATGGGGTCGCAAAGAGTCAGATATGACTGAGTGACTGAACAGAGCAGAGAGAGTTCTGAGGGCACACCTTGGAGACTACTGTTAGGTGAAATAATGCATATATCAAGGTGGGGGCATTTAAAACCCTTCCATGCTTTAACCTCAGCAATGCTATTTTGGTATATTTTTTGTATACCTTAACATTCTATAGCAACCCAGGCCTACTTGAGTTTGGCTTAAGGATAGACCAAGCCACTTACATTTTAGACTGATGGAGATCTACTTTTGAACACATATAAAAGCAGAGAAATAGTACAAAGAGTGGATTTCCCAGCCCCTAGCCTTAGACTGTTTCATGGCTTGGGAGCCCCTGACACTGTTGTGACTTGAATAATTTGTCTCCAGGACTTTTACCCTAGTACTAGGAACAGACTGTAGTGTAAGATATATAATTTTTTTTTAGTTTGCCTCAGAGAGCTGTCCCTCCTTGCCAGGCCTTCCTTTATACCTCACTAAATAAGGTACACCACACCTCCAACCCAAATAACTTATACCACAGAGGCCTATATCCCCCACCTCGCACCCCTGGTAGTTGCCCAGGTCCAATCATCACAGTGGTATTTACAATGTTTTTCACATGTAGTAAAATAAAAAGCTTTAATTTCTAAGAATAAGAGAGCTGGAAAAACTTTGGGGAAGTTCAGGGGTCATAGTTTTATACAAGGCCTTCCCTGACTGGGTAACAAAGGACTGGGAGACTTGGAGTGCACTCTTCTGTGAACTCCACCAAATAAATTCACCATATTGTTAAATATGGGTCTCTTGGCCACAAGGGTACAGCTGTGGATCCTAAACTGGGAGAACTTTTAGGAGACTGGGTAGGGCAGAAAGCCTCTCAGAGAGCGGGACTCTGTTAGAGTATCTCTCTCATTTGTCAACTTCACAGTCTTCTCCTATCCTATTACAGCCATAAATCAGAAACAGAAACAGCTCTGAGAATTCTATAATTCCTAAAGGAGCAGCTTCAGTAATTTTCTGGTTCCTGAGAGTCAGGAAATCATAAAGGAGACAGGATGCTGGGTGATTCCTGTCCACAAACTGTCTCTGAACTATACCCCAACTTTCTGAGAAACAAATCCTTGCCTATGGTGAATTATGTGGCTTTTATCCCTGCTTCCAACCCTAGATCTGGGCTTCATGCATCAATCTTCTATAAAATCCAACAAGCATGGTGCCATCTTTAGAACAAAAAGTTTTCACCTTTTTTAGTTTTGCTGAATGTCTAGTTAGTAGGTATATCTCCCTACTCATTCCTATCCCAGTCCCTTCTTATTCCCAGGACTAGATGCTTTCCAAACAGATTGGGTTGGGAGAGCCTGACAGGGCAACACCCCAGTGTGTCAGGATATAATAAGATGAGAGGTTCTGTTTTTCAGTCCTTGGGGCTCTTTTTCAAGCCCTCTCCTATCTCATCTGGTAGAGGCAAAGGAGTACAAAATCCAGCCCACCTCCAAGTGTCAGATACTCAGGCTCCTGTGCAGAAGGAATATCTTTTGCCAGCTTCCCTCCTTCCTGGGACCCATGCAGCTGCTGGGACTTTCTGGATACAGAGTCCACTTTCCGGGTAAATAAAATCCACAAATAATCTAAAACCTTCAGCTACTACTGTATTATTGGAACCCTCTCTCCAACTAAAATTTTTGGTTATGGAAATTTTCAAACTCATACATGCACATAAATAGAGTCATATAATGAATCCCTATGTATCTATCACTCAGCTTCAATAGTTAGCAAACCAGTCACTCTTATTTCATCCAAATCCTTCCGACACACATTCTTTCCAGAATATTGTAAAGCAAAACCCAAATATACCATCATATCATTTTATTCATAAATAATTCAGACTATATTTTTAATATATTTTTTGTATAATCAGAGATGAATGAAAGATACAGAAGGCCCCTTTACAGATTCAGCAGTTTTGCTTTCACTTCTGCCTCTGATACACACTCTAATTTTGGAAAAGTTTCTTTCTGTAGACCTAAATTTTCTCATCTGTATAATGGTGTAGGAGAGGTAGAGTGGTGTGTATGTGTTAGGAATAGTGGTGCACCAAATTAGTGTTTCTCAAGCTTTAAAGTACATATGACCTCCCTGTTAAAATGGAAATTTTGACTTAATAGGTCTGAAGTGGAGTCTGGGGTTCTATATTTCTAATAAATTCCCAGGTCCATTGAGTAACAAGGTTGACTTATCTCAGAGACCTCCCAGTTCTGCAATTGCACAAGTCCAAAATTCCTGATAATTTTATCTATTTCTCTATCCCCAGATGGGAGGCATGCTTTAATATGCCCCAGACAAAGTGCTCCAATTTTAAAATCTTCAAGGGAAGGTTTTTGTATACCCCTAATCATTAGTTTCAAGCATTGATATCCTGAAATCAGCTAGTACTAGCTTTCAAGAACTGATTGTCAATTTCTCAGGATCTTTGCAAGTTGTTAAACGTAGCCATCATTTAAAATTGAATTAATATCCATGTTCATAGCAGCATTATGCACAATAGCTAAGAGGTGGAAGCAACTCAAACATTTATGAATGAATGAATAAACAAGCTTTGTTATATTCATACAATGGAATATTATTAAGCCTTTAAAAAGGGAAATACATTCTACATATGCTATAACATGTCTGTAAGGACATTGTGCCAAGTAAAATGTGCTTCCCAGGTGGTGCAGTGGTAAAGAATCTGCCTGCAGGTGATGCAAGAGGTGCGAGTTTGATCCCTGGGTAAAGACGATCAGCTGGAGCAGGAAATGGCAACCTGCTCCAGTAATCTTGCCTGGAAAAATTCCATGGACAGAGGAGCCTGGTGGGGCTACAGTCAATGGGAATGCAGAGTCAGACACGACTGAGCACACACACATGCCAAATAAAATAAGCCAGTCACAAAAAGATAAACACTGCATGTAAGATTTTACCTACATTGGTATCCAAAGTAATCAAATTTGAAACAAAAAGTTAAATGGTGGTTGCTAGTGGCTGGCAGAGGAGGAATTAGAAAGTTGGATAATCAGACTAAAGTTTCAGTTCAAGATGAAAAAGTCCCGAAGATCTGTTTCACAACAATGTGAATATACTTAATCCTGTGTTTTTTTATCATGATTCAAAATGAAAAATAAAATGTAATTAGATTATATAAACCTGGAGTTAAATAAATGATATTATAAACAAGGTAATAAGTACTCAAAAGTCATCACTTCTAAGAATTTTTTTTACCATATTTCACTATTTATGTATAATATTATTGCTACATTATACACATATATAATATATAATTAATATCTCTACTATAGTATATGCATCATAGAAATACTACATAATATACTCTTCTGCACATCTCTTCCTAAATTCGCATTTAATGACATGGAGTTGGTAGTCTGAAATCGGTGAATGCTACAAATTAGGTCTCACTCGTCCTACCCTCTATCCCAATGGAGGGCTGGTTGTTAAACGTCTACCAACAGACCACTGGTTCTAGGGCCTAGCAAACCTTCATTATCAGTAATTCCTTCCACTAGAACTACCCCCAAATACCTACTTTTTTATTTCAGTATTTCTTTTCCAGTATTGAGGAAGACATCAAGTATCAGGTAAAGAATCGCACTAAATAAGCCTCCCAGCTACTGTACAGACAGGAAGTATGGAAGAAGTTTCAGTTCAGTTCAGTTCAGTCCCTCAGTCCTGTCCAACTCTTTGTGACACCATGGACTGCAGCACGCCAGGTCTCCTTGTCCATTGCAAACTCTTGGAGTTTACTCAAACTCATGTCCATTGAGTTGGTAATGCCATCCAACCATCTCATCCTCTACCATCCCCTTCTCCCCGAGCCTTCAATCTTTCCCAGCATCAAGGTCTTTAAAAATGAGTCAGTTCTTCACAGCAGGTGGCCAAAGTATTGGAGCTTCATCTTTAGCATCAGTCTTTCCAATGAATATTCAGGACTGATTTCCTTTAGGAAGGACTGGTTGGATCTCTTTGCAGTCCAAGGGACTCTCAAGAGTCTTCTCCAAAGACAAAGTTCCAAAAGCATCAATTCTTCGGCACTCAGGTTTCTTCACAGTTCAACTCTCACATCCATATGTGACTACTGGAAAAACCATAGGTTTGACTAGATGCACCTTTGTTGGCAAAGTAATGTCTCTACATTTTAATATGCTATCTAGGTTGGTCATAACTTTTCTTCCAAGGAGTAGGTGTCTTTTAATTTCATGGCTACAGTCACCATCTGCAGTGATTTTGGAGCCAAAAATACATAAATAAATAAATAGTCTGTCACTGTTTCCATTGTTCCCAATCTATTTGCCATGAAGTGATGAGACCAGATGCCATGATCTTAGTTTTCTGAATGTTGAGTTTTAAGCCAACTTTTTCACTCTCCTCTTTCACTTTCATCAAGAGGCTCTTTAGTTCTTCTTTGCTTTCTGCCATAAGGGTGGTGTCATCTACATACCTGAGGTTATTGATATTTCTCCTGGCAATCTTGATTTCAGCTTGTGCTTCATCCAGCCCAGTGATTCTCATGATTCACTCTGCATATAAGTTAAATAAGCAGAGTGACAGTATACAGCCTTAACGTACTCCTTTTCCTATTTGGAACCAGTCTGTTGTTCCATGTCCAGTTCTAACTGCTGCTTCCTGATCTGCATACAGATTTCTCAAGAGGCAGATTAGGTGGTCTGGTATTCCCATCTCTTTCAGAATTTTCCACAGTTTCTTGTGGTCCACACAGTCAAAGGCTTTGGCATAATCAATAAAGCAGAAGCAGATGTTTTTCTAGAACTCTCTTGCTTTTTCGATGATCCAACAGATGTTGGCAATTTGATCTCTGCTTTCTCTTCTTTTTCTAAATCGAGCTTGAACATCTAGAATATTACAGATCATGTCCTGTTGAAGCCTGGCTTGGAGAATTTTGAACATTTTACTAAGGTAACTAGCGTGTGAGATGAGTGAAATTGTGCAGTACTTTGAGCATTATTTGGCATTGCCTTTCTTTAGGATTGGAATGAAAATTGACATTTTCCAGTCCTGTGGCCACTGCTGAGTTTTCCAAATTTGCTGGCATATCGAGTATGGCACTTTCACAGCATCATCTTTTAGGATTTGAAATAGCTCAACTGGAATTCCATCACTTCCACTAGCTTTGTTTGTAGTGATGCTTCCTAAGGCACACTTGACTTTGCATTCCAGGATGTCTGGCTCTAGGTTGGTGATCACACCATCATGATTATCTGGGTTGGGAAGATCTTTTTTGTATAGTTCTTCTGTGTATTCTTGCCACCTCTTCTTAATATCTTCCACTTCTGTTAGGTGCATAACATTTCTGTCCTTTATTGTGCCCATCTTTGTATGAAATATTCCCTTGGTATCTCTAATTTTCTTGATCTCTAGTCTTTGCAATTCTATTGTTTTCCTCTATTTCCTTGCATTGATCACCGAGGAAGGCTTTCTTATCTCTCCTTGCTATTCTTTGGAACTCTGCATTTAAATGGGTATATCTTTCCTTTTCTTCTTTGCCTTTCACTTCTCTTCTATTCACAACTATTTTGAAGGCCTCCTCAGACAACCATTTTGCCTTTTTGCACTTATGTTCCTTGGCGATGGTCCTGATCCCTGCCTGCTGTACAATGTCACGAAACTCTGTCCATAGTTCTTCAGGCACTTTATCAGGTGTAATCCCTTGAATCTGTCACTTCTACAGTATAATTGTAAGGGATGTGATTTAGGTCACACCTGAATGGTCTATTGGTTTTCCCTACTTTCTTCAATTTAAGTCTGAATTTGGCAATAAGGAGTTCATGGTCTGTGCCACAGTCAGCTCCCAGTCTTGTTTTTGCTGACTGTTTACAACTTCTTCATCACTGGCTGCAAAGAATATAATCAATCTGATTTCAGTATTGGTCATCTGGTGATATCCATGTGTAGAGTCTTCTCTTGGGTTATTGGTTCAGAACTACTCATTATGCAATAAATATTAATTGTAGAGTATCTTTATGAGCTAGACTCTGAAACACTTGTTAAGAATTTAGATAATCCAGGCATGATATAATTTACCTCTGACCAATAATATGGAATTGGCCAAATTTTTTTTGAGACTTCTATGAAACCATTTTCTGCAAAGGTGGTTTCATCTTTGCTTGCAAAGAAGGGCACTGGATCAAGAGACTAGGGATAATTAGGGGGTTTAATGGAACAGTGGGATATTAAGCAAATGATTTCACCTCTCTGTGCCTCAGTTTCCTCATGTGTAACATGGAGGTAGCAGTATAATTATCACTGTGATAGCTGATGCTACATAATCTCATGTATGTGCCAGGCACTGTTCTAAATTCTTTACATATATTCCCTCATTTAATCTTCACAACAATGCTAGGAAGTAATTTCTATTCATTTTACTGATGAGGAAACTGAGGCACAGACAGAGGAAATAGTGTGCCCAAGGCTGGATGAATCACAAACTGGAATCAAGATTGCTGGGAGAAATATCAATAACCTCAGATATGCAGATGACACCACCCTTATGGCAGAAAGTGAAGAACTAAAGAGTCTCTTGATGAAGGTGAAAGAGGAGAGTGAAAAAGCTGGATTAAAACTCAACATTCAAAAAACGAAGTTCATGGCATCTGGTCCCATCACTTCATGGCAAATAGATGGGGAAACAATGGAAACAGTGACAGACCTTATTTATTTATTTATTTGTTTTTGGCTCCAAAATCACTGCAGATGGTGACTGCAGCCATGAAATTAAAAGATGCTTGTTCCTTGGAAGAAAAGCTATGACAAACTTAAACAGTATATTAAAAAGCAGACAACACTTTGCTGACAAAGGTCTGTCCAGTCAAAGCTATGGTTTTTCCAGTAGTCATGTACAGATGTGAGAGAGTTGGACAATAAAAAAGGCTGAGCACTGAATAATTGATACCTTTGAACTTTGATGCTGGAGAAGACTCTTGAGAGCCACTTGGACAGCAAGGATATCAAGCCAACCAATCCTAAAGGAAATCAGTCCTTAAAATTCATTGGGAGGACTGATGCTGAAGCTAAAGTTCCAATACTTTGGCCACCTGATGGGAAGAACTGACATTGGAAAAGACCTTGATGCTAGGAATGATTGAAGGCAGGAAGAGAAGAGGACAATAGAGGATGAAATGGTTGGATGGCATCACAGACTCAATAGACATGAGTTTGAGCAAACTCCAGGAAATAGAGAAGGACAGGGAAGCCTGGCATACTGCAGTCCATGGGGTCACAAACAGTCGGACACAACTGAGCAACTGAACAGCAATTAAAGCAACAACAAGGTTACAACAGTCAGTTAGTAAGTGAATGGCGTTTAGTAGATGACCTCCTAGTTCAGAGCCATTCAATTCTATTCTGTAAAGCCATTTCCAGTTTGAATCTGGAAGCCCTGCTTAGGCCTCAAGGCCATACCTGAGAGAGTCAGTTCTTAGGTATGTTGATAAGAAGTCCGGGGTGCACAAGGAGGAGAAAGGGACCTGGGGCTTTCAAGGAGTGGATAAGGGTCTGAGGTTCTCAAAGAGGAGAAAAAGACAAACATGTTTTCTACATTCCTTAGTCTCAGTCACATAATTTTTTTTTTTCCGCTTAAAGCCCAGAACTAATCATTACACAACAAAAAACCCATCTTAAACTCTGTACTAAGGATTATATAACAACAAAGTATCCTGCTTGAGGACATGTTTCTCCTATTTAAGAACCTGCTGACTAATTCTTTTATCTTAAAATATATATTGACGGAATGGGTCTGGTTTGGTTAAGTTCATTTCTATCGCTTAGTCATGTCTGACTCTTTGCGACCCCATGGACTGCAGCACATCATGCTTCCCTGTCCATCACCAACTCCCAGGGCTTGCTCAAACTCATGTCCATCGACACAGAAATGCCATCCAATGATCTCATCCTTTGTTGTTACCTTCTCCTCCTGCTTTCAGTTTTTCCTAACATCAGGGTCTTTTCCAATGACTCAGTTCTTCGCATCAGGTGGCCAAAAAAATTGGAGTTTCAGCTTTAGCACCAATCCTTCCAATGAATAGTCATGACTGATTTCCTTTAGGATTGACTGGTTTGATCTCCTTGCAGTCTAAGGGACTCTCAAGAGTCTTCTCCAACACCACAGTTCAAAAGCATCAATTCTTCATTTTTCAGGTTTCCTTATGGCTCAACTCTAATATCCATACATGAATACTGGAAAAGCCATAGCTTTGATTAGAGGGACATTTGTTGGCAAAGTAATGTCTGTGCTTTTTAATATGCTGTCTGGGTTTGTCTTAGCTTTTCTTCCAAGGAGCAAGTATCTTTTAATTTCATGGCTGCAGTCACCATCTGTAGTGATTTTGGAGCCCAAGAAAATAAAGTCTGCTACTGTTTCCATTGTTTCCCCATCTATTTGCCATGAAGTGATGGGACTAGATGCCATTATCTTAGTTTTTTGAATGTTGAGTTTAAGCCAGCTTTTTCACTCTCCTCTTTCACTTTCATCAAAAGGCTCTTTAGTTCTTCTTCACTTTCTACCAAAAGTGTGGGGCGATCTGCATATCTGTGGTTATTGATATTTCTCCCAGCAATCTTGATTCCTGCTTGTAATTCATTGAGCCCGGCATTTCACATGATGTACTCTGCATATAAGTTAAATAAGCAGGGTGACGATACACAGCCTTGACATACTCCTTCCCCAATTTGGAATCAGTCCATTTTTCCATGTCTGGTTCTAACTGTTGCTTCTTGACCTGCACAGACAGGTTTCTAAGCAGGCAGGTAAGGTGGTATGTTATTCCCACCTCTTTAAGAATTTTCCAGTTTGTTGTGATCCACATAGTCAAAGGGTTTGACATAGTCAATAAAGCAGAAGTAGATATTTTTCAGGAAATCTCTTGCTTTTTCTATGATCCAAAGGATGTTGACAATTTGATCTCTGGTTTCTCTTTCTTTTCTAAATCCAGCTTGAACATCTGGAAGCTCTTGGTTCATATACTGTTGAAGTTTCATTTGGAGAATTTTGAGCATTACTTTGCCAGTGTATGAGATGAGTGCAATTGTGTGGTAGTTTGAACATTTTTGGCATTGCTTTTCTTTGAGATTGGAATGAAAACTGACCTTTTCCAGTCCTGTGGTCACTGGTGAGTTTTCCAAATTTGCTGGCATATTAAGTGCAGCACTTTCACAGCATCATCTTTTAGGATTTGAAATAGCTCCACTGGAATTCCATCACCTCCATTAGCTTTGTTCAAACTGATGCTTCTTAAGGGCCATCTGACTTTGGACTCCAGGATGTCTGAGTCTAGGTGAGTGATCACACCATCATGGTTATCTGAGTCATGAAGATCTTTTTTGTATAGTTTTGTGTGTTCTTGCCATCTCTTCTTCACATATTCTGCTTCTGTTAGGTGCATACCATTTCTGTACTTTACTGTGCCCATATTTGCATGAAATATTCCCTTGATATCTCTAATTTTCTTGAAGTGATCTCTAGTCTTTCCCATTCTATTATTTTCATCTATTTCTTTGGATTTATCACTGAGGAAGGCTTTCTTATCTCTCTTTGCTATTCTTTGGAACTCTGCATTCAGATGGGTATATCTTTCCTTTTCTCCTTTGCCTTTCATTTCTCTCTCTCTCTCTCTCTCTCTCTCTCTCTCTCTCTCTCTCTCTCTCTCTTTTTTTCCAGCTATTTGTAAGGCCTCCTCAGACAACCATTTTGCTTTTTTGCATTTCTTTTTCATGGGGATGGTCTTGATCACTGGTAAAACTTTTCTATTTTTAGTTTTAATCCCATTATCTTAAAATGTAAAATGTGGAAGTGGATCTGGTCAGACCTTTACAACCTTGAGACATTCTTTTGATTTACTGTAATAACCAACTGAAGAAGTATATAGATCCCTTGCTAAGACTAGTGAGGGGGCACTCCCCATCCCCATTCTGATGTCTATGTCAGAAACTTTCTCTGTCCCTTTTTATAGTTTAATAAACTCTTCTACACAAAAGCTCTTGAGTATCAATCCTGGTTCTGAAGTGAAATCTTCCAAAATCACGAATCTGACATTGTTCATGTAAGCTATCATACCCTTCTGTTTAAACCTGAGTCAGAAGGCAGGACCTCAGAGATCTGAGAAGCAGTAAGGGTAGATTTGAATCTACTAGAACCTGGGAAATGCAGCCACGGCCCTCTGTTCAATTTACAGCAAGGAATCCAGCGGGCATAACATTTGGTGGTAAGTCTCCCTCCATATAGTTATAGTTCAAGAACAAAAAAATAAAGGCAACCTAGGTTCTAGTATGCTCTATCGAATGTTTTATTTGAGATGCTTTAGTGCTGATGTTTGAAGTTGAATGGGTTTAGAGGACTTGTTCTATATTTTATCTTGATAGAAGTTATTTGTTCTCTGGGTTTAAGATATTTTTGTGCATTTCCCTTGGCCCTTGGAAGCCTCAAGGGACAAAGTGACAGATGTGTCTAATCCAAATCTAAAGTGGATCCCCTTTTTTACTGAAGGAAAAAAAATGATACAAAATTGCTCGCCAGGACTCTTGGTGTTAGTTGGCTAATTGAGCTCCATCCTATCCTTCTCTATTGAGAACATCTTCTTCTTTTGATCTCTTGCTTTTTTGCCTCTGATCTGAAAGTTATTTCCAAGCATGCCCCAGTAACCTAGAGAGCCACCCTAATGTTCATTTAAAAGCCATTTTTCATTAGTTCTTCTGCCAAAATGACCCATGGATAGTATTAGGTCCACATGTAATAATAACAAAAATATCAAATTCAAAAGTTTAAAAATAAGCTTCTTCCTACAGTCACCATTGCCATTTCACCCAAGGCGAAACTCTGTTAGAAGCCAAAATATAAACCACCAATAGTGACTCAAGTATCTTCCATTCCAGAAAAAAAGGAAACTAACAAGGACCTTGAAGGGTCATCTGGTTAAGCCTCCTGATTCCAGATTAGTGAGTATACAATACATTAGCAGTCAAATCAATTATAGGAGTGGCTTCTTGGGGTATTGATGATCAATACGTTTTGACTTACAAATAGACTTATCTACTATCTTCTTAAAGCATGCCATGGGTTATGCTCATTCTCCTGGGGTGACTCTTTCATGTTTCAGTTCTCCTTTGGTTCCCTGGTATATTGTGAGTATCATTTTATCTCCCAAGTTGATAACATCATTTGGAAAATGACTACTCTGTGGAGAGCATCAAGCAGAGGCTGGTCCATATGGTGTTGAATAGCATGGAGATCTATTATTCTTATGTATTTTAATTTTTAATTGACACCAAAGACAATGCTGGAAACCTGATACCTATCCTTGGGCGCTTATAATTCTTCTTTTTATTATTTCTAATTTGACGCTAAGGATCCCCACAAGGCATGTTGAAATATGTGGCTGCAAAAAGTGGGAGACCATGTGAAGGCTTTGGAATTGTACTTCTGGATCCTTAATTTCCTCATTGAAAGTAGTATGCACAAAGTCTGGAAGGGAACAGGCATTTAATAAATGTATAAATTCTTCTCAGCAAATGATGATCCAGTACAGTAGCAGTATTAATTTCCCTTTTTCCTTTAACAGGGGTCCTCAATTCAATACCACTTCAAAGGCTAAGAATTCTACCCTGGTCTATCCTGATTTTTACCTTTATTTTATTCTTTTCATTCCCAATCCTTCCCTTCTTCCTCTTTCTTTTCCCACAATATCTTTATTAATTCTCTTCCTTTCCCCTCTAACTAGCACATTGAGTTCTGTTTGTGCACAGCCAGTGAGAAAACAAAAATCAGCTGGATGACGTATATCTTGCCAAGTGGATCTGATGGATTGGAAGCCTCATTCCTACTGTGGTGTGTGATTATTATTTTGATTAAGCCTCTGGAGAAAACAGTGACAGCTAAGAGAGAGCCACCAACATATGCCCACCTCATAAGTCTTTGCTGTAGGCCCAGTAGTTGGCTTGACCTTCTCTAACACTCAGGCCATTCCCCAGCCCGTAGTTCAGAGTCAGAAAACTTGGCTCCTCATCTTACAGCATTCTATATTTGGGCAGAAGAAAAGGGAGGAGGGAAGAATTGAGCCTACAGCTAAAAGGTGTATGAAAACTGACTAGCTAGGAGATCATCTCTGGCCAGAAAACAATGATAAAAATAGTCACTTATAGCTGAAATGAAGCTACACTCTGGTGGCTTCAAGTCATTTCATTCTTTATTTTTCTAACACAAACAAGTTTCTGCTACAGTTAGCACTACACAGGCAGTTGGACAAAGATTGGGAGGTGCTAAGCCAGATCCTAATAGTGAGTGTGCATCAGGACTGCCAGCAGCAGCTGCTTTATTTCTGGGATTGATGGCAGAAACAAAGGAAGCAGCTGAATTCCTGGGACACAGGAAGAATAACTGGGCTCAGGTGGAGTTTGTTAGTCTGTGTATTAGTTTGCTAGAGCTACCATACAAAGTAGCACAAACTGAGTGGCTTAAACAACAGAAATTTAACTTCTCAGTTCTGGAGACTACAAGTCCGAAAACAAGGTGACAGCAGAGTTGGTTCCTTCTGAGGACTGAGAGGGAGAATCTGGTCCATGCCTCGCTCTTAATTTCTAGTAAACTATTTCTGGCAATATTTGACATTTCTTGGCTTGTAGATCATGTCTTAATCTTTATGTGGCATTGTCCCTGTGTGTGCAAATTTCCCCTTCTTATAATGATATCAGTCATATTGGATTAGGGGTCCACCCTACCTCAGTATGGGCTTCCCTGGTGGCTCAGATAGTAAAGAATCTCCCTGCAATGCAGGAAACCCAGGTTTGATCCCTGAGTTGGGAAGATCTCCTGGAGAAGGAAATGGCAACCCACTATAGTATAGTTGCTTGGAGAATAACATGGACAGAGAAGCCTGGCAATGTATAGTCCATAGGATTGCAAAGAGTTGGACATGACTGAGCGACCAACACTACTACAGTATGACTTCATCTTAACTAAGTACTTCTGCAATGATCTTATTTCCAAGAAAGGTTGCATTCTAAGGTACTGGTGATAGGAACTCCAACATATGAATTTGAAGGGGACATAGTTAAACTCATACCAGTTCCAGGGACAGGAGTGGTAAAGCCTGGCATAGGCATAAAAAACACTCTTTATTGTTTTTGTTAATGATAAGAACAGGCAACATCATCTATTGAATTTGTGCTGGGCTTGATTCTGAGATGCATTGTTTCATTATTTGCATCACAAATCTATACACTAGGTACTTAACTATTATGCCCATGTTTCAGCATACAAAACTAAGGTCCTAGAAAGAGAAATGACTTGCTCCATAAAGGGAATTTGACTTGGCCCAAGTCATGGGTCCAGTAAATGGCAGAGTGACATTTGAACTCAGATCCATATGACACCAAGGTATCTTTGAAATACTCTTTGCACTGTATTGTTGTTGTTCAGTCGCTCAGTTGTTTCCAACTCTTTGCGACCTCATGGACTACCTCATGGACAGTGAGATAACGTCACTATCTCTCAGAGTTTGTTCAAACTCATGTCCATTGAGTCAGTGATGTTATCCAACCATCTCATCCTCTGTCACCCCCTTCTCCTCCTGCCTTCAATCTTTCCCAGCATTAAGATCTTTCCCAATGTGTTGGCTCTTCTCATCAGATGGCCAAAATATTGGAGCTTCAGCTTCACCATCATCCCTTCCAGTGAATATTGAGAGTTTATTTCCTTCAGGATTTACTTGTTTTATATCCTTACTATCCAAGGGACTCTCAAGAGTCTTCTTCAGAACCACAGTTCAAACGCATCATTTCTTTGGCTCTCAACCTTCTTTATGATCCAACTCTCACATCCCTACAAGACTACTGAAAAAAAGCATAGCTTTGACTATACTTTGATGGCAAAGTGATATTCTGCTTTTTAATAGCCCATCTAGGTTTGTTACAGCTTTTCTTCCAAGGAGCAAGTATCTTTTAAATTCATGGCTGCAGTCACCATCCACAGTGATCCTGAAGCCTAAGAAAATAAAATCTGTCACTGTTTCCATTTTCACCCCATCTATTTGCCACGAAGTGATGGGACCGGATGCCATGATCTTAGTTTTTTGAATGTTGAATTTTAAGCCAGCTTCTTCACCCTCCTCTTTTCACCCTCATCAAGAAGCTCCTTAGTTTCTCTTCACTTTCTGCCATTAAAGTGGTATCATCTGCATATCTGAGCTTGTTGATATTGATTCCAGCTCATGAACCATCCAGCCCAGCATTTTGCATGATGTACTCTGCATATAAGTTATACTTTGCACCATACTCTTTTGCTAATTAGGATGCCCTCACTTGCCCCATTTCAGGACATGAAACACTAGAACCTGAAGAGAAATTCTGATTTTAGAACTGGTGGGATCTGTTTAGGGATCTTGGGTGGCTGAAGCATCTTCCTTGGAGAGCTTTAAGAGTAAGAGACCTCTCTGCCAGAGTCTGTTGGTGTGATGAGAGGCTATCTAAAGGTAAAGATGTGGGTAAGATGATCTCCAGTAAATGGCAGGGGTATAAGTGGCAGGAGGAGATGTTAGAAGGAAAGGATGTAGAGATGGTAGAGTTCTAAGGAACCAGTACAATCAGTGAGACATAATAGTGCATACTCACATAGCATTTATTATATACTAAGCACTGTTTAGTGCTTTAAGGACTTCCCTGGTGGCTCAGACAGTAAAGCATTTGTCTAAAATGAGGGAGACCCGGGTTCGATCCCTGGGTTGGGAAGATCCCCTGGAGAAGGAAATGGCCATCCACTCTAGCACTATTGCCTGGAAAATCCCATGGACAAAGGAGCCTGGTAGGCTACAGCCCATGGGGTCGCAAAGAGTCTGACATGACTTCACTTCAAGCACTGTTTAAGCACTTTATATATATTTACTCATTCAACCATCAAAATCACCCTATATGGTGGGGTCCATCTTTGTCCCTGGTTTATAAAAAGGAAACTAAGGCACACAATTTTGAATAACATGTCTAAAATTTGACAAAAAACCTACATATTGAGACTGAGATTTGAATCTAAGTAGTTTGATTCCAGTCAACCCCAAGAAATTTGCTTTTCTCTGATTAAACAATTCACTCAGATCCACTACCCATGCTGTGAACTGAATTTTATCCAGTGCAACTTACATTAAGAAGCATTAAATTGCCTCCTTTAATCTTCACAAAAGCCACATGAGGTATGACATGTTATTACATCATTGCCATGGGATAGCAGAAGAAACCAAGGTTCAATTCACAAACAGAGCTGAGATTCAAGCCTAGGTCTGGCTTACCTCAACACTACACAGTTCTGTGTCTCACTGCCTCATGGTTTGCTGGGCTGATTCCTTCCAAGATAAAAAATCTGATAAAAGATGTGATTGCTCTTAAGATGTATATGTATTTTAACAGAGTTTCTTGGAAACACAAACCCTTCGCCAGAGTAAAGTTCCTCTTAGTTAGATATTCATCTCTTGCAGCAAGTTAGACTGCTTAATGGCACACATCTTTTACATGCAAGCACCAAGAACACTTGAGATTCTGTGTGTACCAGTGTATGAGATGGAGGAGATTTCTATATATATTGATATTAGTTCAAGAGATATTATAAATAAATTAAATGATTATGCAAATTATATGCAAACACATTTAATAGCATTCTTTCAGGAAAAGGATGCCAGCAAGCCAATAAAGTGGGCAGTGTTTTCTGTTCCACTAATGGCTAAACTGGGAAACTGTGTAGGACAAAGCTGGCCAAAATACCCTCTATAAGCAAACAGAGATGAGTTTGTTACCTTTGTTCCCAAGAATTTGTATAAATCACTATATAATTCCAAAGCCTAATGTTTTCCCTGTATGGTCACCTCTATGGTCATTGATTCTGTCCTAAAACTCAAGAACACCATGTGTTAATGAAAAGAACCTTCTGTATGAGAAGAGCTGGGTTCTAGTTGAATTTCTGCTTTGGACTATGTATGTATCCTTGGACAAGTTATTCAATTTCTCTGAGTATCACTTACCCTTGATTATAAAGGAATGGATAAGATGTAATTATCTCTGAATTTCTTTCCATTTAAATATTCTGTATTTAATTTATTAAAATATCTTCAAATTCTTAGCCTTTGAGTCATTAATGGATTGAGTGAGAAAAGCATCATTTCTTAAAGGTCTATTAAAATATACTTGTAGGAAAAAAACTACTGGAAAGCATTTGCAAGTAGATCTATTTAGACCTCACCTGCTTACAGGTACAATAAATACCAATACCTGCTTTGTAGATTCATATCTCACTTACTCAGCCAGGCCCATATGTCTCCCTCTCTGGGTAACTTAGGTTCAGGACCTAAGATAGACCCTAGGTGAATTTCTATAACGAAGGCTTTGTGGAGTGCATTTTGACAGGTGGTTGGAGGCACCAAATTCGTTCATATTATTATTAATTTTGTTGGAGTATAGTGGCTTTGCAATGCTGTATTACTTTCTGCTCTACAGTGAAGTGAATCAGTTATACATATACATATATCTCCTCTTTTTAAGATTTCCTTCCCATTTAGGTCACCACAGAATACTAAGTAGAGTTCCCTGGGCTGTACCTCATTATTTATCTGTTTTATGCATAGTAGTGTATGTATGTCAATCCCATTCTCCCATTTAATCTCACCCCTCTTCTTCCCTTGGCATCCATAAGTTTGATTTCTACATCTGTATCTCTATTTCTACTTTGCAAATAAGTTCATCTGTACCATTTTTCTAGATTCTACATATAAGTGATGTTATACAATATTTGTTTTTCTCTTTCTGACATACTTCACTCTTTATTTTCCATCTCTAAGTCTATCCACATCTTTGCAAATGGTGCTATTTTGTTCATTTTTATGGCTGAGTAATATTCCATTGTATATATTTACCATATTTACTTTATCCATTCTTCTGTTGATAGACATTTAGATTTCTTCTGTATTCTGGCTATTGGAAATAGTGCTGCAATGAACATTGAAGTGCATGCATCTTTTTGAATTGTGATTTGCTTTAGGTATATAACCAAGAGTGGGATTTCTAGGTCATAAGGTAGTTCTATATTTTTATGGTAGTTCTAGTTTTTTGAGGAATCTCTATACCATTCTCCATAATGGCTGTACAATTTACATTCCAATCAACAGGGTAGCAGGGTTTCTATGTCTGCACACCCTCTCCAGCATTTATTGTTTGTAGATTTTCTGAGGATGACCATTCTGACCTGTCTGAGGTGATGCACCTTCGAGGTTTCAACTTGAGCTTCTCTAATAATTAGTGCTATTGAGCATCTTTACATGTGTTTTTTGGCCATCCAAATGTCTCCTTTGGAGAAATGTCTATTTAGATTTTCATCCTGTTTTTGATTGGGCTATTAGTGTTTTGGATATTGAGCTGCATGAGCTATTCACATATTTTGGAGATTAATTCCTTGTCAATTGTGTCATTTGCAAATATTTTATTCCATTCTGAGAGTTCTCTTATTGTTTTGTTTACAGGTCCCTTTGTTGTGCAAAAGCTTTTAAATTTAATTAGATCCCATTTGTTTATCTTCTTTTAATTTTTATTACTCTAGGAGGTGGATCAAAGAGGATCTTGCTGCAATTTATGTCAAAGACTGTTTTGTCTATGTTTTCCTCTAAGAGTTTTATAGTTTCTGACTTCACATTTGAGAGGGTAACAGGCAGGAAGGCCAAGGGTCTCCAAACAAAAGAAATTGCCTGCAAATGTCAGACATTTTTATCTCTCTTAAGCGGCAGGAAGAAACAAACTAGCGATATTTTTTCCTTCTCTATACAAATTTAAAAGGTGGTTTCTCTTAAAATACCATGTTGCCTTGATCTATATTTCTGTCTTTACCATACTGTCTTAATGACTGTGGCTTCATAGTAGAGCCTGAAGTCAGGCAGGTTGATTCCTCCAGTTCCATTCTTCTTTCTCAAGATTGCTTTGGCTATTCGAGGTTTTTTGTATTTCCATACAAATCTTATCTTGAAATTATTTGTTCTAGTTCTGTGAAAAATATCACTGGTAGCTTGATAGGGATTGCATTGAATTTGTAAATTGCTTTGGGTAGTATACTCATTTTCACTATATTGATTCTTCCAATCCATGAACATGGTATATTTCTCCATCTATTAGTGTCCTCTTTGATTTCTTTCATCAGTGTTTTATAGTTTTCTATGTATAGGTCTTTAGTTTCTTTAGGTAGATATATTCCTAAGTATTTTATTCTTTTCGTTGCAATGGTGAATGGAATTGTTTCCTTAATTTCTTTTTCTACTTTCTCATTATTAGTGTATAGGAATGCAAGGGATTTCTGTGTGTTGAAAGCCCAGAGATAAATCCACACACATATGGACACCTTATCTTTGACAAAGGAGGCAAGAATATACAATGGAGTAAAGACAATCTCTTTAACAAGTGGTGCTGGGAAAACTGGTCAACCACTTGTAAAAGAATGAAACTAGATCACTTTCTAACACCGCACACGAAAATAAACTCAAAATGGATTAAAGATCTAAATGTAAGACCAGAAACTATAAAACTCCTAGAGGAGAACATAGGCAAAACACACTCCGACATAAATCATAGCAGGATCCTCTATGATCCACCTCCCAGAATTCTGGAAATAAAAGCAAAAATAAACAAATGGGATCTAATTAAAATTAAAAGCTTCTGCACAACAAAGGAAAATATAAGCGAGGTGAAAAGACAGCCTTCTGAATGGGACAAAATACTAGCAAATGAAGCAACTAACAAACAACTAATCTCAAAAATATAAAAGCAACTTATGCAACTCAATTCCAGAAAAATAAACGACCCAATCAAAAAATGGGCCAAAGAACTAAATAGACATTTCTCCAAAGAAGACATACGGATGGCTAACAAACACATGAAAAGATGCTCAACATCACTCATTATTAGAGAAATGCAAATCAAAACCACAATGAGGTACCACTTCACACCAGTCAGAATGTCTGCAATCCAAAAATCTGCAAGCAATAAAAGCTGGAGAGGGTGTGGGAAAAGGGAACCCTCTTACACTGTTGGTGGGAATGCAAACCAGTACAGCCACTATGGAAAACAGTGTGGAGATTCCTTAAAAATTGCAAATAGAACTCCCATATGACCCAGCAATCCCACTGCTAGGCATACATACCGAGGAAACCAGAATTGAAAGAGACACATGTACCCCAATGTTCATCGCAGCACTGTTTATAATAGCCAGGACATGGAAACAACCTAGACGTCCATCAGCAGATGAATGGATAAGAAAGCTGTGGTACAGATACACAATGGAGTATTACTCAGCCATTAAAAAGAATACATTTGAATCAGTTCTGATGAGATGGATGAAACTGGAGCCAATTATACAGAGTGAAGTAAGCCAGAAAGAAAAACACCAATACAGTATACTAACACATATATTTGGAATTTAGAAAGATGGCAATGATGACCCTGTATGCAAGACAGCAAAAAAGACACAGATGTGTATAGCGGACTTTTGGACTCAGAGGGAGAGGGAGAGGGTGGGATGATTTGGGAGAATGGCATTGAAACATGTATACTATCACGTAAGAATTGAATCACCAGTCTATGTCCGATGCAGGATACAGCATGCTTGGGGCTGGTGCACGGGGATGACCCAGAGGGATGTTGTGGGGAGGGAGGTGGGAGGGGGGTCATGTTTGGGATCGCATGTACACCCATGGTGGATTCATGTCAATGTATGGCAAAACCAATACATTATTGTAAAGTAAAATAAAGTAAAAATAAAAATTTAATTAAAAAAAATACCATGTTGCCATAATGACACCTGGTTTCATCTGAAGTTAACTATTCTCAAACCTAGAGATAATCAATGCCTTTTTCTTATGGAAATGTTTATCTTAAGCTATGCTAATGTACTACGCATTTACCCCAAACTCTGTCTTCAAGTCGGTTCTGCCTTTTGGCTCAGAACCTACTTGACAAACCAGTATGTTACACTCATATATTGTTCCTCTAATCTACGTAAATGAAACTATTTGTATGGTGATCTGCCCTTCTTCAAGATTCAAGTTAATCATTTTATGGCCCAGGATGAACCATTTGGTGCCAAGATTATCCCAAAATGCATCTTATGGGTGAGGGGCCTGGTGCCATTCTGAGTTTTAAGACATTCCTTTCTTTCATTATCACAAAAGCTCTGAGGGATCAAGCCACATCTCTGGCCCTGGATTGAATTCTTCTCCTCCAGGGGCCAAGAATCCCGGTGTCTTTGTGTGAATAAAACAACAACCTTTCACATTTAGGTGTTTAATATATGTTGAATTTGTTTTCGTGTGTGGTGTTCAGAACTGTTCTATTTTTATCCTTATCATGTAGCTGTCCATTTTTCCCAACATCACTTATTGAAAATATTATTTTCTCTATTGTATATATATTCTTGCCTCCTTTGTCATAGATTAGGTGAGCATAGGTGTGTGAGTTCATTTCTGGGCTTTCTATGCTATTCTGTTGGCCTATATTTCTGTTTTTGTGCCAATACCATCCTATTTGATTACTGTAGCTTTTTAGTATAGTCTAAAGTCAGGTAGCCTGATTCCTCCAGGCACATTTTTCTTTCTCAAAAAGACTGCTTTGGCTTTTCAGAGTTTTTTGTGTTTTCATAAAAATTGCAAAATATTTTGTTCTAATTCTGTGAGAAATTCCATAGGTAATTTGATAGGGAATTTCGCTGAATCTGTAGATTTCTTTGGGTAGTATAGTCATTTTCAAAATATTGATTCTTCCAATCCAAGAACATGGTACATTTCTCCATGTGTTTGTGTTGTCCTTAATTTCTGTCACCAATATATTACAGCTTTCTGAGTACAGGTCTTTTAGTTCCTTTATTCCTAAATATTTTATTTTTTCATGTGATATTAAATGAGATTGTTTCCTTAATTTCTCTTTCTTAACTTTCTTTGTTAGTGTATATGAATGCAAGAGATTTATCTGTATTAATTTTGCATCCTGCAACTTTATCAAATTCATTGATGAGCTCTACTAGTTTTCTAGGAGCATCTTTATGATTTTCTATATATAATATCATGTCATATGCAGACAGTGACAGTTGGACTTCTTCTTCCCCAATATGGATTCCTTTTATTTCTTTTTCTTCTCTGATATCTGTGTCTAGGACTTCCAAAAGCGGGTTGAACAAAAGTGTTATGAGTAACATCCTTATCTTGTTGCTGATCTTAGAGGAAATGCTTTCAGTTTTTCAACACTGACTATGTTATTAGCTGTAGGTTTGTCATATATGGCTTTTATTATGTTGTGGTAGGTTCTGTCTAAGACCACTTTTGGAGAGTTTTTAACATAAATGAGTGTTGAATTTTATTAAAAGCTTTTTCTGTATTTATTGGCATGTTTATATGGTTTTTATTCTTTAATTTGTTAATATAATGTATCACATTGATTGATTTTCATGTCTTGAAGAATCCTTGCACCCATGGGATAAATCCAAATTGATCAGGGTATATAATACGTTCAATATATTGTTGGATTTGGTTCACTATTTTGTTGTAGATTTTTGCATCTATATTTATCAGTGATATTAGCATGTAACTTTTTTGTGTGGTATCTTTGCCTGGCTTTGGTATCAGGGTGATGATACCCTTATAAAATCAGTTGGGGAATGATCCTTTGTCTACTAACTTTTGGAAGAGTTTGAGAAGGATATGTATTAGCTCTTCTTTAAATGTTTGATAGAATTTGCCTGTGAAGCCATCTGGTGTTGGACTTATGTTTGTTGGAAAATTATTAATCAGTTTCATTTTCATTAATTGTGATTGGTCTGTTCACATTTTCTTTCTTCTGGCTCAGTATTGGAAGATAGTACTTTTTTAAGAATTTGTTCATTTTTTCCCCAGTTGGCCATTTTATTGGCATATAGTTGCTTGTAGTATTCTCTTATGATCCTTTGTATTTGTGCTGTGTCAGTTGTAACATACCCTTCTTCATTTCTAATTTTACTGATTTGATCCTCTCCTTTTTTTTCTTGATGAGTCTGGCTAAAGTTTATTTAGCTTTGTTTTTCTCAAAGAACTATTGGTTTCATTGATCTTTGCTATTGTTTTCTTCATCTCTTTTTCATTTACTTCTGGTCTGATCTTTATTATTTCTTTTCTTCAGCTGGTTTGGGTTTTGTTTGTTCTTTTCTCTCTAGTTGATTTAGGTGTCAAGTTAGGTTGTTTATTTGAGATTTTTCTCCTTTCTTGAGGCGAGATTGTATTGCTATAAATTGCCCTCTTAGAGTTTCTTTTGTTGCATTCCATAGGTTTGAGGACACCATGTTTTCATTGTTATTTATTTCTAGATTTTTTTTTTAAATCTTTAATTCTTACATGCATTCCCAAACATGAACCCCCCTCCCACCTCCCTCCCCATAACAACTTTCTGGGTCATCCCCATGCACCAGCCCCAAGCATGCTGCATCCTGCGTCAGACATAGACTGGCGATTCAATTCACATGATAGTATACATGTTAGAATGTCATTCTCCCAAATCATCCCACCCTCTCCCTCTCCCTCTGAGTCCAAAAGTCCGTTATACACATCTGTGTCTCTTTCCCTGTCTTGCATACAGGGTCGTCATTGCCATCTTCCTAAATTCCATATATATGTGTTAGTATACTGTATTGGTGTTTTTCTTTCTGGCTTACTTCACTCTGTATAATCGGCTCCAGTTTCATCCATCTCATCAGAACTGATTCAAATGAATTCTTTTTAACGGCTGAGTAATACTCCATTGTGTATATGTACCACAGCTTTCTTATCCATTCATCTGCTGATGGACATCTAGGTTGTTTCCATGTCCTGGCTATTATAAACAGTGCTGCAATGAACATTGGGGTACATGTGTCTCTTTCAATTCTGGTTTCCTCGGTGTGTTTAAATTTCATCTTTGATATCTTCAATGATCTATTGGTTATTTAGTAGCATACTGTTTAGCCTCCATGTGTTTGGGGTTTTTTTACAGCCTTTTCCTATAATTTATTTTAAAAATTGTGGTTAGAAAAATGCTTAATATGATTTCAATTTTCTTAAATTTACAAAGGCTTGATTTCTGATCCGAGATAAGATCTACCGTGAATGTTCCAAGTGCACTTGAGAAGAAAGTATATTTTGCTGCTTTCAGTTGGGATGTCTTCTAAATATAAATTAATTCTATCTGATATAATGTGTCATTTAAGGCTTTTGTTTTTTAAATTTTCTGTCTGGATGGTCTGTGCATTGGAGTAAGTGGGGTGTTAAAGTGAAAGTGAAGTCACTTAGTCATGTCCAACTCTTTGTGACCCCATGGACTGTAGCCAACCAGGCTCCTCTGTCCATCGGATTTTCCAGACAAGAATACTGGAGTGGGTTGCCATTTCCTTCTTCAGGGGATCTTCCCAGCCAAGGGATCGAACCTGGGTTTCCTGCATTGTAGGCAGACACTTTTACCACTTGAGCCACCAGGGAAGTCAGGGTGTTAAAGTCCCCCACTATTATGGTGTTACTGTTGATTTCACCTTTTATGCCACTTAGCATTTGTCTTAAGTATCAAGATGCTTCTGTGTTGGGTACATGCTGCTGCTGCTGCTGCTGTTAAGTTGCTTCAGTTGTGTCCGACTCTGTGTGACCCCATAGACAGCAGCCCACTAGGCTCCTCTGTCCCTGAGATTCTCCAGGCAAGAGTACTGGAGTGGGTTGCCATTGCCTTCTCCGGTGTTGGGTACATAAATATTCACAATTGTTTTATCTTCTCAGATTTATCCCCTGATAATTATCTAGTGTCCTTCCTTATCTCTTGCAACAGTCTTTATTATAAAGTCTATTTTTTCTGATGTGACTATTTCTACTCCAGCTTTCTTTTGATTTCCATTGCATGGGCTATCTTTTTTCATGCCCCCACTTTCAGTCTATATATGTCCGTAGGTCTGAAGTGGGTTTCTTGTAGAGAACATATATATTTGTCTTGTTTTGGTATGCACTCAGCCACTCTATGTCTTTTGGTGGGAATATTTAATCTATTTACATATAAGGTCCAGGAGCAGAAGGTATTAAAAAGAGGTGGGAAGAATATATGGAAGAGTTATACAAAAAAGGTCTTAATGACCTAGATAACCACAATGGTGTGGTCACTCACATAGAGCCAGACATCCTGCAGTCTGAAGTCAAATGGGCATTAGGAAGCATTATTACCAAAAAAGCTAGTGGAGGTGGTGGAATTCCATCTGAGCTATTTCAAATCCTAAAATATGATGCTGTGAAAGTGCCACACTCAATATGCCAGAAAATTTGGAAAAATCAGCAGTGGCCACAGGACTGGAAAATGACAGTTTTCATTCCAAAGCCAAAGAAGGACAATGGCAAAAAAATGTTCAAACTACTACACAATTCTGCTCATTTCACATGCTAGCAAGGTAATGCTCAACATTCTTCAAGCTAGACTTCAACAGTATCTGATCTGAGAAATTTCAGATGTAGAAGCTGGATTTAGAAAAGACAGAAGAACCAGAGATCAATTTACCAACATCTATTTGATCACAGAAAAAGCAAGGGAATTCCAGAAAAGCATCTGCTACATTACTACACTAAAGTCTTTGACTTTAGTTTATGACTTTGTTGTGAATCACAACAAACTGGAAAATTCTTAAAGAGATGGAAATACCAGACCACCTTACCTGCATCCTGAGAAATCTGTATGTAGGGCAAGAAGCAACAGTTAGAACTGGACATGGAACAATGAACTGGTTCCAAATTGGGAAAGGAGTATGTTAAAGCTTTATATCATCACTTTGCTTATTTAACTTATAGGCAGAGTACATGATGTGAAATACCAGGCTGGATGAATCACAAGCTGGAATCAAGATTGCCAGGAAAAACATCAATAACTTCAGATAAGCAGATGACACCACCTAATGCAGAAAGTGAAGAGGAACTAACTAAAGAACTCCACTAATGAAGATGAAAGAGGAGAGTGAAAAATCTGTCATAAAATTCAACATTCAAAAAATGAAAATCATGGCACCCTGTCCCATTACTTTATGGCAAATAGATGGGGAAAAAATAGAAATGACAGATTTTATTTTCATGGCCTCCAAATTCACTGTGGATAGTGACTGTATACATGAAATTAAAAGACACTTGCTTCTTGGGATAAAAGCTATGACAAACTTAGACAGTATTTTGAAAAACAGAGACATCACTTTGCCAACAATTGTCCGTATAGTTTAGCTATGGTTTTTCCAGTAGTCATGTATGGATGTGAGAGTTCGACCATAAACAAGGCTGAGAGCCATAAAAATGATGCTTTCAAACTACAGTGCTGGAAAAGATTCTTGAGAGTTCCTTGAAAAGCAAGGAGATCAAACCAATCAATATTAAAGTAAATCAGCCATGAATATTCATTGGAAGGATTCACAGTGAAGCTGAAGTTCCAATACTTTGGCCACCTGATGCAAATATCTAACTCACTGGAAAAGAATGATACTGGGAAAAATTGAAGGCAGGAGGAGAAGGGGGTGAGATGTTTGGATGGCATCAGTGACTCAGTGGAAATGAGTTGAAACAAACTCTGGGAGATGGTGAAGAACAGGAAAGCCTGTGCTGCAATTTAGACAGTTCCCCTGCAGAGCAACCTGGAGCTTGAGCAGTAGACCAGGAAAGCACACATGCCATGAGTGGGGGCAAACTCAGTGTAGCCCAGACACTGCAAGCACTCCCCACACATGCCAGTGATATTTGTTTACAGTGTTCCTTCCTCCCCACAGCACAACTGAAAAAGTGAGCTTAAATAAGTGACCACCTCCACCCCCTTGTGTCAGGGTGGAAATTAGACACTGAAGAGACTTACAAACAGAAGAGGTCAAAATGAACAGAGGGAACCACTTGGGAAGTGACATGTGCAACAGATTAAAACACTGTAGTTGGCACCAACTACATTGGAAGGGGCCTAGAGACCTCAAGAAAAAGTATAAGCTGGAACAAGGAATGATCTGAAACTGAACTGACCCCACAGTGCCTGCAACAGCTCCAGAGAAATTCCTAGATATATTTTACTATTATCATTTTTTTAAATTTTTAAGTCCTTTACTACTCTTTTAATTTTCATTTTTATAACCTACTATTACTTTGCAAAAAAAAAAGTCCCTATGTTTAAAGCAAATTTCATATATACTTTTATAATTTTTGTAATTTTTTTTAATATTGTATTTTTGAAGGTCTGACCTCAACACTAGATTTTTAATCTTTGCCTTTTGGTCTTTGTTATCAATTTTGTACCTTTACAAATCTAATTTTCAGTACCCATTTTTACTTAGGAGTGTAATTACCAGCTTGATTGCTCTCTCCCCTTTTTGACTCTCTTTTTTCTCCTCCAGGTCACCTCTATCGCCTCCTTCCCCCTTCTTTTCTGTGAATCTCTATGGATATTCCAGGCTGTGGAGAACACTTAGGGAACTGATCACTGACTAGATCTGCATCTCTACTTTTGACTCTCCCTCTTCTCCTGCTGGTCACCTCTATCTCCCTCCTCCCTCTTCTCTTCTCTATGTAACTCCATGAATCTTTTTGGGTGTTCCAGGCTGTGGAGAGCACGTAGGGAATTCATTACTAGCTAGATTGCTCTCTCCCCTTTTGATTCCCCCCCCCCTTCTCTTACAGGTCACCTCTATCTCCCTCATCCCTCTTTTCTCCATGTAACTCTGTGAACATCTCTGGGTGTCCCTCACTGTGCAGAAACTTTTAATCTTTAACCTAGATGTTTTATCATCGATGCTGTATAGATGGAGAGGTCTTGAGGCTATTTTAAGAATAAGACTGAAAACCAGAGGCAGGAGGCTTACATCCAAATCCTGAGAATACCAGAGAACTCCTGACTCCATGGAACATTAATTGACAACAGCTCATCCAAAAGCCTCTGTACCTACACTAAAACCAAGCTCCACCCAAGGGCCAACAAGCTCCTGAGCAAGATATACCATGCAAATTCTCCAGCAACACAGGAACATAGCCTTGAGCTTCAATATACAGGCTGCCTAAAGTCACTACAAACCCACTGACATCTCATAACTCATTACTTTTTTTTTTTTTTAGTTTTTTATTTTTTAAATTTTAAAATCTTTAATTCTTACATGCTTTCCCAAACATGAACCCCCCTCCCACCTCCCTCCCCATAACATCTTTCTGGGTCATCCCCATGCACCAGCCCCAAGCATGCTACATCCTGCGTCAGACATAGACTGGCGATTCATTTCACATGATAGTATACATGTTAGAATGTCATTCTCCCAAATCATCCCACCCTCTCCCTCTCCCTCTGAGTCCAAAAGTCCGTTATACACATCTGTGTCTCTTTCCCTGTCTTGCATACAGGGTCGTCATTGCCATCTTCCTAAATTCCATATATATGTGTTAGTATACTGTATTGGTGTTTTTCTTTATAACTCATTACTGGACACTTAATTGCACTCCAGAGAGAAGAAATCCAGCTCCAACCACCAGAACACCGACACAAGCTTCCCTAACCATGAAACCTTGACAAGCCACCTGTACAACACCACCCATAGCAAGTAAACTCCACAATAAAGAGAACTCCACAAACTACCAGAATATGGAACGTGAAAGTGAAGTCACTCAGTCTTGTCTGACTCTTTGTGACCCAATGGACTGTAGCCTACCAGGCTCCTCCCTCCATGGGATTCTCCAGGCAAGAGTACTGGAGCGGAATGTCATTTCCTTCCCCAGGGGATCTTCCTGACCCAGGGATCGAACCCAGGTCTCCTGCATTCCAGGCAGACACTTTAACTTCTGAGACACCAGTGAAGCCCAGAATATGGAAAGGCCACCCCAAACACTGCAATATAAACAAGATGAAGAGGCAGAGAAATATACAGCAAGTAAAGGAACAGGATAAATGCCGACCATACCAAACAAAAGAGGAAGAGATAGGGAATCTACCTGATAAAGAATTCCAAACAATGATAGTGAAAATGATCCAAAATCTTGAAAACAAATGGAGTTACAGATAAATAGCCTGGAGACAAGGATTGAGAAGATGCAAGAAAGGTTTAACCAGAACATAGAAGAAATAAAAGAGTCACTATATAATGAATAATGCAGTAAATGAGATTTAAAAAACACTCTAGAGGGAAACAACAGTGGAATAACAGAGGCAGAAGATAGGATAAGTGTGGTAGAAGATAGAATGGTAGAAAGAAATGAAACAGAGAGGAAAAAAGAAAAACAAATTAAAAGAAATGAGGACAATCTCAGAGACCTCTGGAACAATGTTAAAAGCCCCAACATTCGAATCATAGAAGTCCCAGAAGAAGAAGACAAAAAGAAAGACCATGAGAAAATACTTGAGGAGATAATAGTTGAAAACTCCCCTAAAATGGAGAAATAAATAATCACCCACTTTGAGGAAACCCAGAGAGTCCCAAACAGGATAAACCCAAGGTGAAACACCCCAAGACACATTTTAATCAAATTAATGAAGATCAAACACAAAGAACAAATATTAAAAACTGCAAGGGGAAAACAACAAATAACACACAAGGGGATTCCCATAAGGATAACAGCTGATCTTTCAATAGAAACTCTTCAGACCAGAGGGAATGGCTGGACATACTTCAAGTGATGAAAGAGAAAAACCTGTAACTCAGATTACTGTACCCAGAAAGGATTTCTTTCAAATGTGAGGTAGAAATCAAGAACTTCACAGACAAGCAAAAGCTGAGAGAAATCAGCACCACCAAACCAGCTCTCCAACAAATCCTAAAGGATCTTCTCTAGACAAGAAACACAGGAAAGGTGTATAAACTCAAACTCAAAACAACAAAGTAATTGGCAGTGGGATCATACTTATCAATAATTGGGGAAAGCGTCTATCTACAATGCAGGAGACCCGGGTTCGATCCCTGGGTCAGGAAGATCCCCTGGAGAAGGAAATGGCAATCCACTCCAGTATTCTTGCCTGGAAAATCCCATGGACAGAGGAGCCTGGTTGGCTACAGTCCATGGGGACGCAAAGAGCCAGACACGACTGAGCAACTTCACTTCACTTCACTTCACCTTAAACGCAAATGGGTTGAATGCTCCAACCAAAAGACAAAGACTGGCTGAATGGATACAAAAACAAGGCCCATATATATGCTATCTACAAGAGACCCACCTCAAAACAAGGGACAAATACAGACTGAAAATGAAGGGCTGTACAAAGATATTTCATGCAAATGGAGACCAAAAGAAAGCAGAAGTAGCAATACTCATATCAGATAAAATAGACTTTGAAGGAAGGATGTGAAAAGAGACAAAGAAGAATACTACATAATGATAAAAGGGTCAATCCAAGAAGAATATATAGCAATTATAAATACATATGTACCCATCATAGGAGCACCACAATATGTAATGCTAACAAGTATGAAAGGGGAAATTAACAGTAACACAATAATAGTGGGAAACTTTAATACCCCATTCACACCTATCAACTAAACAGAAAATTAACAAGGAAACACAAGCTCTAAATGATACAATGGACCAGTTAGACCTAATTGATATCTACAGGACATTTCACCTCAAAAGAATGAATTTCAACTTTTTCTCAAGTGTGCATGGAATATTTCTAGGATAGACCACATCCTAGGCCTTGAATCTAGTCTTGGTAAAATCAAATAAATGAAATCATTCCAAGCATCTTTTCTGATCACATATGCATAGAAACGGATGAAAATGAAAACACAACAACCCAAAACCTATGGGACTCAGTAAAAGCAGTGCTAAGGGGAAGGTTAATAGCAATACAAGCTTACCTCAGGAAACAGGAGAAAAATCAAATAAATAACCTAACTCTAAAACTTAAAACAATTAGAAAAAGAAGAAATCTAGAACCCTAGGATTAGTGGAAAGAAAGAAATCACAAAAATTAGGGCAGAAATAAATGAAAAAGAAACAAAGGAGACCTTAGCAAAAAAAAAAAAATCAACAAAACTAAAAGCTGGTTCTTTGAGAAGGTAAATAAATAGACAAACCATTAGCCAGATTCATCAAGAAAAAAAGGGAGAAGAGTCAAATCAACAAAATTAGAAATGAAAATGGAGAAATCATAACAGAATAAAACAGAAATACAAAGGATCATAAGAAATTATTATCAGCAACCATATGCCAATAAAATGGAAAACTGGGAAGAAATGAACAAATTCTTAGAAAAGTTAGAAAGTTAGAAAAGTGTAACTTTCCAAAACTGAACCAGGAAGAAACAGAAAATCTTAACAAACCCATCACAAGCACAGAAATCGAAACTGTAATCCAAAATCTTCCAGCCAATTAAAAGCTTTTGCACAATAAAGGAAACTGTAAGCAAGGTGAAAAGACATCCTTCAGGATGGGAGAAAATAATAGCAAACGAAGCAACTGACAAAGAATTAACCTCAAAAATATGCAAGCAGCTACTGCAGCTCAACTCCAGAATAGAAACTACCCAGTCAAAAAATGGGCCGAAGAACTAAATAGACATTTCTCCAAAGAAGACATACAGATGAGTAACAAACACATGAAAAGATGTTCAACATCATTCATTATTAGAGAAATGCAAATCAAAGCCACAATGAGGTACCATTTCATGCCAGTCAGAATGGCTGCAATCCAAAAGTCTACAAGCAATAAATGCTGGAGAGGGTGTGGAGTAAAGGGAACCCTCTTACACTGTGGGTGGGAATGCAAACCAGTACAGCCACTCTGGAGAACAGTGTGGAGATTTCTTAAAAAACTGGAAATAGAACTGCCATACGACCAAGCAATCCCACTGCTGGGCATACACAGCAAGGAAACCAGAAGGGAAAGAGACACATGTACCCCAATGTTCATAGCAGCACTGTTTATAATAGCCAGGACATGGAAGCAACCTAGATGTCCATCAGCAGACAAATTGGTAAGAAAGCTGTGGTACATATACACAATGGAGTATTACTAATCCATTGAAAAGAATACATTTGAATAAGTTCTAATGAGGTAGATGAAACTGGGGCCTATTATATAGAGTGAAATAAGCCAGAAAGAAAAACACCAATACAGTATACTAAGTCATATATATGGAATTTAGAAAGATGGTAATGATAACTCTGTATGCAAGACAGCAAAAGAGACACAGATGTATAAAACAGTCTTTTGGACTCTGTGGAAGAGGGTGAGGGTGGGATAGTTTGGGAGAATGGCATTGAAATATGTATATTATCATATATGAAACAAATTGTCAGTCCAGGTTCAATGCATGAGACAGGGTGCTTGGGGCTAGTGCACTGGGCTGACCCAGAGGGATAGGATGGGGAAGGACATGAGAGGGAGATTCAGGATGGGGAACACATGTACACCTGTGGTGGATTAATGTCAATGTACGGCAAACCAATGCAATATTGTAAAGGAATTAGCCTCCAATTAAATTAAATAAATTTATACTAAATAAATAAATAATTTTAAAAACAGAAAAATGTGAAAAAAGAAAAAACAAAAACACAAGCCCAGGACCAGATGGCTTCACAGCTGAATTCTATCAAAAATTTAGAGAAGGGCTAACACCTATCCTGCTCAAACTCTTCCAGAAAACTGCAGAGGAATATAAACTTCCAAACTCATTCTATGAGGCCACAATCACCCTAATACCAAATCCAGACAAAGATGCCACAAAAAAAGCAAAATACAGGCCAATATAACTGATGAACATAGATGCAAAAATCCTTAACAAAATTCTAGCAATCAGAATCCAACAACACATTAAAAAGATCATACACCATGACCAAGTGGGCTTTATCCCAAGGATGCAAGGATTCTTCAATATCCACAAATCAATCAGTGTAATACACTGCATTAACAAATGGAAAAATAAAAGCCATATGATTATCTCAACAGATGCAGAGAAAGTCTTTGACAAATTTCAACATCCATTTATGATAAAAACGCTCCAGAAAGCAGGAACAGAAGGAACATACCTCAACATAATAAAAGCTATATATGACAAACCCACAGCAAACATTATCCTCAATGGTGAAAAACTGAAAGCATTTCCCCTAAAGTCAGGAACAAGACAAGGATGCCCACTTGAACCACTACTATTCAACATAGTTTTGGAAGTTTTGGCCACAGTAATTGGAGCAGAAAAAGAAATAAAAGGAATCCAAATTGGAAGTAAAACTCTCACTGTGTGAAGATGACATGATCTTCTACATAGAAAACCCTAAAGACTCCACCAGGAAATTACTAATCAATGAATATAGTAAAGTTTCAGGATATAAAATCAACACACAGGAAGTCCTTGCAATCCTATACACTAATAATGAGAAAATAGAAGGAGAAATGAAGGAAACAATTCAATTCACCACTGCAACAAAAAGAATAAAATACCTAGGAATATATCTACCTAAAGAAACTAAAAACCTATATATAGAAAACTATAAAACACTGGTGAAAGAAATCAAAGAGGACACTAATAGATGGAGAAATATACCATGTTCATGGATCGGAAGAATCAATATAGTGAAAATGAGTATACTACCCAAAGCAGTCTACAGATTCAATGCAATCCCTATCAAGCTACCAGCGATATTTTTCACAGAACTAGAACAAATGATTTCACAATGTGTATGGAAATACAAAAACAAACAAACCTCGAATAGTCAAAGCAATCTTGAGAAAGAAGAATGGAACTGGAGGAATCAACCTGCCTGACTTCAGGCTCTACTACAAAGCCACAGTCATCAAGACAGTATGGTACTGGCACAAAGACAGAAATATAGATCAATGGAACAAAACAGAAAGCCCAGAGATAAAACGATGCACCTATGGACACCTTATGTTTGACAAAAAGTGGTGCTGGGAAAACTGGTCAACCACTTGTAAAAGAATGAAACTAGAACACTTTCTAACACCATACAAAAATAAACTCAAAATGGATTAAAGATTTAAACATAAGACTGGAAATTATAAAACTCCTAGAGGAGAACATAGGCAAAACACTCTCTGACATAAATCACAGCAGGATCCTCTAAGACCCACCTCCCAGAATAATGGAAATAAAAGTAAAAATGAACAAATGGGATCTAATTAAAATTAAATGCTTCTGCACAACAAAGGAAACTATAAGCAAGGTGAAAAGACAACCTTCAGAATGGGAGAAAATAATAGCAAATAAAGCAACTGACAAACAACTAATCTCAAAAATATACAAGCAACTTATGCAGCTCAATTCCAGAAAAATAAATGACTCAATCAAAAAATGGGTGAAAGGACTAAATAGACATTTCTCCAAAGAAGACATATAGATGGCTAACAAACACATGAAAAGATGCTCAACATCACTCATTATCAAAGAAATGCAAATCAAAACCACAGTGAGGTACCATTTCACGCCAGCCAGAATGGCTGCAATCCAAAAGTCTACAAGCAATAAATGCTGGACAGGGTGTGGAGAAAAGGGAACCCTCTTACACTGTGGGTGGGAATGCAAACCAGTACAGCCACTCTGGAGAATAGTGTGGAGATTCCTTAAAAAACTGGAAATAGAACTGTCATATGACCCAGCAATCCCACTTCTGGGCATACACACTGAGGAAACCGGAAGGGAAAGAGACACATGTACCCCAATGTTCATCATAGCACTGTTTATAATAGCCAGGACATGGAAGCAACATAGATGTCCATCAGCACACGAATGGATAAGAAAGCGGTGGTACATATACACAATGGAGCATTACTCAGCCATTAAAAAGAATATGTTTGAATCAGTTTTAATGAGGTGGATGAAACTGGAGCCTATTATATAGAGTGAAGTAAGCCAGAAAGAAAAACACCAATACAGTATACTGATGCATATATATGGAATTTAGAAAGATAGTAATGATAACCTTGTATGCAAGACAGCAAAAGAGACACAGATGTATAGAACAGTCTTTCAGACTCTGTGGGATGATTTTGGAGAATGGCATTGAAACATGTATAATATCATATATGAAACGAATTGCCAGTCCAGGTTTGATGCATGATACTGGATGCTTGGGGCTGGTGTACTGGGACAACCCAGAGGGATGGTACTTGGAGGGAGGAGGGAGGGGGGTTCAGGATGGGGAACACATGTATACCTGTGGCAGATTCATGTTGATGTATGGCAAAACCAATGCAATATTGTAAAGTAATTAACCTCCAATTAAAATAGATAAATTCATATATATATATATATATATATATATATATATATATATAAAGAAAGCTGTATATTTCATATACACAATGCAATATTGCTCTGTGCGTAAAAAGAATGCATTTGAATCAATTCTAATGAGGTGGATGAAACTGGAGCCTGTTATACAGAGTGAAGTAAGCCAGAAAGAAAAACACCAATACAGTGTATTAATGCATATATATGAAATTTAGAAAGATGGTAATGATGACCCTATATGAGAGACAGCAAAGGAAATACAGATGTAAACAACAATCCTTTGGACTCTGTGGGAGAAGGCAAGGGTGGTATGATATGACAGGGTAGAGTTGAAAGTATATATTATCATATGTGAAGTGGATCGCTGGTCCAGGTTCGATGCATGAGACAGGGTGCTCAGGGCTGGTGCACTGGGATGACCCTGAGGGATGGGATGGGGAGGGAGGTGGGAGGGGGCTTCTGGATGTGGAACACATGTGCGCCTATGGCTGATTCATGTCAATGTAGGGCCAAAACCACTACAATATCGTAAAGTAATTCACTCACTTCAGTAACACAGTCGTGTCCAACTCTTTGCAACCCCATGAACCCCAGCTTGCCAGGCCTCCTTGTCCATCACCAACTCTCAGAACCCACCCAAATTCACGTCCATTGAGTCAGTGATGCCATCCAACCATCTCATTCTCTGTCATTCCCTTCTCCTCCTGCCCTCAATCATTCCCAGTATCAGCATCTTTTCAAATGAGTCAGCTCTTCACATCAGGTGACCAAATTAATGGAGTTTCAGCTTCAACATCAGTCCTTCCAATGAACACCCAGGACTGATCTCCTTTAGGATGGACTGGTTGGATCTCCTTGCAGTCTAAGGGACGTCTTCTCCAACACCACAGTTCAAAAGCATCAATGCTTCGGTGCTCAGGTTTTTTTGTAGTTCAACTCTCACATCCATATGTGACCACTGGACAAACCATAGCATTGACTAGACGGACCTTTGTTGGCAAAGTAATGTCTCTGCTTTTTAATATACAGTCAAGGTTGGTCATAACTTTTCTTCCAAGGAGTAAGTGTCTTTTAATTTCATGGCTACAATTAACATCTGCAGTGATTTTGGAAACCAAAAAAATAAAGTCAGCTACTGTTTCCACTGTTTCCCCATCTATCTGCCACGAAGTGGTGGGACCAGATGCCATGGTCTTAGTTTTCTGAATGGTGAGCTTTAAGCCAACTTCTTGACTCTCCTCTTTCACTTTCATCAAGAGGCTTTTTAGTTCTTCATTTTCTGCCATAAGGGTGGTGTGATCTGCATCTCTGAGGTTATTGATATTTCTCCTGGCAATCTTGATTCCAGCTTGCGCTTCCTCCAGCCCAGCGTTTCTCATGATGTAGCCTGCATAGAAGTTAAATAAGCAGGGTGACTAGATACACCCTTGACGTACCTCTTTTAGCTGATCAACCTTTATCAAAAAGGGATCATAAAATGTCAACAGGCCTCCGAGCCAGAAGATAATGTACAAAAAATAAGACCCTTGTTTATGAAATGGTATGCAGGAAGAAACCTAGTATCGATAAAAGTTAATACTGATAGAATGTTGAACTGACTCTGCATTTTTCACTTTGCTTAATGTACAACTCAGGGTATAAAAGCTCCCTCTGAAAATAAAGTGATGGGCCTTGCTCACTGAAGCTTGGTCTCCCCGTGTTGTTCTTTCTTTCTGTTTTTCCTTTTCAGGTTGATTCCCTGGAGTGCAGGGGCCCTCTGAGTTCACTTCTCTGCCCGGGCTTCTAAGACCCACTCGAGAAGGTGCCCAAGGTGAGGAATCTTCTGCTATTCAAGAGGGCGCCTGTGGCCTATGTGAACAGTGCAAGTCCCGTGCTGGGGCTTTATTGGCTTTCTGAGTAAACTAAAGAATATCAGCCTCTTTCTCTCCTTTATTTTCTTAACTGCAAAATTCTTTTCTTATCTGTCTCTACATCTCTTAAATCTCAGTCACCAATGCCATTCATGCTTCAGATACTCTGGATCCAACTGGGGCTGGACCCCGGTACCTACCTGTCTGAATCCAGAGCCCAATTTCTGAGGAAAGCTTTTCCTTCAAGAAATGTTTTGGCTTCTGGGAGAGTGAGATTCACCTATTTCTAAAGTTCATAGTCAGTTACAGCAATGCTGGCAGCATAACAATTTCATGACATATACATCACTCCCAGCTCTGAGTTTCCTACAAACTGAAGCTCCCATAATATTCAGTATGTAGCCAAGTGTGGGCTGAGAAGAATATAGCCGCTACTGATCTTGTGCTCTTGGTAAAATGCAAATGACATCTTGCAAGATCTTCCAGGTCCTGAGATAATATATCTTTGCATTCTGAGCAAGGAAATCTGTTCTCAACACTGAACTTTTGTCCAACTCGTCTTGAAAGCCCCAATACCCCAAGGTTTCAAAAGATAATTATCACTCTGGCACTCCCTAAAAGTTGCCAACTTGATGTCATGGTTATAATCAAGCCCACTAGTACTCCTCCCTTTTAGGACTCTTTTGAAATTTTCCAGGATGTTCACTTCCTCACCCATCCATCTTGCAGTTTCCCATGCAAGATGTGCTGATTGTTGTCTTCACAACAATCCTATACCTCTCACCACCCACTCTAAACACACACACCATTTTCAGAACTTCTGATCATTTTTCAAAGAACACCTCCTCTGGGATTCAGGACCTAATCTGTTTCCTTGACTTTTTCAAACAGTGAAGCACTTCTTTTACAAACTTGGGCTCGATCTTTTTTTTTCCTTAGGATGTACCCCACTGATCTGATTCCTCACTGGTTTATTGTTCTCTCCTAATTAGACCATGGATTCCTTGAGAGCATACTTGCCTTTTAAAATTCTGTATTTAAGCACCCAGCTCAGTTCCTGGCACATAGTCTGTCTTCTGAATGAAGAAATTAATGAATAAACAGACACAATGAGTGACTTAGAAAAAATCATTTCAGTTCCCAGAAAGATTCAGAATAAGGATCATTACTGTCCTCACAAATTTTTGAGGACAAATTAATTATCACAGGTTCAAAAATTCTAGCAAAATTATAGAACTCAAAAGCATATCAGTAACTGCCAGGGGAGTTGGAGGACAGAATGGAATATAAAGGGACATGAGGGAATTTTGGGGGGGTAATAAAATGTTCTATATCATGATTATGTTGGTAGTTATGTGACTATACATATTTTTCAAACTGTCTCAAATTTCACAGTTAAACTTGGTGAGTTTTAATTTGAGTAAATTATATATTAATAAAACTGAACCAAATTACTCTAGATTCTCTCTTATTAATCAGTTGATGAGGAGAAAGTAGTTTAGAAGAGTTGAGGAGGATGACCTTTGAGTTTCAGGATCCAATGTGCTTCTCCTGACTCTAGGTTATAGGCAACCTCTGGATCTGGTGAATTTTTTCTATACAGAGTAGAGATTCTGATCACAATAATATGTGTTAAAGTTTTTAAAATGCAGCCACATCCATTATCTCTTTGGAGCTTCATATCCTGAGAGGGCAAGGCATCGTACTATTGCCCCTATTTAACAGAGTCAGAGAATAAGTCTCAAGTTGATCTTAAACAATCTTAAGATTAGCAAACATAGCAAAACCAATATTGGACTCGGGTGTCTTGATTATCAAGTCTGTGTTAATTATACTACATCTAACTGTATTATCTTTCTAGCCTTCGATTTTAAAGCTCCTTTCTTTCTGAGAATCCAGACCATTTGATGTAAGCCATTTTTATTACTATTATTACTCTCATTCATGAAAATACTAAGGATGGACCAGGACTACAAAAACAATTGCTTAAGTATTTCAAGTATTGTGAATGCCATAGAGTTCCCCAAGGATTTCTTGGTGACTTCCATCATTCCCTTTAATCACTGAGTCTGGACAATTTATCCTGCTGGAACCACCTCCCTGGATTTCATTTCCTGAGGCCTTACAAAGTCTGGCTTCCCCAAAGCAAGGGCCTTATCACACATGACTAGTTGTTGCCTTTGAGCATACAAAAACTATTGATTAGAAGTATGCTGATCATTTGTTCTCTGAATAAAAAGAGGACCAGCATGGAGATCTGGCTGAAATGAAAACAGGTGTTCAGATTTGTCTGTTGATGCCGTTTGTATTAGGAGTAATGAATCAGTTTGAATCTGGACCAAGGAACTCAAGTGAGGGAAGAATGGCAAGAAAGGAAGTGAGCAGAGGCAGCAAACAGAAGGCAAGCCAAGTGCCATAAAACTTTTCCTCTGGGCCACACTTTGCAACTGCCAAACTAACAAAACAAAACAAAACTCTCAACTTCATGACACCTCTCCCTGACCAAGAGTTTTTGTCATGAAACAGGCTTGAACTGCTGTGACTAGATGTCTATTTCTGAGCAACAATATTCAAGTTGGAGGGTAATGATTAGTGAAAGCTAAGTCACTAGGCCAGATATCTCTGGGGATTGCATTCTTAGCTGTAATTTCTCACCGGGGTTTAACCACAGAGCTGTAGATACTTGTCCCTGCATAAACTGACTCATGCAGACATAGAGACATAATAGAAAACAGATATTGGCACACACCTCAAGCAAAAAGATGCCAATTAAGAGGCCCATTGATACAAATGCATACAAAAAAGTATCAAATGTCAAAATACCCAAAGATAAACTCAGATAAAAAGATATTGATATAGAGATATACAGATATATAGAAAGGGAGAGACAGAAAGGGGGCACACACAAACAAAAACTTCAGTTAGAAAAGCACATTGCAGTCATGCTCAAGGACAACCATACATGCATAAAGGAAGTACTCTAATTCAGATATGTAGATGGACAAAGATGCGTATATTTTAATAAGTATATGTGAACAAGCATGCACATGCACAGAGCTATAACAAGAAAAAACTACACTTACTACACTCACATAAGTACTCAACAGACACGGATATGAACACATGGAGGTAGAGAAGCCTCTGAACTCCTAAGCATCAGGTATTATATCTGCATTTATAAAACATCTTCTCCAAGGAAATGCATATAAACATGCCACCCATGTTTATGAACCCAAAGAATATAATAAAAGTAAATCAAATTACATATGCCCTAAAAATCTCACAGTCCACCATCCAGTCTGCTACAGGAAAGGCAGCCAAATACATTGGCAGCAGCAGGGTGTGTGGAAGTCATAAAAAAGTCTTCAATTTATCTCATAGGAAAATTAACCTCAGGGAGAAAAGGTTAATGCTCCTTTTTTTTTATAGTCATAAAATAAACCCATTTTAAAACCATTTAAAAAATTGTCTCCATTTCACATACTGGAAGCTCTAATATTTGCAGTTTGTCTAATAAAAAAAATCTTAGAGAAAATAAATGGTCTTGGATGCCCAGTAAGTTCCAAAGGAACTAAGAAAAGAGATCTTACCTCATTAATATGCTCAGTTCCTGGTCCCTGAGGTTTCAATAATCCACCAATGTTCTTGCAGGTTTCTAGTGTCTTGGAGCCCTGGTCCAAGTTATCTGTGGTAAAAGAATACCCTTTAGATTGAATACCGACTGCAGCTTCTTTTAGAGAGGTTTTGGCTGCTGGTCAACCTAGTATACCACTCAGAACCACCAGAACTGAGGTGAGTGAGGCATGGGAGGTAAGGTTATGCTCAAGTGATTCCACTAATGGGGAGAAATATCAGAAAGAGAAAATTTTTGAAAAATACCATTTAAAAATCACATAAAGCTATGCAGAAGTAAACTTAACCAAGGAGTTGAAAGACCTACACTCTGAAAACTATAAAATATTAATGAATGAAATTGGAGATGATAAAAGGGATGGAAAGATATCCAGTGCTCTTGAACTGGAAGAAGTAATATTGTTTAAATGGCCATACTCCCCAAAGCAATCTACAGATTTAAAGTAATCCCTACCAAAATACTCATGACATTATTCACAGAACTATAACAAATTATCCCAAAATGTATGTGAAGTGAAAGTTGCTCAGTCATTTCTTACTCTTTGTGACCCCATGGACTATACAGTCCATGGAATTCTCCATGCCAGAATATTGGAGTGGGTACCCTTTCCATTCTCCTGGGGATCTTCCCAACCAAGGATTGAATCCAGGTTTCCCACACTGCAGGTGAATTCTTTCCCTGCTGAGACACAAGGGAAGCCCAAGAATACTGGAATGGATAGCCTATCCCTTCTCCAGCGGATCTTCCCGACCCAGGAATTGCATTGCAGGCAGATTCTTTACCAACTGAGCTATGAGGGAAGCCCTCCCAAAATGTATATGGAACCACAAAAGATCCTGAAACCATAAAAATAATGAAATATTGCCATTTTCAGTGATGTAGGTGGACCTAGAGAATAATATGCTTAGTCTAATAAGTCAGAGAAAGAATGTACTATATGCTGCTGCTGCTGCTAAGTTGCTTCAGTTGTGTCCGACTCTGCAACCCCATAGACGGCAGCCCACCAGGCTCCCCTGTCCCTGGGATTCTCCAGGCAAGAAAACTGGAGTGGGTTGCCATTGCCTTCTCCCTATATGCTACTACTTACAGGTAAAATCTAAAAAAGAAAAAAAAAAGTAAATCAGCATGCAAAACAGAAACAGACTCACAGATATAGAAAATAAGCTTGTGATTGTGAAAGAAAAGAGTTAGGGGAGAGGGATAAATTAGGAGTATGAGATTAACAGACATACATGGTCTGACAGACATGGTCTGAGTTTCAGTCTGACCCTAACAAATTTTTCCTGTTTTTTTGCTGTGAGATTAAAAAGCAGTATAAAATCTTGTTCTTACCATAAATGTAGGTTTATGTTCCATATAAAGAAACTTAGTGGGAGAGTAGCAATGCCTGAAGAGCCTAGTGCTGTGCTCTTGATGTGGTGAGCAAGTCTGTGATGGATGGTGAATGTGTTTTCCTGAATTGTTATCACTCCAATGTTGTACTCTTCTTTCCTCCTTTATTTAGAGTATTATGTTAGTAATAATTTTAGAATAATTTTTTTGCCTACAATTTTCCTAATAATTTTTGATGATATAACTTTTCATCCCCCCGTCTACCCAAGGACCTCATTCTTTACTAAAGCTTCTTATTTTGGTATATTTTAGTAGGGTTCAAAACAAATATGTACCAGTATAATTGTCATTTTAACTTTTATATATACCATTGACTTGGCTTACAATAGTTTTATGATTTTAATCACTTATATAGGCCATTTGGTTATCATTTATAAAAGAATAATGTGAAGCTAAAGTAATTGCTAAGCTCGGAATGGAAATAAAATCTTCAAGAAAAGTAATTGCCTCTGCTTTATTATGTGCTCAAAATAAATACTGGAAATACTCAGGCACTGAACATGGGATTAAGGGCACTGTTGTTTTAATCTGGTGTATTTGCTTAGAGGAGACAAAATGCAAAAATGGACTGCTAAGTAGATGTTAAAATGTTGTGAAATAGTCTATGTTGCTACTGTTTGGGAATTTGCCCATTTATTGGCTTCAAAAATGAAATTTTTAATAACATAAACTATTATATATAGAATAGATAAGCAACAAGGATATACTATGTAGTATAGGTAGTTATACCTATTATCTTACCCATAACCCATAATGGAATATAATCTACAAAAATACTGAATCCCTATGACATGCCCGTGAAAGTAACATAATACTCTAAATCGACTACACTTCAGTTTTTAAAAAAAGAAAACCTGTAAGAGAATTCAGGTCTTCTAACACCTGGCTCAGTCATTAAGCAAGGTTAAAGGATACCTTCACCACAGATATACTAAACTAATAGATAAAGATATATCAGCTTGTTTTTACCTTGCTGCAGCCAGTGTCTTGGTTAGCATTGCTTACAACTGCCCCAGAGCCATTTAACTGAGTGGCATTAGGTTCTTCTTGCTATACCTTCCAACACTCTAGATCAATATGAACCATCCTCAGTGGGAAATTATTTGATTGTCATTGCCAAAAGAGCTTCTGAGTCAGTCAAGCTTCAAGAGGTTTGAGCACAGCTCAGCAAATATGTGGGGTGATATGCATAAGGGTAATGCTTTCATAGGGTCTGCTCTGGAATTCTGGCCCTTTCAAGTAGGAAGCGCCCCCCCCCAAACACACACACACACACACACACACACACACACACACACACACACATTTCATTTGGGCTTCCCTCGTGGTTCAGATGGTAAAGACTCTGCCTCCAATGCAGGAGACCCGGGTTCAATCCCTGGGTCAGCAAGATCCCTTGGAGAAAGGAATGGCAAACCACTCCAGTATTCTTGTCTGGAGAATTCCATGGGTAGAGGAGCCTAGCAGGCTACAGGTGATGGGGTTACAGAGTCTGACATGTCTAAGTGACTAACACTTCCACTTTTTCAATACTTCATTTAGAAAGTAAATCTCATTTCCAATATTGCCATATATATATATATATATATATATATATATATATACACACACACAATATTATCATAATATAATTGATTTTACATATATATATATATAATCAACTGTGTAAGGGCACTGGATAGGTATGAGACATAACTCTTATTTCTTAACTTGTTTATTGTTATTACTATTACTATCATTCCCATCTAGTTGTATAGCACCTCAGAGCTTATAAAGCACTTTTATGTTTGCTATCCACTTTGAGCTTGTAAAGTTCAAATTATTACCCTAACATTACAGTTAAGAAAACTAAGTCTCAAAGTAAAGTTATTTATTCCAAATCACATCGCTAATAAGTGACAGAGCCAAGAGTCAAATCCAGGTATGTCTGATTTCAAAATTTTTGCTCCTTCCAGCACACTAGGCTATTGGAGAGCAAACTCCATTGACTTTCTAATTTTGTTCAATAAATATGTGTTGAGTGAATGAGAAAATGAATGAACAATCAGAGGAAGTAGCAAATTCAGGTTGGGACCCATAGTAATGTCTGTTTGTGAGTATGTGGGGTAAGTCCTTGGGTATTCAGAACTGGTAGAGAGCAGTGGGGAGAAGAAAACTGCCATCACTGAGCACCCTGCAAGCCAGAAACTGTGGCAGGGACATTAATGGATTCTGTTTCACTCAATCAATCTTCACAATGATCCCATGAGTCAGATATTATCCAGCATCTTGTTCCTCAGATGGTGAAACTGAGGTGCAAAGAGGTTATGCAATTTGCACAAGGTGGTGGAACAGAAATTTGAACCTGGGTCTGTTCAACTTAAAAGCTGATTCTTTTCACTATAATAGTCTGCCTTTGGAAACTCCTGATTAGAAGCCAAGAGAAAGGAACTGGTAGGGTGTTTATAGAGAAACATCTAACGACAGAGACTGAGCACTAAAAAACAAACTGAAGTCCTTCAGGCCTTGAGCAATATGCAGGTCAGGAAGCAACAGTTAGAACTGGACATGGAACAACAGACTGGTTCCAAATAGGAAAAGGAGTACGTCAAGGCTGTATATTGTTACCCTGGTTATTTAACTTCTATGCAGAGTACATCATGAGAAACGCTGGACTGGAAGAAACACAAGCTGGAATCAAGATTGCCGAGAGAAATATCAATAACCTCAGATATGCAGGTGACACCACCCTTATGGCAGAAAGTGAAGAGGAACTAAAAAGCCTCTTGATGAAAGTGAAAGAGGAGAGTGAAAAAGTTGGCTTAAAGCTCAACATTCAGAAAACAAAGATCATGGCATCCGGTCCCATCACTTCATGGGAAATAGATGGGGAAACAGTGGAAACAGTGTCAGACTTTATTTTTCTGGGCTCCAAAATCACTGCAGAAGGGGATTGCAGCCATGAAATTAAAAGCTGCTTACTCCTTGGAAGAAAAGTTATGACCAACATAGATAGTATATTGAAAAGCAGAGACATTACTTTGCTGACTAAGGTCCGTCTAGTCAAGGCTATGGTTTTTCCAGTGGTCATTTATGGATGTGAGATTTGGACTGTAAAGAAGGCTGAGCGCCGAAGAATTGATGCTTTTGAACTGTGGTGTTGGAGAAGACTCTTGAGAGTCCCTTGGACTGCCAATCCAACCAGTCCATTCTGAAAGAGATCAGCCCTGGGATTTCTATGGAGGGAATGATGCTAAAGCTGAAACTCTAGTTCTTTGGTCACCTCATGTGCAGAGTTGACTCATTGGAAAAGACTCTGATGCTGGGAGGGACTGGGGGCAGGAGGAGAAGGGGGCGACAGAGGATGAGATGGCTGGATGGCACCACGGACTCAATGGACATGAGTCTGAGTGAACTCCGGGTGATGGTGATGGACAGAGAGGCCTGGCGTGCTGCGATTCATGGGGTCACAAAGAGTCGGACACGACTGACCTACTGAACTAAAATGAACTGAACTGAAACAAAACTTAACGGGAATGGGATCCTTGGATCTCATTGCTATCACAGTCAAGGTTGTAAGAAGAGCTGAAACAGTCTTCCCAAATGGGATCCTGATATCATCCTCCTTCCTAGGGATATTTTTAACTCAAGTGTCTGTTTGGGACCTTGAAAACATGGGAACCACTTATATCCCTGAGATGAAAGTGCCAAACTCAGGGGTACATTTTCCCACCCATAGCTTATAAATAAGCCCATAACAGTCCTCAAGGTAGCTATTAATCCTGAATTTGCCAGACTCTCCCTAAGGGAGAGTTATTTGCTTGTTATTTGCTGTTAACAGTCAGGAGGATGGTGGGAGTGGGTCACTGTGATGCAATTGGCAGTGGAGTGGAGCAGCTGCTAAAAAGCTTTTGAATTGCTAAGGGGTTGGGCTCATTTTCTAAGAGGAAGAGAGGAAGGAAACAGCTCTGACCATATCCCCTGCTTTATACCCCTGGCCTGCGGCAGGGAGGAGCGATCCCAGGTCCAAGGAGCAGTGGCTGTGCGGGCTCAGGAGGGCCTAGAGGAGCCATCCCACGTTGAAGGTCAGAAAGGGCGGTGGTGAGGAGATACCCCTCATCCAAGGTAAGGAGCAGCAGCTGTGCCTTGCTGGAGCAGCCATGAAGAGATACCCCACACCCAAGGTAAGAGAAACCCAAGTAAGATGGTAGGTGTTGCAAGAGGGCATCAGAGGGCAGACACACTGAAACCATACTCACAGAAAGCTAGTCAATCTAATCACACTAGGACCACAGCCTTGTCTAACTCAATGAAACTAAGCCATGCCTGTGGGGCAACCCAAGATGGGCGGGTCATGGTGGAGAGGTCTGACAGAATGTGGTCCACTGAAGAAGGGAATGGCAAACCACTTCAGTATTCTTGCCTTGAGAAACCCATGAACAGTATGAAAAGGCAAAATGATAGAATACTGAAAGAGGAACTCCCCAGGTCAGCAGGTGCCCAAAATGCTACTGGAGATCAGTGGAGAAACAACCCCAGAAAGAATGAAGGGATGGAACCAAAGCAAAAACAATACCCAGCTGTGGATGTGACTGGTGATAGAAGCAAGGTCCAATGCTGTAAAGAGCAATATTGCATAGGAACCTGGAATGTCAGGTCCATGAATCAAAGCAAATTGGAAGTGGTCTAACAGGGATGGGGGAGCCTGGTGGGCTGCCATCTCTGTGGTCACACAGAGTCGGGCACGACTGAAGTGACTTAGCAACAGCAGCAGCAAACAAGAGATGGCAAGAGTGAACGTCGACATTCTAGGAAGCACCGAACTGAAATGGACTGGAATGTATAAATTTAACTCAGATGACCATTATATCTACTACTGCGGGCAGGAATCCCTCAGAAGAAATGGAGTAGCCATGGTGGTCAACAAAAGAGTCTGAAATGCAGTACTTGGATGCAATCTCAAAAACTACAGAATGATCTCTGTTCATCTCCAAGCAAACAATTCAATATCACGGTAATCCAACTCTATGCCCCAACCAGTAATGCTGAAGAAGCTGAAATTGAATGGTTTTATGAAGACCTACAAGACCTTTTAGAACTAACACCCCAAAAGATGTTCTTTTCATTACAGAGGAATGGAATGAAAAAGTAGGAAGTCAAGAAACACCTGGAGTAATAGGCAAATTTGGCCTTGGAATGCAGAATGAAGCAGGGCAAAGACTACTAGAGTTTTGCCAAGAAAATGCACTGGTCATAGCAAACACCCTATTCGAAACACAAGAGAAGACTCTACACATGGACATCACCAGATGGTCAACACCGAAATCAGACTGATTATATTCTTTGTAGCCAAAGATGGAGAAGCTCTATACAGTCAACAAAAACAAGACCGGGAGCTGACTGTGGCTTAGATTATGAACTCGTTATTGCCAAATTCAGACTTAAGTTGAGGAAAGTAGGGAAAACCGCTAGATCATTCAGGTATGACCTAAATCAATCCCTTATGATTATACAGTGGAAGTGAGAAATAGATTTAACGGCCTAGATTTGATAGATAGAGTGCCTCATGAACTATGGAATGAGGTTCGTGACATTGTACAGGAGAGAGGGATCAAGACCATCCCCATGGAAAAGAAATGCAAAAAAGCAAAATGGCTGTCTGGGGAGGCCTTAACAATAGCTGAGAAAATAAGAGAGGTGAAAAACAAAGGAGAAAAGGAAAGATATAAGCATCTGAATGTAGAGTTCCAAAGAATAGCAAGAAGAGATAAGAAAGGCTTCTTCAGCGATCAATGCAAAGAAATAGAGGAAAACAACAGAATGGGAAAGACTAGAGATCTTTTCAAGAAAATTAGAGATACCAAGGGAACATTTCATGCAAAGATGGGCTCGATAAAGGACAGAAATGGTCTGGACCTAACAGAAGCAGAAGATATTAAGAAGAGGTGGCAAGAAAACACAGAAGAACTGTACAGAAAATATCTTCATGACCCAGATAATCACTATGGTGTGATCACTCATCTAGAGCCAGACATCCTGGAATGTGAAGTCAATTGGGCCTTAGGAATCATCACTACGAACAAAGCTAGCGGAGGTGATGGAATTCCAGTTGAGCTATTTCAAATCCTGAAAGATGATGCTGTCAAAGTGCTGCACTCAATATGCCAGCAAATTTGGAAAACTCAGCAGTGGCCACAGGATTGGAAAAGGTCAGTTTTCATTCCAATCCCAAAGAAAGGCAATGCCAAAGAATGCTCAAACTACTGCACAATTGCACTCATCTCACATGCTAGTAAAATTCTCAAAGCTCAAAATTCTCCAAGCCAGGCTTCAGCAATACGTGAACCGTGAACTTCCTGATGTTCAAGCTTGTTTTAGAAAAGGCAGAGGAGCCAGAGATCAAATTGCCAACATCTACTGGATCACCAAAAAAGGAAGAGAGTTCCCGAGAAATATTTATTTCTGCTTTATTGACTATGTCAAAGCCGTTGACTGTGTGGATCACAATAAACTGTGGAAGATTCTGAGAGAGATGGGAATACCAGACCACCTGACCTGCCTCTTGAGAAATCTGTATGCAGGTCAGGATGCAACAGTTAGAACTGGACATGGAACAACAGACTGGTTCCAAATAGAAAAAGGAGTACCTCAAGGCTGTATATTGTTACCCTGCTTACTTCTATGCAGAGTACATCATGAGAAACGCTGGACTGGAAGAAACACAAGCTGGAATCAAGATTGCTGGGAGAAATATCAATAACCTCAGATATGCAGATAACACCACTCTTATGGCAGAAAGTGAAGAGGAACTAAAAAGCTTCTTGATGAAAGTGAAAGAGGGGAGTGAAAAAGTTGGCTTAAAGCTCAACATTCAGAAATCCAAGATCATGGCATCTGGTCCCATCACTCCGTGGGAAATAGATGGGTATACAGGGGAAACAGTGGAAACAGTGTCAGACTTTATTTTGGGGGCTCCAAAATCACTGCAGATGGTGACTGCAGCCATGAAATTAAAAGACGCTTACTCCTTGGAAGAAAAGTTATGATCAACCTAGATAGCATATTCAAAAGCAGAGACATTACTTTGCCGACTAAGGTCCATCTAGTCAAGGCTATGGTTTTTCCAGTGGTCATGAATGGATGTGAGGGTTGGACTGTGAAGAAGGCTGAGTGCCGAAGAATTGATGCTTTTGAACTGTGGTGTTGGAGAAGACTCTTGAGAGTCCCTTGGACTGCAAGGAGATCCAACCAGTCCATTCTGAAAGAGATCAGCCCTGGAATTTCTTTGGAAGGAATGATGCTAAAGCTGAAACTCTAGTTCTTTGGTCACCTCATGTGCAGAGTTGACTCATTGGAAAAGACTCTGATGCTGGGAGGGACTGGGGGCAGGAGGAGAAGGGGACGACAGAGGATGAGATGGCTGGATGGCATCACTGACTCGATGGACGTGAGTCTGAGTGAACTCTGTGATTTGGTGATGGACAGGGAGGCCTGGCGTGCTGCGATTCATGGGGTTGCAAAGAATCCAACATGACTGAGCGACTGAAGTGAACTGATCTCCCAGGGGATTATGAGAGCATGCCTTATTCTCAGGCATAGGACTTAGAAATTTTGGTAGGTATGTGCTGCCACTTTGATGCCTTGATATGTGTCCACTACTTGCAGTCTTCTTTAAGGGGAAGGAGGTGACTGGTTATTTCAGTACAGTTGAGCTTGAAAGTAATCAAAGCTTGTAATTCCAATGTTTAAGACTGTTCTAGAACTGTAGTAAAATTACATTCTGACATAGTTGAAAGTTAGGAGCTTGAAGTCCTGTCTTAACTCTGTTATGAACTCACTTATGACCTTGAACAGGTCCCTTTCCCTGTATCAGCCTATTTCCCCATTCATAAATCAAGAGGACTGAGCAACCTCTAAGGACCCTCCAAGTGTTGACAGTGAAGGATTATCTCCCTTCAGAATTCTTCACTCTTTCCTTTCACCACCTCGCTGGCTTCTGGGGATTTCTGAGGGAGATGATGCTACAAAAGACCCAAACTTGCAATTTCTTTGGCTTCTACCTTAACGGAATTCTGGCAAGGAATCACAAGGTTGGATATAAGCTCCAAGTCAAAGCATCCCACATGTTCTCCATACATGAAGTGAAGATAATAAAAATAAGTGGCCAGTTCAGAGCAGCTACAGATCTTTTGGGATTGAGGGAATCATTGGCTCATAGAGAAGTAGGATCAAGGTTCCCAGAGCTTGTAACACTATAAAAAACTTTGGAAAGGAATGTTATGAAATCTTGTGTATCCTTAGTATTCATGCAAATTATGTTGCTGTAAAATGACTGGTGGTGGGGTCTGTTAGGAGACTGTTAGGGTGTGGTCTAAGGCCCATGGGTAAGAGAGCATGGATTCTCCCAGTTGTACCAAAAGGTGGAGCTTTACTTGCAAGTGACAATAGTCTAGCAGGCAGGGTCAGAGGCCTGAGTTAGAAAAGATATACCCTGAAGCTCTAGGAGGTAACTGGTTTTGGTTGGGGGAAATCTCTGTGTTTTGAGTGAGGTAAATGAAGTTGCCTTGAGCCTTGAGGGGCTTTCCATGGTCAGTGGTCAGCAAAACAGGGGAGGACCTGGGACCCACAGAGAGTAAGTCTAAGCAAGATGCAAAAGAGACAGAGCTAGAATGACACCTTGGGAGATGGGAACAATGGGACTGGTCCATTTGAGGCCAGGAGGAAGGTGTATATAGGCGTACTATGAAAATGGTGAAGAGGGGGAACTAGAGAATATGAGACCTAGAAGGTACTGGGTACAGAGGGCCTGGGGGGAGGGGGGAAATAAGGCTTTAGCAAGATATTTGAGTGTTTTGAGATTAAAGGCCCCAAATAAGAAAACAAGAGCATGGAGAGGGAAAAATCTATACCTTGTCATTACTAATGTGAATTTTCAAGTGCCGATGAGGGAGAGTACTAGGGAACTGAGGGGAAGGGTTTTCAGGGAAGTAGGATAATGTCAACACAATCTGTCTGTGCATGAGGCCTGCCAAGCATGTCCCACCTCAAGAAAAAAAAAAAGGCATAAAAGGCATACCTGTGCAAAGCTTCTTGGATCTCCTCCAACCCACTTTATCCAGCTCCATGGGGATGTTCTGTGAGATAGACAGAGAATGGCATTTTTCCAGAAGGATTTTGAGTGGTGCAGTCCTTGGTGATGGTTCAGCTGGGGGAAAGAAAGTCTGCAAAGAAAACTGTTCACGATCAGTTACTCATGGGGTTGGGGTGTGGGCCAACACTTTGCTTAAACAGAGGAGCTTCCAATCTGAAATATCATCTGATCCAGCCTTCAAATTCCAGCAGGGTTACTATGTATTATCAATAAATGTGATCATAGATCCAACTACAAAGAGCTTAAAAGACATCAAGGAGTGTAGAAAAGGAAATTAAACTAACTTATTTAAAGAAAATAGCATCTGTTTACTCTTTCTTAGGTATTTTTTTGTGTGTTTGGTTAGTGTTAAGGTAGAGGAAGTGAGGATTCTGCATCCACTATAAACATTAACCTTTACTCAATGTGAGGTCTGGAGCAAGTTAATTTATCTAAATCTCAGTTTCTTCACCTACATAAAAGGGACTGTGATAACAACTAACTTGTAGAATTATTAGGATTCAAAAATGAGATAATGCATATAAAGCACAAAAATGAGAATGAGAGAGAGTAAGAGACAATGATTGAAAGAGAGACAAACTTTCTCTTGCCAGAAGCACATTTTAGCCAAGACCAAGTCCTCTCCTTTGATATCAACATAACCATCTGTTTTCAATCCCAATCCTTCTTTCTTTTCCAAAGTCCTGACATCCAAGTGGAAAAAGAGGGAAGTAACTAACATCTGTGAAATAACTGTATAGCACAGTATTATGTATTAGATACCCTACTGAGTATATTTATGCATATTGTCTCATTCAGTCTTCATAACTACTCCATAAGGTAGCTAGTAACCCATTTTACAATAAGGAAACCAAGGATCAGAAAAAATAAATGAGTTGTCCACAGTCTCACAACTACTAAATTGAAGGTCTATCTAACTACAGACCAGAAAAGATAAATAGTTCCTTGAGCTGACATTCTTAAAGTTCCTCCTCAATATTCCTAAGTCACATGAACATAGTACAGGTTTCTTCCACCTGTACTAAGAGGATTGGATGTGGAGAGAAGTTAACAATTTGGATGGAACAAGAGTAAAAATCTAATAAAAACTTCAATTAAATAAAGTCTGTATATGCATTAATATACAGTATTTGTCTTTCTCTTTCTGACTTACTTCACTGTGTATAATAGGCTCTAGGTTCATCCACCTCATTAGACATCCTGTATGGGAAAGGAGTTTAGGGGAGAATGGCTACATGTATATGTATGGCTGAGTCTCTTGGCTATTTACCAGAAATTATTGCCACATTGACTATACTCCAGTACAAAATGAAAAGTTAAAAAGAAAAAAATTAAAATAAATAAAGCTCAGAGATCAGAACGGGGAGCTCTTAGGACCTGTAATGATAGCAGAGTCCAACAAGAAGAAGAGTCCTTTCCTTGCAAGTGAAGTGAAACTGTTAGTTGCTCAGTCATATCTAACTCTTTGCAACACTATGGAGTATATCCCACCAGGCTCCTCTATCCAGGAGATTCTCCAGGCAAGAATATTGGAGTGGGTTGTCATTCCCTTCTCTAGGGGATCTTCCCCACCCAGCGATCAAATCCCAGGGATCCCAGCCAGGGATCTCCTGCATTGCAGGCAGATTATTTACCATCTGAGTTACCGGGGAAGCCCTTCTTAGCAAGGACTAAGTCAATGAAAAGCCATGGGCTTTTTGTTTACTATAGCCCTCCCAACTTACTTTTCATCTCTAAGAATGTGTTCTTGGGGATTCCCTGGTGGCACAGTGGTAAAGAATCTGCCAGCCAATTCAGGAGACACAAGTTCAGTCCCTGGTCTTGGAAGATCCCACGTGCCATGGAGCAACTAAGCCTGTGAACTATAACTATTGAGCCTATGCTCTAGAGCCTAGGAACCACAACTACTGAGCCCATGGGCCACAACTACTGAAGCCCAGGCACCCTATAGTCCACGTTCTGCAGCAGGAGAAGCCACCACAATGAGAAGCCCGGGTACTGCAACAGTATATTAACACATATATGTGGAATTTAGAAAGATGGTAATGATGACCCTTTATGCTATACAGCAAATGAGACAAAGATCTAAAGAACAGACTTTTGGACTCTGTGGGAGAAGGCAAGGGTGGGATGACTTGAGAGAATAGCATTGAGACATGTATACTACCAAATGTGAAATAGATCACCAGTCCAGGTTTGATGCATGAGACAGGGTCCCCAAGGCTGGCACACTGGGATGACCCGAGGGATGGGATGGGAAGGGAGGTGGGAGGGGGGTTCAAGATGGGAAACACATGTATTCCCATGGCTGATTCATGTCAATGTATGGCAAAAAACACTATAATTTTGTAAAGTAATTAGCCTCCAATTAAATAAACTTAAATAAAAATGAACTCTAGGTATAAACTATTATCTACACTGTCCCTGGAGACCTCAGTCCTCAGGAAAAGTAGACAGAGCCAACCAATTTTTAAAAATAGCAATAAGAAAGAATCCAAGAGACCTCTTTGGGGTAGAGAAATGCCCTACCTTTAGCTCTCCTTAGCACTTGCATTGCACCTAGAGAACAAGTCAGTCTCAGCCCCTGTGAGACATTATATGGGAGACCTTTTGTCTATGTAAATGACCTCCTCCTAAACCCCAAACCCCAAGTCCTTTGTTCCTATGCTATGACAATTGGGCAATTTCAGTGAGAGATGTGCTTATGGGCAAATAATCAGGACTCAAAGGAGCTCAAATAGTCACCTTTATATGCTCTTGGGACCCAGGTGCTAATCAAAGTTCAGAAAGATAAATCTCCAGGGTCTCAACTTCATCCTACATGGAAGATCCCATACCCTACTTTTTTACTCCTACAGCAGTCAAAGTACCAGGACACAACTCCTAGATTCACCACTCTCAAATCAAGCTGTGGAAGGAAAAAAGAGGATCTTCAGTACACCTCTGAACCCCTGGGAGACCTCTGATATCTATTCAAGACTACAAATTAGTGCCATTCAGATGAATATTCAGGAAACTGAATTTCTCAGGTTAAGCCTACTGCTCTGCTTATACTTTATTACAATTACCCTCTTGATTTGCTTTTCCCAGGGAAACTCTTTCCATATTTATTATACTCAGATCTCATAAGCTTCATGCCCTCCACTCCATGATGTGGCACCTCTTTCTTGTCTGTCTGGCTGGCTTAGGCTATTCATAGGAACATCCTTTAAGACTGGCCATCACCAAGGTCACCAAGTGCCTGAACAAGTGTAACTGTTGGTGTGCCTTGATCTGGGCATAAAAAACAAAATTGTGCCAATGGTAACTTGCTTGAGTGCTCCCTATTGGGCATTACTGTACCCTTTGCCAACCTAACACAAGTCAATGGAAGTTGGTAAGGTTCCACTATCAATTCTGCAAAACCTAAATGAGTTAACTCGGAAGGAAAAAATATCTTAAAGGTCAGGGAAGTTGAAATAATGTCTGGCATCATGCCCATATGCTTTGTGTTACCCTTGGTGAGATGGAAAACCACTCATTAAGATGCCTAGTGATCTCTTCATTGGGGCACTTAACTCATCCTCCCACTGTAACTAGACTATGGAGCTACTGAACTCCTCTCAACTCTGGGTTGCTAGATTCAAATATGCTAAAGCTAAAAGCTTCCCAGGACACGCTTCAGAAGGAATTACCTGATGTGAAAGTCTAACCACCAATCCTTGGGACTGGAAATGGAACCTTCTTCCCAAAATTAGAAAACAAGTGGCACAGTGTATGGCTATTAGACCTACAATAATACCAATAACTTCCCTAACAATAATAATGGAGTCTGGTTTGCAGATGCCCACATACAATTATATACATCTATTTGAGTTGAGATTGGGGGAGGATCTGGGGAATGTATGGGGAACAAATCTCTGAAACCCTGACTAAGATTGTGGAAATAGATGAGGAATAAGACCATGCTACACTAACCAGTCCATGCACACCCTCATAATGTTATCTCACTCACCTTCTGAAATACCGTTTATCAACTAATGAGAATACATCCCTCATGCCAAACATCACCCTCAATAGTGACACAGTATACAAAATGGGGGTATCACCACCAAGCACAGGCCTCCATCCAATGTACAGGGAACAGATTCACCCAACTAGGGCTAAATCTAACAACCTAGGTCAGCCCCCATTAGGTGGGAATGTCCCTTGTAGGAATGGTATATCATTTCTTATGTCAAAGGTCTCTATATTTTATTCTCCTGACCAAATGGTATAGGATCTGCACAATAGTCCTGATGGTTCCAAGAGTCTGGTTTCTCACCACTGGAAAACTTAGGACAACCTCAGGGGCTATCTCCAACTTGAGTTCATTCCTGGAACAGGCAATAGAAGAAGTCACATACCAACACTAATGCGACCTCCCCTCTTACCAAATACCATCCAATTGGAGAGGCACATACATGAGTGATAATCCCATCTTGGGAAGACTGTGAATAGGACATTCTATAGCTACAAGGCTCTTTTGGTTTGTGGGGATCACCCTCCTCACAAGAGCATTGCTTAATATTTCAATAATAATGCAACAGGGATGGGAAGCCACAGTATCAGCTCTAGAGGCTCAACAAAAGTCTATATACAGCTTGGCAGGGGTGTTACTCCAAAATAGGCAAGCTATAGATCTTTTGAATGCAGAACAAGGAGAAACCTGTGCCATTCTGAATGAGACTTGCTGTTTCGGAGGTAAAGCCTCAATCAAAATTGAAGAAAGCTTTCAGTTCTCAAAAAGACTATATAAATAATCTAAGATCTTAATGATTGAGCAGGGGCACCTCCAGATTGGCTCCAGTCCCTCTTTGGGATCTTTTCTCGGAGTGGAGGGATTTGGAGTTGGCTACTGCCCCTGCTGATCCCTGTCGTCACCATACTAATTCTGCTCATCGTTGCTCCATGCATTATCAGTTGTTTAACCCATTTTATTTCTGCCCAGGTAACCGAATTACAAAATGCCATAATGCTCCAGAGGGAACACACAGAACTACAGATAAATACTGATGGTATCTACCACTTGCCCTTAGATAGACACTGTCACCCAGACCCTGAGGACCCCAAGGCCTAAGAATGGCAAAAGGGGGAGGCTCAACACCCCTTGCCACCCTAGCTCAGCAGGAAGTAGTCAGAGGGATCTTGGTGTCTCTACTCCCAAAGAATTGGGCCTCCCATCTCTTGAGGGGGGCATGTTAGGCAGTTAAGAGTAGGAAGAAAAAGGTCCAAAATTGCAGTCAGAGAACGTGATGACTAGGAGATCACATGCACACAGAGGGTGAACAGAAAAAAAAAAAAAAAGGAGAACTGTGGAACTGATTGAAGACTTCTGCTGGGAAAATATGCCTGGCACATCTGCTTCCCTGTTTGGTCTCAGGCTCATGCTTCATTTTCATAGGGCACAAGCAATTAAGCCCCAAGTAACATCCAGGGGAGGGAACAAATGATATAAAAATGAAAGCCCCAGGGGAGGGAACAAAGGATATAAAAATGAAAGCCAAGATTGAACGGGACCACTCCTGCAGGGTTGGGCCTGTTCTCATGTCTCAAGAGGGTACTGCTTACTGCTTGCTCAATAAACCTTGCCTCCCCAAGCTCTCCTGGTCTGCCATTTCAATTCTTTGCTATGACAAGATAAGAACCAAGGGAGAGAAAATTGACCTACCACTTTACTTCCCCACAACTTAGTGTCAGTAGATTGGCTTTGCTGCCCATCAGGTGAGTGGGCCAAGTCTGGTTTAGAAACAAGAGCAAAACTAAAAAAGAAGAGGAAAGATTCATATTCTTTCCTGTCAAGGACTCAGCCAATGAAAAGCCATGGACTCTTTGTTTACCATAGCCTTCCCAACTTTCTTTTCTCCTGTATAAAAGTGTTCTCCTTCCTTTTCTGTTAAAGGACATGTACATGGCCTGCCAAAGTTGCAGACCATGAATTGTATTTCTTTGCAGCTTTCCAAGAAACCCATCTTTGCTGGAGAAATATCTGGCAGTCTATTTGTTTTAGGTCAACACGGGTAAGGTTCTCTGCCAAATTGGTAACCAAGTTTCCAAGGGCTGAGACAAATTCTTAGGCACAACAAAAGCCACTGGGTAGTACTGAAAATAAAGCAGTAGAAAGTACAAGTTACTGTACTAAATTGGTATGAATCCTTAGACATGGTCTCAAGGTTGCTTTTTATAATTCTCCTTAATCCTAACTAAGTCTACCTCCTAGATCCATAAATTGTTAGAGCTGGAAAGCCTCTTATGGTTATACAGTCTAACTCCCTCATTAAACAGATGGAAAAAAAAACCTGAGCCCCAGAAATGGAAGGGACTAGATCATTTAATTCCTTTGATTTTGGATAAAGGGAAGGGGAAATACCTGCAGAGCATGAAGTCAAATTCTACAGTAAGATTTTGGAGATACTTGCCCCTAAATCCTCTTTATATGATCTGAACATTTTCACTTATCTGGTCACAATTACTGACAGCCCACTAATTTCAACATCATTTGCAGCAGGGGTTCACCATTTTCTGTGAGGATGAAAACAGACCTCCATATTAATTAGCCTAATTCAATCACTTTCCAGGCTGTAACTGGGACCAGAGCTCTAGTTGGAGGAGCATACATTTTATTAGGGCTGCCATGACAAATCAGCACAAACTGAGTGGCTTAAACAACCAGAATTTCTTCTCACAGTTCTGGTGGCTGGAAGTTTGAAATCAAGGTATCAGCAGCGACATGCTCTCTATGAAGACTCCAGGGATTAATATTTCCTTGCCTCCTAGCTCATGGTAGCTCTCAGTAATCCTTGGAATTCCTTGGCTTGCAGGTACATTACTCCAACCCTTGTATCAGTCATTCCATGGTCTTCTTCCCTGTGTTTTTGTGTTATTGTGCAAATTTCTCAATTCTCATAAACACATCAGTCATTGGATTAGGGCCCACATTAATCCAGTATGATGCCATTTTAACTTGACTACATCTACAAACACCGTATTCCTAAATAGGAATATACAGTTGACAATATACAGTTCACATTCACAAGTACTGAGGATTAGGACTTGAAGATTTTGTGAAACACTATTCTATGAAATTCAGGAGGACATATCCTTTTGGAAACTGAGCTTGGAAGGATACCAGAACTAAGCAGCTTTAAGCTTAGAGGACAAGGGTAGAGGCTTCCAAATCAGTCAGAGGCTAAGAAAAACAAGGTAAAAGGCAGCCAATTGTACTTTTACTAAGGCACACTATGAATTAAGGTTACACTATCCATAGCCTATAATGTCTTTAAGGAAAATATACTGCTGCTGCTGCTGCTGCTGCTGCTGCTGCTGCTGCTGCTGCTGCTGCTGCTGCTGCTAAGTCGCATCACTTGTGTCCGACTCTGTGTGACTCCATAGATGGCAACCCACCAGGCTACTCCATCCATGGGTTTTCCCAGGCAAGAGTATGGAGTGGGGTGCCATTGCCTTCTATGGAAAATATACTACTGGCTGCCAAATTGGGGCTGCCACAGCATCAACTTCACAATTTGGTGCATTCAGAAACACCTTGATGCGGTACTCATTTTGGACTTTTTTCTTCCTTTTAAAGTGTCCTTGAAGGACTGGATAGCAAAACCCACAAGTGGTGGGGGGGCAGTCTTACTCAGGGAGTGCCCTGCCCACCCCTCCATAGAGAGAGAGAGAGAGAGAGAGAGAGAGAGAGAGAGAGAGAGAGAGATCTCAGTCAGTTCAGTCGCTCATATCAATCAGTCAGTTCAGTCACTCAGTCATGTCCAACTCTTTGTGACCCCATGGACTGCAGCACACCAGGCATCCCTGTCCATTACCAACTGCCAGAGTTGACTCAAAGTCATGTCCATTGAGTAGGTGATGCCACCTAACCATCTCCTCCTCTGTTGTCCTCTTCTGTCTTCAATCTTTCCCAACATCAACGTCTTTTCCAATGAGTCAGTTCTTCTCATCAGGTGGCCAAAGTATTGGAGTTTCAGCTTCAGCATCACTCTTTTCAATGGATATTTATGACTGATTTCCTTTAGGATGGACAGGTTGGATCTCCTTGTAGTCCAAGGGACTCTCAAGAGTCCTCTCCAACACCATAGTTCAAAAGCATCAATTCTTGATTTCTCAGCTTTCCTTATAGTTCAACTCTCACATCCATACATGACTACTGGAAAAACCATAGCTTTGACTAGATGGACATTTGTCAGCAAAGTAATGTCTCTTCTTTTTAATACACAGTCTAGGTTGGTCGTAGCTCTTCTTCCAAGGAGCAAGCATCTTTTAATTTCATGGGTAGAGTCACTATCTGCAGTGATTTTGGAGCCCAAGAAAATAAAATCTGTCACTGTTTCCATTGTTTCTCCACTTATTTGCCATGAAGTGATGGGACCGGATGTCATGTTTTTTGAATGTCGAGTTTTAAGCCAGCTTTTTCACTCTCCTCTTTCACTTTCATCAAGAGCCTCTTCAGTTCCTCTTCACGTTCTGCCATAAGGGTGGTATCATCTGTGTATCTGAGGTTATTGATATATCTCCTGGCAATCTTGATTCCAGCTTGTGCTTCATCCAGCTCAGCATTTTTCATGATGTACTCTGCATAAAATTTAAATAAGCAGGGTGACAATATACAGCCTTGACTTATTCCTTCCCCAATTTGGAACCAGTCTGCTGTTCCATGTCTGGTTTTAACAGTTGATTCATGACCTGCATACAGATTTCTCAGGAGGCAGGTAAGGTACAGGGGTTAATAATTGGCCACCTGTTGCTCTGGCTAAGCCATGGGAAAAGAATAAAAGCAAAATATAGCAATACAGTATAATCTAAAGTACCGAAAGAAGGGAACGATGAGCAATGTTTCTCAACGATTCGTAAAAGTTCCAATAGCCAGCCCTCACTTATTTTCTTTTTTTGCCCCCTCACCCCCATTTTTAAAACCTGCCTTAAGAAGCATATATATGGCTGCTATCATTCTGAGCTTTCTGAATTTCCCATGTTTAACCCCAGTTTCAATGCCAGAAAGAGTATTACTTAATGCAATAGGGGATTTTCAAGACCTCATCCCACTGTTCTTCAGGACCCTGCACCGATATATCAACTTTAGCTTTGCTCTCAGCGATCCCTCACTTTGGAGCCCCGTGTTGGGCACCACTTGCTGTGGTCAGCACAGCAAGTAGGGATCAAAGTGGTCGATGCACAGTTTGGGAAAAAGAAGCTAGAGACAGAATTAAACCTTTAAAGATGGGACTGGGGGACTCAAGACCTCTTGGATCAAGAGCCCCGTTCCTTGGAGTCACATCACTTTTATTTAGTGTCTTGGCAAGCAGAAAGTATCTGCTGTGCTATGATGAAGTCAGCCTCCTGTATCCCCAGTCACATCTCTTATTTTATTGATTACTTTGAACTATGTTTGTTATTTTCTTGTAGAACTGGTATCACCCAGCTGGAGGTCATAGACCCACATATGCCTTGGGAAAATGTCTTCGTGTGTGCACAAGCAGTATTCTAAACAGGGGCTGACCCAGCATTCCTAGGTCCACACTATATTTTTCCTTAGCTTTGCAGGGCTTGACGACCCCAACTAATCAACCTGATGTACTTCGGTTTAGATTATACTGTATTGCTATATTTTGCTTTTCTTCTTTCCCCATGGTGTTTTCCTCATGGCTCAGCCAGAACAACAGGTGGCTGAATATTAACCCCTGCAATTCCAGTTCTAACTGTTGCTTCTTGACCTGCATACAGATTTCTCAGGAGGCAGGCGAAGGAAGTCTGGTATTTCAATCTCTTGAAAAATTGTTCACACACTTTGTTGAGAAAAAGGAAGATATAAGCATCTGAATGCAAAGTTCCAAAGAATAGCAAGAAGAGATAAGAAAGCCTTCTTCAGCGATCAATGCAAAGAAATAGAGGAAAAAAGCAGAATGGGAAAGACTAGAGATCTCTTCAAGAAAATTAGAGATACCAAGGGAATATTTCATGCAAAGATGGGCTCGATAAAGGATAGAAACGGTATGGACCTAACAGAAGCAGAAGATATTAAGAATAGGTGGCAAGAATACACAGAAGAACTGTACAAAAAGATCTTCATGACCCAGATAATCACGATGACGTGATTACTCATCTAGAACCAGACATCATGGAATGTGAAGTCAAGTGGGCCTTAGAAAGCATCACTGTGAACAAAGCTAGTGGAGGTGATGGAATTCCAGTTGAGCTATTTCAAATCCTGAAAGATGATTCTGTGAAAGTGCCACACTTAATATGCCAGCAAATTTGGAAAACTCAGCACTGGCAACAGGACTGGAAAAGGTCAGTTTTCATTCTAATCCCAAAGAAAGGCAACGCCAAAGAATGCTCAAACTACCACACAATTGCACTCATCTCACATGCTAGTAAAATTCTCAAAGCTCAAAATTCTCCAAGCCAGGCTTCAGCAATACGTGAACCGTGAACTTCCTGATGTTCAACTCGGTTTTAGAAGAGGCAGAGGAAACCAGAGATCAAATTGCCAACATCCGCTGATCATCGAAAAAGCAAGAGAGTTCCAGAAAAACATCTATTTCTGCTTTATTGACTATGCCAAATCCTTTGACTGTGTAGATCACAATAAACTGTGGAAAATTCTGAAAGAGATGGGAATACCAGACCACCTGACCTGCCTCTTGAGAAATCTGTATGCAGATCAGGAAGCAACAGTTAGAACTGGACATGGAACAACAGGTTGGGTCCAAATAGGAAAAAGAGTACGTCAAGGCTGTATCTAGTCACCTTGCTTATTTAACTTATATGCAGAGTACATCATGAGAAATGCTGGACTGGAAGAAGCACAAGCTGGAATCAGATTGCTGGGAGAAATATCAGTAAACTCAGATATGCAGATGACACCACCCTTATGGCAGAAAGTGAAGAAGAATTAAAAAGCCTCTTGATGAAAGTGAAAGAAGAGAGTGAAAACGTTAGCTTAAAGCTCAACATTCAGAAAACGAAGATCATGGCATCCAGTCCCATCACTTCATGGGAAATAGATGGGAAAACAGTGGAAACAGTGTCAGACTTTATTCTGGGGGACTCCAAAATCACTGCAGATGGTGACTGCAGCCATGAATTTAAAAGAGGCTTACTCCTTGGAAGAAAAGTTATGACCAACCTAGACAACATATTGAAAAGCAGAGACATTACTTTGCTGACTAAGGTCTGTCTAGTCAAGGCTATGGTTTTTCCAGTAGTCATGTATGGATGTGAGAGTTGGACTGTGAAAAAGGCTGAGCGCCGAAGAATTGATGCTTTTGAACTATGGTGTTGGAGAAGACTCTTGAGAGTCCCTTGGACTACAAGGAGATCCAACCAGTCCATTCTGAAGGAGATCAGCCCTGGGATTTCTTTGGAAGGAATGATACTAAAGCTGAAACTCCAGTACACTGGCCACCTCATGCAAAGAGTTGACTCATTGGAAAAGACTCTGATGCTGGGAAGGATTGGGGGCAGGAGGAGAAGGGGTCGACAGAGGATGAGATGGCTGGATGGCATCACTGACTTGATGGACGTGAGTCTGAGTGAACTCCGGGAGTTGGTGATGGACAGGGAGGCCTGGCGTGCTGCGATTCATGGGGTTGCAAAGAGTTGGACATAACTGAGCGACTGAACTGAACTGACACAGTCAAAGGCTTTGGCATAATCAATGAAGCAGAAGTAGATATTTTTCTGGAATTCTCTTGCTTTTTCTATGCTCCAACAGATGTCAGCAATTTGGTCTCTGGTTCCTCTACCTTTTCTAAACACAGCTGAAACATCTGGAAATTCATGGTTCATGTACTGTTCAAGTCTGGCTTGGAGAATTTTGAGCATTACTTTGCTAGTATGTGAGATATGTGTGTGTGTGTGTGTGTGTGTATAAATATATATAAATATATAAATGGCTAACCTAATACCTTCCTTAGTTTAAAACAAAAAAAATAAACCAGCTATACCATAATGGGTGTTACAGATGCAAATAAAACATTAGGAGAGTTAATGTTAATTAGGTTGATTAACAAGGAAATAAGATAAAACTGAGGAGAAACTCTAGAGACTTCTTCCCAACAAGGTGGAAATGTTAAAAAGACTCACCTCCCCACCTCCCAGAGTATTGCAAATAAAAGCAAAAATAAACAAATGTGGCCTAATTAAACTTAAACACTTTTGTACAACAAAGAAACCTATAAGGTGAAAAGACAGCCTTCAGAATGGGAGAAAATAATAGCAAATAAAGCAACTGAAAAAGAATTAATCTCAAAAATATACAAGCAACACCTGCAGCTCAATTCCAGGAAAATAAAGGACCCAATCAAAAAATGGGCCAAAGAAAAAAACAGACATTTCTCCAAAGAAGACATACAGATGGCTAACAAACACATGAAAAGATGTTCAACATCACTCATTATAAGAGAAATGCAAATCAAAACCACAATGAGGTACCATTTCATGCCAGTCAGAATGGCTGCGATCCAAAAGTCTACAAGCAATAAATGCTGGACAGGGTGTGGAGAAAAGGGAACCCTCTTACACTGTTGTTTGGAATGCAAACTAGTACAGCCACTATGGAGAACAGTGTGGAGATTTCTTAAAAAACTGGAAATAGAACTACCATATGACCCAGGAATCCCACTGCTGGGCATACACACTGAGGAAACCAGAATTGAAAGAGACGTGTGTACCCCAATGTTCATCACAGCACTGTTCATAATAGCCAGGAAATAGTAGCAGCCTAGATGTCCATCAGCAGATGAATGGATAAGAAAGCTGTGGTACATATACACAATGGAATGTTACTCAGCCATTAAAAAGAATACATTTGAATCAGTTCTAATGAGGTGAATGAAACTGGAGCCTATTATACAGAGTGATGTAAACCAGAAAGAAAAACACCAATATAGTATATTAATGCATATTGATAGAATTTAGAAAGATGGTAACAATAGCCCTATATGTAAGACAGCAAAAGAGACACAGATGTATAGAACAGTCATTTGGACTCTGTGGGAGAGGGAAAGAGTGTGATGATTTGGGAGAATGTCATTGAAACATATATATTATCATATGTGAAATGAATCACCAGTCCAGGTTCAATGCATGATACAGGGTGCTCGGGGCTGGTGCACTGGGATGACCCAGAGGGATGTGTTGGGGAGGGAGGTGGGAGAGGGGGTTCAGAATGGGGAACACAAGTACACCCATGGTGGATTCATGTCAATGTATGGCAAAACCACTACAGTATTTTAAAGCAATTAGGCTCCAATTAAAATATTTTTTTTTAAAAAGAGCAAATATTAAAAGCAGCATAGATCAGTATGAAACAATAATTATTTTTTCAGCAGAAGTGACAATAAAATATTTTAATGCAGATACAGATCATTTAGAAGGCAAGGAATCTCACAATCTGTTATCAAAAGTATTTCAACATTCCAAGAAAATTTTGTTCTCTTAACAAAGAGAGAAAACCAAACTCTAGGCCTACACCTGCCTACCTTCAGTAACAAAATTCACTTTATTAATTAAACATAATCTAATCCCAGCCTGACTTTGTACAAAACTCTTTTCTCAGGGTTCCCCTTTTACAAACCTCTCATAAGTTTTTGTATCTATACTTATTTGTTCCATACTTTCGTTCCCATAGAAAAATAACCAGTGTTAGCGGAAAAATCACTTTCTTTCTCTAAACAAAGTGTATTTCCATTCCTCATACCATCTTTTACTGATAATACAAATCCTACTCTCCTTGAATACTGAAATAGTTTTCTTACTATCCCTGTAGCTTTAATTGCATATATTACAATTCTAAACTTTAAAAGTCTTAATCTTTAATGAAAACTGACGAGCAAGTATTTGTACGTTCTGTCACACCGGTTGACAAGCCACAAATTTGATAATAGGCATTTTGCCTCCAGCTTCAATATTTTGTTTCTCATAAACCATGGCTCAAATTCCTTATCTAACATATGAAAATAATAGTAATGATAATTAGTTTTGCAGTCAATTTATATATGGAAAAGCACTCTGCAAAGTATAAAGTCCTTTTCAAATCTAAAGAATGTTTATCTTTCTTCCCCTTTTTCCTTTAATTTGTACTCTACTAATCCTCACTAAAGTGTTAGCTAATGCCAAACTTGAGGTACAGTCTCTTCTTGTTATATTTTGAAGAATGGAATATTTCCTGCCATATCAGTAAACAAGGATGCCACAGTCATCAGCCATTGCAGCCCTCCAATGTGAGCTGGTGAGTACTAGGGTAACTCAGGAAGAAGAAGAATATCTGTCATCTAGTAGCCATTAGACTACAATCACTCCCCTTGGTGAGTCATGAGAAACTCAGAATGTGGAAACAGGATACTGGCCCAGATAACTCAGGTGCATATCAAGGAGTGATTTCAGTGAACCCAGACTCTTGCATCTTCCCATACACAGAAAAGTGCTAAATTGCTAAATTCCTTAACTTGGGTTATCTGGTTTTCCTTAACTAACAGTAACCTTTTGATGTTCAGACTACCTGCCTCTTTTTGAAAAACTTCTATATAGGGGCTCCTCCCCTCACCTCCTCAGATTAGTTCTCCCAGAGATACTTGAGAAGCTGTCTCCCAGGCTTGAAGTCCTAAAAATTCCCACATATAACATAACATTTATAACATAACAAAACATTTCCCAAATAAAACATAACTCTCAACTTCTTAGGTTGTGAATACTTTTTAAAGTAACAATCCTGTTTTTAATAACTTATACAAATAGCTAACATTTATTGCACCATGACTCTTAGCCGGATACTATTATAAACAAGCACTTATGTGTATTTACTCATTTTATCTTCCCAAAACCCCTATGAAGTAAGTATTATTATCATCTTTATTTTAAAGACATTCCCTGACTCAGACGGTAGTTGTGTGATGAAATGAGTCCATATGTGTAAGTGCCTGAGGGCATAATAAGCACTTTGTAAATGTTAGCTATAATTAATATCAATTCCCAGGTTTTCCTAATACAAAGGGTGAGGACCAGAGAAGTTTCAATTCCCTTGATAAACTCCAAATTAAGGACTCTGAAGAAAGCCCATCCCTACATTCTGATATTATTCCCTTGAAGGTAAACCCCATCAATGATGTGGGGTATAGCACCAGGCTTGACCACAGCCAAATCTGAACCAAAGCAGCTGCAGTTGCCAGAGTCACTTAGCTCTGTAAGGTAGAGAGAATAAATCTCAAAAAATGAAGCACCCTGGAGGAAGCAAGCTGAGCAGTTTCCCTAGGAAACACAAAAAGACCTAAGCTCTTCTACAAGCAGGGTTTTTCACCTTTATTAGCATGCAATGATCCACCATAATCACATGGTCTTTGCTACTTAACAATGCACTGCTTTCATATTCATTATGTCAATTTAGCCTCACAGTGGACCTGCAAGGTGTCTTTGGGAAGGATGAGGATTTAGTAGATGCTAAAACCCAAAGGGAGAGGGGGGTTTTGTCAGGAGAAATTAGTGGCTGATCCTAGACTAGAACTCTCATATCCCACTTGCCTCACCGTTTCTGTGTATCAGGGGAAATCCTGTCCCTGTTGCACTCAGTGTCCCCATCATTTGTAAAATAGAGTGATTGGATCAGACGGTCAACAGGACCCCTGTCCTACACCAATGTTCCCTGGCATTCAGCTTTTCCATTACACTTTGCTTATTCTCTGGACCTCAATGTCTGTCTAGGCTGCTGTTTACTACTCCAAGGAAAGATAGGCAGCATCTCTGAGCAACCAGCAGAGGGCACAGGAAGCCTGCCAAAGAGATCTAATTCAAAACAATCCACTGCACAGGAAGAAGTCTCCCACTGGACTCAGAGAAATAGCTGAGAGGAAAAAACTAGAGAACGGCAAAGAGGAAAGATACTCAGGAATTATCTGGTACAAATTCTCTGGATCATATGGAGAAATTGAGGCCCATAGAGGAGAAATATCTGTCTTAAGTTCACAAATTCAAGGATATAAATAGCACTAGAAGCCAGTTTCCTGACTTCAGACACTTCGTTCAGCAGCCTTAACCAGCTGCAGTACTGTTTTGAATTGTTTTCCTGGCTGGATATTGTTCACAATTATTAATAATTTACCAAAATTTAATAATTGCAACAGTTACCACTTTGTGGAAACCTGCAATGTGTCACAAAAGGTGATAGACTGGGTACTCTAGCTTATTTGATTCCCCATAACAAGTCCCCTTATATAGGATGTATTTTGTCCTGTTTCATAGATGAGAAGGAAAATCCCACTCAAGCCTTTGTGACTCCAAAGCCCGTGCTTTTAAAGAACCTACAAAGTATCTCTGTGTCCAGTCCACACAGCCACTTAGTGAGGTGCTGTGCTCATCTATGACCCTTTTCCTAGTGATTGATAACATCAGACATGCAGTCTCCAACTGCAATTATCAGCTAATGGAATCATTAAGTATGTTTGTTTGCTTGTTTGATTATTGGTCTTAAAACCACTGCAATAAAATTTACTCCTAATAACATTATACCAACCTTTATATTCTTAAAGCTTACCAAATATGATAAAAATAGAAATAAAATATTTATAAACATATTAATTCCCTTCCAGAACAAGCAGGCTTATTGCTTTGTCCTGCTGGGACCCAATTTCTCTCAAAGTGTGATTTGAAACATGACAGGACAGGTTGAGAACTATCAGGCTAGACTACTCCCATCGCCACCACCAAGAAGAGTTTTAATTAGCTACCCTTAAAAAAACACTTTGCCCTAAAATCATCTGGATAAATTATAGCATATCTGCTTATAAAGACATTCTTAAGTCCCAAACCCAGATAGTCCCTTCTCGTACTTATCCAACATTCCTCCTACTACTTTTAGCACATTTCTTTTTGTCCATGCATGAGGGCATGGTGAGCACCTGCTTGTCATCACTCAAGTAAAATCCTGGGAACACTACAGACAACTAGACAAAAGCACCAGACTTGGAGTCAAAAGTGAAAATTTGAATCCAAATTCTGCCAATCTATGACTCTGGATAAATCATTAAACCCCTCTCAGCTTGCCTCTTCACCAGTAAAATGAGGATAATCACTCCATCCTCACAAGGTTACTTTAAATGAAAACAATGTAATGTGACTACACCCTGACAGATGTTGGATATAGTGAATGCTGGAAGAAGGTTATTGGGCTGTTTTCTGCCTACATTCTTCAGGCTGAACAACAGAGTGTTGTTGTCAGAAGACACCTAGAGATTTTCGAGACACCAAGTAAGCCCCTTCCCCTCCACAGGGAAACTGAGGTCCAACAAGATGAAAGGACTCATCTCAAAGTCATATAGACAATTGGGAACAGAACTGAGACACAAATCCAGGTCTCCTGACACTCAGTCCCAGAGGATTTGCTGGACACTAGTCTCTGCATTCAGCTCCTGTTGGTGGGGAAGGATAGGGTGGCAAAGCCATGGAAATGCCCCACAACTAAGGAAAACAGGAGACTATGGCTCTCTTGAGCATCATTAAATGACCCTGGTCATTCTGCTGGCATTCCCAGAGCTTCAATTTTTGTTCAAGTTTGAACTGAGATGTAACTGCAGGCATTCAGCCCAATGAAGGGACAAAAATTGCCTAGTATTTTTAGGATGAGTCAATTCCCAGGCAACTGACTGGTGGGAACATTCCTTCTGGGACATTCTTGATGGAAGGTAGGGTTATGGGAAAGGCATGAGAGTTTAACTGGCTTCTGGGGTTCTGAATGTTTCAAATGGTGATTTGGAAAGTCAGCTCCCACCTTACCTGAGTACCCAGGACTCCAGTACTGGACTTGCTGGCTTTCCTCTCTGCACTTGCTGTTCTCACATCCAAGTCAGAATCCTGGGGCTGTTCTGCCTGGATAGATGCCCCGGGCCCCTTGCAGGCCTCTGGTTTCTCCATCTCATTGGGTTTCTCTTCTAGTTTCTCCATGACAGCTTTTGTGTTTAACTTGGCACAGGTGCCCAGCTCAGGGGACTGTCCAGCACTGTCATTTTCCTTAAGGACGTTGATCACAGTCTCAATGTCTTCATCAAGTTCCTCTGAGGAGTTCTCCTTGGTGAAGGCATGGCCATAATGGCAACTGCACCCAGTCTGTGGAGTTGGGTCATCCTGGAGCTCAAAGACAGGTGAGTTGGAGGTTGAGACTAAGGCAGCAGCAGTGCAGGGGTCTTCAAGGGCCTGGCCCAAAGTCTTCTTGCCCTCAATGCTCATTTCAAATGTGCATGAGGCTTGTGAGGCCTTTTGGTGACAGTGCTGGCACCTCTCAATGACACTGCCCCATACCATAACCTCAGGGGTCTGGCTGAGTGGGAAGGAGGCCTGGGAGGCAGCACCCTCTATGATGAGGGCTTCACTGCCACCACTGATGAAGTAGGTCTTGCCACGCTGGTGGCTCATCTGCAGCTCTTCCCGGGATAATGCACGCCACTTGCGGGCCACCTCAGCCACATTGCTGAAGAACTTGACAACACTACCAAAAGGCACAGCCTTGTCTCTACGCAGGTGCCTAAGGCTCTCCTCGTAGCCCCTTTCCACATTCCCTTCTAAGGTGGAGGCCTTAATGGCAGACTCAGGATCCTGGATTCTGGAGTCTCCAGCTGATCTATGTGGGGTTTCACAGTCTCCAGGGAATGTGTGTTTCAGGTAGCTCCTGGCCCACCTTCCCCTAGCAGGCTGCTCAGAGGACTCTTTTTCCCAGTGATCCTCCTCCACATGGATGCCAAAATCATCAAAGGCCAACACTTTCTGGTTCTTGGGCATCAGTCTTTGCACATCTGCAAGGAAGGGCTCCAGGCCCTCAGTGTGTCCTGAGTAGGAATAACGAAAAGGCTTTGAGGCCTCCTGGGCCTTTCTCATCTGGTAAATATGTGACACCTCCTGGGGTTCCTGGACCTTGCTGCTCCTAGGAGTAGTATTCTTGGAGGCCCCAGTTGAAGGCTTCAGCCTCTTGAATGACTTCATTCGATCCTTTAATGTGACTTTGGGCTTCAACTCTGATGGTCTGGAAGTGTCTCCCAGTAAAATCATGGACTGGGGTCTCTTCTCTTGACTGGAGGCCCCTTTTCTACGACTCATAAAATTCCAGATCTTGTTGACTTTTATTTTCTTCTTGTTCTGACCATTCTCTTCCCTGGAGCTCAAATCACCTTGATCACACTGCTCAGACTTCTCCAGACCTACCTCCCTGGCCAGGCCTTCTACCTCAGGGTGGCCTGGGAAGACCTGAACCAGGTAACCACTGGGCACCAGATCAGAGAGGAAGGTAGTCCGACAGCTGCTGAGAGTCTCCATGGTCACAGCAGGGGATGGGGCCACAAAGGCATAGAGGGAGGGTTGGTGAGTTATTTCCAGCTGACAGGGAGAGAGAGATAAAGAAAGGGGAAGAGAGAGAGAGCTAGATTATGCACAGCCACAAACAAGGTTCTTTGCAGATTTGTCACCATCAAATAAATGATTCATACTTTGTCACCACTGGACCACTAAATTTTTAGGATCTTTGCAAAGCAAAAGTGCATTCATTTGGACCCCACTAATTTAGGATTGGGGAAGATCACAGCTTATCCTGTGTGCCAAAACATCCTTCAATTCTTATTTAAAAGCAAATATACTTGAGAAGGACAAAACTTAACAGCTATTATTATCAGATCTTGATAATTGAATAAATACATTAAAAATCCAAAAAAAATAAATTAAAAAAACAAGGTATCTCAAAAATCTATCCACTTTGATCCTCTCATTTTACAGAGAGGTTCTAGAGATCCAGAGAAGATACTTATCTTGTCTAAACTACAAAACCAAGGGAGCAGCAGGTAAGGATTCAGTCCATGCTTCCTTCTCTCTCATTTGCTCCTCCATGCTCCTGCTTTCATGCAGGAAAACAGAAGGAAGTGAGTTTACCAGTCAAACACTCACTCAGCACTGACCCCTTAGCTAAGAGCTGGATACCACTAAGATTATAAACACATACAGCTACTCATCTGAGATCGTATGCTACTGGGAGAGACTTGTAGACATAAAAAATTACAATATAACCTGATAAGTGCTCTAACAGAGGTATCCACAAGGGCAGCAGAAGCTTAGAGGGAAGGAGATAGGGAACAGTAGAGGAGGTGCCTCTTCAAGGAAGCAAAAAGGATATTAAAGGCCCCAAGGATGTTTCCCAGAACAGCCGGGACTAGAACTAGAAGCTCACTCATGATGAAGTCTTTCTCCATTCAGTGTTTTTTGCCCCTCTGCCCTGAACATGCTGGAACAGAATTTGCTAAGAGGGAGAGAGGCAAGAAGGCAGGTTAATATTCAGAGGCTGAAAGGAAAGAAAGGGAAAAGAGGAGAAAGTGGGTGGAGCCCAGTGCTTAAAGACAGTTTCTGCCTTTTTGATGATGGTTGTCCTGGGTGTCAGGTTACTATCTCAGGGTCTGTTTGTTCCTCTTCCTCTGGTCTGGTCTGCAGAGTTAACTTCACTTGACCTGAAGTATGTCTTTAATCTGTGTGTTTCCTATACTTATGAGCACAGCCTGTGCAGAATCTGTTTGACTCACAAAATGTTCATTTGATCAGTGAGATTATCTATTTTGGGAAAATGAGACCAAAAAGAGGAAGGGACTTGAAACAACTGACAAAGGATTAATTTCCAAAACTTACAAGCAGCTCATACAAGTCAATACTAGAAAAACAAACAACCCAATCAAAAAGTGGGAAAAAGGACCTAAACATACATTTCTCCAAAAAAGGTATACAGATGGCTAACAAACACATGAGAAGATGCTCAACATGGCTCACTATTAAAGAAATGCAAATCAAAACTACAACGGGATATCACCTCACACCAGTCAGAATGGCCATCATCAAAAAAGTCTACAAACAATAAATGCTGGATAGGGTTTGGAGAAAAGGGAACCCTGTTGCACTGTTGGTGGGAATGGAAATTGATACAGACACCATGGAAGACAGTATAGATATTCCTTTAAAAACTAGGAATAAAACCACCATATGACCCAGCAATCCCACTGCTAGGCATATAACCTGAGGAAACCAAAATTGAAGACACATGCACTCCAATGTTCATTGCAGCACTATTTACAATAGCTAGAGCATGGAAGCAACCTAGATGTCCATCGGCAGATGAATGGATAAAGAAGCTGTGGTACATATATAAAGTGGAATATTACTCAGTCATAAAAAGGGACCCATTTGACTCAGTTCTAATGAAGTGGATGAACTTAGAGACTCTTATACAGAGTGAAGTAAGTCAAAAAGAGAAAAACAAATATCATATACTAACACATGTATATGGAATCTAGAAAGATGGTACTGATGAAAGTATTTGCAGGGCAGCAATGGAGACACAGACATAGAGAACAGATTAATGAACATGGAAGTGGGGAGGAAGGAAAGGGTGGATGTATGGAGACAGTAACATGGAAACTTACATTACCATATGTAAAATAGATATCGAATGAGAATTTGCTGTATGACTCAGGGAACTCAAACTGGGGCTCTGTAACAACCTAGAGGGATGGGATGGGCAAAGAGATGGGAGGGAGCTTCAAGAGGGAGGGGACATAGGTATAATTATGGCTGATTCATGTAGCTTTTTGGCAGAAACCAACACAATTCTGTAAAGCAATTATCCTTCAATGAATAAAATAAATAAATTTATTAAAAAAAAAAAAAAAGAGGAAGAGACTTGACCTAGGTCATATGCCAAGTCAGTGGCAGGCCAAGAATAGAAGCCTAGTCTTCCTGCCTTCCAGGCCAGGAAGTTTCCTTACCTCAGTCCTACATTTCAACCCTCATCCATGAATTCTGTTTCTCCAAGTAGGCTTTCTGTCCAACTCAAGATGATAATAACAATAGCTAACATTTATAATTATGAGGCACTACATTAAAATGTCTCTTTATTTACTTAGAACTCACAACTCTATGAGGTGGTTACAATTGTCTTCTGAATTTTAAAGATAGTTCAACCAAGGTGCAGAAAGGTTAAATGATTTACCTAGGTTCTCCATGTGTACTCCTGATAGACTGTAGCCCACCAGGTTCCTCTGTCTGTAGGATTCTCCAGGCAAGAATACTGGAGTGGGTTGCCATGCACTCCTCCAGGGGATCCTCCTGACCCAGGGATCAAATTTGTCTCTTATGTCTTCTGGCAGGCAGGTTCTTTACCACTAGAACTGCCTGGGAAACCCCAAGTTCTCCATAACCACTAATAATATATTTGTGATTTGAATCCAGGCAACATGAACCCAGAGGCCATACACATAACCATTACACTATGTTCCCTTTCTAGAACAGGGATTTACACAGAGAGAATGATGGTTAATCGCAAGTCTCCCTGCCTCCCTGCCTGTCTCCTGACTTCCTTTGGTAATATCAGAACACAATAAGCTTCCTAAAAGGCATCTGGATGCATGGCCCAGAGTGGCGCATGGTTGGGAAGGAGGGCAGTAGATGAGGGGAGATGATGACTATTTCTGATAACCCTCCTACAAAAAGCCTTCCCAAACTAGGCAGGTAAACTCAAGACTCTCACTTTCCCTAATTTTCCATCTTGTCATAACCCTTCCCCTTGAGATTTGCTTCAAGTGCATCACCTCTCCAAAAAATAAATAAATAAATAAAAAAGAATATTCCCAGAAAAGATTCAGTCTTAGCCTTTAAGTATAACTAAAATTGAAGAGAACTTTGAGATTCCCTAGTCCAGCAATTCACTATTTCAAGGATGAAACTAAGGCACAGAAAGTTCAAGTCAAAATGTTCACTGCAGCACTATCTACAATAGTCAGGAGATGGAAGCAACCTAAATGTCCATCAACAGAGAAATGGATAAAGAAGATGTGGTACATATAAACAATGGTAGAAGTGAAAAAGTTAAGTGTTATTTGCTAAGTTGTGTTTGACTCTTTGCAATCCCATGGACTATAGCCCAACAGGCTCCTCTGTCCATGGAATTCTCCAGGCAAGAATATTAAAGTGGGTAGCTTCCCTCGTGGCTTAGAGTGTAAGCATCCGCCTGCAATGTGGGAGGCCTGGGTTCAGTCCCTGAGTCGGGAAGATCCCCTGGAGAAGGAAATGGCAACCTACTCCAGTACTCTTGCCTGGAAAATCCCATAGATGGAGGAGTCTGGGAGACTGCAGTCCATGGGGTCACAATAACATGACTGAGCGACTTCACTTTCACTTTCATTACCTTTTCCAGGGGATCTTCTGACCCAGGGATTGAACCTGGGTCTCCTGCATTGCAGGCAGACTCTTTACCATCTGATCCACCAGGAAAGTCAATAATGGTATATTACTCAGACATAAAGCCATTTGCAGAGACATGGATGGACCTAGAGATTGTCATACTGAGTGGATTGTGACAGAGAAAGACAAATATGTGATATCACTTACATGTACAATTTTAAAAAGTGGTACAAATGAGCTTATTTACAAATCAAAAATAGTGTCATAGATGTAGAAAACAAACACATGGTTACAAAACAGGAAAGGTGGGAAGGGATAAATTGAGAAATTGGTATTGACATATTGGGCTTCCCAGGTGGTGCTAATGGTAAAGAATCCTCATCACTATATATAAAACAGATAACTAATAAGAACCTAGGTGATTGCAGCCATGAAATTAAAAGATGCTTACTTATTGGAAAGAAAATTATGACCAACCTAGATAGCATATTGAAAAGCACAGATATTACTTTGCCAACAAAGGTCCATCTAGTCAAGGTTATGGTTTTTCCAGTGGTCATGTATGGATGTGAGAGTTGGACTGTGAAGAAAGCTGAGCACCAAAGAACTGATGCTTTTGATCTGTGGTGTTGGAAAAGACTCTTGAGAGTCCCTTGGACTGCAAGGAGATCCAACCAGCCCATCCTAAAGGAGATCAGTCCTGAGTGTTCATTGGGAGAACTGATGCTGAAGCTGAAACTCCAATACTTTGGCCACCTCATGCGAAGAGTTGACTCATTGGAAAAGACCCTGATTCTGGGAGGGATTGGGGACAGGAGGAGAAGGGGATGACAGAGGATGAGATGGCTGGATGGCATCACCGACTCGAAGGACATGAGTTTGAGTGAACTCCAGGAGTTGGTGATGGACAGGGAGGCCTGGCGTGCTGTGATTCATTGGGTCACAAAGACTCGGACACTACTGAAAAACTGAACTGAACTGAACTGAACTGATACAGCCCAGAGACCTCTACTCTACTCTATAGTGACTTATGTGGGAAAATAATCTAAAAAAGAGTAGATAACTGATTCATGTTGCTGTACAGCAGAAGTTAACACACATTATAAAGTAACTATACTCCAATGAAAATCAATTTCAATTTCAAAAGACTGAAAGAAAAATACCAAAGGCACAGTATATATTTATGTACCAATCACAGCTGTAGAGCTGGAAAGAATACTGGAAACTCTTTATCTGGGCCCCTCATGTTGTAGTAGAGTAACTGAAAATGACAAAGATCAAGGACCTACTCCCAGAACGTAAGTAGTAAATGAAAGAGTAGAGTCAGGCTTCCCAGTATGGTGGCCAGGCCACTGTGCCCCTCTGGTTCTTTCACTGCTTTAGTATTTGGAGGAAATCCATTGACAAAAGCAAAGACTACAAAGCTGTATTTCCCTATAAGGGCAGATTTAAAAACGGATACAATAAAAATGCATTTTAAAACAACCCAGTTTGTTTTAGGCACTGTTTTGTGAGTCTCAGGATATATAATTATGATTAACAAAAGAGATATATGAGGTGAACCCTTATTAATAAACCTGGTAAGATTCATTGGACCAAAATGATATGAAGGCACAAGTAGAGCCATCATCATAGCACACAACAGGGACCTCCCTTGTCACAAAGCAAACATGTTTCATTCATGCTATACTGCTGCACAATTGCACTCATCTCACACGCTAGTAAAGTAATGCTTAAAATTCTCCAAGCTAGGCTTCAGCAGTACATGAACCATGAACTTCCAGATGTTCAAACTGGTTTTAGACAAGGCAGAGGAACTAGAGATCAAATTGCCAACATCTGCTGGATCATGGAAAAAGCAAGAGAGTTCCAGAAAAACATCTATTTCTGCTTTATTGGCTATGCCAAAGACTTTGACTGTGTGGATCACAGTAAACTGTGGAAAATTCTGAAAGAGATGGGAATACCAGACCACCTGACCTGCCTGTTAAGAAATCTGTATGCAGGTCAAGAAGTAACAGTTAGAACTGGACATGGAACAACAGACTGGGTCCAAATAGGAAAAGGAGTACGTCAAGGCTGTATATTGTCACCCTGCTTACTTAACTTCTATGCAGAGTACATCATGAGAAATGCTGGACTGGAAGAAACACAAGCTGGAATCAAGATTGCCGGGAGAAATATCAGTAACCTCAGATATGCAGATGACATCACGCTTATGGCAGAAAGTGAAGAGGAACTAAAAGCCTTTTGATGAAAGTGAAAGAGGAGAGTGAAAAAATTGGCTTAAAGCTCAACACTCAGAAAACTAATATCGTGGCATCTGGTCCCATCACTCTATGGGAAATAGATGGGGAAACAGTGGAAACAGTGTCAGACTTTATTTGGGGGGGGGGGCTCCAAAATCACTGCAGATGGTGATGGCAGCCATGAAATTAAAAGGCGCTTACTCCTTGAAAGGAAAGTTACGACCAACCTAGATAGCATATTCAAAAGCAGAGACATCACTTTGCCAACAAAGTTCATCTAGTCAAAGCTATGGTCTTTCCAGTAGTCATATATGGATGTGAGAGTTGGAGTGTGAAGAAGGCTGAGCACCAAAGAATTGATGCTTTTGAACTCTGGTGTTGGAGAAGACTCTTGAGAGTCCCTTGAACTGCAAGGAGATCCAACCAGTCCATTCTAAAGGACATCAGTCTTGGGTGTTCTTTGGAAGGAATGATGCTAAAGCTAAAACTCCAGTACTTTGGCCACTTCATGCGAAGAGTTGACTCATTGGAAAAGACTCTGATGCTCGGAGGGATTGGGGCAGGAGGAAAAGGGGATGGCAGAGGATGAGATGGCTGGATGGCATCACTGACTCGATGGATGTGAGTTTGAGTGAACTCCGGGAGTTGGTGTTGGACAGGGAGGCCTAGTGTGCTGCAATTCATGGGGTCACAAAGAGTCGGACACAACTGAGCGGCTGAACTGATCTGACTGAATATTCTATTATGTATATGTGTGTCTGTGTGTTCTATTTTTTATTCACTCATCTTTAGGGGAATTCTGATACAGATTCTATTGAATCTGTATATTGCTTTGGATAGCACAGACATTTTCACAATATTATTTCTTTGAACCCACAAGTGTGAAATATCTGTCCATTTATTTGTATCTTCTTCATTTTTTCCATTAATGTCATAGCTGTCAATGTACAAATTTCTCACTTCCTTGTTATATTTTTCACTAGTTATTTTAATCTTTTGATGCAATTGCAACTGGAATTGTTTTCTTAATTTCTCTTTTTAATAGTTCATTATTAGTGTATGGAAACACACCAGAATTTTTGCATATTGCTATTGTATTCTACAATTTAACTGCATTCATTTTCTAATGGCTTTTTAATGACGTCTTTCAGATTTTCTATGTGTAATATGTTTCTACAAATAGTGACAATTTTACTCCTTCCTTTCCAATCTAGATTGTTTTTATTTTTCATGTCTTACTGCCTTACATTGGACTTTCAATACTTTCAATGTATATTGAATAAAAGTGGTGAGAGTAGGCATACTGTTCATTGTCACATAGAAAATATTTCAGCTTTTCCATGTTGAGTGTGATATTAGCTCTGGACTTGTCAATATTGCTAAATTATGTTATTGTCAAAGTTATGTTGAGATACAGTCCTTGTATATCTACTTGGTTCAGAGATTTTTCTATCATAAATAGATGTTGAATTCATAAATAGATGTTGGATTCTTTCAGATGCTTTTTTTTTACATTTATTGAGATAATCACATGATTTTTATCATTAATTTTGTTAATGTGGTGTATCACATTGTCTTATTTGTGGATTTTGAAACAACATTGATCTAGAGATCAGAGAAGATGTTGTTGTTGTTGTTGTTCATTGGTTCAGTTGTGTCCAGTTCTGTGACTGCATGGACTTTAGCACACCAGGCTTCCCTGTCCATCACCGTCTCCTGGAGCTGGTTAAAACTAATGTCCATTGATCAGTGATGCCATTCAACCATCTCGTCCTCTGCCATCCCTTTCTCCTTCTGCCTTCAATCTTTCCCAGTATTAGGGTCTTTTCCAATGATTCAGCTCTTTGCATCAGGTGACCAAAGTATTGGAGCTTCAGCTACAGCATCAGACCTTCCAGAATGAATCCAGAATGAATTATCAGATTGATTATCAGAATCAACCCAGATTGATTATCAGGAATCAATCCAGAAAGAATATTCTGGATTGATTTCCTTTAGGATTGACTGATTTGATTTCCTTGCATTGCAAGGGACTCTCAAGAGTCTTCTCCAACATTACAGTTCAAAAGCATCAATTCTTTGGCTGTCAGCTTTCTTTATAGTCCAACTCTCACATCCATACATGACTACTGGAAAAACCATTGCTTTGACTAGACAAACCTTTGTTGGCAAAGCAATGTCTGTGCTTTTTAATATGTTGTCTAGATTGGTCATAGCTTTTCTTCCAAGGGGCAAGCATATTTTAATTTTGTGGCTGAAGTTACCATCTGCAGTGATTTTGGAGTGCAAGAAAATAAGGTCTGTCATTTTTTCCATTGTTTCCCCATCTATTTGCCATGAAAGGAAGGGACCAGATGCCATAATCTTAGTTTTTTGAATACTGAGTTTTAAGCTTGCTTTTTCACTGTCAGACAAGGTGGCAGAGTAAAAGACTGTGAGCTCAATTTCCCTCAAGAGCATGAGAAAATCACAACAATCTGAAGAATAACCATTGGTTTAAAAGATCAGAATCTTCCAGAAAAAAATATTTTCTAGAAGAAAAGACATAAAAAAAGGAATCATTTTGAGATAAGACAGTCAGACTCACAATATAATCAAGCCCAATACCCCAAGGTAGGTCACCCACAAACTGGAGGATGTTGCAGAGGTTCTTGTCAATGAGTGAGAGTTCTAATTCCCACACCTTGCTACCCAGTTTGCAATCCTGAATTACCTTAAATGTTAACGTACTAAATGCTTCCATCAAAAGGCACAGAATGGCTTAATGAATATAAAAATAATATATATACACACACACACACATTCTCTCTCTCTCACATACACACACACACACATTCTCTCTCTCACATACACACACACACACACACACACACACACACACACACACATATGTATATGCTGCCTGCAAGAGATTGCCTCAGCTCTAAAGACAGACTGAAAATGAGGTGATAGGAAAAGGTCTTCCATGCAAATGGAAATCAAAAGAAAGCTGCTATAGCAGACAAAATAGACTTTAAGATAAACAGCCTCACAAGACAAAGAAGGATGCTGCACAATGATTAAGGATAAATCCAGGAAGACATAACCATTGGAAAGATATATGCATAAAACATAGAAGCACCTAAACACATAAAGCACATATCAGCAGACACAAAGGGAGAAATCAAAAGTAAAACAATAAAGGGAATTTTAACACTCCACTAGTATCAATGGACAGATCACCCATACAGAAAATCAAAGGGGAAACATTGGCCTTAAATGACACATTATACCAGAGAAACATAATTGATATTAATAGAGTATTCTATCCAAAAACATCAGAATAGTTTCTGGTCTTACATTTGATCTTTAATCCATTTTGAGTTTATTTTTGTGTATGGTGTTAGAAAGTGATCTAGTTTCATTCTTTTACAAGCGGTTGACCAGTTTTCCCAGCACCACTTGTTAAAGAGATTGTCTTTACTCCATTGTATATTCTTGCCTCCTTTGTCAAAGATAAGGTGTCCATATGTGTGTGGATTTATCTCTGGGCTTTCTATTTTGTTCAATTGATCTATATTTCTGCAAGCAATAAATGCTGGAGAGGGTGTGGAGAAAAGGGAACCCTCCTACACTGTTGGTGGGAATGCAAACTAGTACAGCCACTATGGAGAACAATGTGGAGATTCCTTAAAAAATTGCAAAAAGAACTGTCTTATGACCCAGCAATCCCACTGCTGGGCATAAACACCGAGGAAACCAGAACTGAAAGAGACACGTGTACCCCAATGTTCATCACAGCACTGTTTATAATAGCCAGGACATGGAAACAACCTAGATGTCCATCAGCAGATGAATGGATAAGAAAGCTGTGGTACATATACACAATGGAGTATTATTCAGCCATTAAAAAGAAAGCATTTGAATCAGTTCTAATGAGATGGATGAAACTGGAGCCAATTATACAGAGTGAAGTAAGCCAGAAAGAAAAACACCAATAAAGTATACTAACACATATATATGGCACATTATACCAGAGAAACATAATTGATATTAATAGAGTATTCTATCCAAAAACATCAGAATAGTTTCTGGTCTTACATTTGATCTTTAATACATTTTGAGTTTTTTTGTGTATGGTGTTAGAAAGTGATCTAGTTTCATTCTTTTACAAGTGGCAATGATGACCCTGTATGTGAGACAGCAAAAGAGACATAGATGTGTAGAGCGGACTTTTGGACTCAGAGGGAGAGGGAGAGGGTTGGATGATTTGGGAGAATGGCATTGAAACATGTATACTATCATGTAAGAAACTAATTGCCAGTCTATGTCTGACGCAGGATACAGCATGCTTGGGGCTGGTGCACGGGGATGACCCAGAGAGATGTTATGGGGAGGGGGTTCATGTGTGGGAACGCATGTACACCCGTGGTGGATTCATGTCAATGTATGGCAAAACCAATACAGTATTGTAAAGTAAAATAAAGTAAAAATAAAAATTTTAAAAAAATAAAAAATAGAAAAAAAAATCAGAATACACATTGTTCAAGTTCAGATAGAAATTGGTCACATGCTGGGCCAGAAAGCAAGCCTCAGTAAATTTTAAGAAAACTTAAACCACATCAAACATCTTTTGCTACCACAATGAAATAATACTAGAAATCAACTATAAAAAGAAATTGTAAAAATCCCCAAACAAGTGGAGGCTAAACAACACTCTACTAAGCAACCAATGGTTTCACTGAAGAAATCAAAGAGGAAACCAAAAAATACATAGAGACGAATGAAAAAGAAAACACCATGATATAAAAACTTAAGGGGCACATCAAAAGTAGTGAAATTTATAGTAATACAATCTCACTTGATGAAACAAGAAAAATCTCAAGTAAACAAAATCTAATCTGCATCTAAAGGAATTATAGAAAGAAGAAATGAAACCCAAAGTTACTAGAAGGAAAGAAATCATAAAAGTCAGAGCAGAATCAAATAATACAGAGACTAAAATAACAATAGAAAAGGTTAATGAAACTAAAAACAAGCTCATTGAAAAGACAAACAACATTGATAAGCCAGACTCATCAAGAAAAAAAGGGAGAGGGTCAAAATAAATAAAATCAGAAATGAAAAATGAGAAGTTGCAACCAATGCCTCAGAAATACAAACATTGATAAGCCAGACTCATCAAGAAAAAAAGGGAGAGGGTCAAAATAAATAAAATCAGAAATGAAAAATGAGAAGTTGCAATAAATTATAAATTATACTTTATTGCCCTGAGTAATGTTCCCTGTAATTCCACTTTCTGGATAGGTTTTTAAATCATAAATGGATGTTGAATTTTATCAGGAGCCTTTTTATGTCTATTAAGATGATCATACAGATTTTTTTTATTTTTCAGTTTGTTAATGTTGTGGATCACATTGACCAATTTGGGATATCAAACAGTCCTTGCATCTCTAGGATAAATCCCATTTGATTTTGGTGGGTGATCCTTTCGATGTATTCTTGGATTTGGTGTCCTAATAATTTTTGAGAAATTTTGCATTTATGTTTTTATCAGTGATTACTAACACAGTCGACTATAGTGAACTCATGTACACCCGTGGTGGATTCATGTCAATGTATGGCAAAACCAATACAGTATTGTAAAGTAAAATAAAGTAAAAATTAAAATTAAAAAAAATAAAAGGCATATATGACAAACCCACAGGTAGCATCATAGTCAATGGTAAAAAGCTAAAAGCATTTCCTCTAAGATTAGGAATAAGATAAGGATGCTCACACTTGCAAATTTTACTCAGCATAGTACTGAAAGTCTTAGTCATAGTAATCAGACAAGAGAAAGAAATGAAAGAAATCTAAAATGGAAAGGCAGTAAAACTGTCACTGCATTTGACATGTTGCTGTAAACAAAAATTACTATAAACGAAAAATACACTGTCACCCTGCTTATTTAATTTATATGCAGACTACATCATGAGAAATGCTGGACTGGAAGAAACACAAGCTGGAATCAAGATTGCCGGGAGAAATATCAACAACCTCAGATATGCAGATGACACCACCCTTATGGCACAAAGTGAAGAGGAACTAAAAGCCTCTTGATGAAAGTGAAAGAGGAGAGTGAAAACGTTGCCTTAAAGCTCAACATTCAGAAAACGAAGATCATGGCATCCGGTCCCATCACTTCATGGGAAATAGATGGGGAGACAGTGGAAACAGTGTCAGACTTTATTTTGGGGTGCTCCAAAATCACTGCAGATGGTGATTGCAGCCATGAAATTAAAAGACGCTTACTCCTTGGAAGAAAAATTATGACCAACCTAGATAGCATATTCAAAAGCAGAGACATTACTTTGCTGACTAAGTTCCATCTAGTCAAGGCTATGGTTTTTCCAGTAGTCATGTATGGACGTGAGAGTTGGACTGTGAAGAAGGCTGAGCGCCAAAGAATTGATGCTTTTGAATTGTGGTGTTGGAGAAGACTCTTGAGAGTCCCTTGGACTGCAAGGAGATCCAACCAATCCATTCTAAAGGAGATCAGCGCTGGGATTTCTTTGGAAGGAATGATGCTAAAGCTGAAACTCCAGTACTTTGGCCACTTCATGCGAAGAGTTGACTCACTGGAAAAGACTCTGATGCTGGGAGGGATTGGGTGCAGAAGGAGAAGGGTCGACAGAGGATGAACTGGTTGGATGGCGTCACTGACTCTATGGACGTGAGTCTGAGTGAACTCTGGGAGTTGGTAATGGACAGGGAGGCCTGGTGTGCTGCGATTCATGGGGTCGCAAAGAGTCGGACACAACTGAGCAACTGAAGTGAACTGAACTAAAAACAAAAAAACCTTAAAGATACCACCAGAAAACTACTAGAGTTAATGAATGAATGTGGTAAAGCTGCAGGATACAAAATTAAAACACTACTGTATTTGTAACCACTAAAATAAATCATCAGAAAGACAAATTAAGGAAACAATCTCATTGACTGTTGCATGAAAAACAATAAAATGTCTAAGAATAAACCATAAGGAGGTAAAAGAGCTGTTGTTCAGTCGCTCAGTTGTGTCCAACTCTTTGCAACCCCATGGACTGCAGCACGGCAGGCTTCCCTGTCCTTCATCAGCTCCCAGAGTTTGCTCAAACTTATGTCCATTGAGTAGGTGATGCATTTCAACCATCTCATCCTCTGTTGCTCCCTTCTCCTCCTACTCTCAATCTTTCCCAACATCAGGGTATTTTCCAATGAGTCAGATCTTCCCATCAGGTGGCCAAAATATTGGAGCTTCAGCTTCAGCATCAGTCCTTCCAATGAATAATCAGGATTGATTTCCTTTACAATTGACTGGTTTGATTTCCTTGCAGTCCAGGGGACTCTCAAGAGTCGTTTCCAACACCACAGTTCAAAAGCATCAATACTTCAGTGCTAAGCCTTCTTTATGGTCCAGCTCTCACATCTGTACATGACTACTGGGCAAAGCATAGCTTTGACTATTTGGGCCTTTGTCAGCAAAGTAGTGTCTCTGCTTTTTAACACACTGTCTAGGTTTCTTACAGCTTTTCTTTCAAGGAGCAAGCATCTTTTAATTCCCTGCCTGCAATTACTGTCTGCAGTGATTTTTGAGTCTAAGAAAATAAATTCTGTCATTGTTTCTATTATTTCCCCATCTATTTACTATGAAGTAATGCGACCAGATACCATGGTTTTTGAATGTTGAGTTTTAAGAGTTTTTTCACTCTCTTCTTTCACCTTCACCTGAAAGCTCTTTAGTTCCTCTTCACTTTCTGTCAAAAGGATGGTGTCATCTGCATATCTGAGGTTATTGACATTTCTCCCAACAATCATGATTCCAGTTTGCCATTTATCCAGCCTGGCATTTTGCATTATGTACTCTGTATAAAATTTAAATAAACAGGGTGACAGTATATGCAACCTTGATGTACTCCTTTCCCAATTTTGAACCAGTCCATTGTTCCACGTCTGGTTCTAACTGCTGCTTCTTGGACTGCACACAGGTTTTTCAGGAGGCAGGTAAGATGGTCTGGTATTCCATCTTTTAAAGAATTTTCCATAGTTCATTGTGATCCACACAGTCGAAGTTGTTAGTGTAGACAATGAAGCAGAAGTAGATGTTTTCCCGGAATTGTCTTGCTTTTTCCTATGACCCAATAGATGTTGGCAGTTTGATCTCTACTTTTGCCTTTTCTAAAAATCCAGCTTGTACATCTTGAAGTTCTCAATTCACACATTGTTGAAGCCTAGCTTGAAAGATTTTGAGCATTACCTTGCTAGTACGTGAAATAAGTGCAATTGTGTAGTAGTTTGAACATTCTTTGGCATTTCCTTTCTTTGGGATTGGAATGAAAACAGACCTTTTCCAGTCCTGTGGCCACTGTTGTGTTTTCCAAATTTGCTGGCATACTGAACATAGCACTTTAACAGTATCATCTTTTAGGATTTGAAATAGCTCACTTAGAATTAAAGCCATAAGTCACCAAGATGATGCAAATGGATGGAAAGATAGATCATGGTCTTGGATTAAAAAAAAATGATATTGTTAAAATAATAATATTCCCAAAGGAAGTCTATAGATTCAGTGCAATTCCTATCAAAATACCAAGAGCATTTTTCTCAGAATTAGAAAAAATAATTTAAAGCAATCTTGAGAAATAAAGAAGATTAACAGACCTGGAAAAACCACATGCCCTGGTTTCAGACTATATTACAAAGGTACAGCAATCAAAACAGTATGGTACTGGCACAAAACAGACATAGAGATCAGTGCAACAGAATAGAGTGCCCAGAAATAAACCAACATACTTACAGTAAATTAACCTACAACAAAAGAGGCAAGAATATATATGGAGAAAATATAGTCACATCAATACATGGTTATGGGAAAACAAGACAGCTACATGTTAAAAAAATGAAATTAGAACATTCTCTAACTTCGTATACAAAATAAACCCACAATAGATTGAAGATCTAAATGTAAGACTGGAAACCATGAAACTACTAGAAGAAACAGACTCTGACATGAGTCATAGCTATATATATATATATATATATATATATATTGCTCTGTCTCCTAAAGTAAAGGAAATAAAACCTAATTTGCACATCAAAGGAAGCCATCAACAAACAAAACGACAGTCCACAGAAAAAATATTTGCAAATGGTATGACTGAAAAGAGGTTAATATCCAACATATATAAACAGCCCATAAATTCAACATAAAAAATAGCCCAATCAGAAAAATGGGCTGAAGACCTGAATAGACATTTTTCCAAAAAGGACATGCAGATGGCCAAGAGGCACATGAAAAGATGCTCAACATCGGTAATCATCAGTGTCCACATGTTCAGTCATTCAGTCGTTTCCAACTCTTCATGGCCCCATGGATTGCAGCCTGCCAGGCTCCTCCATCCATGGAAATTTCCAGGCAAGAATACTGAATTGCTTTTCCATTTTCTCCTTGAGGGGACCTTCCTGACCCAGGGATCAAACCTGTATTTCTGTCATCTCCTGCACTGACTGGTGATTCATTACCACTTAGATACCTGAGAAATCATCAAGGAAATGCAAATCAAAACTAGAATGTGATATAGCCACACACCTGTTAGAAAAGCTATCATCAAAAATAACACAAAGTAACAAATGTTCATGAAGATGTGGAGAAAAGGAAAACCTTGTACACTGTACACTGTTAATGGGAAATATAATCTATTGCAGCAATTGTGGAAAACAGTAATGAGTTTCCTCATAAAACTATAACTAGAACTACCATATGACCCAGCACTTGCACTCTTGGGTATGAAAAAAAAAAAAACACTAATTCAAGAATATACATCACTATAATATTCATAGCAGCATTATTTATAATTGCCAAGATGTAAATTGTAGGCTAAGTGTCCATCGAGATATAAATGAATGAAGAAAATGTGGTATAGATATAGATAGATAGATAAATGGAATACTACTTAGCCACAAAAACGAATTAATTTTGCCATTTGCAGCAACATGGATGGATTTGGTAGGTATTATGCTAAATGAAATAAGACAGAGAAAGACACTGTATGCTATCACTTATTATGGATTGCTCTCTTCGCTTGTGATTCCTTTTTATTTTTTTTCTCTCTTCTTTTCCATTTGTAAGTGTGTGAGTTTGAGTGTTCTTGTTTGCTGAGTATTGCTTTCACCATTTGTTTTCAGATTTGTCTTCTGTGCTGTGTGGCTTGTGGATTTTTTTCTGCTACCTTAAGGGGTTGGGCCTGAAGCTCTGAGGCAGGAGACCTGAATCCAGGATTTTGAATCGCCAGAGAACTCCCAACCCAAAAGAACATTAATTGGTGAGAGCTCTTCCAAAACACCTCCATCTCAACACAAAGATCAGGCCCCACCCAAAGGCCAGCAAACTTCAGTGCTGAATGCCTCATGGCCAACCTTCAGCAAAGCAAGAACATAACACTGCCCATTAGCAGAAAAACTGCCCAAAGCCATACCAAGCCCATGGACACCCCAAAACACACAACTAGATGCAGCACTGCCCTATAGAGAGAAAAGATCTAGCTTCATCCACCAGAACACAGGCACAAGTTTACCCAACCAGGAAACCACCACATGGCACCACTCTAACCCCACCAACAAAGGATAGACTCCACAAGTAAGAGGGACTATGAATTTGCATCCAGCAGAAAGGAGACCCCTAAATGCAGTAAATTAAACAAAATGAAAAGACAGAGAAACATGCAGTAGATAAAGGAACATGGCAAGGTCCCACAAGAACAAATGAAGAGGAAATAGGCAATTTACCTGAAAAAGAATTCAGAGTAATTATAGTAAAGATGATACAAAATCCTGGAAATAAAATGGAGGCACAGATAAATGGAGAATGGAGGCACGAATGGAGAAGACACAAGAAATGTTTAACATAGACCTAGAAAAAATAGAGAATAGACAATCTGCAATGAACAGTGCAATAACTGAGATAAAAGTACACTAGAGGGACTCAGTAGCAGAATAACTGAGGCAGAAGAAGGGATAAGTGAGCTGGAAGATAGAATGGTGGAAATAATTGAAGCAGAGCAGAATAAAGACAAAAGAATGCAAAGAAGTGAGGACAGTCTCAGAGACCTTGAAGACAACATTAAGTGGACCAATATTTGAATTATAAGGGTGCCAGAAGAATAAGAGAAAATATGCTGTCTAGGTTGGTCATAACTTTCCTTCCAAGGAGCAAGCGTCTTTTAATTTTATGGCTGCAATCACCATCTGCAGTGATTTTGGAACCCAAAAAAATAAAGTCTGACACTGTTTCCACAGTTTCCCCATTTATCAGCCATGAAGTGATGGGACCGGATGCCATGATCTTAGTTTCCTGAATGTTGAGCTTTAAGCCAACTTTTTCACTCTCCTCTTTCACTTTCATCAAGATGCTCTTTAGTTCTTCTTCACTTTCTACCATAAGAGTGATATCTTCAGCATATCTGAGGTTATTGATATTTCTCCTGGCAATCTTGATTCCAGCTTGTGCTTCTTTCAGCCCAGCGTTTCTCATGATGTACTCTGCATATAAGTTAAATAAGCAGGGTGACAATATACAGCCTTGACGTAGTCCTTTTCCTATTTGGAACCACTCTGTTGTTCCATATCCAGTTCTAACTGTTGCTTCCTGACCTGCATACAGGTTTTTCAAGGGAAGCAGCAAGAGAAAGGCAAAAAATAACATATAAGGGGATCCCCATAATGCTGACAGCTTATCTTTCAGCAAAAACTCTGCAGGCCAGAAAGGAGTGTCAGGATATACTTAAAGTGATGAAAGAAAAAAAAAACACACAAGAATATTCTACCCAGTAAGGATTTCATTATGTTTCAAAGGAAAAGTCAAAAGCTTTATAGATGAGTGAAAGTTAAGAGAATTCAGCACTGCCAAAACAGCTTTACAAAAACTGCTAAAGGAACTTTTCTAGATGGGAAAGACAAGAGAATGAAAGCACCTACAAAAATGAAACCAAAACAGTAAAATAAATGGTAGTAGGATCATACATATCAATAATTACCTTAAATGCAAATGGATTAAGTGCTCCAAAAGACAAATGCAACTAAAAGGCACAGACTGACTGAATGAATACCCACTGCAGACCTAGGGACACATACAGACTGAAAGTGAGGGGATGGTTAAAAAGGTATTCCATGTAATTGGAAATGTTGTAGTGCTATTTCTCTTTTGTTATGTCAATATTTTTTATATATTTAGTTGAATCCATGTTAAGTGCATAAATATTTACAAATGTTCTATCTCCTTGTTGGATTGACACCTTTATCATCACATAATGTACTTCTTTGTTTCTTTTTATAGTCTTTGTTTTAAAGTCTATTTTATGACACAAGTAGTGTTACTCCAGCTTTATTTTGGTTTCCATTTGCATGCAATATAATTTTCCATCACTTTATTTTCAGTCTGTGTGTGTTGTGTCCTTACATCCAAGGTTTCTCTTGTAGACTGCATATAGATTGATGGGTCTTTTTTATTTAATCCATTCAACTACTCTATGTGTTTTGATTTTAAAAATCAGTTAATTTACACTTAAAGTGATTGTTGATAGGCATGGGCTTATTGCCAATTTATTCATTTCTTTCTGGCCATTTTTATACTTCCTATTTCTTTCTACTCTTGCACTCTTTGTTTTCAAAAACTAAGATCATGGCATCCAGTCCCATCACTTCATGGTAAATAGATGGGGAAACAATGGAAAAAGTGATAGACTTTATTTTCTTGGACTCCAAAAATCACTGCAGATGGTGACTGCAGCCATGAAATTAAAAGATGCTTTCTCCTTGGAAGAAAAGCTATGACAAACCAAAACAGCATACTAAAAAGCAGAGACATTACTTTACTGACAAAGGTCTGCATAGTCAAAGCTATGGTTTTTCCAGTAGTCAAGTTTGGATGTGAGAGTTGGACCATAAAGAAGGCTGAGTGCTGAAAAACTGATGCTTTTGAACTGTGGTGTTGGAGAAGACTTTTGAGAGTCACTTGGACAGCAAAAAGATCAAACCAGTCAATTGTAAAGGAAATCAACCCTGAATATTCATTGGAAGGACTGATACTGAAGGTGAAGCTCCAATACTTTGGCCACTGGATGTGAAGAGCTGACTCATTAGAAAAGACCCTGATGTTGGGAAAGATTGAAGGCAGGAGGAGAAGGGGACGACAGAGGATGAGATGGTTGGATGGCAACATCAACTCAATGGACATGAGTTTGAGCAAATTCCCAGAGATGGTGAAGGACAGGGAAGCCTGGCCTGCTGCAATCCATGGGGTCATAAAGAGTGAGATACAACTGAATGATTGAGCAACAAAAACAAACAAACAAAAAAAACTTCTGCATTTGCTTTGATGACATATTTCTTTCTCTTCATCTTTCACGTATTTACTATAGGTTTTTGCTGTGTGGTTACCATGAGGATTATGTACAAAAACTTATATCTATAGCAGTGTATGCTAATTGATAACAATATGAATTTGATCTCATTGTAAAGCTCAACATTACTCTTCCCATGTTTTATGTCTTTGATGTCACATTTTATTTTTATTTTCTGTATTTATTGATTGTTGCAATCACAGTTATTTTCACTGCTTTTGTGTTTTAACTTTTATGCTTACTTTATAAATGATTAAGCCACTACCTTTACTATATATTTTCCTTTCCTGTGAGATTGATTCTTTCATTAGTGCTCTTGCTTTTCAGCTTAATAACGTCTTTTTACATTTCTTACAAAGCCTAGTGGTGATGAACTCCTTTAGCTTTTGTTTGTCTGGAAAACTCTATCTCCCCTTCACTTCTGAATGATAACTTTTCTGGGTAGAGTTATTTTGGGTGGAAATTTAGGACTCTGAATATAGTGTTCCAATCCCGTCTGTCCTGCAAAGCTTCTGTTGTAAAATATGTTTCTACTCTTATGGGGATCCCCTTGTATGAAGCAAGTTGTTTTTCTCTTGCTGCTTTTAATATTCTGTCCCTTTTAAAATTTTTGAACAATTTAGTTACAATGTGCATTGGTATCTCCTTCTTTGGGTTCCTCTTATTTGGAACTCTCTGGGATTCCTGAATCTGGATATCTGTTTCCTTACTCAGTTTAGGGAAATTTTCAGCTATTATTTCTTTAAATAATTGTTTATGAACCCTTCACTCTCTATTCTATTTCTGAGAGTCCTATGGTGTGAATGATAATCTGATGTTTATCCATAAGTCCCGTTAGATAACTCCACTTTTTTTCATTCATTTCTTTTTGTTGCTCTGATTGATTGAATTTCACTGCCTTATTTTCGAATTGACTGATCCATTCTTCTGTCTCATCTAGTCGACCACTATTGCATTTTTCAGTTCAGTTATCGTATATTTCAGCTTTGAGACTTTTATTTGGTACCTTCTAATACTTTTCATCTGTTTGTTAAAATCACCGCTATGTTATTCCATTCTTCTCCCCTGTTCTGTGAGCATCTTTATTACCATTACTTTTGAATTTTTCATCAGGTAAATTACTTCATGCAATTAAGGTTTTTTTTTCAGTCTTTTATATAACTTATTCTAAGAATTCTATAGTTTCACCTCTTAAATTTAGGTCTTCAATTGATTTTTAGTTTATTTTTGTAAATGATGTGAAGCAAGGTTTCAATATCTTTTTTCTTTTTTGGTAATTGTCAGTCCAAGAACCATTTGTTGAAACGATTATCATTGCCTCATTGGATGGTTTGATACACTTGTTGAAAATCAGTTGAATGTAGATGTGTGGTTTTATTTCTGGACTCTCAATTCTGTTCTGTTGACCTTTAACCATGTCCCAGTGTCACACCATCTTTATTACTATTCAATTCAGTTCAGTTCAGTCTCTCAGTTGTGTCTGACTCTTTGCAACCCCATGAAACGCAGCACGCCAGGCCTCCCTATCCACCACCAACTCGCAGAGTCCACCCAAACCCATGTCCATCAAGTCGATGATGTCATCCAAACATCTTATCCTCTGTTGTCCCCGACTCCTCCTGCCCACAATCTTTCCCAGCATCAGGGTCTTTTCAAATGAGTCAGCTCTTCGCATCAGGTGGCCGAAGAATTGGAGTTTCAGCTTCAACATCAGTCCTTCCAATGAACACCCAGGACTGATCTCCTTTAGAATGGACTGGATGGGTCTCCTCGCAGTCCAAGGAACTCTCAAGAGTCTCCTCCAACACCACAGTTCAAAAGCATCAATTCTTCAGTGCTCAGCTTTCTTTATAGTCCAACTTTCACATCCATACATGACCACGGGAAAAACCATAGCCTTGACCAGATGGACCTTTTTTGGCAAAGTAATGTCTCTGCTTTTTAATATGCTGTCTAGGTTGGTCATAACTTTCCTTGCAAGGAGCAAGAGTCTTTTAATTTCATGGCTAAAATCACCATCTGCAGTGATTTTCGAGCCCCCAGATGTAAAGTCTGATACTGTTTCCACTGTTTCCCCATTTATCTGGCGTAAAGTGATGGGACTGGATGCCATGATCTTAGTTTTCTGAATGTTGAGCTTTAAGTCAATTTTCACTCTCCTCTTTCACTTTCATCAATAGGCTCTTTAGTTCTTCTTCACTTTCTGCCATAAGGGTGGTGTGATCTGCATATCTGAGGTTATTGATATTTCTCCCTGTAATCTTGATTCCAGCTTGTGTTTCTTCCAGCCCAGCGTTTCTCATGATGTATTCTGCATATAAGTTGAATAAGCACGGTGACAATATACAGCCTTGACTTACTCCTTTTCCTATTTGGAACCAGTCCATTGTTCCATGTCCCATTCTAACTTTTGCTTCCTGACCTGCATACAGGTTTCTCAAGAGGATTAGTCTTGCTTTTCAGTGTTTTTTTTTTATATATATTTTTATTTTTTCTTTATTTTACTTTACAATACTGTGTTGGTTTTCCCATAAATTGACATGAATCCACCACGGGTGTACATGAGTTCCCAATCTTGAACCCCCCCTCCCACCTCCCAACCCATATCGTCTCTCTGGATTATCCCCATGCACCAGGCCCAAGCATCCTGTATCCTGTATCAAACATAGACTGACGAGTCCTTTCTTCCATGATAGTATACATGTTTCAATGCCATTCTCCCAAAACATCCCAACCTCTCCCTCTCCCTCAGAGTCCAAAAGTCCGTTCTATACATAGAACGTGTCTCTTTTGCTGTCTAGCATACAGGGTTATCATTACCATCTTTCTAAATTAATATATATATGTGTTAGTAACAGAAGCAGAAGATATTAAGAAGAGGTGGCAAGAATACATGGAAGAACTGTACAAACAAAAATTCACAACCCAGATAATCATGATGATGTGATCACTAATCTAGAGCCAGACATCATGGAATGTGAAGTCAAGTGGGCCTTAGAAAGCATCACTATGAACAAAGCTAGTGGGGGTGATGGAATTCCAGTTGAACTATTTCAAATCCTGAAAGATGATGCTGTGAAAGTGCTGCACTCAATATGCCAGCAAATTTGGAAAACTCAGCAGTGGCCACAGGAATGGAAAAGGTCAGTTTCCATTCCAATCCCAAAGGAAGGCAATGCCAAAGAATGCTCAAACTACCACACAGTTGCACTCATCTCACATGCTAGTAAAGTAATGCTCAGAATTCTCCAAGCCAGGCTTCAGCAATACGTGAACCATGAACTCGCTGATGTGCAAGCTGGTTCTAGAAAAGGCAGAGGAACCAGAGATCAAACTTTCAACATCTGCTGGATCATCAAAAAAGCAAGAGAGTTCCAGAAAAACATCTACTTCTGCTTTATTGACTATGCCAGAGCCTTTGGCTGTGTGGATCACAATATACTGTGGAAAATTCTGAAAGAGATGGGAATACAGACCACCTGACCTGCCTCTTGAGAAATCTGTATGCAGGTCAGGAAACAACAGTTAGAACTGGACATGGAACAACAGACTGGTTCCAAATAGGAAAAGGAGTATGTCAAGGCTGTATATTGTCACCCTGCTTGTTTAACTTATATGCAGAGTACATCATGAGAAACACTGGACTGGAAGAAACACAAGCTGGAATCAAGATTGCCGGGAGAAATATCAATAACCTCAGATATGCAGATGACACCACCCTTATGGCACAAAGTGAAAAGGAGCTAAAAAGCCTCTTGATGAAAGTGAAAGAGGAGAGTGAAAACGTTGCCTTAAAGCTCAACATTCAGAAAACTAAGATCATGGCATCCAGTCCCATCACTTCATGGGAAATAGATGGGGAAACAGTGGAAACAGTGTCAGACTTTATTTTTGGGGGCTCCAAAATCACTGCAGAAAGTGACTGCAGCCATGAAATTAAAAGACGCTTACTCCTTGGAAGAAAAGTTATGACCAACCTAGATAGCATATTGAAAAGCAGAGACATTACTTTGCTGACTAAGGTCCATCTAGTCAAGGCTATGGTTTTCCAGTGGTCATGTATGGATGTGAGAGTTGGACTGTAAAGAAGGCTGAGCGCCAAAGAATTGATGCTTTTGAACTGTGGTGCTGGAGGAGACTCTTGAGAGTCCCTTGGACTTCAAGGAGATCCAACCAGTCCATTCTTAAGGAGATCAGCCCTGGATTCCTTTGGAAGGAATGATGCTAAAACTGAAACTCCAGTACTTTGGCCATCTCATGCGAAGAGTTGACTCATTGGAAAAGACTCTGATGCTGGGAAGGATTGGGGGCAGGAGGAGAAGGGGACGACAGAAGATGAGATGGCTGGATGGCATCACGGACTTGATGGATGTGAGTCTGAGTGAACTCCGGGAGTTGGTGATGGACAGGGAGGCCTGGTGTGCTGCAATTCATGGGGTCACAAAGAGTCGGACACGACTGAGCGGCTGAACTGAACTGATAGTATATTGGTGTTTTTCTTTCTGTCTTACTTCACTCTGTATAATTGGCTTCAGTTTCCTCCACCTCATTAGAACTGATTCAAATGTATTCTTTTTAATGGCTGAGTAATACTCCATTGTGTATATGTACCACAGCTTTCTTATCTATTCATCTGCTGATGGACATCTAGGTTGCTTCCATGTCCTGTCTATTATAAACAGTGCTGTGATGAATATTGGGGTGGCCGTGTCTCTTTCAATTCTGGTTTCCTCAGTGTGTATGCTCAGCAGTGGGATTACTGGGTCATAAGGCAGTTCTATTTCCAGCTTTTTAAGGAATCTCCACACTGTTCTCCATAGTAGCTGTACTAGTTTGCATTCCCATCAACAGTGTAAGAGGGTGCCCTTTTCTCCACACCCTCTCCAGCATTTATTGCTTGTAGACTTTTGGATCGCAGCCATTCTGACTGGTGTGCAATGGTGCCTCATTGTGGTTTTGATTTGCATTTCTCTTATAATGAGTGATGCTGAGCATCTTTTCATGTGTTTGTTAGCCATCCGTATGTCTTCTTTGGAGAAATGTCTATTTAGTTCTTTGGCCCATTTTTTGATTGGGTCATTTATTTTTCTGGAATTGAGCTGCATAAGTTGCTTGCATATTTTTGAGATTAGTTGTTTGTCAGTTGCTTCATTTGCTATTATTTTCCCCCATTCAGAAGGCTGTCTTTTCACCTTACTTATAGTTTCCTTTGTTGTGCAGAAGCTTTTAATTCTAATTAGATCCCATTTGTTTATTTTTGCTTTTAGTTCCAGAATTCTGGGAGGTGGATTATAGAGGATCCTGCTGTGGTTTATGTTGGAGAGTGTTTTGCCTATGTTCTCCTTTAGGAATTTTATAGTTTCTGGTCTTATGTTTAGATCTTTAATCCATTCCATTTTGAGTTTATTTTTGTGTATGGTGTTAGAAAGTGATCTAGTTTCATTCTTTTAGAAGTGGTTGACCAGTTTTCCCAGTACCACTTGCTAAAGAGATTGTCTTTACTCCATTGTATATTCTTGCCCCCTTTGTCAAAGATAAGGTGTCCATACGTTTGTGGATTTGTCTCTGGGCTTTCTGTTTTGTTCCATGGATCTATATTTCTGTCTTTGTCCCAGTACCATACTGTCTTGATGACTATGGCTTTGTGGTAGAGCCTAAAGTTAGGCAGGTTGATTTCTCCAGTTCCATTCTTCTTTCTCAAGATGGTTTTGGCTATTCGAGGTTTTTTGTATTTCCATGCAAATTGTGAAATTATATGTTCTAGTGCTGTGAAAAATACCATTGGTAGTTTGATAGGGACTGCAATGAATCTGTAGATTGCTTTGGGTAGTATACTCATTTTCACTATATTGATTCTGCTGATCCATGAACATGGTTTATTTCTCTGTCTATTAGTGTCCTCTTTGACTTCTTTCACCAGTGTTTTATAGTTTTTTATATATATATAGGTCTTTCATTTCTTTAGGTAGATGCATTCCTAAGTATTTTATTCTTTTCATTGCAATGGTGAATGGAATTTTTTCCTTAATTTCTTTTTCTACTTTCTCATTTTTAGTGTATAGCAATGCAAGGGATTTCTGTGTGTTGATTTTATATCCTGCAACTTTACTATATTCATTGATTAGCTCTAGTAATTTTCTGGTGGAGTCTTTAAGGTTTTCTATGTAGAGGATCATGTGATCTGCAAACAGTGAGAGTTTTACTTCTTCTTTTCCAATTTGGATTCCTTTTATTTCTTTTTCTGCTCTGATTGCTGTGGCCAAAACTTCCAGAACTATGTTGAATAGTAGCGGTGAAAGTGGGCACCCTTGTCTTGTTCCTGACTTTAGGGGAAATGCTTTCCATTTTTCACCATTGAGGATAATGTTTGCTGTGGGTTTGTCATATATGCTTTTATTATGTTGAGGTATGTTCTTTCTATTCCTGCTTTCTGGAGAGTTTTTATCATAAATGGATGTTGAATTTTGTCAAAGGCCTTCTCTGCATCTATTGAGATAATCATATGGTTTTTATCTTTCAATTTGTTAATGTGGTGAATTACATTGATTGATTTGCAGATATTGAAGAATCCTCGTATCCCTGGGATAAAGCCCACTTGGTCACGGTGTATGATCTTTTTAATGTGTTGTTGGATTCTAATTGCTAGAATTTTGTTAAGGGTTTTTGCATCTATGTTCCTCAGTGATATTGGCCTGTAGTTTTCTTTTCTTTCTTTTTTTTTTTTTTTTTTTGTGGCATCTTTGTCAGGTTTTGGTATTAGGGTGATTGTGGCCTCATAGAATGAGTTTGGATGTTTACCTTCCTCTGCAATTTTCTGGAAGACTTTCAGTAGGATACATGTTAGCTCATCTCTAAATTTTTGGTAGAATTCAGCTGTGAAGCCGTTGGGACCTGGGCTTTTGTTTGCTGGAAGAGTTCTGATTATAGTTTCAATTTCCATGCTTGTGATGTGTCTGTTAAGGTTTTCTATTTCTTCCTGGTTCAGTTTTGGAAAGTTGTACTTTTCTACGAATTTGTCCATTTCTTCCACGTTGTCCATTTTATTGGCATATAATTGCTGATAGTAGTCTCTTATGCTCCTTTGTATTTCTGTGTTGTCTGTTATGATCTCTCCATTTTCGTTTCTAACTTTATTGATTTGATTTTTCTCTCTTTGTTTCTTGATGAGTCTGGCTAATGGTTTGTCAATTTCATTTATCCTTTCAAAGAACCAGCTTTTGGCTTTGTTGATTTTTGCTATGGTCTCTTTTGTTTCTTTTGCATTTATTTCTGCCCTAATTTTTAAGATTTCTTTCCTTCTACTAACCCTGGGATTCTTCATTTCTTCCTTTTCTAGTTGCTTTAGGTGTAGAGTTAGGTTATTTATTTGACTTTTTTCTTGTTTCTTGAGATATGCCTGTATTGCTATGAACTTTTTTCCTCTTAGCACTGCTTTTATAGTGTCCCACAGGTTTTGGATTGTTGTGTTTTCATTTTCATTCATTTCTATGCATATTTTTATTTCTTTTTTGATTTCTTCTGTGATTTCTTGGTTATTCAGAAGTGTGTTGTTCAGCCTCCATATGTTGGAATTTTTAATAGGTTTTCTCCTGTAATTGAGATATAATCTTACTGCATTGTGGTCAGAAAAGATGCTTGGAATGATTTAGATTTTCTTGAATTTATCAAGGTTAGATTTATGGCCCAGGATGTGATGTATCCTGGAGAAGGTTCCATGAGCCCTTGAGAAAAAGGTGAAATTCATTGTTTTGGGGTGAAATGTCCTATAGATATCAATTAGGTCTAACTGGTCTATTGTATCATTTAAAGTTTGGGTTTCTTTGTTAATTTTCTATTTAGTTGATCTGTCCATAGGTGTGAGTGGGGTATTAAAATCTCCGACTATTATTGTGTTATTGTTAATTTCCCCTTTCATACTTGTTAGCATTTGTCTTACATATTGCGGTGCTCCTATGTTGGGTGCATATCTATTTATAATTGTTATATCTTCTTCTTGGATTGATCCTTTGATCATTATGTAGTGTCCTTCTTTGTCTCTTTTCACAACCTTTGTTTTCAAGTCTATTTTATTGGATAAGAGTATCGCTACTCCTGCTTTCATTTGGTCTCTGTTTCCGTGGAATATCTTTTTCCTGCCCTTCACTTTCAGTCTGTATGTGTCCCTTGTTTTGAGATGGGTCTCTTGTAGGCAGCATATATCGGGATCTTGTTTTTGTATCCATTCAGCCAGTCTTTGTCTTTTGGTTGGGGCATTCAACTCATTTATGTTTAAGGTAATTATTGGTAAGTATGATCCCGTTGCCATTTACTTTATTGTTTTGGGTTTGGGTTTATACACCCTTTTTGTGTTTCCTGTCTAGATAATATCCTTTAGCATTTGTTGGAGAGCTGGTTTGTTGGTGCTGAATTCTCTCAGCTTTTGCTTGTCTGTAACGCTTTTGATTTCTCCTTCATATTTGAGTGAGATCCTTGCTGGGTACAGAAATCTGGGCTGTAGGTTATTTTCTTTCATCACTTTAAGTATGTCTTGCCATTCCCTCTTGGCTTGAAGAGTTTCTATTGAAAGATCAGCTGTTATCCTTATGGGAATACTCTTGTGTGTTATTTGTTATTTTTCCCTTGCTGCTTTTAATATTTGTTCTTTGTGTTTGATTTTTGTTAATTTGATTAATATGTGTCATGGGGTGTTTTGCCTTGGGTTTATCCTGTTTGGAACTCCCTGGGTTTCTTGGACTTGGGTGATTATTTCCTTCCCCATTTTAGGGAAGTTTTCAACTATTATCTCAAGTATTTTCTCATGGTCTTTCTCTTTGTCTTCTTCTGGGACTCCTATAATTCAAATGTTGGAGCGTTTCATATTGTCCTGGAGGTCTCTGAGATTGTCCTCATTTGTTTTAATTTGTTTTTCTTTTTTCCACTCTGATTCATTTATTTCTGCCATTCTATCTTCTATTTCACTAATCCTATCTTCTGCCTCCATTATTCTACTATTTGTTGCCTCCAGAGTGTTTCTGATCTCATTTGTTGCATTATTCATTATATATTGACTCTTTTTTATTTCTTCTAGGTCCTTGTTAAACCTTTCTTGCATCTTCTCAATCCTTGTCTCCAGGCTATTTATCTGTGATTCCATTTTGATTTCAAGATTTTGGATCATTTTCACTATCAGTATTCGAAATTCTTTCTCAGGTAGATTCCCTATCTCTTCCTCTTTTGTTTGGTTTGGTGGGCATTTTTCCTGTTCCTTTACCTGCTGGGCATTCCTCTGTCTCTTCATCTTGGTTATAATGCTTTCTGTATTCTGGGAATTTGTGGAGTTCTCCTTATTATGGAGTTTCCTCACTGTGGGTGGGGTTGTATCAGTGGCTTGTCAAGGTTTCTTGGTTAGGGAAGCTTGTGTCGGAGTTCTGGTGGATGGAGCTGGATTTCTTCTCTCTGAAGTGCAATGAAGTGACCAGTAATGAGTTATGAGATGTCAGTGGTTTTGGAGTAACTTTGAGCTGCCTGTATATTGAAGCTCAGGGGTGTGTTCCTGTGTTGCTGGAGAATTTGTGTGGTATGTCTTACTGTGGAACTTGTTGGCCCTTGGGTGGTGCTTGGTTTCAGTGTAGGTATAGAGGCATTTGATGAGCTCCTATCGATTAATGTTCCTTGGATTCAGGAGTTCTCTGATGTTCTCAGGATTTGGACTTAAGCCTCCTGCTTCTGGTTTTCAGTTTTATTTTTACAGTATCCTCAAGACTTCTCTATCTATACAGCACTGATGATAAAACATCTAGGTTAAAGATGAAGTTTCTCCACACTCAGGGACACCCAGAGAGGTTCACTGTTTTTGAAGACAATGATCTGCTTTTCTGGGTGCCTGATGTCCTCTGCCAGCATTCAGAAGTTGTTTTGTGGAATTTACTCAGCATTGAAATGTTCTTTTGATGAATTTGTGAGGGAAAAAGTGGTCTCCCTGTCCTATTCCTCCACCATCTTAGGACCGCCCCTCCCTTCAGTAAGTTTAGAAATCAGAAATTGTGTGTTATCCAATAAAAAATTGGCCTTTCTGAGTTCCTTGCAATCCATACGAATTTTAGAATCAGCCTATCTAGTTCTTACTACAAAAAGTCAGCTAGTGTTCTGATAGTGATTGAGTCTAGAGATCAGTTTGTGGGGCATCGTCATCGTAATGAAATTAAGACTCCCTGTCTATTATCACAGGAGGTTTTTCCAATTATTTGGACCTTCTTTAATTTCTTTCAACAATGTTTTGTAGTTTTTTACATTAATTTTTCACTTCTTTTGTTAAATGTAATGATGTGAATCCTGAATATCTTCTTTTATGTTATTGCAAATGAGTTTCCTTAATTTCATCCTTATGTTTTCTCATTGCAAGTGTTACAGACTACAGCTTCTGTATATTAGTCTTATATCCTGTAACCTTACTCAACATTTCTATTAGCTTTTGTTTCAGATTTTTGTGGCTTTCTCTTGACTTTCTGTATACAAAATCATGTCATCTCTGAACAGGGAGAGTTTTCTTTCTCTCTTTCCAGTCTCGGTGACTAATTCTCTTGCTTAATTGTCCTGGTTAGAACTTGTCCAGTGTTGAATAGAAGTGGTAAGAACAGATCTTTCTCTTGTTCCTGATCTAGGGGAAATCATCTAGTCTTATGCATGATGTCATTATGCATGATGTTACCTATGAGTTATTTCATAGATGCAGTCTATCATGTTAGGAAAGCTCTCTTTAATTCCTGGTCTGTTGAATGCTTTTATCATGAAAAGGTGTCCGATTTTGTAAAATCATTTTTCTGCACTGAAAAATCACTTAAATTTATATTTATTATATTGATATATTAAACTAGTTGATTTCCAAATGTTAAACCAATTTTGCATTCCTGAGATAAATTCTATTAGGTCCTGGTGCATAATTCTTTTTATATGGTGTTGGGTTTGGTTTGCTAGAACTGTGTTGAGGAATTTTACATCTTTATTCACAAGAATCATTGACCATAATTTTCTTTCCTTGTGATTTGTTTGTCTGGCTTTGGTATCAGATAATGCTGGCATCATCAATTGAGATGAAAAGTCATTCTTTCTCGTATTTTGGGGAAGATTTTATAAGCAATTGTTGTTAATTCTTCTTTGAGTGTTTGATAGAATTCAATGTTGAAGCCACTTGGATTTTCTTTTTTGGGTATTTTTTGTATTACTAATTCATTCTCTTCATTTTTCATAATTTTAGTAAGATTATTTCTTAATACAGTTCTATTAGTTTCTATCTCTTTAGAGATGTGTACATTTCATCTACTTTATTACCTCACAATTGTTCATAGTAGTTCTTTATAATCCTTTTTAATTTCTGTAAATCAGGTAATGATCTCCCTTCTTTCATTTCTAATTCTAATATTTTCAGTCTTCTTTCTTTATTTTGGTCACTCTACCTAAAGACTTGTGAACTTTGTTGATTTTTTTTAAAAAAACAGTTTTTTGTTTCATTAACTTTACTATTTTATTGTTTTTTCTATTTTATTTTTCATTAATTTTCACTCTAATCTTTACATTCCCTTCCTATTGGCCGCTTCAGGTTCAGTTTGCTCCTTTTTTACATCTTAAGATGGAAATTTAGATTTAGGATTTGAATTCTTTTTTATTTCTTAGGAGTTTATTGTGATTGTTTTCTATCCCTGCCACTATCTCTGGAACAGGGCCCTGGAGCTGAGGGTAGGGCCTATGGTAAGCCTCTGTCTGCGAGAAACCTCTGTTCTAGCAGATAAGCACTTTATTGGGGCATGGTAGTAGTCTGTGGTCTGTCAATTTGCCTCTCCTAGTGTGAAGTCTCAAGAGTTTGGCCATGGTATATAGTTTCCAAGCCTTCTCAGCATGTTATACCCAAGGAATGGAGACTGAGTGGCAAGAGGAAGCCCCACCTTCCAACCATTCTTGCCTTGGGACTTGACCTCTTTTACAGGTAGCTAGAGGCAGGATGAGAAATGTTCCTCTTAAAAAGAAGGGCTCCCAACTGAGAGCTGGAGGGAGAGGAAAACTTCTTTTCTGAGATTCAGGAGTATTTAGTGAAGTCTTACCTCTCTGGCCTGAGAGGGAGAAGAGATGGAGTGGTCTTGGTTCACAGGCCACAGACTCTCATCTTTCTTACTGAATTTCATATTTTCAATAGATGCTTCTTAACTTGCTGTTTGCCCTAGGATCATTTACATTTTAGACCTTTTAACTCATACTTTTTTGTTTTGCTACATTTATTAACTGCTGTCCTTCACTGTCAGTAAGACGGTATTAAGGGCAGGAGGTTCCATTGGGTGGCCTGTGCTCCACTGGGAAATGAACAGCACCTGTTGGAAACTTTTTAAAGGTACACAAGTATGTAGACATGGCAAAATTTTAACTTTATCTTGGAAAACATCGCCATAGTGGAAAGGGTGTGGACTATAAAACCAAACATAGCTTTTCATTAATTAATTAATTAAATATGTACTAACTCACTAATAGGTCAAGTACTAGTCAAGGCTATGGAGCTATAACAGTAAAGAAAGGAGAAAAAATCCCTGGCCTCAAAGAGTTTACACTCCATTAGGTTAAACCATATGACATTACTAATATTAGACCACTGTTGAACAAAAACAGCAATTTCAAACATTTCAAACTAATATTAGGGGGAATTCCCAACTCTACATCTTGTGAGCTATCTGACCCCAAATACATCATTCTATCTCTCTGAACCTCAGTTTAACCATGTGGAAAATTGAGATAATAATAATGTGTGTGTGTGTGTGTGTGTGTGTGTGTGTGTGTGTGTGTGTGTGTGTGATAATTCTATAAGTTAGTAAGTGGAGAACTGTCTACCACAGTGCTTAACACAGAGCAAGCACTTGTTGCTGCTATTGTTCAGTCACTGAGCTGTGTCCAACTCTTTGCAACTCCATGGACTATAGCAAGTCAGGCTTCCCTGTCCTTTACTATCTCCAGGAGATTGCTCAAACTCTTGTCCATTGAGTCGATGATGCCATTTCCTCCACTGTCATCCCCTTCTCCTCCGGCTGTCAATCTTTTCTAGTATCAAAATCTTTTCCAACGTGTCAGCTTTTTGCATCAGGTGGCCAAAGTTTTAGAGCTTCAGCATCATTCCTTCCAATGAATATTCAGGATTGATTTCATTTATGATTTCATTTATGACTGGTATGATCTCCTTGTAAGCCAAGGGACTCTCAAGGGTCTTCTACAACACACATTTTGAAAGCATCAATTCTTTGGTGCTCAGTCTTCTTTGAGATTACCAGGAGAAATATCAATAAAATCATCTCTATACCTAAGGTTATTGATATTCTTCCCAGCAATCTTCATTCCAGCTTGTGATGCATCCAGCCTGACATTATGAATAATGTATCTGCATAGAAGTTGAATAAGCAGGGTGACAGTATACAGCCTTGACATACTCCTTTCCCAATTTTGAACCAGTCCATTGTTCCATGTCCAGTTCTAACTGCTGCTGCTTGATCTGTGTATAGGTTCCTCAGGAGATATGTAAAGTAGTCTGGTATTGCTAGTTTTTTAAGAATTTTCCACAGCTTGTTGTGATCCACACTATCAAAGGCTTTAGTGTAGGGAATGAAGAAAAAATTGTTGTTTTTTTCTGGAATTTTCTTTTCAATAATCCAAAGGATGATCCAGAGGATGTTAACAATTTGATCTCTGGTTCCTCTACCTTTTCTAAATACAGCTTTTACATCTCGAAGCTATTAGTTCATGTACTGCTGAAGCATAGCTTGAAGGATTTTGAGCACTAACTTGCTAGCAGGTGAAAAGAGAGCAACATTCTTTGGCATTGCCCTTCTTTGGGGTTGGAATGAAAACTGATCTTTTCCAGTCCTGTGTCACTGCTGAGTTTTCCAATTTTGGTGGCATATGTTATGCAACATTTTAAAAGCATCATCTTTTAGGGCTTCAAATAGCTCAAATGGAATTCTATCACCTCTGGTAGCTTTATTCATAATAATGTTTTCTAAGGTGCACTTGACTTCACCCTCCAGGATGCCTAGCTTTAGGTGAGTGATCACACCATTGTGGTTATCCCAGTCATTAACACTTTTTTGCAGAGTTCTGTATATTCTCGCCACCTCTTTTAATCTATTTTGCTTCTGTTATGTCCATACCTCTGTACTTTATTGTGCCCATCTTTGCAAGAAACGTTCCCTTGTTATCTCTAATATTCTTGAAGAGATCTTTAGTCTTTCCCTTTCTATTTTTTTTCCTCTATTTATTTGCATTGTTCACTTAAGAAGTCTTTTTCATTTTTCCTTTCTATTCTCGGGAACTCTGTATTTAGTTGTTTATATCTTTCCCTTTCTCCTTTGCCTTTCACTTTTCTTCTATTTTTAATAGCAAACAATAGATATTATGAAAATTAATAAAGGAAGTCTTAACTAAAATTGAATTACCATTATCTTCATTATCTCCACCACACTTGGGTCTATGGTCAAACAACAGAGAGGGAACACAGCCTAATGCATCAAGAGAAAATTGGATTTACTGAGCATGGCCCCACCCATCAAAACAAAACCCAGTTTCCCCCACAGTCAGTCTCTCCCATCAGGAAGCTTCCATAAGCCTCTTATCCTTATCCATCAGAAGGCAAACAGAATGAAAACCACAATCACAGAAATCTAATAAAACTGATCACATGGACTAAGCCTTGTTTAACTCAATGAAACTATGAGCCATGCCCTGTAGGGCCACTCAAGATGGATGGGTCATGAAGAGTTCTGACAAAACATGGTGCAGTGGAGAATGGAATGGCAAACCACTTCAGTATTCTTGCTTTGAGAACCCAATGAACAGTATGAAAAAGCAAAAAAAAAAAAAAAAATAGGACACTGAAACATGAACTCCCCAGGTTGGTAGATGCCCAATATGCTACTAGAGAAGAGTGGAGAAATAACTCCAGAAAGAATCAAGAGACAGAGCCAAAGCAAAAAACTCCCAGTTGTGGATGCGACTAGTGATGGAAGTAAAGCCCGATGCCGTAAAGAACAATATTGCACAGAAACCTGGAATGTTACATCCATGAATCAAGGTAAACTAGAAGTGGTCTAACAGGAGACGGCAAAAGTAAACATTGACATTTTAGGAATTGGTGAACTAAAATGGACTGGAATAGGTGAATTCACATGACCATTATATCTACTACTGTGGGTAAGAATCGTTTAGAAGAAATAGATTAACCCTCATAGTCAAAAAAAGAGTCCAAAATGCAGTAGTTGGGTGCAATTTCAAAAAAGACAGAATCATCTCTGTTTGTTTCCAAGACAAATAATTCAATATCACAGTAATCCAAGTCAATGCTCCAAATAGTAATGCTGACGAAGCTGAACAGTTCTATGAAGACCTACAAGACCTTCTAAAACTAAGACCCAAAAAATATGTCCTTTTCAACATAGGTGACTGGAATGTAAAAGTAGGAAATCAAAAGATACCTAGAGTAACAGGCAAGTTTGGCCTTGGAGTACAGAATGAAGCATGGCAAAGTCTAACTGAGTTCTGCCAAGATAATGCATTAGTCATAGCAAACACCCTCTTCCAACAACACAAGAGAAGACTACACATGGATGTCAGCAGTTGGTCAATACCAAAATCAGATTGACTGCATTCTTTGCAGCCAAGGATGGAGAAGCTCTACACAGTAAAAAAAAAAAAAAAAAAAAAAAAAAAACAAGACCAGGAGCTGACTGTGGCTCAGATCATGAAATGCTTATTGCCAAATTCAGACACAAATTTAATAAAGTATGGAAAAACCACTAGACATTTGGGTATGACCTAAATCAAATCCATTACGATTATACAGTGGAAGTGACAGATAGATTAAAGGGATTCGATTTGATAGAGTGTTTGAAGAGCTATGGCTGGAGGTGTGTGACACTGTACAGGAGGCAATGATCAAGACCATCCCCATGAAAAAGAAATGCAAAAAGTCAAAATGCTTGTATGAAGAGGCCTTACAAATAGCTGTGAAAAGAAGAGAAGCCAAAGGGAAAGGAGAAAATGAAAGATATATCCATCTGAATACAGAGTTCCAAAGAATAGCAAGGAGAGATAAGAAAGCCTTCCTCAGCAATCAATGCAAAGAAATAGAGAAAAACAATAGAATGGGAAAGACTAAAGATCTCTTCAAGAAAATTAGAGACACCAAGGGAACATTTCATGCAAAGATGGTTACAATAAAGGACAGAAATGGTGTGGACCTAACAGAAGCTGAAGATACTAAGAAGAGGTGGCAAGAATACACAGAACTCTACAAAAAATATCTTCATGACCCAGATAACCACTGTGGTGTGATCAGTCATCTACAGCCAAACATCCTGAAATGCGAAGTCAAGTGCGCTTTAGGAAGCGTCGCTATGAACAAAGCCAGTGGAGGTGATGGAATTACAGTTGAGCTATTTCAAGTCCTAAAAGATGATGCTGTGAGCATGATGCCCTCAATATGCCAGCAAATTTGGAGTACTCAGCAGTGGCCACAGGGCTAGAAAACGTCAGTGTTCATTTCAATCTTAAAGAAAGGCAATGCCAAAGAATGTTCAAACTACCCCACAATTACACTCTAACAAAGTAAAGCTAACATGCTAACAAAGTAATGTTCAAAATTCTCCAAGCCAGGCTTCAACAGTACATGAACCATGAACTTCCAAACGTAAAAGCTGGTTTTAGAAAAGGCAGAGGAACCAGAGATCAAATTGGCAACATCCGTTGGATCAGAGACAAAGCAAGAGGGTTCAGTAAAACATCTACTTCTGCTTTATTGACTACTCCAAAGCTTTGACTATGTGGATCACAGCAAACAGTGGAAAATTCTTAAAGAGATGGTAATACAAGACCACATTACCTGCCTCCTGAGAAATCTGTATGAAGGTCAAGAAGCAACAGTTAAAACTGGACATGGAACAATAGACTGGTTACAAATTGGGAAAGGAGTACGTCGGCTGTATATTATCATCCTGCTTATTTAACTTATATGCAGAATACATCATGCAAAATGAGAGGCCGGATGAAGTACAAGCTGGAATCATGATTGCCTGGAGAAATATCAATAACCTCAGATACACAGATGACACCACGCTTATGGCAGAAAGCGAAGAAGAACTAGTCTCTTGATGAAAATGAAAGTGGAGAGTGAACAAGTTGGCTTAAACCTCAACATTCAGAAAACTAAGGTCATGACATCTTGTCCGGTCACTTCATGGTAAATAGACACTAATGATGGAAACAGTGAGAGACTTTTTTTGGGGGGGAGGTGCTCCAAAATCACCTCAGATGGTAATTTCAGCCATGAATTTAAAAGATGCATGCTCCTTGGAAGAAAAGCTATGACCAACCTAGACAACATACTAAAAAGCAGAGGCATCATTTTGCTGACAAAGTCTGTCTAGTCAAAGCTATGGTTTTCCCCATAGTCATGTATGGATGTGAGAGTTGGGCCATAACAAAAGCTGAGTGTTGAAGAACTGATGCTTTTGAACTGTGGTGTTGGAGTGGACCCTTGAGAGTCCGTTGGATTGCAAGAAGATCAAGCCAATCAATCCTAAAGGAAATCAGTCCTGAATATTCACTGGAAAGACTGATGCTGAAGCTGAAACTCCAATACTTTGGCCACCTGATGCAAAGAACTGGCTCATTGGAAAACACCCTGGTGCTGGGAAAGATTGAAGGCAGGAGGAGAAGGTGACAACAGAGGCTAAGATCATTGGATGGCATCACCGTCTCAATGGACATGAGTTTGACAAGCTCCAGGAGTTAGTGGTGGACAGGAAAGCGAGGCACACAAAAGTCCATGGGATTACAAAGAGTTGGACAAGCATGAGTGACTGGACTGAACTGAACTAACTTAAACTGAAGTTGAGAAACCCTGTAGAGGGAGCTCGTGCCCTGTTACTCATAACTGAATCCCCCAAACAGGAAAAGATGTACCTTTTATGTCCAATAGGGAAAAGTTTGCTATACTACCACAGTTTTCTACATACTATATACTACAACAGGAATGAAGATTTTCTTCTTGCCCAGCAATAAGCCCAGACAATGAAAAATACCACAGCTCAGCTAATGAAAAACCTGAACTCTTACTTTCCTCCAATACACCTTCATTTAGAACAAGCCCTCCCAATTGTCTATTTTTTCTATAGAAACAAGCTTTGCTTTTTTGAATTTACTTATGGTCTACCATAGGTTGTATTTCCCTAGTTCCAATTTCTCTGGCTATTTCCAAATAAATTCAATGCTTTATCATAGAGAAGTAATCAATTATTTTCCTTTTGGAAGTGTGCTAACACTTTGGTGCACATTAAAACTTTGTTTTAAATAAGTATACCTTAGGGGTCACTTTTGAATGAGAGTATTTCAAACCTCTCAAGAAAAAATGGAATGCATTCTTTGATTATTATGAAGGAGTTTCTGAAAGACAAATTTGCTCTAAAACAGCTTTAAGAGGACTCATACCTACAGCAAATAACCTGAAGTTAGATCATCTGCCAGAAACACAAATTGGATCCATCTATTCTTTTGACCTTTGTGTTATTGCACCTGATACATAACTAAAATTTAAAATAAAACTATAAGACCTCTATTTGCATTTGTCTATATGCTCATGTGTGTCTAAACACATGTGTATATATGTGTGACATTTTTTTTTCTCTTCTAGCTCTGTATGGCATTGTTAAAATGAATTTGCGAAAGAGCTCTATTTAATTGGCATAAAACAAACAAGTGCTCATATAAATTAAAGAAATATAAAAAAATAACTAAACCAAATGATTTTCAAGTTCACATGATCTAGGGTGCATGCATGTGTAGTCGCTTCAGTCATGTCCAACTCTTTGTGACCACATGAACGGTAGCCCACCAGGCTCCTCTGTCCAAGGGGTTCTCCAGGCAAGAATACTGGAGTGGGTTGCCATGCCTTCCTCCAGATCTTCCTGACTCAAGGATCGAACCTGCATCTTCTGCAGCTTCTGCATTGCAGGCAGATTCTTTACCTACTGAGCCACCTGGGAAGCCCATAATCTAGGGTAAATTTTTAGTAAATAAAAGCCAGCTTAAAGTTGGTGGTTTAATTGAAACAGGTGTGTCTTTGGAGTTAGCTCTGAAAACTTTCACTCTACCTGAGTTGATTGGTCAGATAAATTCACGTTATATCTGTCACAAAATTTCTTAGGAAGAAAACAACTTGATATGATGAAATTCCCATAAGCAATCTTAACATAGTGGTTGAAAACAAATAAATTAAATGGATATAAATGAGTTTAATGTTTCTAAGTGAACATTTAAAATAGCTTCCAAAGTCTTTTTGGTAACCTGAAGCTTTAGAGTTTTGCCAAGTTATATTAAACTATAGGTAGTCATCAAATATTTAGATCATTTCCAAATAAAATATTGAAACATTACTAAGAATATGTTCATCCACTTATCTTTTCCTTTACAAAAGAACCAAAGATATTTGGGTCTCTTAGTAGATATTCCATATTGAAAAAATGTGCAACAAGGAAAAAACACTTTTAGGAATCATGAAATGTATTCATAAATTTGCCAGTAACAGACCATTCACAATTGTTTAAGGCTACTAGAAATAATAAGGGGAAAGAAAGTAATTTTGTCCTAAAGTGAAGCTAATTGTTTTAGTATAGGAAAATGTAAAAGACAGAACAAAAGTTGAATGGAAATGGAAATAATAAGTTGCATAAAGGTGATGAAAAGGAATCTTTGAAACCTGAGTTTTATGTGTGATCATACTGGTTAAGATTAAAATAAATTAAAATAAATTTGTTTTTAAATGACTTTAATGTCAAAAATACACTGTGTAAAATTGGGATTTGGTTTTTCTCTCTGTAAGGACAAGGTATTCATCAAAACTATTTCCCAGAGAAGGTGATGGCACCCCACTCCAGTACTCTTGCCTGGAAAATCCCAAGGATGGAGGAGCCTGGTAGGCTGCAGTCCATGTGGTCACTAAGCCAGATATGACTGAGCGACTTTGCTTTCACCTTTCGCTTTCATGCACTGGAGAAGGAAATGGCAACCCACTCCAGTGTTCTTGCCTGGAGAATCCCAGGGACGAGGCAGCCTGGTGGGCTGCCATCTATGGGGTTGCACAGAGTTGGACACGACTGAAGTGACTTAGCAATGGTTTTTCCAGTAGTCCTATACAGATGTGAGAGTTGAACTATAAAGAAGGCTGAGTGGCAAAGAATTGATACTTTCAAAATGTGGTGTTAGAGAAGGCTCTTGAGAGTCCCTTGGATAACAAGATCAAACCAGTCAATCATAAAGGAAATCAACCCTGAATATTCATTGGAAGAACTGATGCTGAAGCTGAAGCTCCAATATTTTGGCCACCTGATGCAAAGAGCCGACTCATTGGAAAATATCCTAATGCTGGGAAAGATTGAGGACAGGAGAAGGGAGTGATAGAGAATGAGACGGGTGTATGGCATTATTGATTCAATGGACGTGAGTTTGGGCAAACTCCTGGACATAGTGAAGGACAAAGAGGCCTGACATGCCACCAATGAGTCAACTCTTTGCATGAGGTGGTCAAAGTACTGGAGTTTCAACTTTACCATCATTCCTTCCAAAGAATACCCAGGACTGATCTTGTTTAGAATGGAGTGGTTGGATCTCCTTGCAGTCCAAGGGACTCTCAAGAGTCTTCTCCAACACCACAGTGCAAAAGCATCAATTCTTCAGTGCTCAGCTTTCTTCACAGTCCAACTCTCACATCCATACATGACTACTGGAAAAACCACAGCCTTGACTAGATGGACCTTTGTTGGCAAAATAATGTCTCTGCTATTGAATATGCTATCTAGGTTGATCATAACTTTCCTTCCAAGGAGTAAACATCTTTTAATTTCATAGCTGCAGTCACCATCTGCAGTGATTTTGGAGCACTCAAAAATAAAGTCTGACACTGGTTCCACTGTCTCCTCATCTATTTGCCATGAAGTGATGGGACCAGATGCCATGATCTTCATTTTCTTAATGTTGAGCTTTAAGCCAACTTTTTCACTCTCCTCTTTCACTTTCATCAAGAGGCTTTTTAGTTCCTCTTCACTTTCTGCCATAAGGGTGGTGTCATCTGCGTATCTGAGGTTATTGATATTTCTCCCGGCAATCTTGATTCCAGCTTGTGCTTCTTCCAGCCCAGCGTTTCTCATGACGTACTCTGCATAGAAGTTAAATAAGCAGGTGACAATATGCAGCCTTGACGTACTCCTTTTCCTATTTGGAACCAGTCTGTTGTTCCCTATCCAGTTCTAACTGTTGCTTCCTGACCTGCATATAAGTTTCTCAAGAGGCAGGTCAGGTGGTCTGTATTCCCATCTCTTTCAGAATTTTCCACAGTTTATTGTGATCCACACAGTGAAAGGCTTTGGCATAGTTAATAAAGCAGAAACAGATGTTTTTCTGGAACTCTTGCTTTTTCAATGATCCAGCAGATGTTGAAAATTTGATCTCTGGTTCCTCTGCCTCTTCTAAAACCAGCATGAATATCTGGAAGTTCACTGTTCACGTATTGCTGAAGCCTGGCTTGGAGAATTCTGAGCATTACTTTACTAGCGTATGAGATGAGTGCAACTGTGCAGTAGTTTGAGCATTCTTTGGCATTGCTTTTCTTTGGGATTGGAATGAAAACTGACATTTTCCAGTCCTGTGGACACTGCTGAGTTTTCCAAATTTGCTGGTATACTGAGCAGCACTTTCACAGCCTCATCTTTCAGGATTTGAAATAGCTCAACTGGAATTCCATCACCTCCACTAGCTTTGTTCGTTGTGATGTTTTCTAAGGCCCACTTGACTTCATGTCAAATTTGGGAAGAATTCTTGACCTGATCACCTCAGGTGACTAATGTGAGGATACTAGGGGAGTCTAAAAGTCAGAGTGGAGGGGTGGGAAAAAGATGTGAATGTGCTGAAGAGGAAATTACTGTTTGGGGAACCTCGAGACCATGTTGTGGAGATCCAGGATGGCTTGGGGAGTGGGTAAAGATAATTAGAGCTGGGAGTAATTCTGAGTATGTTAAAGGGAGCAAAGAAGAAGCAAGAGGAGGAGATGACAACAATACCTTATATGAGAACCATTCCACAGGTAAAGTTACAAAGGCAATAATCAGGAAAAAGGAAAACAGAAAGGTATCAGATAAGCTAGTTGTTCCTAGCAGAGAGGCTGAGAAGAAACCGATGGTTCAGCTCAGAGAAAAAGGCATAGAAAACCACCCACTAATTTGTAGAGAAGTTAATTAGGTGGACTGAAGTCAGGGAAACAAAGATAAATGGACTCTGTTTCTGAGATGCTTGAAGCACTGAGTAGGTATTTTAAGGCCAATGTTGATTAGTAAAGGGCAATTACACTAAGTGCTAAGAGACTCAGACAGATACTCCATTCCGTTCCCAATAAGCAACCCTCAGTCTTTAATCCCTGGTGTTGCAGAGCTCACTCATTCTTGAAGCAGTTCTCTATGATGAACCTTTTAGCTAGGACCTTCTTTTTTGTGTCATCTGTCTTCCTATACTTGCTTTCCCCTAATTGTGATTCTTGGGATCAGCACCAAGTGGGTCAACTCCTTTACTTATATAGTCAGAGGGATATTTGACACATATAAGGAAAAGAATATCAGATTTGGAGTCAAAACCCTGATTTGAAATCTTGGCTCTAGCATCCAATCCTGCTGAACCTCATTTACCTCATCTGGACAATGTTCAAAATAATACCTTCCCTGTGTACTTCAAGCTTTATTTGTGCAGATCGAGTAATCATAATAATATATAATGATTTTAATAGAACAATATATAAACTTGTAAAATTTACACAAATATGAACTATTTTTACTATTGATACTCCATGAACATAGATAAAGGATGGGCTTTGGAGCCTGTCAGACTCAGGTTATGTTCCCAGGGCTGGCCTCAATCTGTTGCCCATATATGACTTTCCTTTTTGCCATTCCTTGAATGACTAAATCAGAGTTGATTTCTATTGTTTGCAGCTCAGAACCTTGCCTGCTATGCTGAACTGTCCCTCTTGGGGCATAGTCCCATGGAGGGAGTCTCCTGGAGGCTAGGAGTGAGACTTTTTTCTTAGTAATCTACCCAGTAAAGGACTGGGTACATGCTAGCTGATTCATGGCATTAAGTGTCTAACGCTATTCTCATGCTACTCACTGCTTCATGCTCCCAGACTTAAGATGCATCAGCAACATGACCAAGTATTCCAAGGCTCAATTAATACTGTTTGTGCCAATCCCTCTTATTTCTGATGTACTGGGTATATCTAGTGGCATCAGGGGTCAGCCTGTCAGCACCCTAAAAGTAGTGATAGAAATCTGTATTTGTTAGGTAGGCTCAGAATGTGATAGGGAGGGGATCTGTATCTTATTTCTCAAATACGGGAGCTTTGGGACGAGCTCTAAAGATGTGTCCTTCAGAACTGCTTTCCTCCTTTCTTTCCTTTATCCTGTTGACAGAGATGTTGAGAACACAATCAGACAGTCCTTAGTAACTGATAACCTGAGTCTACACTCTGGTTGCCACAAACATTTGGTAACTTGATGTGGCAGCATGCCTCTGGGCAAAGGCAGGGATCCATGTGTCAGTCAAAAAGTTTCAAACCTTTGGGAGTGTGCCAGACCTGGTACATGAGCTTACAGTCAGTTCCCTGTAGACAAGTTCCAGCTGCCATAACTCTCTTCTTCACAGTCTAGCAGTCAGCACAGGTGCATCTCTGTGGGTGCTAAAAGCTGACAGCACAGCTTCTCTTCTCCCCACCCTGATCCCCAGCCCACCAAGCTATGAAAATCCCCTTTAGCTCCACTCCCAAGAATAATGTAAGTTCAACCTTCTGCTTCTCATCTCAGCTCTGGTGATTAATACATAGCCACTCATCCCCTGCACACATGGATCACAAGATGGGAGAAGAAACTTCTCTTGCCCCTTTTGCTGTTGTTGTTCAGCCACTAAGTTATGTCGACTCTTTATGAGCCCATGGACTGCAGCACACCAGGCTTCCCTGCCCTTCGCTATCTCGCAGAGTTTGCTCAAACTAACATCCATTGAGTCAGTGGTGTCATTCAACCATCTCATCCTCTGTCACTCCCTTTTCCTCTTGCCATCAATCCTCCCCAGCATCAGGGTGTTTTTCCAATGAGTTGTCTCTTTCTGTGGTTCTAGAGAAGACTCTTGAGAGTCCATTGGACAAGAAGAAGATCAAATCAATCAGTCTTAAAGGAAATCAACCCTGAATATTAATCGGAAGGACTGATGCCCCTTTTGAAAGACTGCCAATCTTATATCTACTCTGCAATGATGTTCCTTGACCCTAATGAAAAGAATATTAAAGTCTTAGGGTAATTAACAGATTCACAAGCATTCTTTCTTTTGATGTTCACAACAAGTTCTAATGTACATATTATTTGCCATCATTCTAACTGATGAGAAACTGAGGCATAGAGTAGTCAAGTAATGTGTCATGGTTAACCTGGATAGGGAGTGAGTCCTTGTTCTGAAGGTTTCAATCAGAATTTGATTGTCTTTTTCTAGCAGGCAGTAGGGGACTTTACATACTACATGGCAGGAGGAGGACAGTGTTAAGCCAGATTACCTCCATCTCAACCTACTACTCTAGATTTGTAAGTAGTAGAGCAAGGTTTCAAACTCAGGTCTTCTGCCTCTTCATTCAAAGCTCTTTGCATAACACTACTAGATATAAGGACTTCGAGAGCAAGTGCCACATCCTATACATCACTTTTATGTTCTCTACCAAGTATGGCACAGAGTAAGCATTTATTGAAGATAAATCCTTTTTTAATTTTTTTAAAGTTTTCTAAATTTGTTTTTAATTGGAGAATAATTGCTTTACAATGTTGTGTTGGTTTCTGCCTTTCAACAATGTGAATCAGTCTTAAGCATAGATATATGTCTTCCCTTTTGAACTTCCCTCCTTAAATTATTGATTGAACTGCTTATTGACTTAATGGTGATGGTAAACACTTGTGGAGTTGTTACTGTGTGTCAGGCATTGCTGTAGGTGCCTTTCACTATTAACTCACTTAACTCACTTAATGCTCAGAAAAAGACTACAAGGTAGGTAGTATTATTTGTATTTTACTGATGAAGAAACTGAGGCACAGAGAAGTAAAATAATACAACTGGTAGGCTTTGGAGTAAAAGTTCAAACCCAGTCTAGCTGCAGAGTCCTGTTCCTAATGATTCCACTACATGTTCTCCATAATTGCAGTTCACTGACCTGCCAAGAAGCACCATTTTCAAATACATACAGGAAACTGGTGTATCAGTTCAGAAGACTCTGGGATAACATTAGAATGTGGACCAAATAGTGCAGGTGTGGACCTGAGTCTTCATGGAGCTCTCTGTCAGTTCATCTTTCTTCTCTTTTTTCCCTATTGTTCCTGCTTACCAGCTAGAATGCCTGGCCCCACCCTAGTTGGATTGCCTGTGTTCCTTGGCCAAATTCCCAGCCAGAGGAAAACAGCCCACTGCCCTCAGTTCATATTCTTTAAACCAGCAAGGGCACAGCAACACTGTAAGCATAAGTAGCAGGAGACCCAGCTGTGTGGTTGTGCCTAGCTCAATAGAAAGAATAAGCCCGAACTCAGAGTCCACAGAAACAGAAGGCACCACTCCCAAGTGTCTCACACTTCAAGGAGGGCAAAGGAAGAGGCAGCTTCTCCTTGCAGTGACCATCATAATTTTCAAACTTGTTCCTGCTTAAGCAACACAACTCCTGTCCATAGTGCAATGTTGAAGCCCAGGGCACAGGGATGAGATAATGGTAACAATAATAGCTACCATTTATTCAGCCTTTACTTTGTGGCACAAATTTCTGAGTACTGTCAATCACTATTTTCCTTGACCATCCCTAAAATCCTGTAATAGAGGTGCTATTGGGCTCTCATTTTACAGATAGAAAACAGAAATTAAGTGACTTATCCAAAGACACATAACTCCTAGGTAGAAGAGTCAAGACTGCTATCCAGGACCACCTGAAAGCTTGTGATTTCTTAATCTCTTAATCACTACCCTCTGCTGCTTTGCTAACTGTCTTATAGGGCCCATGTAGTCCTGCCATGTGAGTATTTTGAGAATTGGAGGTATGACTAATGGAGATGTTACCATCTTATATGACCATGAGGGAGCAGGTGCTGGCCCAAATTATCGTGCCATGTACCATTGAGCCAACAACTCCACATTACAGATGGTGGTGCTAAGAACCAGACAAAGAAGCCAATTTACCTGAGGTCCTTAGTAGCAGGGCAACTCTCATCCCAGGATGCCTTTCAGTACTCTTCAAGCCTACCTTTCCTCACACTTTCCTCTTTCAGCAGTCCACACAGAATTAAAGAGTCAGACAGTCCCCAGATGAGAGTTTCTGAATGCTTCAGCTTTTTTTGCTTAAAATTCAAGCCAATTTTACAGTTTTAACATCTATACTATTGTAATGTTATTATTATTCACTTTCTGTGTCTTTCATGCACACACACACACACAGATGATGACATAAAACTGCATCCTTTCTACATGCCAGAAAACATAGAATTGGGCATCCTCAGACAGGATGCTGGTGACTGTTTAGGATTTCTTAGATTTTTCTGATGTCAGTTCAATTCAGTTCAGTCGCTCAGTCATGTCCGACTATTTGCAACTCCATGAATCGCAGCATGCCAGGCCTCCCTGTCCATCACCAACTCCCGGAGTTCACTCAGACTCACGTCCATCGAGTCTGTGATCAGAGGGATCCAAAACCTGGGGCAAAATAGCTCTGGAGAAGGAAGAGGGTTGCTAAAATCTCTGTAGCCTTACTGTATGCCCTTAGTAGGCTAGGCAGGTACAGAAAAGTGAAGCAGGAATGTCAGAGGCTAACTTCACTGGTTCTTAGTATTTTGACAAAGGACTTTAAAAACCATCTCATCTGACCCTCTTCTCTCCCCACCACCATTGCCAGCATTTGTCACTATCTAATGTTTAAATCTTTCCTATGACACTCCCATGGGGCTTTCCTGGTGGCTCAGTAGTAAAGAATCCACCTACAATGCAGGAGCTGCAGGAGATGCGGGTTTGATCCCTTGGTCGGGAAGATGCCCTGGAGAAGGGCATGGTAACCCACTCCAATATTCCTGCCTGGAGAACCCCACAGACAGATGAGCCTGGTGGGCTACATCCATAGGGTCACAATGAGTCAGACACAACTGAAGCAACTTAGCATGCAAGCATGTGTGGCACTCCCATAAAGCAAAAATTAGCTTGCATCTTTCAGTAATGGAGAGTTCATTAACCTTATGACAGTACATTTCATCGTCAGAAATGTGTTTGTGTGAAGCTGAAATATGTCACCCTATAGCTTTAAGGTAAGCATGTCAAGTATTCACTAAATACTTAATATTCTCACACTTTCCCTTCTATGCATACATGGGTAGAGCCACAGAGGTCCTATCTGCTCTTTCTTCTCTATATTACAGCTCCTGAAGCCAAAGACGCCACCCACCTGAGTTTCCTCTGTTGAAGGTGTACAACATCAGTTCCTTCAACCCCTCTGCAATCTGCTCACCTGACCACATTCCCGGTTTGTTGGGTCCTCTTTCATATTTAGACTCAGTCATTTTTCTTAGTTTTCACAGCACTGGCACTGCCTTTGTCATAGTATACACACTGACTACTTTGCATATTCATATCTATGGGCTAATGAAAATAGAGAAGACCATGGGAAACGTATGATCCAGCCAACTTTAAATAGTAAATACTGATAGAAACATTGAAGCCCAGATAAATTAACATTGTTAATTAAAAATCTTTCTCTCATTTGGCTAGCATCTTTCCCCTAAGACAATATTCTCAAAGTATGATATAGCACACCTGAGTCATAGCCACCTAACACAGAAACCCTGGTAGTTGGAACCAAGAAATATATATCTTTAATAAGTACCCTCAGTGATTCTGAGGCACACAGAGTTTGGGAACTAGGGCTTAAAAATGAAAAAGTGAAAGTCTTTTGTGTCTGTTCTTACTCATGGAAAGCCACTGCCATGTTCAGTTCAGTTCAGTCACTCAGTCGTGTCCGACTCTTTGTGACCCCATGGACTGCAGCATGATACGCTTCCCTGTCCATCACCAACTGCCATGTAGCAAGGGATAAGACACTTCCTACCTCATGTTGCTGGGAGGAACCTGATGTAAAACCCTAATGAAGTAATTGAAAAGCAAAGCCAGCCCATCTGGGGCAAGAAGGGAATTAGTTACCTTGAGAAAAGGGTAACTGTTTACATATATATTACATTTGTAGAATCAGAAACCTGTATTTCATATTCTTTCAACAGGCTATTGTGCTGGCTGTTTCACACATGAAAAAAATTACTAATGTTATATTTATACAAAGATGAATTTTGAAAACCTGTTATTATGTACATTGTTTGTAATTAATTCATTGATTAGCTTTTTGTTTACCTTTATTTAACTTTCTTATTAATGAATGTCAACAGAGAGCCCCAGGGTCTGTCTGTGTCTAGGTTTTGGCTATGTTCTAGGAGTGACAGTGGTAATAACATCAGGGCATAAGTGAGAACATTCCAAGAAGATACTGAGGCTGGAAGGAACCAAACTGTGACCACTGCAGGCTCCTTTGTTACTTTAGAAGTTTCTAGCTTGTGGTAGTAAATGTCCATCAACCAATGAATGGATAAGAAGATGTGGTATCAGCTGTTGAAGGAATAAAAATATACCATGTGTAACAACATAGATGGACCTAGAAGGTATTATGCTTAGAGAATGAAAAATACTTTATCCACTTTTATGTGAATTATAAAAAATAAAACAAATGAACAAATACAACAAATCAGAAAGACACTAGAGGTAACTAGAAAGGAAAAGGTTTAGGGGAGGGGTAAAATAAGTGAATGTGATTAAGTGGTACAAACTACTAGGTGTAAAATAAGTTACTAGGATGTAATGTATAGCACAAATAATATGGTCAATATTTTATAAAATTGCATGGAGTATAATCTATAAAATATCAAGTTACTATGTTGTATGTGTGAAACTAATATAATATTTTAAGTCAAATATACTTCAATTTAAAAAAAAAGTTGTACTATATTCAGACAATGAAATACTATGTAACAATGGAAATAAAGGAACTATAACTATGAAAAACTCTAGCTTCTCACATTTGAATGTATACATAAATAAAATGAAAGTGAAGTGTTAGTTTCTGAGGATTCTTTGACCCCATAGACTGTAGGCTCTTCTGTTCCTAGGCTCTTCTGTCCATGGACTTCTCCAGTCAAGAATACTGGAGTAGGTAGCCATTCCCTTCTCCAGGGGATCTTCCCAATCTAGGGATCAAACCCAGGTCTCCTGCATTACAGGCAGATCCTTTACTGTCTGAGCCACAAGGGAAGCCCTGAATAATGTGAGGATCTTATTAAAATGCAAATTCTGATTCAGTAGGTATGTAGTAGGACTTGAGATTTTGCATTTTTAACAAGTTACCAAATGATGCCAATGCTGCTGATCTGGACACTGCATTCTGAATATAAAGAGCACCTCTCAGCAAAAAGTGAGGGGAGGGTTCTCATTTATTTCTTTTATAAACATAATTTGTATCTCTCCAAGGCCCCTTAGGTCTCTGAGATTTATTTCCCAAGTTCTTCCTCAGATCCTCACATAGAGTTACAACAAGATTCAGAGAACTTCCTTTCAAGCCAGTAAGTCAGTCTTCTCCTCTGCAAAATCCACCAGTAAGTTCCTGGAACAAATGAATCACTGAGAGTAGAATTTCATGTATGTAAGAGAGAAATCTGGGGGCAGGGAACCTTCGTTGCACTCATCAAACCACACCATATAGCCACCACACAACCCTCTGTTACACTTGCCTGTACTTTTTTGTCTTCTGCCTACTTCTTCCTCTTCTTACTGGGAAGAATAAACTGATAAGCCCTTCTCTGCTACACAGGTCCCCCAAGGTATCAGTTTTGCCTCTTTTCTACTGGGCTTTGCTCTTCGTCTTCCCTCACTCCCAAGGCCACATCCCTTCTAAAAAATGTAAAAAGTTATCTGAAGAGAAGGAAAATTATATATGCTAGGAACTCAGAACTACATTAAAAATGGAAGAGTTTGAAGAAATACTATGTGAAGGAAAAAGAAAGCTTTTTTATTATTCTTTATAATTTTAACTGAGATATAGTTGATTACCGATATTATATGTCATATGTATAACTTAGTGCTGAACAATTTTTAAAGATTATAATATACTTTATACTTACTATCAAATATTACCTAAACTCCCAGTGATGTACAATATATTCTTGAACCTTATTATACATATAGTATTTTGCATCCCTTAATCACATAGCCCTATTATGGCCCTCTCCACTTCCCTCTCCCACTGATAATCACTAGTTTCTTCTCTACATATGTGAGTCTGTTTCCTTCTTGTTACAGTCACTAATTTGTTTGTTATTTTTTTATATTCCACATATAAATGATGTCATACAGTACATTCCATTTTATTTTTGGATATGTAGCCAGAAATGGAATTATTGTATTATATTTTAATTATTTGAGGAAACCCCATAATGTTTTCAAAGGGTCTGCACCAGCTTACATTCCCACCAACATTGTGCACTGGTTCCATTTTCTCACCAACATTTGTTATTTGTGGTCTTTTTGATGAGAGTCATTATGACAGGTTTTAAGTGATATCTCATTGTGATTTTGACTTTCACTTTTTTGATGATTAATAATTTTGAGTATTATTTCATGTGCCAATTGGCCATTTTCAGTTTTTTCTTGTTTGAAAAAAAAAAAATATATATATATATATATATATATATATATATATATATAGTCTATTTAGGACTTACGCCCACTCATTAATAGGCTTCTTGGTTTTTTTCTTCCTCTCTCTCTCTGGCTATCCCACAGTTTAGGTTGCTATCTCACTTTAGCTCCCTCAGATTGCCCTCAGGGCATTCAGATGGTCCTTATCCTAAGCAATGCAGCCCGCTCCTCCCCGTTCAGCCCCCGCTTGCTGGTGGTGGATGTAAGCATCTGGGCTACTTCTCTGCTGAGAGTTGCCATTAGGCACGTAATCTGTAGGTTTTATTTATTTATTTATTTATTTTTCCCTCCGTGTTATGTTGCCTTCTGAGACTCCAAAACCCCCCACAGACCCGCTGGTCAGAGGGTTTCCTGGTGTTTCAAAACTTCTCTTTAAAGACTCTTCTCGGGCCAGGTACCCATCCCTAACTTCTCTTTTTATCTTTTATATTTTGTCCTACCTCCTTTCAAAGACAATGGATTGCCTTTCTGGGTGCCTGATATTCTCTGCCACTGTTCAGAAGTTGTTCTATGGAATTTGCTCAGCATTCAAATGTTCTTTTGATGAATTTGTAGGGGAGAAATTGGTCTCCCCATCCTATTCTTCAGCCATCTTAGGACCGTCCTCTTTGTTTTTTGATATAGAATTGTAATGGTTTTTCATGTATGGATGTGAGAGTTGGACTGTGAAGAAAGCTAAGTGCCGAAGAATTGATGCTTTTGAACTGTGGTGTTGGAGAAGACTCCTGAGAGTCCCTTGGACTGCAAGGAGATCCAACCAGTCCATTCTGAAGGAGATCAGCCCTGGGATTTCTTTGGAGGGAATGATGCTAAAGCTGAAACTCCAGTACTTTGGCCACCTCATGCAAAGAGTTGACTCATTGGAAAAGACTGATGCTGGGAGGGTTTGGGGGCAGGAGGAGAAGGGGACAACAGAGGATGAGATGGCTGGATGGTATCACTAACTCGATGGATGTGAGTCTGAGTGAACTCTGGGAGTTAGTGACAGACAGGGAGGCCTGGCATGCTGCGATTCATGGGGTTGCAGAGAGTCGGACACGACTGAGTGACTGAACTGAACTGAGCTGTTTATATATACTTTGCATATTAACCCATTATTGGTCATATCATTTGCAAAGATAGTCTCAATTAGGTAGGTTGTTTTTCGTTTCATTAATGGTTTTCTTTAATGTACAAAAGCTTTTAAGTTTAATTATATCCTGTTTCTTTACTTTGTTTTTGTTTGCTTTAGGAAACAAATGAAAATATAATATTACTAATCAATTATGTCAAAGAGTTTTCTGGCTATGCTTTTTTTTCTAGGAATTTTATTATTCCTGGTTTCACATGTAGGTCCAAATAAATTTTGACTTTATTTCTGTTTATGGTGTTAGCAATTGTTATAGATTCAATCTTTGACATATAACTGCTCAGTTTTCTAAGTACTTCCAGAGGGAAGCACACCCCTAGTCTGCATTACTGCAGCACTTTTCACACCCTAGTCTGTCACTGTTGACTTTCCACCTGCCAGTCACTATCCCCTTGTTGTTCAGTTGCTAAGTCTTGTCTGACTTTTTGTGACCCCATGCACTGCAGCACGCGAGGCTTCTCTGTCCATTACCAACTCCCAGAGCTTGCTCAAACTCAGATCCATCAAGTCTGCGATGCCATTCAACCATCTCATTCTCTGTGGTCCCCTTCAATCGTTCCCAACATCAGGGTCTTTTCAAATAAGTCAGTTTTTCACATCAGGTGGCCAAAGTATTGGAGTTTCAGCATCAGTCCTTCAAGTGAATATTCAGGACTGATTTCCTTTATGATTGACTGGTTGTCTTTCCTTGATATCCAAGGGACTCTCAAGAGTCTTCTCCAACACCACAGTTCAAAAGTGTCAATTCTTCAATGCTCAGCTTTATTTACGGTCCAACTCTCACATTTATACATGACTACTGGAAAAACCATAGCTTTCACTAGATGGACTTTGTCTACAAAGTAATGTCTCTGGTTTTTAATATGCTGCCTATTGTTGCATTCTGTTTGCTAATATTTTGATGAGGGTTTGTGCATCTCTGTTCATTAGTGATATTAACTTGTATTTTCTTTTTTAAAAAGTCTTTGTCTACTTTTGGTATCAGGGTGATTCTGGTTTTGTAGAGTTAGTTCAGACGTTTTACTTCCTCCGCAATTTTCTTGAACAATTTGAGAAGGATAAGTGTTAACTTTTCTTTATATGATTGCTAGAATTTCTCTGCAAGGCCATCTGATTCTGAAAATTTGTTTCATGGAATTTGTATAATTACTGCTTAATTTCAATTACTGGTAATTGATCTGTTCATTTTCTATTTCTTCCTGGTTCACTCTTGGAAGACAGTACATTTTTAGAAATTTGTCCATTTTTTGGAAGAAATATGGGCTAAGTTTTGTAACGTTGTACAGGAATCAGTGACCAAAACTATCCCAAATAAAAATAAATGCAAGAAGGCAAAGTGGTTCTGAGAAGGCTTTATAAATAGCTGAGGCAAGAAAAAAAGCCAAAAACAAGGGAGAAAGGGGAAGATATACCCAACCAAATGCAGAGTTCCAGAGAATGGAAAGGAGAGATATGATGGCTTTATTAAGTGAACAATGCAACTAGAGAAAAACAATAGATGGGAAAGGTGAGAGGCCTCTTGAAGAAAATTGGAGATATCAAGAAAACAATTCATGCAAGGATTGACATGACAAAGGAAATGGTAAGGACATACCATAACCAGAGGAGATTAAGAAAAGGTGGCAAGAATACAGAGGAGCTATTTAAATTCTTAAAAGATGACATTGTTAATGTGCTGCACTCAATGTCAGCAAATTTGGAAAATTCAGCAGTGGCCATAGGACTGGAAAAGCTCAGGTTTCATTCTAACCTCAAATAAGGGCAATGCAAAAGATTGTTCAAACTACCATAATATTGCACTCATTTCACATGCTAGTAATTTTATGCTCAAAATCCTTAAAGCTAGTCTTCAACAGTATGTGAACTTAGAACTTTCAGATGTACAAGTAGGGTTTAGAAAAGGCAGAGATCAAATTGCCAACATTCTTTGGATAATACAAAAAGTAAGAGAATTCCAGAAAAACATCTGCTTCATTGATTATGCTAAAGCCTTTGATTGTGTGGATCACAGTAAACTGTGGGAAATTCTTAAAGATGAGTATACAAGACCACCTTACCTGTACTCTGAGGAAATTGTATGCAGGTCAAGAAGCAACAGTTAGAATTGCACATGAAACAATTGGCTGGTTCCAAATTGGAAAGGAGTATGACAAGGCTGCATATTGTCACCCTGTTTATTCACTTTCTATGAGAGTATATCATGCAAAATTCTGGGCTGGATGATGCACAAACTGGAATCAAGATTGCTGGGAGAATTACCAACAACCTCAGATATGCAGATGATACCATTCTAATTGCAGAAAGTGATGAGGAGCTAAAGAGCCTCTTGATGAGGGTGAAAGAGGAGAGTGAAAACGCTGGCTTTGCAACTCAACGTGAATAAAACTAAGATCATGATATCTGGTTCCATTATTTCATGGCAAATAGAAGATAAAATAGTGGAAGTAGTGACAGGTTTTCTTTTCTTGGGCTCCAAAAATCACTGCGGATGGTGACTGCACCCATGAAATTAAAAGATGCATGGTTCTTGGAAGGAAAGCTATGGCAAACTTAGACAGTGAACTAAAAAGCTGAGATATCACTTTATTGACAAATGTTGTATAGTCAAAGTTATGATTTTTCCCATAGACATGTATGGATGTGAGTTATACCATAAAGGAAGTTGAATCACTGAAGAAATTTTACTTTTGAGTTGTGGTGCTGGAGAAGATGCTTGAGAGTCTCTTGGACTGAAAAGAGATTAAGCCAGTCAATCTAAAGGAAATCAACCCTGAATATTCACTGGAAGGACTAATGCTGAAGCTGAAGCTCCAATATTTTAGCCATCTGATGGGGAGAGACAACTCATTGAAAATTACCCTGGTTCTGGGAAAGGTTAAAGGCAAAAAGTGAAGAGGGTGGCAGAGGATGAAATGTTTAGATAACATCATTGACTCAATGGTCATGAATTTAAACAAACCCTGTGAGGTAGTTAAGGATAAAGAACCTGGTGTGTTGCAGTTCATGGGGTTGCAGAGTCAGACATGACTTAGTGACTGAACAACAATAAAAATGTTAACTGAATTGGAGTAAAGAATTGATCATTTTAAGATGAAAGTAGAAAATATGAAAATGACTCAATTAAAAATAGATAATTCAATATCTGAAATTAAAAAAAAACTAGAAGGAATGAGTACTAGACTAAGTGATACAGAGGAATGCATATGTAATCTAGAAGACAGAATAATGGAAATCATCCAATCATTAAAGCAGAAAGATAAATGAAAGAAATGAACACAGTCTATGAGATCTCTAGGAGAATAAGTGTGCCAACATTAGCATAATAAATATTCCAAAAAAAAAAAAAACAGGAAGAGAAGAGGACTGAAAAATATTTGAAGTAATTTTGGCTGAAAAGTTCCCAAGCTTGAAGTATGAAAGAGATGCCAAGGTGTGGTAAGCATCATCAGTTCAGTTCAGTTCAGTCCTTCAGTCTTGTCCAACTCTTTGCAACCCCATGAATCGCAGCATGCCAGGCCTCCCTGTCAATCACCAACTCCGGGAGTTCACTCAGATTCACGTTCATCGAGTCAGTGATGCCATCCAGCCAGCTCATCCTCGGTCGTCCCCTTCTCCTCCTGCCCCCAATCCCTCCCAGCATCAAAGTCTTTTCCAATGAGTCAACTCTTCTCATGAGGTGGCCAAAGTACTGGAGTTTCAGCTTTAGCAACATTCCTTCCAAAGAAATCCCAGGGCTGATCTCCTTCAGAATGGACTGGTTGGATCTCCTTGCAGTCCAAGGGACTCTCAGGAGTCTTCTCCAACACCACAGTTCAAAAGCATCAGTTCTTCGGTGCTCAGCTTTCTTCACAGTCCAACTCTCATATCCATACATGACTACTGGAAAAACCATAGCCATAGAGTGTCACAAACAAGATGAAACCAAACATGCCCACACCAGTGAATAGAACATTTTAATGGCAAAATTACATATGAAGAAAGAATTCTAATAGTACCAAGGGGGAAAAAAAAAGATTCATATACAAGAGAATCCCCATAATGCTATCAGCTAATTCTCTTGCAGAAAATTTCCATAACAGAAGGGAGTAGCATGATATATGCAATGTGCTGAAGGGGAAAGTGGAGAAAACCATTAGACCATTCAGGTGTGACCTAAATCAAATCCCTTATGACTATACAGTGGAAGTGAGAAATAGATTTAAAGGACTAGATCTGATAGATAGATTCTTTACCATCTAAGCCACCAATAATAAACCTAACCTACATGGAAAATAGTAACTTATAGGAAAGGGAAAATCATATCAACAAATGCAACTGTATAATAAGGTTTGAAGATTACTTAAATAAGCTAGTATGTGTATTGACAGACAAAAATGTAAAGGCAATTTTATCTAGAATAAGCTGTTAAGAGATAAGTATGAAGATGCAAAATATGATATTAAAAACCAAAATAAAAAAAATGTGTGGAAGCAGAATAAAAAATATAGATTTTTTAAAGTAATATATTTAAACTTAAATGAGTACCAGTTTAAAACAAGTAAATATCATTACTGGTCAACATACATGGACTACATGGTAACAATAAATCAAAAATACAATACGGTTCCTGGTACAGTAGTGGATAAGAATCTGCCTGCAAATGTAGGGGACACCTGTTTGATCCTTGCTCTGGGTAGATACCACATGATGCAGTTTAACTGAGTCCGGGCACTACATCCACTGAGCCTGCACTCTACAGACTGCAAGCTGCAACTACGGAGCCATGTACAACAACTACTGAATCCTTTGCGTTCTAGGGCCTGTGAGCTGCAACTACTGAGCCTGTGTTGGGGGAGGGGCCATTTCGCAGCCAGCTAGCTCTCCTCTGGTATTAGATCAATCCTTTGTTCTCTGAGAGGGCCAGGTTGTGCCTTAGCTTTTTGTGGGAAAGTTCTCTCTCTCTCTCTCTCTTTTTTATCTCTCTCTGGCTATCCCACAGTTTGGTTTGCTATCTCACATTAGCTCCCTCAGATTGTCCTCAGGACTTTCAGACCTGGTCCTTACCTTAAGCATGCAGCCCACGCCTCCCTGTTCAGCCCCGACTCGCTGCTGGCCAATGCAAGCGGCTGGGCTACTTCTCCCCTGGGAGTTGTGGTTAGGCAAGTAATCTGTGCAGTTTTGTTTTTGTTTTCCTTTTCCTCCGGGTTATGTCGCCTTCTGAGACTCCAAAACTCCCTGCAGACCTGCCAGTGAGAGGGTTTCCTGGTGTTTTGAAACTTCCCCTTCATGAATACCTCCCTGGGATGGGTCTCCATCCCTAACTCTTTTGTCTCTCTTTTTAATCTTTAATATTTTGTCCTACCTCATTTCAAAGAGAATGGGCTACTTTTCTGGGTGCCTGGTGTCCACCAGCATTCAGAAGTTGTTTTATGGAAATTGCTCAGCGCTCAAATGAACTTTCAATGAATTTGTGGGAAAGAAAATGGTCTCCTTGTCCTATTCCTTCACCAACTTAGGACCCTTTGGTTTGTTTTTTTTTTTTAGGCATTTTCTGTGTTTCTATCTAGAGAACTTCCCTTAGCATTTGTTGAAAGTTTGTTTGGTGCTGCTGAGTTCTCTTAGCTTTTGCTTGTTTGTAAAGATTTTGATTTCTCTTTTGAATCTGAGTGAGATCCTTGCTGGATAGAGCAATCTTGATTGTAGGTTTTTCCCTCTTATCATTTTAATTATCTCCTGCTACTTCTTTCTGGCCTGCAGAGTTTCTGTTGAAAGACCAGGTGTTAGCCTTATGGGAATCCCATTGTATGTTTTTTTGTTTCTTTTCCCTTGCTCCTTTAAATATTTATTTTTTGTGTTTAATATTTGTTAGTTTGATTAATATGTGTCTTGGCTTGTTTCGCCTTGGTTTATCCTGTATGGGACTCTCTGGGCTTCCTGGACTTGGGCGGCTATTTCCTTCCCCATTTAGGGAAATTTTCAATTATAATCTCATCAAATATTTTCTCATGTCCTTTCCTTCTCTGTTCTTTTTACTGGGACACCCATGATTTGAATGTTGGGGCACTTTGATCTTGTCCCAGAGGTATCTCTCCCTCCATTCTATCTTCCATCTCATTCTGCCTCAGTTACTGTACTGTTGGTTCCCTCCAGTGTATTTTTTTAATATAAATTTATTTATTTTACTGGGAAGTTAATTACTTTACAATATTGTATTGGTTTTGCCATATATCAACATGTATCTGCCACAGGTTTACACGTGTTCCCCATCCTGAACCCCCCTCCCTCTTCCCTCCTCCCTCCCCGTACCATCCCTCTGGGTCGTCTAATGCACCAGCCCCAAGCATCCAGTATCATGCATTGAACCTGGACAGGTGACTCGTTTCATATATGATATTATACATGTTTCAATGCCTCCAGTGTATTTTTAATCTCAGTTATTGCATTGTTCATTACTGATTGTTTATTCTGTAATTCTTCTAGGTCCTTGTTAAACATTTCTTGCATCTTCTCGATCTGTGCCTCCAGTTTATTTATCCAGGCCTCCATTTTGTTTTCAAGATTTAAGATCATGTTTGCTATTATCATTCTGAATTATTCATCATGTAGACTCCTTATTTCCTTTTCCCTTATTTGGTCTGGTGGGTTTTTACCTTGTTCTTTTACCTGCTTGATATTTCTCTGTCTTTTCATCTTGTTTAGTTTACTGTGCTTGGGATCTCCTTTCTGTGACATGATCAAGTTGGATTCATTCCAGGATGACAAAAATGACTCAACATATGCAAAACAATCATGATACATCACATCAACAAAAGAAGACAAAAACCACACGATGGTCACAATAGATGGAGAAAAAAGCATTTGATAAAGTTCAAACATCCATTCATGAAAAAAGAAAATTCTTATTGAAGTGGGTATAGAGGGAACATATCTTAACACTAAAAGGCATTTAAGAAAAATTAACAGCCAATATTTATCTGTTACTGTGCATGACCATGACACATATTTCAATGTGTCTTTGGATATTAAATGGGAGTCAATAGATATTCAATAGGAGGCAGGAATATACAACAAGTTAAAGATAGTCTCCTCAGCAAGTGGTCCTTGGAAAACTGCACAGGCACATGTAAATCAATGAAGTTATAAAGCTCCCTCATTCCATACACAACTTCATACACAGTAAACCCAAAATGGATTAAAGACTTAAATATGACATGACACTATAAAACTCCTAGAAGAGAACATAGGCAAAAGATTCTCTGACATAAATTGCAGCAATATTTTTCCAGTAGTCTCTCAGGGCAATAGAAGTAAAAGCAAGAATGATCAAATATACTCCAATAAAAATTAACTATAAAAAAGAAAAAAATGAAGAAACAGGACCTAGTCAAACTTACAAGCATTTGCACATCAAAGGAGACCATAAACAAAACAAAAAGACAACCTACAGAATGGGAGAAAATATTTGAAAACAATGTAACTGACAAGGGACTAATTTCCAAAATATACAAATGGCTCATAGAACTCAATTATAAAAAAAAAGAACCCAATCACATACTAGGCATAAGACCTAAATAGATATTTATCCATGAAAGATATATATGTGTCCTACAGGCACATAAAAAGATTCTCAACATTGTTAATTATTAGAGAAATGCACATCAAAGCTACAATGAGGTATCATATCAGACCAGTCAGAATGGCAATCATCAAAAATCTACAAATACTAAATGCTGGAGAGGGAATGAAGAAAACAGAACCCTCCTACACTGTTGGGAATGTGAATTGGTGCAGCCACTATCGTGAACATCAAGAAGGTTCCTCAAAAAACTGAAAATAGAGTTACCACATGATCCAACAATCCCACTTCTGGGTATATATCTGGAGAAATATATGGCTCCAAAGGATTCATGCACCCCAGTGTTCATTGTAGCACTGCTTACAATAGCCAAGAGCAATGTAAATGTCCATTGACAAAGGTATGGATAAAGAAGATATGGTACATATATACAATGTAATATTATTCAGTCTTTTGTTGCTGTTCAGTCATTCAGTCATGTCTGACTCTTTGTGACCCCATGGACTGCAGCATGCCAGGCTTCCCTGTCCTTCACCATCTCCTGGAGCTTGCTCAAACTTATGTCCATTGAGTTGGTGATGCCATCCAGCCATCTCGTCCTCTGTCACCCCTTCTCCTCCTGCCTTCAATCTTTCCCAGCATCAAGGTCTTTTCTAATGAGTTGATTCTTCGCATCAGGTGGCCAAAGTGTTGGAGCTTCACCAGTCATTAAAGAGAATTAAATAATGCCATTTGAACCAACATGGATGGATCTATTGATTGTCATAATGAGTGAAGTCATACAGAGAAGAACTATTATATGACATCCCTTATATGTAGAATCTAAAAAGAAATTATACAAATGAACTTACAAAACAAAAAGACAGACTTAAAAAATAAAGTTATGGTTGTCAGGGAGATGGGATAGTTAAGGAGTTTGGGATGGTCATGTACACAGTACTATATTTAAAAGGGATAACCAATAAGGACCTATTGTATAGCACATGTAATTCTGCTCAGTGTTATCTGGCAGCCTGAATGGAAGGGGGAGAATGGATACATGTATTTGTATGGCTGAGCCCCTTCACTGTTCACTTAAAACTGTCACAGCATTGTTAATGGGTTATACCCCAATACAAATAAAAAGTTCACAAGAAAAAAAGTCTATACACAACACATACATATGGGTAAAACTTTCATGATGAATAGAAGGAGTGTCAAGGAATACCAATAGGGGCACTTTCATGTCTTCCACAATGAAGAATCAATGAATCAACTCTAACACTTATTTAGTAAAGTTCAGGAAGTGAGAGACAGTTTTTGAGAGGAAGAGGAGGCACCAAGTAGGCAAATGAACATGAAATGTGGAGCTAAGGGGTCATCATTACCTTCTTTACAGAACCAACACAGGAACCAACATAATCTGCAAGGTTTTCTCCAACATGCCAAGTGCTTTCATATAGTAAGAAAGTAGGTGTACAGATAGTAAGAAGAGAAGGAGACCTGGATTTTAGGTATAGTCATGATAATTCGCCACAGACACTTGAACAAGTTTGTAATTAAACAGATTTCCTTTCTCCTATTGTACAATAAGGGGAGTAATGAGATCAAACTCACTTTTATTGGTATCATTAGCATTATTCCTGAAATTTGAAATGCCATTGGTTTTTCACTGTTCCCTTTTTCACCCTCCACATTACCAAATCTTGCGTATTCTACATGAGAAATATGTCTTGAAGACATCCCTTTCTCTTCATCCCCACTACCTTTCTTCTACCTGAGATTTCTATCATCTCTCATTTACACTACAGTTATCATCATAAAATGCATCTAACTGTTCTCCTTATTGCCTATCTGATCCCATCCCTCATAAGCATCATTTACAAAGCCATCAAGATTTCTTTTATAAAAATGGAATCATATTATTTCCTTCTTCAAAAAACTTTAATAACTCATTAGATATAAAGTCTAAATCCCTTAAATTTGCAGTCAGAGTCCTGTATAATCTGGCCAAAATTTTGACAATAACAAGAAGCATTAACATATTTTGAACTTTTACTATGAACCAAACACTGTTCCAAGTCTTTTACACACATAATTCATTTAATCATCATAATTTGATAAACTTTATAAGGTAAGTGATACAGGTCCACAGTCCCTTAATATAAATCTTAGAAGCCAGATACGTTTTAGAATTTAAAGTTTTTTAGACTTTTAGAAGGTGAAAATGTCAAGAGCTATGAAACACCTCCAGCAGATCTAGGGCAGTACTCCATAATCAAATATATTAATATTTTGTAGCAATGTGCATAACTATTCAAAATAAATGGGATATACTGGCGATTCGTTTCTTACATGATAGTATAATATAGCATGCTTGGGGCTGGTGCATGGAGATGACCCAGAGAGATGTTATGGGGAGGGAGGTGGGAGGGGGGTTCATGTTTGGGAAGGCATGTACACCTGTGGTGGATTCATGTCAATGTATGGCAAAACCAATACAGTATTGTAAAGTAAAATAAAGTAAAAATAAAAATTTAAAAAAATAAAAAGGAAAAAAAAAGAGAATAGCAAAATCAATGGGATATAGACTATAAATATTCTTATGTCAGTTCACCAAATTAATTTGTGGGTTCATAATCAAATTAATATATGGTTTGCACAGATATTTGGATTGTGGGAGCTGTGGATACAAAATTATGTTGTTTTCTGAGTTTTCAAATGAGGCACAGAAAACCTTAGGAAATTGCCCAAAGAAAGTCTAACAGCTAACAAATGCCACAGCTTGGATTGAACCTAGGCAGTCTGGTTCCATAATTGGTACTATTAACCAGTCTGTCAGAGGCCTCTCACCCCAGTATTGACTCTCCCACTCCTAAACCAAGACCTGATGTCCCTTGTTCCCCTTGCAGCTCAAATTTTTCACCCTCCTCGCCTACATTTGTTCAAATCTACTCTTTTTCTTTCCTGCATAACATTATGTATCTTTTTTTATTATTTTTTTAAATTTTATTTTTACTTTATTTTACTTTACAATACTGTATTGGTTTTTCCATACATTGACATGAATCCACCATGGGTGTATACAAGCTCCCAATCCTGAATCCCCCTCCCACTTCCCATCCCAAATCTTCTCTTTATTCAATGTGTATTTCCAATTCTGGTCATCTCAGTCAATGTTAATAAATTCTTAGAGCCCTGACATGGGCTTTACTCAGACCTCTATCCTAACTTTCCTCCTATTGAATGGGGCTTGTATATGTGTCTAGCTCAAAAGTCCACTATACTTCAGGGTCATTTGAAAGTAATAATCTTTCCTTAAACTGATTTTGCTTGGCCCCAAGTAGCCAGTCAGGGAAAGATTCTGGAATGAATGAATACAGGCATCTTCTGCAGCAGCATGTGAGTTGACTCCATGAACCAGACCCTGTATTCTGAATATTTTGAGAGTGGAAAGTGATTTAAGTAATTAGAAAGAGAGTGATAGATGCATAGAGAAAGAAGGATTATCATGAGAAAAGAGCAGGATCATAAACACTTGGAGACAAAATGGTAAAAGGAAAATAAGAGTGAATGGCCATACAGAAAAACAAAAACAAACAAAAAATAAGGCAGATCTGAACAGCCTGGAATTTCCTGCAGAATGGAAAAGGGGAGTTACCTTTGCGGAGACTGGGCTGGGGAGGAGGCTCTTTGAGCCCAAAGTTAAGAGTCCACTTGAGGACTAAGGCAGTATCCCATTATCCAGAACTAACAAACTAGCCTGCTTTTCCAAGCCCTGTGACTGCCAACATTTCAAAATAATATAGCAGTGCTATTTGATGGATATATGTAGAACTGTAGGCCACTTAAATAGTGACAGCCACTGGATCCAGACACTCTAGAAGCTAGAATGTCAGATGACTAAGCTCCAATTCCAGCCCTCAGGCTAACCTTTGAAAAGTCATTCACCTTTCCTTCATGATAGATTTTGGAGGAATAAAGGTTGCTAAGAGTCTGTTCCTCAATACAGGGACAGCCAGCTCCTTCAACATGCCCTCCTTCAACTTTTGTTCTCTAGCCCTTCAACTTTTGTTCAGGTCATGCAGGCTCCTCACCCTAGCATACCACCTCTTTCCCTTCTCACACCTATCCAAATGGTACCTGTCCTTCTGGACCCTTTATTGCTTCTAAGTGGCAAAAGCACTAGACTAAGAGACAGGAAACCTAGATTCTACTCTAGGCTTGGTGCTATACTAGCTGTGTGATCTTGAACTACTCACTTTCCTTCTGGGATTCCAGGCTTTTGATCTTTATAGCACATCACAGTATTCACTTTGTAGGCAAATCCTGGTCTGTGATGCGCTGAATAGATAAACAGCCTGGGCTCCCAGAGGCTCTGACTCTCAATGGGGCATGAAGCATATCCTCTCTAGGCTTCATTTTCTCCCATTTGCACAATGAGGAGTGAAAATATCAGTAAGTAAGGGTTCTTCCAAACTAAGATTCTCAGTATCTGATGAAAATATTGCCTCACCCTACTCCAGCTCCCCTCCTAGGCTCTGGTGGTATTTGTTCTTTTCTGAAGCTTAGCTCCTTGTTCCCTTGACTCAGCTACCAGTTGAAGCAGAAAGTTATCCCTACAAACATGGAACTCCCTCCCTTTTATTCAGTATTTTGTGCCTATTTCCTAATAAATTTTTCAAATGTCCTTGTCATAAAATGCTATATAGAAGAATATGATAAAAAAGAAGGAAAAAAATGCTATATAGAAGAATATGAGAGAGAAGTAAGTCCAACGTATGCATAAGGAAAAAAGAAGCCCAGAATGATAAAGCCATTTGCTTAGGTACACATAGATGAGAAGTCACAAAGTTAGAAAAAAGCTCCTATTCTAATGTGCTTTTTTTTTTCCTCCTAAAAGTCCACTGTCAGCCTTGCTGAGAATCACTATTATTTGGTTATTGGAAGTATGTATGTGATGCTAAAGCCCCAGAGAAATATCCTCCAAATACACAGTTCTGTGGAAAGAGAAAGAACAACCACATGAAGTAAGATTGTTTGATAGCTGTTCCTAAATATGTTCTTTTATATTTAGTTTCTGGTTTCACTTATCTCTGTGCTTATAACTGCAGAACTAATCTTCAACTTCTAGAAAGTAAAAGTTGAAAGGCCTCTGGAGAGATCCTATTCTATTACCCTTATCTTACAGGTATGGAAGGTGAGGCTAGACTCCATAGAATCCTCTCTTAATGCCTTCCTTGAGTATCTATGGAAAATCCTGCCTAGGAGAACAAAAGGGTTGTTTTTTTTTTTTTTTCTGCCTTCTTTTAAGTGAATACAAACACTGCCATTCCCAATGGCCCACAGCTGCAGTGTATCCTAGGCTCAAAGGAAAAAAAATAAAAAAAGATTAACCACAGTCCAAAAAATAAGTTCAGGCTTTTTCCACATAGTAAATGTACAGCCAAGTCCTTTCAGATTAAAATGTAATGTCATTTCTACTTTCAGCTCCACCTCTCCACTCTTGACACTGAAAAGCAGCCATGTATATAGAGGAATTTAGAAAGTTATACACATGTCCAGACAAGATATATGCTCACAAAAATCCCAAGAAGGCGTTAAGTTTTCACTTTGGGTAGATTTTTTGGCTCAGAGTAAACCTAGCAAAGTGGTAAAGGAATGTCCCAGCAGACAGCCAGCTGCAAAGATCAGAACAGGTGGTTATATTATTTTTTCTTCAGGGGAAATAGCTGTTTGTTTCTTTAAGCTTCTGATACTAAGGGAAATCTCTGTGAAAACATTAGCTGATCATGACCTATATAAGTGGAGAACTCATTGATCACACACAAGAAAAAACAGTCTTTGTAAAAATAATTTAGAAAAGTTTCAAAACAAATGAACTACTATAACCTTCAGCAAATAAGAAAAAGTTATTACTGGGAAAGAGAAGAATCTGATTTCTTTTTTTAAAAAATGATTTATTTTAATTGGAGAATAATTACTTTACAATATTGTGATGGATTTGCCATACACATCAACATGAATTAGCCATAGGTATACATGTGCAATGAATACAGGGGTACATGTGTCTCTTTCAATTCTGGTTTCTTCTGGGTATTTTCCCAGCAGTGGAACTGATGAGTCATATGGCAGTTTTATTCTCAGTGTTTTAAGAAATATCCACACTGTTTCCATAGTGGCTGTACCAGTTTGCATTTCCAACAATGTAAGAAGATTCCCTTTTCTCTATACCCTCTCCAGCATTTATAGTTTGCAGACATTTAGATGATGGCCATTCTGATTAGCGTGAGATGATACCTCATTCTGGTTTTGATTTGCATTCCTGTAATAATGAGTGATGTTGAGCATCCTTTCATCTGTTTATTAGACATCCGTGTGCCTTCTTTGGAGAAATGTGTGTTTAGGTCTTTTGCCCACTTTTTGATTGAACTGTTCGTTTTTCTGGTATTGAGTTGCACAAGCTGCTTGTATATTTTGGAGATTAACTGTTGTTTCATTTGCTACTATTTTATCCCATTCTGAGGGCTGTATTTTCACCTGGCTTATAGTTTCCTTCCTTGTGCCAAGGCTTTTAACTATAATTAGATTCCATTTGTTTATTTTTTATTTTATTTCCATTACCCTGGGGGTGGGTCTTAAAGGATCTTGCTGTGATTTATGTCAGAGAGTGTTCTGCCTATGTTTTCCTCTAAGAGTTTTATAGTTTCTGGTTTTACATTTAGGTCTTTAATCCATTTTGAGTTTATTTTTGCATGTGGTGTTAGAAAATGTTCTAGTTTCATTATTTTACACGTACTTAACCAGTTTTCCCAGCACCACTTGTTGAAGAGACAGTTTTTTCTCCATGGTGCATTTTTGCCTCCTTTGCTAAAGATAAGGTGTCCATAGGTGTATAGATTTATCTCCAGACTTTCTATTTTCTTCCATTGATCTGTATTTCTGTCTTTGTGCTAGTGCCATGCAGTCTTCATGACTGTAACTTTTTAGTATAGTCTGAAGTCAGGGAGGTTGATTCCTCCAGTTGCATTCTTCTTTTTCAAGATGGCTTTGGCTATTAGGTCATTTGGGTTTCCATTTAAATTGTGAAATTATTTGTTCTAGTTCTATGAAAAATACCATGTATAGTTTGATAGGGATTGTGTTGAATATATAGATTGTTTTGGGTACTATACTCATTTTACTATATTGATTCTTCCAATCCAAGAACATGATATATTTCTCCATTTATTCGTATCATCTTTTATTTCTTTCGTAAGCATTTAATCATTTTCTGTATATAGGTTTTTCTTCCATTTTTAAAATTAATTTATTTTTTATTGAAGGTTAATTGCTTTACAGAATTTTGCCGTTTTCTGTCAAACCTCAATGTGAATTAGCCATAGGTATACTTATGTCCCCTCCCTGTGAATACTCTCTCCCATCTCCCTCCCTACCCCATACCTCTAGGTTGATACAGAGCGCCTGTTTGAGTTTGCTGACTCATACAGAAAATTCCAGTTGGCTATGTATTTTACATATGGTAATGTAAGTTTCCATGTTACTCTTTCCATACATCTCACCCTCTCCTCCCTTCTCCCCATGTCCATAAGTCTATTCTCTATTATTGTTTTTCCATTGGTGCCTTGTAAATAAACTCTTCAGTACCATTTTGCTAGATTCCGTACATATGCGTTAGAATACAGTATTTATCTTTCTCTTTCTGGCACACTTCACTCTGCATAATCGGTTCTAGGTTCATCCACCTCATTAGAACTGACTCAAATGCATTCCTTTTTATGGTGGAACAATATTCCAGTGTGCATATATACCACAACTTCTTTATCCATTCAGCTGCTGATGGACATCTAGGTTGCTTCCATGTTCTAGCTATTGTAAATAATGTTGCAGTAAACAATGGAATACATGTGTCTTTCAATTTTGGTTTCCTCAGGGTATATGCCTAAGAGTGGGATTGCTGGGTCATATGATGGTTTTATTCCTAGTTTTTTAAGGAATCTCCATACCATCTTCCATAGTGGCTGTATCAACTTACATTCCCAACAACAGTGCAATAGCATTCCCTTTTCTCCACATCCTCTCCAGCATTGTTTGTAGACTTTTTGATGAGGGCCATTCTGACTGGTGTGAGGTGATATCTCATTGTAGTTTTGGTTTGCATTTCTCTAATAATGAGCAATGTTGAGCATCTTTTCATGTGTATGTTAGCCATCTGTATGTCCTCTTTGCAAAAATGTTTTTTAGGTCTTTTCCCCACTTTTTGATTGGGTTGTTTGTTTTTATGGTATTGCATTGTATAAGCTGCTTGTATATTTTGGAAACTAAACTTTTGTCAATTGTTTCATTTGTTATTATTTTCTCCCATTTTGAGGGTTGTCTTTTCAAGTTGCTTATAGTTTCCTCTGCTGTGCAAAAACTTTTAAATTTAATCAGATCCCACTTGTTTACTTTTGTTTTTATTTTTGTTACTCTAGGAGGTGGGTCATAAAGGATCTTGCTTTGATTTATGTCATCAAGTGTTCTGCCTATGTTTTCCTCTAAGAAATTTATAGTTTCTGGTCTTACATTTACGTCTTTAATCCATATTGAGTGTATCTTTGTGTATGGTGTTAGGAAATGTTCTAATTTAATTCTTTCATATGGAGCTGTCCAATTTTCCCAGCACCATTCATTGAAGAGGATGTCTTTGCCCCATTGTATATTCTCACCTCCTTTGTCAAAAATAAGGTATGCATCGGTTTATTTCTGGACTTTCTATCTTGTTCCATTTTCTATGTTTCTCTTTTTGTGCCACTACCATACCTTCTTGATCACTGTAGCTTTGTAGTATAACCTGAAGTTAGGAAGCTTGATTCCTCCAGCTCCATTCTTCTTTCTCAAGACTGCTTTGCTATTTGGGGTCTTTTGTGTTTCCATATGAATTGTGAAATATTTGTCTCTAAGTCTGTGGAAAATGCCATTGGCAATTTAATATGGATCTCATTAAATTGTAGTATAGTCATTTTCAGAGTATTGATTCTTCCTACTCAGGAACAAGGAATATCTCATATCTGTGTATGTCATCTTTGATTTCTATCACTAGTGTCTTATAATTTTCTATGTACAGTTGTTTTGTCACCTTAGGTAAGTTTATTCCTAGATATTTAATTCTTTTTGTTGTAATAGTGAATGGGATTGATTCCTTAATTTCTCTTTCTGGTTTTTCATTGTAGGAATATAGAAATGCAAGTGATTTCTGTGTATTGATTTTGTATCCTACAACTTCACTGATTAGCTCTAGTAATTTTCTGATACTGCTTTAGGGTTTTCTATGTACAGTATCATGTCATCTGCAAACAGTGAGAGCTTTACTTCTTCTTTTCCAATCTGGATTTTTTAAATTTCTTTTTCTTCTCCAATTGCTGTAGCTAGGACTTCCAGAATGATGTTGAATAATAGTGGTAAAAGTGGACACCTTTGTCTTGTTCCTGATCATAGGGGGAATGCTTTCAGTTTTTCACCATTGAGAATAATGTTTGCTGTAGGCTTATCATATATAGCCTTTACTATGTTGAGATAGGTTCCTTCTAGGCACATTTTTTGAAGAATTTTAATTATAAATAGGTGCTGAATTTTGTCAGACTTTTTCTGCATCTATTGAGATGATCATATATTTTCTACATTTCAATTTGTTAACATGGTGTATCACATTGTTTGATTTTCATATATTGAAGAATCCTTGCATCCCTGGAACAAACCCAACATGACCATGGAGTATGAACTTTTTGATGTGTTGCTGAATTCTGTTTGCTAACATTTTGTTGAGGATTTTTGCATCTATGTTCATCGGTGATATTAGTCTGTAGTTTTCTTTTCTGTGTTCTCCTTGTCTGGTTTTGGTATCAGGGTGATGCTGGCCTCATAGAATGACTTTGGAAGTGTTCCTTCCTCTGCAATTTTTTGAAAAAGTTTTAGAAAGAAAAGCATTAGCTCCTCTCTAAATGTTTGATAGAATTCTCCTGTGAAGCCATCTGGTCCTGTGCTTTTGTTTTCTGGGAGATTTTTGATCACAGCTTCAATTTCAGTGCTTGCAATTGGGTTGTTCATAATTTCTTTTTCTTCCTGGTTCAGTCTTGAAAGATTGAACTTTTCTAAGAATCTTTCCATTTCATCCAGGTTATCTATTTTACTGCCATATAGTTGTTCATAATAGTTTTTTATAATCCTTTGTATTTCTTCATTTTCTGTTGTAACCTCGCCTTTTTCATTTTTAATTTTGGTGATTTGACTCTTCTCTCTTTTTTTTTTCTTGATGAGTCTGGCTATGGGTGTGTCAATTTTGTTTATTTTTAAAAAGAACCAGCTTTCAGTTTTATTAATCTTTACTGTTGTTTCTTTCTTTCTCAATTATCTGATTGGATCTTTGTGATTTCTTTCCTTGTATTATTTTGGGGGATTTTTCCTTTTTTTTTTTCCAGTTTCTTTAGGTATAAAGTTAGGTAGTCTATTGCATGTTTTTCTTGTTTCCTGAGGTAGGATTGTATTGCTATAAACTTCACTCTTAGAATTGTTGCATCCCATAGGTTTTTACTTGTGTTTTCATTGTCATTTGTTTCTAGAATTTTTTTGGTTTCCTTTTTGATTTCTTCAGAAACCTGTTGCTTATTTAGAAGTGTGTTGCTTAATATCCATGTTTTTCTCTTTCTTACACTTTTTTCTTGTAATTGATATCTAGTCTCATAGCGTTGTGGTCAGAGAAGATGCTTGATATGATTTCAATTTATTTTTTAAATTTACTGAGGCTTGATTTGTGACCCAAGTTGTGGTCTATCCTAGATAATGTTCTATGTGCACTTAAGAGGAAGGTGTATTCTTCTGCATTTGGATAGAATGTCCTGAAGATATAAATGAGATCCACCTCATCCAATGTATCATTTAAGACTTGTGTTTCCTTATTAATTTTCTGTTTTCATGATCTGTCCATTGGTGTAGTGGGGTGTTCAAGTTTCTGACTATTTCTGTGTTACTGTCAATTTCTCCTTTTATGTCTATTATTGTTTGTCTTATGTATTGAGGTGCTCCTATGTTGGCTGCATAGATATTTACAATTGCTATGTCTTCCTCTTGGACTGACCCCTTGATCATTATGTAATGTCCTTCCTTATCTCTTGCAATCTTCTTTATTTTAAGGTCTATTTTGTCTGATCTGGGGATTACTACTCCAGCTTTCTTTTGCTTCCAATTTGCATGGAATATATTTTCCATCCTCTCACTTTCAGTGTATATGTGTCTTGAGGTTGAAGTGGGTTTCTTGTAGACAACAAATACGTGGGTCTTGTTTTTGTATCTATTCAGCCAGTCCATAACTTTTGGTTGGAGAATTTAATCCATTTAGATTTAAATTAATTATTGATATATGTTTATATTGCCATTTTCTAATTGTTTGGTGTTGATTTTGCAGACCTGTTTTCTTTTATTGTATTTCTTGACTATATATGTCCATTTATCATTTGTTGTAAGCTTGTTTGGTGGTACTGAAATCTCTTAACTTTTGCTTGTCTGAAAAGCTTTCGATTTCTCCATCGATTTTGAATGAGATCCTTGCTGGGTACAGTAATCTTGGATGCAGATTTTCCCCTTTCAGTCTTTTAAATATATTCTGCATTTCCCTTCTGGCATGCAGATTTTCTGCTGAAAGAACAACTATTAAGCATATGCGGTTTCCCTTGTATGTTACTTGTTGCTTCTCCCTTGCAGCTTTTAATATTCTTTCTTTGTGTTTAGTTTTTGTTAGTTTGATTACTATGTGTTTTGGCATGTTTCTTCTTGGGTTTATCCTGTATAGGACTCTTTGTGCCTCTTGAATTTGATTGGTTATTTCCTTTTCCATTTTGGAAAATTTTCCACTATAATCTCTTCAAAACTTCTCTCATATCTGTTCTTTTTATCTTCTTCTAGGACCCCTATAATTCAAATGTTGGTGCCTTTGATATGGTCCCAAAGGTCTCTGAAACTGTCCTCAGCTCTTTTCACTCATTTTATTTTATTCTGCCCTTCAGAAGCTATTTCCACCATTCGTTCTTCTGCTTCAGATATTCTGCTGTTGATTCCTTTTAGAGTATTTTAACTTTCAGTAATTGTGTTGCTTGTCTCTGTATGTTTATTTTTTAATTCTTCTAGGTCTTTGTTAATTGAGTCTTGCATTTTCTCCATTTTTTTCAAGGTTTTTGATCATCTTTACTATCATTATTCTGAATTCATTTATTTTGGCTTCTGTGTTTCTAGTTTGCTCCCTCATTCATGCAGCATTTCTCTGCCTTTTCATTTTTTTTTTTAAGTTATTCTGTTTCAGGTCTCCTTTTCCCAGGCTTCAAGGAAAGTTGAATTCTTTCCTTGAAGAAGGTTGAATTCTTTCTTCCTTTTGGTTTCTGCCCTCCTAAGGTTGGTCCAGTGGTTTCTGTGAGCATTGTATAGGGTGAGATTTGTGCTGTTTTTGTTTTTTCCTCTGATAGGCAAGACTGAATGAAGTGGTAATCCTGTCTGCTGATGATTGAGTCTATATTTTGTTTGTTTGTGGTTTAGATGAAGCATCATGCACAGGGTGCAACTGGTCATTGGGTGATGCCAGGTCTTGTATTCAAGTGGTTTCCTTTGAGGAAGTTCTCACTATTTGATGCTTGCTGGGGTTAGTTCTCTGGTAGTCTAGGGTCCTGGAGTCAGTGCTCCTGCTCTAAAGGCTCAGGGTTTGATCTTTGGTCAGGAACGAAAATTCCACAAGTGGTTTGTTATGGCATTAAGGCAGAGTAAAACAAATATCCAAAAACGAGAAACCAAAGATGAACCCCAGACAAATGCAGTTACAAAATCAGGCAAATAATAAATCAAATAATGGAATATACACATATACATATACACCCATGAGCAAAGTGAAAAGAGTCCAACAAAAATAAAGTACAGCAGATTGATCCAGTGAACAAAGGAATTCAAAATTATATTTACCAGTTAAGAACAAAACAAACTTAAACACAGCTAGAAAACAAAACTAAAGCAAGGTGCCAAGTGAGGAATAAAGCAATGAAAACAAAATTAAGAAATATGTTGAGAGGAAAGGAGAGAAAGAAAAGAAAGAAAGAATAGATATGCAAAGTTAAATAGAGGTAGATGAAGAAGATTTATATACATTAAGGACTACCTGCAAGGAGAAAAGAACAGTAGGAAAGGCAAACGAAGGGATAAATGTAGGAAAAATATAATAGGTTTCAAAAATTAAAATTATAAAAAAGAGAAAAAAGAAAAAAAATGAAAGAAGAAAGAAAAAGGGAAAAAAGGGGAAACTCCACAAAATTGCAAAAGCCCAATGCAGAGGCAGAGGTGTATAACAACAATAGAAAGTGTGACTGAATATACACATATACATCCATAGCAAAATCAAAACAGTCCAACAAAAATCAAGTACAATAGATTCACCCGGCAAACAAAGGAAACCCAAATTTATATCTACCAAAACAAAACTAATTAAAGCACAAACTAGAAAACAAAACTAAAGCAAGGTGCCAAGTGAGGAATAAAGCAATGAAAATAAAACTAACAAATATGTTGAGAAGAAAGGAGAGAAAGAAAAGAAAGAAAGAATAGATATGCAAAGTTAAATAGAGGTAGATAAAGATTTATAAACATTAAAGATTAACTAAAAGGGGTAAAGAACAGTAAGAAAAGCAAATGAAGGAATAAATGTAGAAAAATTAGTAGGTTTAAAAAATTAAATTTAAAAAAAGAGAAAAGAAAAAAAGAAAACTCCACAGAACTGCAAAAGCCCAATGTAGAGGCAGAGGTTTATGACAATAATAAAAAATATGACTGAGGAAAAAAAAAAGCTCAAAAGCTTAATTGGATTTCTTAGTGCCAATAAAATCAACAACTACAGCAGAGGCGGATAAAAAGGAAAAAGAAAAAAGAAAAAATGTCCAAAAGAATCTACAGAACAAGTCAAAATATAAGAATAGTAAATGTTTTTCTCGAGTCACTGCTGTCAGTGTCCTTTCCCATGCTGGGAATCACAGTCCACCTTACCTCCCTAAGATGCCCTCCAACACTGTCCTGATCTCGGGACCTGTATTGGGGGCAGCTTGTATTCTAATCTGGTCCTTGCCTCCAATGTCCACAGGTATCAGAACTAGTGCATTTTTTGTGTGTGTGGGAGCTCTCAATATCCTTTTATATATTCCATAGACACAGAGTCTGCCTGGTTGATCATGTGGATTTAATCTGCAGCTTGTACAGCTGTTGGGAAGGTTTTGGGTCTTCTTCCTCAGCCACACTGCCCTTGGGTTTCAACTGTGGTTTTATTTCCACCTCTGCATTTGGGTCATCCACTGAGGTTAACCCCTGAGGCTACCCTGAAGAGCTTGGGTTTGCCCCTGTGAGGGCCAGGGGTAGAGGTGGTGCAGCTGCTTGGATCGCATGGGTTCTGGCAGCACCAGGTACTCAGGGGGTTGGCAGCTAGGGCAGCAGTAAATATAGTGCTCTGGAAGGGTATGGCAGCCAGTATCGGCCGATATACTCCAGTATTCTTGCCTGGAGAACCCCCTGTGTGACACAGAAGCCTGCCATGCCACAATCTACAGGGTCACACAGGACAGAAGTGACCCTGCACGCATAAACACAAGACTTTTTTTTTTTTTTTTTTTTTTGCCTGTGGCAACTCTGCCCCAGTGAGAGTTGATTGTGAAAGTGGTGCAGCTGCTTGGCTTATGGGGACCCTGGAGGCGCCAGTTGTGCAGGGACAAGACTGCCTCTGTGGCAGAAGTTAAGGCCCTGTTAGTCTTTTTTCAAGTTTCTTGCAGGTAAGTGATCAAAAAGCCTCTTTTCCCAGTCTTTCTGCATAGCTCCACCTGTTCAGGCACTTGGTCTTTGGTTTCCTTAGGCAAATTTATTCCTAGATATTTTATTATTTTTCCTGCAATGGTGAATGGGATTGTTTCCTTAATTTCTCTTTCTGATTATTCATTGTTCATTTCAGTTCAGTTCAGCCACTCAGTCATGTCAAACTCTCTGGGACCCCATGAACAGCTCACCAGGCCTCCCTGTCCATCACTAACTCCGGAGTCCACCAAAACTCATGTCCATGAGTCGGTGATGCCGTCCAACCATCTCATCCTCTGTTGTCCCCTTCTCCCCCTGCCCTCAATCTTTCCCAGCATCAGGGTCTTTTCAAATGAGTCAGCTCTTCGCATGAAGTGGCCAAAGTATTGGAGCTTCAGCTTCAACATCAGTCCTGCCAATGAACACCCAGGACTGATCTCCTTTAGGATGGACCGGTTGGATCTCCTTGCAGTCCAAGAGACTCTCAAGAGTCTTTTCCAACACCACAGTTCAAAAGCATCAATTCTTTGGTGCTCAGCTTTCTTTAAAGTCCAAGTCTCACATCCATACATGACCACGGGAAAAACCATAGCCTTGACTAGACGGACCTTAGTCGGCAAAGTAATGTCTCTGCTTTTGAATATGCTGTGTAGGTTGGTCATAACTTTCCTTCCAAGGAGTAAGCGTCTTTTAATTTCATGGCTGCAATCACCATCTGCAGTGATTTTGGAGCCCAGAAAAATAAAGTCAGCCACTGTGTCCACTGTTTCCCCATCTATTTGCCATGAAGTGATGGGACCGGATGCCATGATCTTCGTTTTCTGAATGTTGAGCTTTAAGCCAACTTTTTCACTCTCCTCTTTCACTTTCATCAAGAGGCCCTTTAGTTCTTCTTCACTTTCTGCCATAAGGGTGGTGTCATCTGCATATCTGAGGTTATTGATATTTCTCCTGGCAATTTTCATTGTTAGTGTTTTCTAGGAATGGAAGTGATTTCTGTGTATTAATTTTATATCCTGCAACTTTACTAAATTTCTTAATAATCTACTAATTTTCTTGTTGCATAATTAGGGTTTATTATGTAGAGAATCATCTCATCTGCAAACAAGATAAGTTTTACTTCTTCTTTTTCAATCTGGATTCCTTTCATTTCTTTTTCTTCTCTGGTTGCTGTGGCAAGGACATCCAAAACTATGCTGAGTAGTAGTGGTGAGATTGGGTGCCTTTGTCTTGTTCCTGATTTTACAGGAAATGCTTTCAATATTTTGTCATTTAGGATAATGTTTGCTTTGGGTTTGTTGTCTGTGGCTTTTATTATGTTGAGGTATGCCTACTTTCTGGAGAATCATAAATTGGTGTTGTATTTTGTCAAAGGTTTCTCTGCATCTATTGAAGTAATCATATGGTTTTTATCTTTCAATTTGTTAATATGGTGTATCACATTGACTGATTTGTGAAAATTGAAGAATCCTTGCATCCCTGGGATAAAGCCCCCTTGGTCATGATGCATGATATTTTAAATATGGTATTGGATTCTGTTTGCTAGAAATTTGTTGAGGATTTTTGCCTTATGTTCATCAGTGATATTGGCCTGTTGTTTTCTATTTTGGGTGGCATCTTTGTCTGATTTTGGTATCAGGGTGCAGTTGGCCTTATACGATGAGTTTGGGAGTTTTCCCCTCCTCCACAATTTTCTGACAGAGTTTGAATAGGATAGATGCTATCTCTTCTCTACATTTTTGGTAGAAATCATCTGTGAAGCCATCTGGTTCTGGGCTTTTGTTCGTTGGAAAATGTTTTATTATAATTTTGATTTCTGTGTTTGTGGTTGGTCTGTTCAAATTTTCTATTTCTTCCCAGTTCATTTCTGGAAGGTTATCCTTTTCTAGAAATTTGTCCATTTATTCCAACGTTTCCATTTTATTGCCATATAGTTTGTCCTAGTAGTCTCTTATGATCGTTTGTATTTCTGTGTTATCTATTGTAATTTCTTCATTTTCATTTCTAATTTTATTGATTTGAGTCTTATCCATTTTTTTCTTGATGAGTCTGGCTAATGGTTTGTCTATTTTGTTTATCTTCTCAAAGAGCTAGCTTTTAGTTTCATTGATCTTTGCTACAGTCTGCCTCATTTATTTTCTTTTTTCTTTTTTTCATTTATTTCTGCTCTTACTTTTGTGATTTTTTTTCTTCTACTAACTTTGACATATTTTTGTTATTCTATTGCTTGCTGATTTAGGTGGAAATTTAGGTTGTTTATTTGACGTTTCTCTTCTTCCTTGAGGTAGGCTTGTATTGCTATAAACTTCCCCGTTCAGTTCAGTTCAGTTCAGTTGCTCAGTCATGTCCGACTCTTTGTAACCCCATGAATCGCAGCATGCCAGGCCTCCCTGTCCATCACCAACTCCTGGAGTTCACTCAGATTCATGTCCATCGAGTCAGTGATGCCATCCAAGCAGCTCATCCTCTGTCGTCCCCTTCTTCTCCTGTCCCCAATCCCTCCCAGCATCAGAGTCTTTTCCAATGAGTCAACTGTTCACATTAGGTGGCCAAAGTACTGGAGCTTCAGCTTTAGCATCATTCCTTCCAAAGAAATCCCAGGGCTGATCTCCTTCAGAATGGACTGGTTGGATCTCCTTGCAGTCCAAGGGACTCTCAAGAGTCTTCTCCAATACCACAGTTCAAAAGCATCAATTCTTCAGCACTCAGCCTTCTTCACAGTCCAACTGTCACATCCATACGTGACGTCTTTTAATTTCATGGCTGCAGTCACCATCTTCAGTGATTTTGGAGCCCCCCAAAATAAAATCTGACACTGTTTCCACTGTTTCCCCATCTATTTTCCATGAAGTGATGGGACCAGATGCCATGATCTTCATTTTCTGAATGTTGAGCTTTAAGCCAACGTTTTCACTCTCCTCTTTCACTTTCATCAAGAGGCTTTTAGTTTCTCTTCACTTTCTGCCATAAGGGTGGTGTCATCTGCATATCTGAGGTTATTGATATTTCTCCTGGCAATCTTGATTCCAGCTTGTGTTTCTTCCAGTCCAGCGTTTCTCATGATGTACTCTGCATATAAGTTGAATAAGCAGGGTGACAATATACAGCCTTGGCGTACTCCTTTTCCTATTTGGAACCAGTCTGTTGTTCCATGTCCAGTTTTAACTGTTGCTTCCTGACATGCATACAGATTTCTCAAGTTTATTGTGATCCACACAGTCAAAGGCTTTGGCATAGTCAATAAAGCAGAAGTAGATGTTTTTCTGGAACTCTCTTGCTTTTTCCATGATCCAGAGGATGCTGGCAATTTGATCGCTGGTTCCTCTGCCTTTTCTAAAACAAGGTTGAACATCAGGAAGTTCACGGTTCATGTATTGCTGAAGCCTGGCTTGGACAATTTTGAGCATTAGCACTGCTTTTTACTGAATCCTGTAGGTTTCAGGTTGTTGTGTTTTCGTTATCATTTGTTTCTATGCATATTTTGACTTTTTTATTTCTTTGGTGATTTATTGGTTATTCAGAAGCATTTTGTCTAGCCTCCATATTTTTTGGGTTTTTTTAAATAGTTTTTTTTTCCCCCCTGTGGTTGATATCTAATCTTATGTTATTGTGATCAGAAAAGATGCTTAAAAGGATTTCAGTTTTTTTTAATTTACCCAGGCTAGATTTGTGGCCCAGGATGTAATCTATTCTGGAGAATGTTCCATGTATACTTGAGGTAAAATTGAAATACATTGCTTTTGGTTGAAATGCCCAGTAGATATCAATTATCTCTGTTTCAATGTATGATTTAAACCTTGTGTTTCCTTTTTAATTTTGTCTGGATGAACTGTCCATTGGTGTGAGTGGAGTATTAAAGTCCCCCACTATTTTTGCCTTTCTGTAAATTTCCACTTTCACATTTGTTACTATTTGCCTTATGTATCAGAGAAGGCAATGGCAGCCCACTCTAGTACTCTTGCCTGGAAAATCCCATGGATGGAGGAGCCTGGTAGGCTGCAGTCCATGGGGTCGCTAGGAGTCAGACACGACTAAGTGACTTCACTTTCATTTTTCACTTTCATGCATTGGAGAAGGAAATGGCAACCCACTCCAGTGTTCTTGCCTGGAGAATCCCACGGACGGAGGAGCTTCGTGGGCTGCCATCTATGGGATTGCACAGAGTCGGAGATGACTGACGTGACTTAGCAGTAGCAGCCTTATGTATTGAGCTGCTCCTATGTTGAGTATATATATTTATAATTCTTATATCTATTTTAGGGAATACATCACTTGATCACTATGTAGTGTCTTTCTAATTTGTCTCTTATAATGTGTCTCTTATAATTTGTCTCTAAAGTGTCCCTTATAATGGTCTTTATTTTAAAGTCTATTTTATCTGATATGGGTATTACTATTCCCACTTTCTTTTGGTGTCCATTTGCAGGCAATTTCTGTTTCCAGCTCCTCATTTTCAGTTTGTATGTGTCCCAAGGTTTGAGATCCGTCTCTTGTAAACAGCATATATAGAGGTCTTATTTTTGTATCCATTCAGCCAGTCTTTGTCTTTTGGTTGGAGCATTTAACCCATTTATGTTTAAGCTAATTATTAATAAGTATGACCCCATTACCATTTACTAGATGGTTTTGGGTTCATTCTTACAAAACTTTTGTTTCCTGTCTAGAGAAGATCTTTTAGCATTTGTTGGGGAGCTGGTTTGGCGGTGTTGAATTCTCTTAGCTTTTACTTGTTTGGAAAGCATTTAGTTTCTCCTTTAAATCTGAATGAGATCCTTGTTGGGTAGACTAATCTTGGTTGTAGGTTTTTCCCTTTCATCAGTTTAAGTACATCCTTCTATTCCGTTCTGGCCTGTAGAGTTTCTGTTTCTGATAAACTGTTATTCTCATGGGGATCCCCTTGAATGTTATTTGCTACTTTTCCTTTGCTGCTTTTAATATTTTCTCTTTTCGTTTGATCTTTGTTAATTTCATTAATATGTGTCTCAGCATATTTTACCTTGAGTTTATCCTGTATGGACTCTCTGGGCTTCTTGGACCTGGGTGGCTATTTCCTTTCCCATTTTAGGAAAGTTTTCAACTATTTTCTCCTCAAATATTTTCTCATGCCCTTTCCTTTTGTTTTCTTTTTCTGGGACAACTATGATTAGAATGTTGGGGCATTTAACATTGTTTCACGTCTCTGAAGCTGACCTCATTTCTTCATATTCTTTTTTCTTTTTTCCACTCTGCCTCATTTATTTCCACCATTTTATCTTCCAGCACACTTATCCTTTCTTCTGTCTCAGTAACTATACTGTTGGTTTCCTCCAGAGTGTTTTTAACCTCAGTTATTGCATTGTTAATTACTGATTGACTGTTCTTTATCTCTTTTAGGTCCTTGCTGAACATCTCTTGCATATTCTCAATCCATATCTCTAGTCTATTTATCTGTAAATTCATTTTGTTTTCAATATTTTGGATCATTTTTACTATCATTATTCTGAATTATTTTTCAGGTAGATTATCTTCTCCTTGTTTGTTTGGTTTGGTGGGTTTTTTTTTCACGTTCCTTCGCCTGCTGGATATTTCTCTGCCTGTTCATTTTGTTTAGATTGCTGTGTTTGGGGTCTCCTTTCTGCAGTCTGGAGGGTTGTAGTTCCTTTTAATTGTGGAGTCTGCTCCCTGTGGGTGTGTTTGGATCAGTGGCTTGTAAAGGTTTCCTCCTTGGGGAAGTTTGTTTCTGTGTTCTGGTGGGTGGAGCTGGGTCTTATCACTCTGAGAGTGGATCTTGGGCTCAGTGTAGGTATTGAGGCTTTTGGGTGGGCTCTCAGCCATTAATGTTCCCTGAGGTCAGGAGTTCTGTGTTGGTCAAAGATCTGGAGTTGAGCCTCCAACCTCTGGGTTTTGGTCCCCCTCTTACAGTAGCACCAAGACTTTTCTGTCCACACAGAACAGAAGACAAAATCCCTAGGCTAAGGGTGAAACAACTCTCCAAGGACAGGAATACCCAAAGAGATTCATAGAGTTAAATAGAGAAGAAAAGAGGAAGGAGGGAGATAGAGGTGACCAGGAAGAGAAAAGAGAGAGTCAAAATATAAGAGAGCAATCAAGCCAATAATAAAATCTCTCATCTTGAAGAGATTTTTTTGTCTTTCTGGGTATCTGGGGTCCTCAGCCAGCGTTCAGAACTTTTTTTGTGGAAGTTGTTCCACTTGAAGAGTATCTTTTGATGTACTTATGGGGGAGTAAGTAGTTTCCCCTTCTTATTCCTCCACCATCTTGGGACCACCCTTCTTTGATTTCCATAACTACCATATTATAATAATCAAATGCCCAATTTTCAACAAAAAAAAATCACAAGTCACACAAAGAAACAGGAAAACATGATTAATTCAGAAAAACAAAATAACTTGACAGAAATCATGTCAAAGGAGGTCCAGACATCAGATTTACTGGAAAAGTACTTTAAAACAATTGTCTTAAATATACTCAAATAGCTAAAGGGAAACATAGACAAAGAACTGAAGGAAATCAGGAAAATGATACATGAACCAAATAATAATATCAAAAAAGATAAAAAGAAATTAAATTAATACTAGAACTGAAAAGTACAATAACTGAAATGAAAAATTCACCAAAAGTGACTCAGATAAAGTTTGTGCAGGAAGAAGAATCAGCAAACATAAAGATATGATAATAGAAATAACCAAATTTGAAAAGCAGAAAGAAAAACAAAAGTACACACAGACTAATGGACTTATGGGGCAAGATCAATCAAGCCCAACATATGCATTATGGAAATCCTAGAAGAGAGAGGAAATGGGGGAGAAAGAATATTTGAAATAATGCATGCACAAAAAATCCAAAATTTGTTGAAACTCATGAATTTACAAGAAACTCAAAAACTCCACATGGGAATAAATTCAGGGACCCAGAAAGAGCAACAAAGAGACTGCTGTAAGTCAAGACAAGGAAAATCAACTTATGAAAAAGAAATCCTCAATAGAAATATAAATCAATTTCTCACCAGAAATATTGCAAGTGAAAGGCAATGTTTGATAAGAGGTGCTGAGAGAAAAAAAAATTACTTGTCACCCTAAAATTTTATTTCCAGGAAAAACAGTCCACTACAAATGAAGAAATTAAGACATTCTCAGATAAACAAGGTCTAAGGGAGACCATTACCTCTAGACCTGCCTTCCAAGACATGCTGAAGAGAATCTTTTAAGTTGAAATGAAAGGACACTAAACAATATTAACTCAAAGCCCTGTAAAGATATAACAATCTCTGACATAGGCAAAAGTAAAAACCAATATCACAGTAATTTTGTTTTGTACCTCTATTTTATATATATATATATATATATATATATACATATATATATATATAATTAAAACATAATAGCATAAAATAATTTTAGATTTATGTTTTGGGCACATACTTATAAAGGTACAATTTATCACACTGATAGCATAGAAGGTGCAGAGTTGTACAGGAGCAGAGTTTTTGCATGTGATTGAAAATTAGTTGGTGGCAATCCGTATTAGATTATTATAATTTAAAGATATTATATATAATCTCCATGATAACCACAAAGAAAATACACAAAAGGAAATAAGAAGTCATCAAAGCATGTCATTATAAAAATGAATTAAACACAAAATCAGACAGTAATGGAGAAAACAAGGGTCAAAAAAGCTACAAGAAAATTAGAAAACAAAGAGCAAGTTGCAGAAGTCTTTCCTTTTCAGTGAATGTGAAAGTGAAAGTCACTCAGTCATGTCCGACTCTTTGTGACCCATGGACTGTACAATCAATAGAATTCTTTAGACGAGAATACTGGAGTGGGTAGTTGTTCCCTTCCCCAGGGGATCTTCCCAATCCAGGGATTGAACCCAGGTCTCCCACATTGTAGACAGATTCTTTACCAGCTGAGCCACCAGGGAAGCCCTTCAGTAGTTACATCAAATATAAATGGATTAAACTCTCCAATCAAAGGCAGAGATTGGCAGAATAGTTTTTTTTTTTAATGGCACGAATATATGCCATCTAAAAGAAACTCTAGAATTTAAATACACAAATAGATGGAAACTAAAAGAATGGAAAAAACACTCCATTCAAGTAATAACCAAGGCAGAGAGGGACTGACTACACTAGTATGACAAAATATTCTTATAGATGAATTGTGCCCCCTCCAAAGCAAATTCGTGTTGAAAGTCTCAACCCCAATGTTTGGAGATAAAGCCTCTAAGAATATTAAAAAAAGTTAAGTGAAGTCATAGGGTGGAACTTTAATCTAATGGGACTAGGGTCCTTATAAAAAAGGAAGAAACATCAGGGACCACACTCTCTCTTAATGTACAGAGTAAAGGCCATGGAGGATGCAGCAAGAGGGCAGTCATCTACAAGCCAGGAAGAGTTCTCACAGAAACCAGCCCTAGTGGCATCTTGGTCTTGGACTTCTAGCTTCGTGAGAAAATTATTTTTTCCTCCTTAAGACACCAATCTATGGTATTTTGTTATGGTAACCTGAGCTAATAGATACCTTAAAAAACTGCTACAAAAGACAAAGAACATTACATATTAATTTAAATGATCAATTTCCCTCAAATATATACCTATAAATACCTATAAATGCATATGTATCAAACATCACAAATCCCATAATATATGAAGTGAATAGCAAATTGAAATGAAGGGAGAAAAAAGTCTTACATTAAGAGAGACTTCAATATTTTGGTTTTATTAATGGATAAAACAACTAGATATAAGATCAATAAGGAATAGATGATTGAGCAATGAGTCAATTGGACACTACAGACATATAGAGAATACTCTACCCAATGACAGTGCAACAAATACTTTATTCAAGTGGACATTCTCCAGGACAGCCAATGATAGTAGGCCACAAAACAAACCTTACAGGGACTAAAACATTTTGAAAGATTGAAACTATATAAATTATCTCTTCTGATCACAATAGAAGGAAACTAGAAAATAATAACAGAAAAAAATTCATAAATATGTGGAAATTAAGCAATACACTCTTTAAAAAACCTTGAAACAGGAAATTAGAAAACACTCTGAGAAAAATGAAAAAGAAAGCACAATTTATGTGACACAATTAAAAAATACTGAGAGAAATTTATAGCTGTAAATTCATATACCTGAAAAGAAAGTCTCAAATCAATAATTAAACTATATGTACAAAAGGAACTTGAAAAACAAAAAGCAGAATTAAATAAATGCTAGCAGAGAAAAAAATGAATAAACACTGGAGCAGAGGTGAACAAAGGACAAAATCGAAAATAAGAAAATTTTTAAAGTTCTTTTTTCTCAGATTTTATTTTATTTATTTATTTATGTTTTTACTTTACAATATTGTATTGGTTTTGCCATACATCAACATGAATTTACCACGGGTGTACATGTGTTCCCAATCCTGAATCCCCCTCCCACCTCCCTCCCCATACCATCCCTCTGGGTCATCCCAGTGCACCAGCCCCAAGCATCCTGTATCCTGCATTGAACCTAGACTGGCGATTCGTTTCTTATATGATATTATATATGTTTCAATGCCATTCTCCCAAATCATCCCACCCTCTCCCTCTCCCACAGAGTCCAAAAGACTGTTCTATACATCTGTGTCTCTTTTGCTCTCTTGCATACAGGGTTATCGTTACCATCTTTCTAAATTCCATATATATGCATTAGTATACTGTATTGGTGTTTTTCTTTCTGGCTTACTTCACTCTGTATAATCGGCTCCAATTTCATCCACCTCATTAGAAATATCAAAGAAAATTGACAAATCTTTAGATTTATTGGCCAAGAAAAATAAGACAAGAGGAGATCAAGATGACAGTGTAGGAGAAGGCAGAGTTCACCTTTCTCTATGAACACATGAAAAATGCATCAATATGTGAATCAATTCTCACTGAAATTAAGCTGGAGACTGGCAGAAAGACACACAACCAAGGCTGTAAGAAAGATCCACAGAAAGTCAAATAGGACAAAAATAGAAATGACCATGTTAGTACCTGCAGCCCTAAGATGAGCACAGAAGAGAAGGTGGATTATATGAGCTTGGAGATCCTCCCTGTGGAATGAACTGTTTGAATTACATATTGGGCTCCCTAGATCTATGGTCCACACAGGGAAGATGAATCCACTTGGCCGTTTTGAAAACCAGTGGTACCACGGGCAGCTCTGTAAGAAACCTGGACTCTGTTCATAAAGAATACTCACACACTTGCTTACTCCAGAGTAAGTAGATTAAAACTACCCAGGACTCTAGCTTGCTTCTCTCAACTGCCCTAGCATGTACCTCAACTAGAGACCAGTGCCTTCTGCCACCCAAAGTACTCTATGGCACAATTAAACACTAGGGAAAAATAGCCACAGCCAGGAAGAGTGCATAGTTTTAGGAGTCAAAGCCAGCTCAGACCTGCCATCACAGCTTGGCAAGGCAAAGGCAGCCATTACTCATGGAAGCAGCAGATTTAGAGTGGTCTGGAACTCTGGTGCCAGGACTGCCTTAGCAATACCATGACAGATACCATGTGCTGGCTCCAGCCCCACTTTCTCTGGCCCTGATCCCTTCTAGGGCATGGGTTCCAATGCTGGGAGGAGAGAGAATACATATTCAGAAGGAACAGAACTAGTTTAGACCCAACTCTCAAGACTTCTACTCTAGCAACTTGGGCCTCAATCCCACTCTCAATAAGGTGGTGTTGACCACTGAGCAAAGGAGAAGGCCCAGCTCACACCTGATTCTGGCTCTAGACACTTCATCTGCAGCCTCACCTCCTACCAATGTGCCAACTCCCACAACGTGGGGGAAAATACAACTCATGCTCACATAAAATCCAGGTCTCCCACCAAAATCACTGGGCACACACAGACTGTATAGGATACTGCCACACAAAGCCAATCCTTCAAGACTGGGATAGGTAACTGTTTCACCTAATTTCATAGAAAGTTAACAAGAAAGAACAAGACAGAACAAGACAGAGAAATGTGTTTCAAATGAAAGAACATGAAGAAAAACAAAAAATTAGTGAAACAAATAATTTACCATATGAAGATTTCAAAGCATTAGTAATAAAAAGATAACTGAATTAGGGAACAGATGAAGAGGTGAACACAGTGAGAATTCTAACAAGGAAATAAAAAAATATGAAAAAGAAGTCAGAACAGAATAATTCATTAACTGAAGTGAAACATACACTAGTAGGAATTAACAGCAGATTATGTGATACAGAAGATCACATAAGCAATTTGAAAGACAGTATAATATAAATCACCCAAACAGAACAGTAAAAAATAATAATTTAAAAAGTAAGAACAATTTGAGGGATCTTTAGAACAGCATCAAGCCTACCAACATTCTCATTATATGTGTCCCGGAAGGAAAGAGAAATGGGTTGAAAATACATTTGATAAAATTATGGCTAAAAACTTACTGAACTTAAATTAAAATAAACAGATATTCATATGGAGGAAGAACAGGATCTCAAACAATGTGAACTCAAGGATACATTGTTTGGAATCCTCGGTTCTGCTTTTGCTGCAAACGCTGTTCTAAGAGCAGTTTACATCTGGGAAGCAAGAAAAAACTTGAAATAAATTACCTTACCAGCAGTTTAAAAAGAAAATGGAAAAAAAAGAGAAGCAAAATCCAAAGTAAACAGAAGGAAAGGGTAATAATGATCAGAAAGGAAATAAATAAAATAGAGCTCAAAAAGATAATGGGAAAAAAAAAAAAAGAGAGAGATGAGTCCTTATCCAGGATGACAAAGAAGAAAAGAGAAAGGACTCAAATTAAAAAGTAAGAAATGAAAGAAGAAAAATAACAGATATCACAGTTATACAAAAATAAAGAGAATGCTATTAACAGTTTTGTGTCCAGAAAACTGGACACCTTAGAAGAAATGGAAAAATTTCTAGGAACATAAGAACTGCCAAGACTGAATCAAGAAGACTGAACACTTGATTAGATCAGTCACTTGTAGGGAAATTGAATTTGTAATAAAAAGTTCCCAGCTCACAAAAGTATGGGACTAGATGGGCTTTCCTGGTAGCTCAGCTGGTAAAGAATCCTCTTGTAATGCAGGGGACCCTGATTCAATTCCTAGGTCAGGAAGATCCAGTGGAGAAGGGATAGGGTACCCAGTCCAGTATTCTTGGGCTTCCCTGGTGGCTCAGCTGGTAAAGAATCTGCCTGAATGCAGGAGATCTGGGTTCAATATCTGGGTTAGGAAGATCCCCTGGAGAAGGGAACAGCTACCCACTCCAGCATTATAGTCTGGAGAATTCCATGGACTATATAGTCCATGAGGTCGCAAAGAGTCGGACACAGCTGAGCAACTTTCACTCTCACATGGCTTCACAGGGAATTCTACCAAACATTTCAAGAAGTAATAGTACATAACCTTCACAAACTATTCAAAAATTTGAAGGGAATGGAAAGTCCCACATTTATTCTACGAGGCCATCATTATCCTAACAACAAAAGTATAGAAAGTTTTAGGCAAATATCTTTGATGAATACAGATGTAAAAATCCTCAGCAAAATATCAGCAAACCAAACCCAAGGATACATAAAAAGGAGCATACAACACAATCAAGTTAGAAATATTCAAGGTCACAAGGATGGTTCAACATCTGCAAATCAATCAGTGTGATACACCACCAAATGATAAGAAATGCAGAAAGAGATTTAACAAAATTCAACATTCATTCATGATAAAATTTCTCATCAAAGTGGGTATAGAGGGAACATATCACAACATAATGAAAGCAACACAACTAACATTATGCACAACAGTGAAAAGCTGAAAATGTTTCCTAGATTCAGACACAAGACCAGGATTCCCAGTCCCACTACTTATATTTAACATAGTATTGGAGGTCCTAGCCACAGTAATTAGAAAAGAAAAAGAAGTAAATAGCACCCCAATATGAAGAGAAGTGAAATAGTATCTATTTACAGGTGACATGATGCATTACATAGAAAACTCTGAAGTATCCACACAAAATCTACTGGAACTAAGAAATTAACTCAGTAAAGTTGCAGGATACAAGATTAATATACTGAAATCTATTATTTTTCTATATACAAATAGTGAAATATCAGAAAGAGAAAATTTCTTTAAAAATCTTGTTTAATGTCACATAAAAAGAACAAGATATCTGGGAATTAACCAAGTAGGTCAAAGACCTATATGCTAAAAATTATAAAATATTCATAAAGGAAAATAAAGATAATACAAAGAAGTGAGAAGGTGGCCTATGCTCTTGTATCAGAAGAATACTGTGAAAATGGCATAACTACCTAAAGAACCTACAGATGTAATGCAATCCTTATTAAAATATGCATGATATTTTTTCCACAAGACTAGAACAAATTATTCTAAAATTCATTTGGAACCAAAAAGGAACAAAAATAGGCAATGCAATCTTGATTTTTAAAAAAAAAGAAGAAGAAGAACAAAGCTGGAGGTATCAACTTTCCCATCTTCAGACTACACTGCAAAGCTAACACTATTTTTTTTTTTAAAGAAAAGCATAGTACTAGCATAAAAACAAATACATAGATCAATGTAACAGAATAGAGACCCCAGAATGAACACATGCACCTTTAGACAATTAATGTATGACAAACGAGGCAAGGATAAACAATAGAGAAAAGACAGTCCCATCAATAATGACTCCTGTGAAAACTAGACAATTATATTTTAAATAATTAGAGATTAGAACATTCTCTCATGCCATATTTAATTTAAAAAAACCTCAAAATGTATTAAAAACATAAAGGTAGACTTGAAACTGTAAAACTTTTAGAATAGAACATAGGTAGAACACTGTTTGACATAAACTGTAGTAATATTTTTGGTACCTGTCTCCTAAACAAAAGAAATAAAAGCAAAATTAAATAAATTTTGTTGTTTTTCAATTGCTAAGTCACATCTGACTCTGACCTCATGGACTACAACACTCCAGGCTCCTCTGTCCTTCACTCCCTCCAGGACTTTGCTCAAATTTATGTCTATTGAGTCAGTGATGCTACCTAACCATCTCATCCTCTGTCCTCCCCTTCTTCTTTTACCTTCAATCTTTCCCAGCATCAGAGTATTTTCCAATGTGTCATTTCTTTGCATCAAGTGCCCAAAGCATTGGAGCTTCAACTTCTGCATCAGTCTTTGCTGATTTCCTTTAGGATTGACTGGTTTGACTCCTTGCAATGCAAAGGATTCTCAAGAGTCTTCTCCAGCACTACAATTGGAAACCATCAATTCTTTCCACTCAGCCTTCTTCATGGTCCAACTCTCACATCTGTACATGACTACTGGAAAATCCATAGGTTTGACTATATGGACCTTTGTTGGAAAAGTGCTGTCTCTGCTTTTTAATGCACTATGTTTGTCATAGCTTTTCTTCCCAGGAGTAGGCGTCTTTTAATTTTGTGTTTGCAGTCACAAACCGCACAGATTCTGGAGCTCAAGAAAATAAAATCTGTCACTGTTTCCACTTTCCCTCCATCTATTTGCCATGAAGTGATGGGACCGGATGCCATGAGCTTCGTTTTTTGAATATTGAGCTTTAAGTCAGCATAGTTTTTCTTCGTTTTCTGTCACTAGAATGGTAACATCTGCATATATGAGGTAGTTGATACTTCTCCCAGCAAACTTGATTCCAGCTTGTGAGTCAACTAGCCAGACATCTCGCATGATGTACTCTGCTTATAAGTAAGCAGGGTGACAATATACAGCCTTGGTGTACCCCTTTCCGAATTTTGAACCACTCCGTTGTTTCATGTCCAGTTCTCACTGTTGCTTCTTGACATGCATATAGGTTTCTCAGGAGGAAGGTAAGGTGATCTGATATTCCCATCTCTTTAAGAATTTTCTAGTCTGTCGTGATCCACACAGTCAAGGGCTTCAGCATAGTCAATGAAGCAGAAGTAGATATTTTCTGGAATTCTCTTGCTTTTTCTATGATCCAACTAAGGTTAGAAATTTGATCTCTGGTTTCTCTGCCTTTTCTAAACCCAGATTGTACCTCTGGAAGTTCAGTTCAGTTACTGTCAAAGCCTAGTTTGAAGGATCTTGAGCATTACCTTGCTAGTGTATGAAATCGGCACAGTTGTATGGTACTTTGAACATATTCTGGCATTGCCTTTCTTTGAGATTGGAATGAAAACTGACCTTCTCCAATCTTGTGAGCATTGCTGAGTTTTCCAAATTTGCTGGCATATTGAGTGCAGCACTTTAACAACATCATCTTTTAGGATTTGAAATAGCTCAGCTGGAACTCCATAACCACCACAAGCTTTGCTCCAGGTAATGCTTCCTAAAGCCCACTTAACTTCATACTCCTGGGTGTCTGCCTCTAGAAGAGAGACCACAAAATTATGGTTATCTGGGTCATTGAGATTTTTTCTGTATGGGCCTTCTGTGTATTCATGCCACCTCTTCTTCATCTCTTCTACTTCTGTTAGGTTCTTGTGGTTCTTGCCTTTGACCTCTCTTCTTTTCTCAGCTATTTGTAAGGCCTCTTCAGACAACCATTTTGCATTTTTTTCCTTTGAAAATTTTGGTCACCACCTCCTGTACAATGTTGTGAACCTCTGTCCATAGTTCATCAGGCACTCTGTGTGTGTGTGCATGCTATGTTGCTTCAGTCATATCAGACTCTGTGAAACCCCATGGACTCTAGTCTGCCAGGCTCTATTGTCCATGGGATTCTCCAGGTAAGAATATTGGAGTGGGTTGCCATGCCCTCCTTCAGGAGATCTTGCTGACCCAGGGATCAAACCCATGTCTCTTATGCCTCCTGCATTGGCAGGTGAGTTCTTTACCACTAGCCCCACCTGGGAAGCCCTCAGACACTTTGTCTACCATATCTAATCCTTTGAATCTATTTATCACCTCCACTAGGTAATTATAAAGGATTTGCTTTAGGTTATATCTGAATGGCCTAGTGGTTTTCCTGGCTTTCTTCAATTTAAGCCTGAATTTTGCAATAAGGAGCTCATGATCTGAGCCACAGTCAGCTCCAGGTCTTGTTTTTGCTCACTCTATAGATCTTCTCCATTTTCTGCTGCCAAGAATATATTATAATCAATCTGATTTCGATATTGACCATCTGGTGATGTCCATGAATAGAATGGCCTCTCTTGTTGTTGGAAGAGATTGTTTGCTATGACGAGTGTTTTCTCTTGACAAAACCCTATTAGCTTTTGCCCTGCTTAATTTTGTACTCCAAGGCCAAACTTGCCTGTTACTCCAGGTATGTCTTGATTTCCTACTTCTGCATTCCAATCCCCTAAGATGAAAAGATATCTTTTTTTTTTTTTGGTGTTAGTTCTAGAAGGTCTTGTAAGTCTTCATAGAACCATTCAGCTTCAGCTTCTTCAGCATTAGTGGTTGGGGCATAGACTTGGATTACTGTGATGTTGATTGATTTTCATTGGAAACAAACTGAGATCCTTCTGTCGTTTTTGAGATTGCACCCAAGTACTGCATTTTGAACTCTTTTATTGACTGTAAGGGCTATTCCATTTTCTTCTGAGGGATTCTTAACCACAGTAGTAGTTGTACTGATCATCTGAATTAAATTCACCCATCCCTGCCCATTTTAGTTCACTGATTCCTAAAATGTCGATGTTCACTCTTGCCATTTCCTGTTTGAACACTTCCAATTTACCTTGATTCATGGACTTAACATTCCAGGTTCTTATGCAATATTGTTTTTTACAGCATCACACTTTACTTTCACCAGTCATATCCACAACTTGGAGTCATTTCTGCTTTGGCTCAGCCTCTTCATTCCTTCTGGAGCTCTTTGCTCTTCCCCAGTAGCATATTGGACACCTACTGATCTGGGTGGGCCCATCTTCTGATGTCATATCTTTTTGCCTTTTTGTACTGTTAATGGGGTTCTCAATGCAAGAATACTAAAGTGGTTTGCCATTCCCATTTCCAGTGTACCATGTTTTCTCAGAATCCTCCACCATGTCCATTCTTCTAGGGTGGCCCTCCATGGCATGGCTCATAGCTTCATGGAGTTACACAAGGCTGTGATCCATATGTTCATTTTGGTTAGCTTTCTGTGATTGTGGTTTTCGTTCTGGAGGCTGCAAGATTGTAGTTCTTGCTTCTTCTCTCTGTCCTCTGATGGATGAGATGAAGATAAGAGGCTTTTGCCATCTTCAAAACTTCTCTATTGCATGTTCCAGGACAGTGGAATATAATGACCAAGAGACACATGGACCAGTTCACAAAGCTGTAGTTTTGCCGAGTCCCAGAGAGGCATCTCCAAGTGTTGGCTGCATTTTTGTTAAGTCAAAGAACATGAGGAAGGGAGGGTGAGAGATGTGGGGAGAGAAATGAAGCAATTGTCCTAGATGGTGAAACAGGTGAAGAGGATCAACATTTATTAACAGTTCAGCCATAATGCCTTACACTCTGCTTGGAATATTATCCTTGCTTCTCCTTACACACCCTACAAAGTTTCACACTGGCCCACATCAGTGGGAAGTTATTTCTACCTCCTCTGATTTTCTGAATATTAAGATCACACAGGTTATAACTTAACTATCATTTGCTGCTCCAAAAGTGCAGTGAGGAAGTCTTAGATATGAAGAATTCTGGGCTAGGGTCCTTGCCCCTCTGACCTTCCCTACAATCTCTTTTCATCAATTCCGAGTCTCTCCTCCGCTCTACAACATTGCCTGGTCCAAGGCTAAGCACATAGCTGACCCTCAATAAATGCTGACTGTCTAAAAGTTAGTCTTACTATTTCCCATCCTGCTCTCCTTTTTACCCAAACACTCTCCCAAACCAACTCCAACCTTCAACCTTCCATAGGTTCATCTCTGCATAAGGGAAAGAGGTTGAGTAGCTCATTTTTACCTTTGCAAAGTAATTTACATTTGCAGGCTTCTGTCACAGGACTAGCATGGGCTCAGACAGAGCAGCTGCTTCTCCACCACAGAGTCTTAAGACTGGCCAACTGGCCTGTATTACTTTGATGCATAACATCGCGGGGTGGGGGGGGGGGAATAAAAGACAGTAGGAAAAACTTTTTCCTATGATTCTAAGCTGAGATACATCATGACCCCAGGGTATAACATTCATTCTTGACTCAGCCAAAAGGAAGTTGATACACCAAATTCTAGTTATAGGCAAGAGAAGATTAGTGCAGAAAACTCTGTACCGTTCATTACCAAGGGTCAAGCCAAAGGTTCAGCAAAATGCTCCACTTCCTCTTAGACTCTTTATTAGATTAGCGATCTCTCTCACATCCCAAGCCTAGGAAGGTAAAGAACCTCAGAGTTCTGGGGAGGGAGATATACTGAAAGGTGAGGAGAAGATCTCAACCCAGGGAAAATCAGTCTATGTTTCACATATGTAATCCAGTGTTTCTCTCTGGGGAACAGTGAATGGCCCAGCCAACTCTGTCTTGAACTAAGGGACAGGTGATCACAGCAAAGCTTGAAGTGAGAATGACATGCAGAGAGTAAGTTGATATTCTGGACGATAGCTCACATACACCCCTAAGGTAGTAAGAGTCTTATGAATTTGCCTATATATAAGGATTTTTAAGCCTTTATATAACTAAATACAGAGGACTTCTGAAACTACTGCAGCTTCTCAGTCTACAGCTAAAACTCTCTGGCTCATATGTCAACTTATAACAGCCTAAAGGCAGCTCTAATGCCAGTACCAAGCAAAAACCTTTACTCTGTGGAAGGCTTACTACCCAGGCAATTTATATATCTTGCTCTTACCTCACCCTCTTGACCAAGTATCTGCTGTCCTTAGGAGATCAGAATTCTATAACTAGGAATGACAGGCCTATGAGGACCCTTAGAAATAACTTGGTTCCATTCCTCATGGCTCAGTAGTGAAACTAAAACCGAGAGGGATCAAGGACTTGTCCATGGAGACATAGCAAGAGAGTGGAATAGCCAGTACTAGAACTCTTGACTCTTAATCCAGTGCTTTCTTCATACTACCACACTGCTTCTTTCATGACAGAATTAGTAACAGCTAACATTTATTGTGGGATTACTCTGTGTAAGGCCCTGTTCCAAGTGTTTACTGCATAAATTCATTTAATTCTAGTAATAAGATGATGAGGTAGTTACTATTATCCTGGTTTACAGAATAATAACCTGATGACAGAGAAAAATCTGCTCTATTTATTTCCTATCTGTGAAGTCAGATTTGAACTGTGGTGTTGGAGAAGAGAGAGTCCTTTAGACAGCAGGGATCAAACCCGTCAATTATAAAGGAAATCAGTCCTGAATATTCATGGAAGGATTGATGTTGAAGCTGAAGCTCTAGTACATTGGCCACCTGATGTGAAGAATTGACTCATTGGGAAAGACCCTGATGCTGGAAAAGGTTGAAGTCAGGAAGAGAAGGGAGCAACAGAGGATGATATGGTTGGATGGCATCACAGACTTGATGGACATGAGTTTGAGCAAGGTCTGGGCGTTGGTGATGGACAGGGAAGCCTGGCATGCTGCAGTCCATGGAGTCACAAAAAGTCGGACACGGCTGAGTGACTGAACAGAACTGAACTATGAAGTGAGAATGGGGGCCAGAAGCCAGGAAGGTCCACCAATGATAGCCAGACACTGTTATCAGAGAGGAAGAACTATTCTGTGAGAGAATGGGGTGGGAAAAGATGGCTGTAAATCAATCAAGTACACCTTAGTATGAATTTAATCACAGGACATTTGCTAAAATCTAGCTGAGATCAAATGGCATGGAAGAAATTGGGTTTTAACTGAAGGGAGGAACAGAAGGGAAGAGAAGAGAGAAAAGACAGGGAACTGTGGAGCTACAGCATTTGGGAGCTAAGGGAAAAGGGATGAAACAAATGAAGTGGGCAATAAGAATACCCTGAAGCTGGACACTATGCCCCACACTCACCCATCTTCACCCCGTATTTCCTGGAATCAGACTTTCAGGACTCATGAGGTCTACTGTTTTCCATGCCAGAAAAAAATACAATAAAATACACACACACACACACACACACACACACACACACACACACACACACACAAGAAAATGAGGCCCAGTAATCAAAGTTGGGGATGGGAAGAGCAGAGACCACAGACACAGGGCCTAGTGCTTTCCCATCAGCCCTTTGTCTACTTTTGCAGATGGAGAAGGCCACAAGGCACCTGTCCTCCAACCTTGGAGAACAATATGAGTACAGCCCGTTTCCTGCTTAGTATTCTGTCAGAATTCAAGACAGATAAGCAGAGAAACTCTGCCCACCAGCCCTTGTTTTGCTCCAGAAACCCATTCCCACTGTCCTGATTATCAGCTCTTCTCTGAAACCCTAGCTGACTCATTTCACCTGACCCTCCTCCCAAGTCTTATACCCCTGGCGCTTTCTCATTTTGCTCCATAGGAATAAAAATGGTAAGACTAAGAAAAAGAAAAGCAAATGTGCCTTCATCACTGGTTTGGGGCTAGGAAAAAAGTGATGGAAGCTGTTGACTAAAATCAGGCTTCAAGATTATCTGACTTCAACAATGTTCATGACCCAGTTTCTTTAGCCTACATTCTCTTGTCCTCTAACCCTACACCCAACTCCCAACAACCCCCCATCACCAGGGACAGGAAGAACAGAATACTAACTATATAAACTCTCCCACTTCTAGCTTCAAGGTCCTCAGCCCGAGGGTCCAAACTTCCCTACCCATCTTCATCTTCCAACATCCCAATTCTCTTGACCTCCTGTACCCCAGCTTGCACAATGGTAGTTATGAAAGCATCAAGATATCAACAAGCAGGTTGGGGGGATGCGTAAGCAAGAAAAGAGTGAACAAATGGCTTAAGGGGGCCTACTTCTGGGAGACCAGAGATAGTCTGGTGTAATGGTACTCTGATCACTGCTTCTGATGAGCTATTATGAATAATTTCCCTCTCATTCAGATCGAAGCTGTGAAGGCACAGGGATAAAAGCACTTCAAAACTTCATAATTTTACCTTTGTGGGTGCCTGCGTCACTCACTGATTTTCATCCCACCTTCCCTCCCCCATCTCTCTTTTTCTCCTTTTCTTCCCCTTTTGTTTCTCTCCTCAGTCTTTAACTGGTCAATACTTGGATTGTAATATACTTGGGAGGAATTTCAAACTGTTGACTACAGTTTTTCCCTTCTTGTTCTTTTTTAAATCAGGAAAATGCCATTCTGAAACAAACAAAAAAAAAAAAACTGGTGTTTTGTTTGCAAATGGTCATTAATGAGGTTTTCTGGAGCTCAATTACATTTTATTTGAGGATGGTCCTCAATTAGGTTTATTGGGATTCAGTTACCTAATAAAGGCATGGAAAAAATAGGATAAATAGGCTAGTTTAGAAGGATGCCTTGGGAGTTAGACTGAGAGCTTGGCTTTAGGTATTAGGCAAGGGCCAGTACTATCTGCTTGTGTGTCCAAAAGCAAGGAGTGACTTCAGATAGCAACTGTAAGCTAATCGAAGCTAGCTGTAAGCTTTGAAAATCAAACTAGGGGAATGGATAGTGAACCTTCATAGGCTACTTGTTTCACTGATGCTGCTCTTCCTACTCATAACCCAAAGGTCATGGTCGAGGGGGCTTCCACAAAGCACTTGGGAACTCAGGCTGTGCCTTCCTTCCTTCTTCCATTGGCCATTGCCCCCACAGCCCTCAACTGCGGCATTAATAATGGTGTTGGTATCTGAGAAGAAGCTCCAAAAATAGCCAGTCCTAGGGGATAGGCCACAGATCCTGGCAGAAAACTGGAGACAGAAAAGACCCTGGGAAAGAAGTGTGAGAGAGGTTCAGATAGGAATATCTGGAATATATCTATCTGAATAGATTCATTACCACCACGTTTTGCAGTGATGGTAGAGCCACTAGAGAGACAGAATCAAGAACATCAGAACTCAAAGAATTTTGGAGATTATTTAGCTTAGTCTAGACGATCTCTTGGGTACCAACCCAGAAGATAATCTAAGAGCCCAAGGAGTTCCACTGGGAGCATACTGGGCTTCCATGGAATACATCTTTGCTGAAAATCACAAATCTAGTTTAATCAAGTTGTATACATGGCAAACCAAAGCCAAGAAAGAGTAAGGTACTTGTTGAAAGTAATGCCTCGAACTCAGGTCTCCTGACCCAACACCACAGGAATCAGAAATACTTCAAACTTATGATGTATTTTAGTTCTTTTTAAACTGTATATTTTCGCAGATCATGTAATTTGCTCCTTCCAGTGGCAAAATAGGTATTATTTTCCCATCGTTTGACCAATGAGAACCTGAAGCTCCGAGTGTGTTAGCAGTCTGTCCAAGATGACATAACAAAGTAGCTTTAGCCACATTACATTCAGATTGACTTTGGCAAATCAGCAGTGCCCAAAGTGTTAACAGCTTAGAAATAGCTCTGTGATTCCCACCCATAACCTGAATCACTAAGCTGTACTTCTTACATCATCCATCTCAGAGAAAGAACGTCAATCAGCACTAAAAACATTCTAAGTTGTTCTATCCTTCCATATGCCTCTATTGCACTCCACCCCAAAATCTTCAGATACACCAAGAATGCCAAGGCAGATATGGAAATTCCTTTCTTTAGGTATATGGATCTGCACTTATTTTCAGGTTAAATTCATCCGTTTGTTAATTTTTTGAGCATCTAATGTTTAAGGCCCTTAAAGAAAAAGAAAACAGAAAAATGTAATACTTTTTTATGCATGTAACTAATTAGATAGTATAATAGCTAGTTCAGGTGTGGAGCATGGTGAAGAGGAGGGAGAGAGTGAGAGAGGCTGAAACTTCAGAGAAGAGTGTACATTTCCTCTGAAGCACATGCATTTTGAAGGAATGGACTTTGGGATGACCATGTGGAAGAAGCCTTAAAGGATAAACAAAATTTAGTCACGTGGAGATGGGAGGATGTTGGGAGCCAGCGTGAGGAACTCCTCCCATGGCAAAGGTCATGAGGAAGGAAGCTTGGCATACGCAAAGGTGTGATCAAGCCTCAGGAAACCCCCTGTTCCCGAGCACCTACCCCCAAAACCAGAGTACTTTACGGGGAGCTCTTCCCCATAGCCATTTCTCACAGAGAAGGAGTTAACTTGCAGCTCCAGTTAATAAAAATTCCTGGGCGTGACAAGTGTTTCAACTTACAAACTCTGAAGGTTCTCTGGCCTGCCTGATCAGGTTTGTCAGGCCACATGTGATTGTTCACAGCCTCCCAACTGTGAGAGGCACGGGATGTTTTAAAACTTTCTAAATACAGACTCTTTTAAGAAGTTAGAAGATCATTAGTATAGTATTAGTAGGTTGATTAGGAATTATATTGGTGAAGGGTTTTTTCATTTGTCTTGCCAATAATTACTGCTAATTCCCTGCCCTGGGTGTGACAAGGATGTCTCAGATCAAACCTCTCTGCTGACAGACTAGCTCGTGTGTGTGACAACCTCTCAACCATAAACAGCACAGAGAGTTTGGAGTATTAGCATAGGGCTTTTTTCATTGATGAGTCAGTGATTGCCATCAGGCCTCCATATCCTTAGGCACCTGGGAATATATTAATCAATGTATTTGGAATATAGAAAAGGAAATATAGTAGTTTTTGATGTTAGCAATACTAGACTTTTTGAGTTAATGAATCTTCTCTTTTGTTATAGATCACTGTACTTTGTTATAAATCACTGTGTCCTTGCTATGCAAAACTGTAACTTTATCACTATCTTAAGACTAAATAGATCTTAAGGGAAACATTGGTGAAGGGTTTTCATTTGTTGGGCTGATGTTTGCTGCTAAATCTCCATATTCCCTGCCCTTATAATGAATATAACTAGCATATAGGAGAAATAAGTATTAACCTTTAAGATTAATCATGTTAAACCTTAGGTTAAGTAAATTCCTTTCTTGATTGTAACTCACCCTATAGGAATGCAACTTTATTTGGAGGGTGGCGCCTGATTTAAGAAAAAATCACCCCTGGAAAAATAAGTTTTCTGGTTAACTGACCAGTATCAGAAAGGGCCATAAAATGTCAGCAGACCTCATGGCCAGAAGATGATGAAACTCATAAGACCTTTGTATAATTTTATATGAAGCACCTGATTGTGACAAGGGTCAGGTCTGCTGACCCCCACGTGACTGTGTATTCATCCCTATGCATAACAAAAAGGTATGTAAACAAATCTGAAAAATAAAGAAATCGGATCAGTTTCTGGAAAGACTGATTCCCCCATGTCATTTCTTTCTCGCTCCCCGTTTTCCTGGCTGAATTCCCATCTGGTACGAGGGTACGAACCAAGACTACTGACTTTGCCGGGGCTTCTAAGATCGGACCGGGGAGGCCTCAGTGCCTCCTCTCCCTCGGGAGAATGGAAAGACGCCTGTGGCCTATGTAGGTGGTGATTAGTATTCCTTGTAAACCAGTTATTCAGACTCTTTTTCTACTACACTATCTGTTTCTAATCTCCCTCTATATCTGTAATGAAATAAGTTTTTTCCAGGACGCCAATTCTGTCCCCACCTTCGGATTACCCTGGAGCCACCAGGGCTGGACCCCAGCAGGAGGAGTAAAGAATATTTCAGATGGAAGGCCTGAGAAAAAAAAAAAAGAGGATATAATTTTTGGTGTGCATAGGAAGAAAAGCAAGTTGCTAAATTTGGCTGAATTCAGGATTTTTAAACTAGAGTAGAAGGGATAGCAATAGAGAGGCAGTTTGTTGTCAGACAGAGTTAGACTTAAGGCTAAAGAGCTTGAACTATATTCTGCATTGTGGGACTGTTGACATCAGATTTGTTTTAAGCAGGAGAGTGATACCATCCGATTTGTTTTTAAACAAATTGTCCAGAAGAGAAATTATGACAGCTTGAGGACGAAAATAGTGAGCCGGGTTGAAAGGAAGGAATTTTCAATCAGCCAAATAATGTTTTTGGAAAAAACTCTGAGTTCTGCAAGATCATCACTGCGTAAGATATATTACAAAATAAAGAGCTTTCACAGATCCACGAGCAAAATACAAACAAGCTACCACAGACAAATGAGCACTAATATGAAAATGAAATTTATAGAAAAGAAATATAAATGGCTAATAAGTGTATTTTTATGTGCTTAACCTCTGCAGTAGTAAGGAATATGTAAATGGGTCAAAAAACCATATTTCATTTGTACAACGTACAGAATTTGAAAGATGACTTAATGAATGTACAGAAAGAGGGATATGTGATAAAGCAAATATAGTTAACTGTTAATGGTAGAATCTAGGTAGTGGATATATGGGTGTTCACTGTATAATTCTTTCAACTTATCTGTATGTTTGAAAATATCCATAATGAAATATTGGAGGGGAGGGGCAGAATTTTAAAGCATAACTCTTTTGGCACAATAATTCCATTTCTAGGAATCTACCTTACAGAAATAGATGTTCACATGTACATAATAAATAACCAAAGAGGTATCCTGAAGCCGTATGTGTCATAGGAAAGAAATTGGAAATCATTTAGCTGTACATCAGAAGAAATATTTAAATACACTATGGTATACCCATACTATGAAATGTGTAGCTGTTTTTAAAAATAGAGTAGATCCATATACTGAAATGAGATGTCCAAAATATATTGTGAAGTCAAAAATGCAAATTACAGACTCAGCTATAAAGTGTGATCCATTTAAATTTAAAAGCAAAACTATTAGGTTGATATGGATGTATATAGTTTTGGATACATATAGAAAAAAGGATTAGAAGAATACACAGAAAATTGTGAACTATATTTACCTCTGGGAGGAAAATATGGATGTAAGGAGCTTTTCCTTTCTATTCTGTGTACTTTTATGTAGTTTGAATTGTCTGCAATATGATTGTTGATTGGGGCTTCCCAGGTGGCGTGCGTGCCTAAGTCACTTCAGTTGTATTCAACTCTGTGAGTCCCTGTGGATGGCAGCCTGCCAGGTTCCTCTGTCCATGGAATTCTCTAGGCACAAATACTGGAGTGAATTTCCATGCCCTGCTCCAGGTGCTCATCCCAACCCAGGGATCCAGGGATCGAACCTGCATCTCTTATATCTTCTGCATTGGCAGAAGGATTCTTTACCACTAGTGTAACCAATAAGAAAATGACACTAGTGGTAAAAGAATTTGCTTATCAATGCAGGAGATGCAAGAGAGGCAGGTTCTATCCCTGGGTTGGGAAGATCTCCTGGAAAAAGAAATGGTACCGCACTCTGTTATCCTTGCCTGGGAAAATTCAGTTGGCAGAAGAGCCTGGGGAGGTAGGGCAGACTACAGTCCATGGGGCCACAAATAGTTGGGCACAATTGAGCGATTGAGCACATAGCACTTGTAACTGTACATTACTTATTTCCCCCCATATTTTATTTATTTGTTTGCCATTCATTCATTTATCTATAAATCAATAGATTTATTTATATTATAAATATAATATATATTAATATAAATATAATATATTTAAATTAATATATTTATTAATTATTCATTTATCTACTTATTAATCCATCTATCCATTTTTGATTGAAGTCTTTTTGTAAAGTTTTTTTTTTTAATTTTTACAATGTTGTGTTCGTTTTTGCCATACAACAATGCAAATCAGCCATAATTATACATACACCCCCTCCCTCCCTGGCCTCCCTCCTCTCCCCCCATCCCATCCATTGCTGTGTAGCATAGAGCCCAGCCTGGCACTGTATTTTCTCATCTTTTGATGCATTTCAAAGTAAGTTGCAGAATTACTCTTATGTTTTAAAATTCAATAAAGACAAAAGATATTATCAACATTGAATATAAAGACTTAGCAGTTAAGTCAACTGGGACAAGGTTGTGTATGTTGGATTCTAGGAAAGAGAAGATGACGATGGCTCTGAGGTTCACTGTGTAAACACAAGGCAAAAAGCCCAAAAGCTCCTCTCTGTAAGAAATAGAAAAAAAAAGGCCCAATGTGCCAGATGCTAAGGGCAGAGCAATGGTCACTGGAAATCTGAAAAAGAATTGTTGGTAAAGGATGGAAAAGGAAGTGGATTTGAGAAAGGAAATATCCTAAGAATTCAGCTCAATGACACTCCTTCTGACCTTCCTCTAACAAGGACAAGGAGTCCCAGTCTGCAATACAAAGATTTTTTTTGTAAGCCTTCAGTTCACAATGAATCCCAGTTTTATAACTTCAAATCTGGACAGTCCCTCTGGATTCATCCATGGGGGATAAAAATTATATATCTTTCCTAGCTCTTTAGAGCTAGAAAGGACCTAAAGAATCACTGAGGCTGACCTCCCCCACTTCCACAACTAACAGTGGAAAAAGTGAGGCTCAGAGATGGAAAGAAACTTGATTAAATTAAAGTTTCCTGACTCCCAGGCAAAAGTTCTTTCCATCTCTGTAGCAGGATTGGCTAGGCTTCTTCAATATCACCAGACCACACCAGAAACCTGGATCTACTCTTGATTCCACCAATGGTTTCCAAAATCTTTTTTTCTAGACAGGATACACCATTAAGTCAAGTCACATGATCTGGAAGACTCTGTTTTCCCTTGCCTTTTTCCAAGTCTCCACTGTGCCCTATGTCCTTCAGCCTCAGTCAGACAGTGAGGATTACACTCAGTCCATCAGTGTCGTCCTCCATCCCTCAACAGCCAACAATGCTGACCACCCTCACTCCTAGCAAAGGACCAGACCATGTGCAGTTCATTGGCAGCCATCTCAAGGATGGGTCACTCCAGCCCTATGGTTTTTCTTCTCCATTGTCATTAGGAGGTACTGTCTACCATTAGTGGAGAAGGCAGTGGCACCCTACTCCAGTACTCTTGCCTGGAAAATCCCATGGACGGAGGAGCCTGGTGGGTGGTAGTCCATGGGGTTGCTAAGAGTCGGACACGACTGAGCAACTTCACTTTTGCTTTTCACTTTCATGCATTGGAGAAGGAAATGGCAACCCACTCCAGTGTTCTTGCTTGGAGAATCCCAGGGACAGGGGAGCCTGGTGGGCTGGCCTCTATGGGTTGCACAGAGTCGGACATGACTGAAGCGACTTTGCAGCAGCAGCAGCAGCAGCAGTCTACCATTAGACAGGGAAGCACTGCCATTCCTTGAACTTCTGAGGAGAATGAAGATTGGGCAAGGCATAGTTTTTTATGGGAGACTACACCATGTCACAGATATTTGTTTACTGGCACTGCCCAGCTCAAAAACCAAGCATGGCTGCAAGCTGCTAAATTTGCCTTTCCAGGATCAGGTCCAAACTGTCTGAGTCTAGTGCTCAAGGGCTCCGTTTGCAACCCCAATTTCTTTTCTTTTCTTTTTTTTTTTTGCAACCCCAATTTCTATTTCCCTTTTGTGGATCAGCAGTCACACTAGCCATTAGCTGCCAGTTCCTTCAAGCTAGGCTTCAACAGTATGTGAATTGAGAACGTTCATATGTACAAGCTGGGTTTAGAAAATGCAGAGGAACCAGAGATCAATGCCAACATCTGCTGGATCATAGAAAAAGCTAGAGAGTTCTAGAAAAACATCTACTTCTGTTTCATTGACTATGTTATAGCCTTTGACTTTGTATATCACAACAAACTGTGGAAAATTCTTAAAGACATGGGGATACCAGACTACCTTACCTGCTTCCTGCCAAACCTGTATGCAGGTCAAGAACAAGCAGTAACAGTTAGAACTAAACATAGAACAACAGACTGTTTCCAAATTGGGAAAGGAGAATGTCAAGGCTGTATCTTGTCACCCTGCTTGTTTAATTTATATGCAGAGAACATCATGTGAAATGCTGGGCTGGATAAATCACAAGATGGAATTGAGATTGCTGGGAGAAATATCAATAATCTCAGACATGCAGATGATACCACCCTTATGGCAGACAGTGAAGAGGAACTAAAGAGCCTCTTGATGAAAGTGAAAGAGGAAAGTGAAAAACTGACTTAAGATTCAACATTCAAAAAACTAAGATCATGGCATTTGGGTCCCATCATGTCATGGCAAATAGATAGGGAAACAATGGAAACAGTGACAGACTTTATTTTCCTGGGCTCCAAAATCATTGCATATGATGACTGCAGCCATGAAATTAAAAGAGTAAATTAAATTAAAATTTACTCCTTGGAAGTAAAGCAATGACAAACTTAGACAGTATATTAAAAAGTAGAGACATTACTTTGCCAACAAAGGACCATATAGTCAAAGCTATGGTTTTTCCAGTAGCCATGTACAGATGTGAGAGCTGGACAATAAAAAAGGCTGAGCACCAAAGAACTGATGCCTTCAAACTCTGGTGCTGGAGATGACTCTTGAGACTCCCTTGGACAGCAAGGAAATCAAACCAGTCAATCCTAAAGGAAATCAACTCTGAATATTCAGTGGAAGGTCTGATGCTACAGTTGAAGCTCCAATAGTTTGGCCACCTGATCTGAAGAGCTGACTTGTTGGAAAAGACTCTGATGCTGGGAAATATTGAAGGCAGGTGGAGAAGAGGATGACAGAGGATAAGATGGTTGAATGGCATCACTGACTCGATGGACATGAGTTTGAGCAAGCTCCGGGAGACTGTGAAGGACAAGGAGGCCCGGTGTGCTGCAGTCCATGGGGTTGCAAAGAGTCAGACACAACTGAGCAACTGAAAAACAACAACATATCCATGAAGGCACACATGTTTTTCATGTGTCCAGGAATTTTGTCCCAGTCTCTGCTGTCTTCCTCTAGTAGTGTAAACCGTACCCAGAGCACTTCAAGGCCCACCACAAATGCCTCTTGAGGACCCACCCAAACCAGAAATTCTCATCTAGTATCAGAAAGTCTTAAAGTTTCAGGCCTCAGAAGGTGGGCTGACCTGCCTTAAGTGACCAGCCAAGATTAGAATCTAAGGCTCCCAAATTTCTAACCTAGTGTATTTTTATTGCTCCACATGATTTCTGTCTTTTCTGTACACCCCCCCTCAAAGCACCTGCCTTTCCCACAAATGACTTGAAGCTAAGGGCAAGAGCCTATTTCATCCATTACTCTCTGCCCTCATCTCCAGTTGCTCAGTACAAGGCACCACACCAGCAGACGCTCTGCGTTTTTGCATAACAAGACAGAGCAATTGCCTTTGCAGTGACTAAAAAGCAATGCAGTTGTCATAGGACAATCCAAGCAACATCAAAGGAGGCCCTGAGTCTACTCTTCAGAGACCTTGGCTGTTGCGAAACACTACAGCCATTGAAAGTGTATCTGTTGGATGGACATTAGAGTCACACCTCAGCCAGTAAAGAAGGGAGAGGCATTTTAGTTCCTTTAGGGGTCCATCTTCAAGATGTTATGGAGATCCAATTCTACAACTCCTGTAAATTCAAGAGTGCAAAAAACTAAAGCCCATTTTTTTTTTTTTTTACAATTTTATTTTTACTGGTCAAAGGGATTTTTTCAGGTAACCCAGTGAAGTCTAATTCTCTGACTTTACAGAAGAGGGATTTTTAGTCCAGAGAGATGATGGGATTTCTCTAAAGTCATGACATGAATGAATGATAGACTCTCCCAATTTCTTGTACAAGCCTTTTTCAGCCCCAGCAAATGAATAGATAGTTGTTACAAACCTCGTCTTAAGAACAGAAAGAGCTGCAGCCTAGATGAACAGAGACTCCACTCCTGGCATTCCATTTTATCATTGGACATATCCAAACCTTGCTAAGTGTCAAATGGGATAATTTATGTAAAGAAGTGAAATTGAAGTCGCTCAGTTGTGTCCGACTCTTTGTGACCCCATGGACTGTAACCTACCAGGTTCCCCCATCCATGGGATTCTCCAGGCAAGAATACTGGAGTTGGTTGCCATTTCCTTCTCCAGGAGATCTTCCCGACTCAGGGATTGAACCTGGGTGTCCCGCCTTGCAGGCAGACCTCTGAGCCGCAAATTGCCTGATACACAATAAAAATACTTCTCCCTCCCTGTTAGGTTGAGGTTCCTTTATAGTAAGCTTAATTCTGCCTCCTGGTGGTTTCCACTCTGTTGAAATCTGACCCATCCTAGGTTCTCCTTTCTAGAGACACTTAAGACAAATAATCCTTTTCCACATGACAGCTTTGAAGGCATTTGAAGAGAGCACCCCTGCTCTACTTCCCTTCCTTCAAAATGGTTCACTGCAAGACTATCCTTCACCCACTCAGACTTCATCTTCCTGCAAATAGGGGGACTAAGCTTGGCCTCATTTTCCACAAAATCATTACATTTATAATGAGAGGTTGTCATTCGGTCTCTGCCTGGAGAATTGGGCCAACAGAAGTACACTTACCTTGTGGCCTCAAGCCCCTTAAAACACAAGCAATTACAGAGTGAAGTAAGCCAGAAAGAAAAACACCAATACAGTATACTAACACATATATATGGAATTTAGGAAGATGGCAATGACGACCCTGTATGCAAGACAGGGAAAGAGACACAGATGTGTATAACGGACTTTTGGACACAGAGGGAGAGGGAGAGGGTGGGATGATTTGGGAGAATGACATTCTAACATGTATACTATCATGTGAATTGAATCGCCAGTCTATGTCTGAAGCAGGATGCAGCATGCTTGGGGCTGGTGCATGGGGATGACCCAGAAAGATGTTATGGGGAGGGAGGTGGGAGGGGGGTTCATGTTTGGGAATGCATGTAAGAATTAAAGATTTTAAAATTTAAAAAATAAAAAACTAAAAAAAAAAAAAAAAACACAAGCAAAGGCTGAACTGAGTACAACACCCAAAGTGTCCAAGTGTTGAAGTGCTCGGTCCTCAGGTGAGCTAGTAGCTTCACACTGCCACTGGTAGCTTCCCCAACACTGTCCTTGGCTCCTTACATCCCCCATCTCTCTTCCTCATTTCCCCATCCCATTCCCACGGTAGAACTCAGCTACCCTACATCCCTAAATCCGTAAGCTCGATTGTTGAACCATGCAAACTGTTAAGCCTTGAGTCGCTCCAGGCAGGTGCTCCTGCTCAACTACCTATCCTGGCATGCCCCAGTGGTCCCTGCAGGCTCCCCAGGGAGCCCTTGTCTCGAGCATTTTCCCCAAGCTGGTGGCAAAGTGAGCCTTTGCCCTGGCCGGCACAAGGCACGAGTTCTGCAGTGAGCCTACATTGGGAGTTACCTTGCAAGCATTGAGTAGTAGAAGCGCTTCGTTGGACGACTGGACGTAGGGGTGGGTGGGATCTCACCTAGGTTGCGCTCCTTTCGCCACGGTCAGGCCTGGAGTAGAGTGGCAGGCTGGATGGAGGGTCCCCGTCCCTCGTAGCCAGGAGTTGGACTGACCCACTGATGAGCGGCAGGGCTAGGGTGCCGGCGGAGAATACCACAGAGGCAGCTTCGGAAGGGGCGCCGCTGCGGAGGGAGCGCTGCTGGTCGCCGCCTAGGCAGCCCAAAAGAGAGAATCAGCCACCGGTTGCTGTGACAGCCCCTGGCCCCCAGCTGCGCCTTGCTTGTAGGCCGCAGTCACTCTCAGCAGGTTACCGGCACGTCAGAGGGCTCTGGCGGAGGTGCCTGCGGCGTCGGCTAGGGGTCAAGGAGGTTTGAATTCAACTGAGCCTCTCCTGGCGCTGCTGCTCGCCAGCTACTGGGCGTCAGGGCGGCGGGTTCCTCGGGTCACAATTGGCGGAAGATGGAGCCTTAGACGCGAGCAAAGTGAGTGGGAGTGGTAGGGAGGGGCCCCAACCCTGAAGTTCAGATCGGAACTCTGCTGCCTGCACTGAGAAGGCTGGCTGAAGGCCAACGCCCACTCCCTCCCAGGGGCGGACTTGGGTGGCCTAGATTCTCCAGGGGGTGGAGGCAGAGGTACCCGAGCTAGGGTGAGAGGCAGAGCGTCAAACTCGCTGCTCTCTAATGCCACCCACCTCCCCTCCTTACCGTGTGCTTGGGTCGCGAAGACTGACTTGGTCCACCAATACCTGACGTAACACAAACATTTCATTAGCCAAATGACTGACCTCTCTAGAGCCAAAGGCTGGGAGGGCAGAGTAAGGAGGGATCCTTCCCTTTCCAGGCCCCTCAGAGAGGCCGCTGGAGAGCCCTACGGAGCACCACACCCTGGCCTGGAGTCCCCATCTCACGCCTCCAGGAGGCCCGGCGATTTGTGAGGGAAGGGGAGGGTGGGGTGGCATGGCGCGACGGGCTGTCGACAACCTTTTCCTGGATCCATTCAATCCGCTACTCTAAGTTTCCTGGCAATTACAACATCCCCAGGAGGGCAGATTCCCCGGCTGTTAATCACGGTGTGCATTTTTAAACCACCCCCACCCCCCATCTTTTTTGCAAATTTAGCTGGCGTGCTTCCAGCCTACAAGCTTGGGATGGTTGGGAAAAGACACAGCTCCACAGTTCAAGTGTGGTGGGCAGGAGGATTTGAATGTTGCTTTCCTTCAGCTCTCACCAGATGTGTACTAGAACACGAAGGAATATTGCCTCTTAGATATCCCACCTCCTGGCTGAGGAAACCTACATTTGAGCCCTTGCTTGCTAGGTGGAAGGAACTGACTTCAGAATTTTTCCGGAGGGCTTAGTGAACACACCTCAGTTTTTAAATAAAGAAGTTAAGCTAATCAACCTAGAAATTATACTAATGAATCTGTATAACATGCTGCAGGTGAGGTGGGGGAGGGGCGGGGTGGACTCACATAAATGACTTCAGCACTCTAAAAACATCAGTGTTCAATGGAGGGAATTGTGTGAGGCAGCACTCCTCTGGAAAAGATTTTCTTGAAATTCTACCAGTAGGTTGAAAAGCAACCATCCTTGACAAATGCATGTAGCGAACAAGTTTATCCTGTAGCATTGCCAGATGTGAAATGGGACATGACTTTCAGGATAGATGGTCAACTCCATACAAAAGCCAGATCTGGGGCTTCTCTTACATTGCTGCTGTTGCTGCTAAGTCGACTCTGCAACCCCATAGACCGCAGCCCACCAGGCTCCACTGACCCTAGGATTCTCCAGGCAAGAACATTGAAGCGGGTTGCCATTTCCTTCTCCAATGCATGAAAGTGAAAAGTGAAAGTGAAGCCACTCAGTCGTGTCCAACTCTTAGCGACCCCATGGACTGCAGCCTACCAGGCTCCTCCATCCATGGGATTTGCCAGGCCTTTCCTACCTCTCACTTTCTCCTTTTGCTTCTAGTCTTCCTTCCAGGGTGTGTAGTATCTGATAGGAGTCTGAGAAGACTTCACCACCTCCAAACTGAGAGGAAACCCATGAGCTAAGCATGCACGTCTTTAGGCCTTTAATGGTGGTGGTTTAGTTGCTAAGTCATGTCTGACTCTTGCGACCCCATGGACTGTAGCCTGCCAGGCTCAGAGGAGTCCATGGGGATTCTCCAGGCAAGAATACTGGAGTGGATTGCCATTTCCTTCTCCAGGGGATCTTCCCAACCCAGGAATCAAACCTGGGTCTCCTGCATTGCAGGCAGATTCTTTACCGACTGGGCTATGAGTGAAGCCCTTAGACCTTCAATATTTTTCATCTATTAAATGACCATAATAAAAGGACCTTCTTCCCAGTATTTCAGAAAGGATTCAGTGGGTTGGTCTATGCCTAGCCAGTAATCAGAGCTCTGTGTTTCTCTTCCTCTTCCAAGATGAAAGAAAGATAGTGATTCCAAGGCTGCCTTTTATTCTCATTGTTGTACATGGCCCATTGCCCTTGATGAAGGCAGAACCAGATCACCAATGGATGACCATACTCTGAGGGAAAGGTCCTAGCTTCCTGCTTTAAAAACAAGCCCCTTCATGCTTTCCACAGGGCCTGGCTTTTTTTTTCTTTTTAGTTTTCCCTGTGCCTTGTAGGATCTTAGTTCCTTGACCAGGGATTGAACTTATGCCCCTTACAGTGGAAGCATGGAGTCTTAAACACTGGACCACCAGAAGAGTCCCTACAGGCCTATCTTAATGAGCTCAGATCAGAGACTTCAAAACAAAGGCCACCTCTTTCTACATACTATATGTAGATCCCTGAAAATATCCCCTGGAGAAGGAAATGGCAACCCACTTCAGTATTCTTGCCTGGAAAATTCCATGGACAGAGGAGCCTGGGGGCCCTAGTCCATGGGGTCACAAAGAGTCAGACACAATTGAGCAACACAAGTTGCAGGCACACTTTTAAAAATAGGTAAGAATGCATATTTTGATTGCCATAATTCTTCTTCATCATACTTACTCTGATAATAACAACAATAATGTCTGTGCTGGGTAACAGCCTCTGCAATTGGTGATAACAAGAGAAAAACCCTCTCCACAGCCCTTATATTTCATCCTGCCATCTTCCTCTTAGATCCATACTTTTGTTTTATGCCTTCCATCAACTTTAAACCCCTGGAGAGGGAATGGCAATCCACTCCAGGACTATTGCTTGGAAAATCCCATGGACAGAGGAGCCTGGTAGGCTACAGGCCATGGGGTCCCAAAGAGTCGGACTGAGCGACTTTACATACTTACTCACTTTCTATCAACTTTAAAATGTATACCTTTTGTGTTAGACTGAATAATTACTTCACACAAATATCTATATCTTAATCCCTGAGACTTATAAAATGTTACCTTACATAACAAAAGGGACTTTGCAGTTGTAATTAAAGCTCTTGAGATGGGGAGACTATCCTGGATTATCCAGCTGGGCCCTAAGTGCAAACGCCTGTATCTTTATAAGAAGGAGACAGAGGGAGATTTATACACACAGAGAATAAAGGGATGTGAAGATGGAGCAGAGTGAGTTTTAAAGCTGCTGACCTTGAGGATTGTACTGATGAAGCCAAAAGCAAAGAAATCCCAACTGCTGCTAGAAACTGGAAGAGACAGGGAAATTATTCTCCTCTAGAGCCTTTAGAAGAAACAGCCCTGTCAACACCTTGATTTTTGCCCCATAAAACTAATTTTAGGCTTTTGATCTCCACGACAGTAAGAGAATAAATTTAAGTCACTAACTTAGTGGTAATTTGTTGCAGTAGCCAAAGAAAATGAATACACTTTTATAATCATATTTAATTCTATCTCATCTAGTTTGTTGTCTGTGTCCTTGCTACAACTCCCTACCAGATTTTAAGCTACAATGCACAGCAAAGGGCATTCAACAAATTTCTACTTACTGGACAAGTAACTAACCTAATGAATGAATGAATTGATGTCACTCATCAGCAAAGTAGTCAGAGCAGGGAAAAAGTGCCTAGCTCATTGTAACCCATATCTATTGCTTCTATATCTTAATGGTGTGCTGGGTTCAGTTGGTGTATTTCTTCTTAAACAAAGAACAATACATTGTGTAATTTCTAAATATCCTACAGGATGTTAATTAGGCAGTATGGTATGCTGAAGTAGTTACATAAGGGCTTGAGTTTTAAATCCCAGCTCTGCTATCAGTTCACTTGTGACCTTGCATAGGTAATACTCCAACTCAGAGCCTCTGTTTCCCCATCTGTAACATAAGGAAGTTTCTAGACTATCTGGAAGATCCCTTCCAACATTGTTCAATAGTTCTTAGAATTACACCAATGTTCTGTGACTGTCTGCATCCCCTTTATTTTTACACTTTGGTGGGGGTGGGGCACTAAATCAGTGATGGTGAGGTTGTAAGCAGTAAGAAAAGAAAGAAAAATCAAGAAATGATGGTGCTGGAAGGAAAGCACAAAAGTTTTTTAATCTTCTTGAAAGGAGATGACATATTCCCATGCACTTGCAGACATAATGTATTTCTGTACCTCCTCTTTGGCCTTTTACAGTCACTTTACTCCGAGTACCTCACAGTATATATTCTCATAACACTAACATTCTCTGGTTTCATTTTCTAGTCAATGTCACAGTAATCCTAAGAAAAGAAAAACAGTGCACCAGTACTGGATTTCCTCAAACACCCACCCCAAAATGTCACTTGTATCAGCAAAAATACACAGTGGCTTTTCATTGATTTAGAAATATAGTCTCAAATCCTTTGCATGACATTTGGAAGCTTTCTACGATCTAGCCCTGCCTTCCTTTACTAATCAATTCATCGTTATCTGAAGTCTGTGTTTCAGCTGACATTGTCACATCCTTTCCAAAACTACTGTTTTGCTATGCTGCTCCCGCTATTTGGAAAACCCTGTCCTCTCTATTCCACTCCCTTTCACCTGCCTAAGGAAATCTTATTCATCTTTCAAAGCTTAACCAAATGACACTTTCTCCATGAAGCCCTCCCTGATCCAGCAAAAATGAAGCACCTCTTCCCTTCCCTTACTTGAACCCTATTTATTTGATATATTGGGTTGGCCAAAAAGTTCATTCAGGTTTTTCCATACAATGGTATGATGGAAACCTGAATAAACTTTTTGGCCAACCTAATATTTTCATCTTCTTACACACAGAGTAGAGTCCTGGTAGATACTCACCAAATCAGTCCACAAAATAAACCTAAAACACCCCATACTTAAAAATGCCCCTCATACATTGTGAGGTAGTTCCTCACAACGTAAATTATAGAGTCACCGTATGACCTACAATTCCTCTCCTAGGTTCATAGGAGCATCATTTATAATAGCTGAAACAAACCAAATGTTATCAACTGATGAACAGACAAACAAGATGTGGTCTATCCATACAGTTGAGGACTATATATTACTCAACTTTTAGAAAGGATGAACTAAAATGTGAATGAAACTTAAACATATTATGCTAAGTGATGGAAGCCAGACACAAAAGGCCATATATTATGATTATATTTATATAAAATATCCAGAAAGAGCAAATTCATAAGGATAGAAATTTGGTTAATGGTTGCCAGGGACTGGGGGAAAGAAGGAAATGGGAGACAACTGGAAATGGGTATGGAGTTTCCTTTTGGGGTGCTAAAAAGATAACAGTAATGGTTGCTGAATTCTGAATATATTTAATTTCACTGAGTGGTATACTTTAAAAGAGTGGATTTTTACAGTATGCGAATTATACTCAAGAAATATTTTTTTAAAAAAAACACATGCAATATCCCATGTAAACAAAAACATAGGAAAAGACCAAAATTCCAGTATGGGTTTGCATTTTACTAATAATTCCTCCTTATAGTCTGATTTATTTTTAGCCTCACCTAATTTCTTCCTGACCTCGGCTTAAACTGCTTCTGACCACCTGTATGGCAGAATGTTTGTAAGTCAGTCAAATGTTTTTCCATAAGCTTTTAACTACCAGTTTCCTTGGAAGCAGACTGCAGGGTGTTAATTGTATAAAATGAATACAGGGCTTCTTCTAGCTTTCCCTCTCCAAAAGGACAGTAGGTCTATGACTCAGGCCTATTCTAGATGGTCCTAGTAAATAGCTAGACTTTTATCCAGTAACCTGTGGGTTACTCCAAACAACTGTCTGCTCTGCCTGGCAGAGGCCCAAGATGTTTCTCTTCATGCGTCCATTACTTACTTGCAAGGAAGTCCTTGCCTGAAAGACATGCTGCTCCCTGCCAACACAATGCAGAGAAGGACTTTACTGTACTTTATCTGGAGGAGGGGTTTGGGGATAGAGGACCGACTAGAGAGAGAGCTCCACAGGAGAAGTAGAGAGAAATCCTTGTCAGTTTGGGACCACTAGGCTGAGAAGGAGGGAGAGAGGAAGCAAAGGAGAGAGTATATATGCCATACATCTCTTTACTGGTGGAAGGGAAGCCATGGTATTTACAGTACTTTGGGATGGGCCCAATACCTCAGCCAAATGTACCAACCAAATAGAAATACCCATCAAATGCTTTGATAATAGAACAATTCAAGGAGAAATTACAATCACCTTAGGCCTGAGAAGACGATGTAACTCAGTCAGTTCAGTCACTCAGTCATGTCTGAATCTTTGTGACCCCATGAACTGCAGCATGCCAGGCCTCCCTGTCCATCACCAATTCCCGGAGTCCACCCAAACCCATGTCCGTTGAGTCAGTGATGCCATTCAACCATCTCATTCTCTGTAATCCACTTCTTCTCCTGCCCTTAATCTTTCCCAGCATCAGGGTCTTTTCAAATGAGTCAGCTCTTCGCATGATGTGGCCAAAGTATTCGAGTTTCAGCTTCAACATCCAATGAATACCCAGGATTGATATCTTTTAGGATTGACTGCATGGATCTCCTTGCAATCTGAGGGACTCTCAAGAGTCTTTTCCAACACCACAGTTCAAAAACATCAATTCTTCAGCGCTCAACTTTCTTTATAGTCCAACTCTCACATCCATACGTGACCACTATGTAATTGACAATTGGGAAATGAGTAAATTATTAGTTACTTAAGGGATAAAATTCTATGTATATCTTTCCTTATCAGTTCAGTCACTCAGTCGTGTCCAAATTTTTGCAACCCCATGGACTGAAGCATGCCAGGCTTCCCTGTCCATCACCAACACCCAGAGTTTGCTCAAACTCAGGTCTATCAAGTCAGTGATGTCATACAACCATCTCATCCTCTGTTGTCCCCTTCTCCTGCCTTCAATCTTTCCCAACATCAGTGTCTTTTCCAATGAGTCAGTTCTTCCCATCAGATGGGCAAAGTATTGGAGCTTCGGCTTCAGCATAAGTCCTTCCAATGAATATTCAAAACTGGTTTCCTTTTGGAGTGACTTATTGGATCTTTTGGCAATTCAAGGGACTCTCAGGGGTCTTCTCCAACACCACAGTTCAAAAGCATCAATTTTTAAGTGCTCAGCTTTCTTTATGGTCCAACTCTCACATCCATACATGACTACTGGAAAATCCATAGCTTTGACTATCTGGACCTTTGGTGGCAAAGTAATATCTCTCTGCTTTTTAGTATGCTGTCTAGATTGGTCATAGCTTTTCTTCCAAGGAGCAAGTGTCTTTTAATTCCATGGCTACAATCACAATCTGCAGCGATTTTGAAACCCAAGAAAATAAATTCTGTCACTGTTTCCATTGTTTCCCCAACTATTTGTCATGAAATGATGGGACCGCATGCCATGATCTTAGTTTTTTGAATGTTGAGTTTTAAGCCCGCTTTGTCACACCTCTTTTACTTTCATCAAGAGGCTCTTCAGTTCCTCTTCACTTTCTGCCATGAGTGGTGCAATCTGCATATCTGAAGTTATTGATATTTCTCCTGGCAATCTTGATTCCAGCTTGTGCTTCATCCAGCCCAGCATTTCACATGACATACTCTGCATATAAGTTAAATAAGCAAGGTGAAAAGATACAGCCTTGATGTACTCCTTTTCCTATTTGGAACCAGTCTGTTGTTCCATGTCTAGTTTTAACTGTTGCTTCCTGACCTACATGCAGATTTCTCAGGAGGCAGCTAAGGTGGTCTGGTATTCCCATGCCTTTAAGAATTTTCCACTGTTCATTGTGATCCACACAGTCAAAGTCTTTGGCATAGTCAATGAAGCAGAAATAGATGTTTTTCTGGAACTCTCTTTCTTAAACAGATGTTGGCAATTTGATCTCTGATTCCTCTGCCTCTTCTAAGCCAGCTTGAACATCTGTAAGTTCTCAGTTTATTTACTGTTGAAGCCTAGCTTGGAGAATTTTGAGCATTACTTTGCTAGCATGTGATTGAGTGCAATTGTGCAGCAGTTTGAACATTTTTTGGCATTGCCTTTCTTTGGATTGGAATGAAAACACCTTTTCCAGTCCTGTGGCCACTGCTGAGTTTTCCAAATTTGCTGGTATATTGAGTGCAGCACTTTCACAGCATCATCTTTTAAGATTTGAAATAGCTCAATTGAAATTCCATCACCTCCACTAGCTTTTTTGTAGTGATGCTTCCTAAGGCCCACTTGACTGCACTCCAGAATATCTGGCTCTAGATGAGTGATAACACATCATGGCTATCTGAGTCATTAAGATCTTTTCTGAAGAGTTCTTTTGTATATTCTTGCCACCTCTTAATAACTTTGGCTTCTGTTAGGTCCATACCTCTTCTGCCCTTTACTGTGCCCATCTTTGCATAAAATGTTCCCTTGGTATCTCTCATTTTCTTGAAGAGAGCTGTAGTCTCCCCCATTCTATTGTTTTCCTCTATTTATTTGCATTGATCACTTAGGAAGGCTTTCTTATCTCTCCTTGCTATTCTTTGGAACTCTGTATTCAGATATCTTTCCTTTTCTCCTTTGCTTTAGCCTCTCTTCTTTTCTCAACTATTTGTAAGGTCTCCTCAGTCAACCATTTTGCAGTGATCAAGACCATCCCCAAGAAAAAGAAATGCAAAAAGGCAGCTGTGGATGCCTCTCATGGTGAAAGTAAGTTCCAATGCTGTAAAAGAACAATATTGCATAGGAACCTGGAATCTTAGGGTCCATGAATCAAGGTAAACTAAACATAGCAAATATGCTCTTCCAACAATACAAGAGATGGCTCTACACATGGACATCACCAGATGCTCAATACTGAAATCAGATTGATTCTATTCTTTGCAGCTGAAGTTGGAGAAACTCTATAAAGGCAGCAAAAACAAGACTGGAAGCTGATTGTGGCTCAGATCATGAACTCTTTATGGCAAAATTCAGACTTAAATTGAAGAAAGTAGGGAAAACCACTAGACCATTCAGGTTTGACCTAAATAAAATCCCTTACGATTATACAGTGGAAGTGAGAAACAAATTCAAGGGATTAGATCTGATAGACAGAGTACCTGAAGAAGTATGGATGGAGGTTCATGACATTCACCAGGAGAGGTATCCACAGCTGGGCATTGTTTCTGCTTTGGTTCAGTCTCCTCTTTCCTTCTGGAGCTATTTTTCCACTCTTCCAGTAGCATATTGGGCACCTACTGACCTAAGGATTTCATCTTTCAGTGGCATATCTTTTTGCCTTCTCATACTGTTCATGGGGTTCTCCAGTCAAGATTGCTGAAGTGGTTTGCATTTCCTTCTCCATGAACCTCGTTTCTCAGAACTCTCCACCATGACCAGTCCTTCCTGGGTAGCCCTATATGGGATTTCTCATAGTTTCACTGAGTTAGACAGACTGTTATCTATGTGATCTGTTTGGTTAATTTTCTGTGATTGTGTTTTCCATTCTGTCTTCCCTTGATGGATGAGGATAAGAGGCTTTTGCAAGCTTCCTGATGGGAGGGACTGGATGTGGGGAAAACTGGTTCTTACTCAGGTGGGAAAGGCCATTCTCAATAAATCTTTAATTCAATTTTCTGCTGATAGGTAGGGCTGTGTTCCCTCCCTGTAATTTGTCCTGAGGTCAAACTATGGTAGGGGAAATGGTGACCTCCTCCAAAAGGATATATGCCAGCATGCCCTGCCTCCCAGAACTGTTGTAGTCAGTCCCTCTAACCTTGAAGCAGGCCACTGTTGTCCCACACCTCCACCAGAGACTCAGGAACACTCACAGGCAAATCTGGCTCAGTCTTTCGTGGGATCACTACTCCTTTCTCCTGGGTCCTGGTGTGCACAAGGTTGTTTCTGCCCTCCAAGAGTCTCTGTTTCCTCAGTTCTGTGGAAGCTCTGTATTCAAATCCCACTGACGTTCAAAGTCAAATTCCCTGTATTATATATATAGACTTCCCTGGTAGCTCTGCTATTGAAGAATCTGCCTACAATGCAGGAAACTCTTGTTAAATTCCTGGGTTAGAAAGGTCCCCTCGAGAAGGGATAGGCTACCCACTCCTATATTCATGGGCTTCCCTGGTGGCTCAGATGGTAAAGAATTCAACTGCAATGCGGGAGACCTGGATTTAATCCCTTGGTTGGAAAGATCCCCTGGAGGAGGGCATGGCAACTCACTCCAGTGTTCTTGCCTGGAAAAGCCCCCTGGACAGAGAAGGCCTGGTGGTCTACAGTCCATGGGGTCACAAAGAGTTATACCGGGCTGGGCAACTAAGAACAGCACAGCACACAGCAAACACACACACACACACACACACACACACACACACACACACACGCATATATGTATGCATATACATATCTTTAATCATTCATCTATTGATGGACATTTAGGCTGTTTTCATGCTTGGCTATTTAAACAGTACTGCTCTGAACACTGGGGTGCATGCATCTTTTTGAATTAGAGCTTTCTCCAGCTATATGCTCTGGAATAAGATTACAGGATCACATGGTAACTCTACTTCTAGATTTTTAAGGAGCTTCCATACTATGCTCCAAGCGTCTGCCTGCAGTGCAGGAGACCCGAGTTCGATCCCTGGGTTGGGAAGATCCTCTGGAGAAGGAAATGGCAACCCACTTCAGTACTCTTGCCTGGAAAATTCCATGGACTGAGGAACCTGGTAGGCTACAGTCCATGGGGTCACAAAGAGTCGTACACGACTGAGCAACTTCACTTTGCTTCACTTCATACTATGCTCCATAGAGTATGAACCAATTTACATTCTTACCAATAGTGTAAGTGGGTTTCTTTTTCTCCACACTCTCTCCAATATTTATTGTTGTCGACATTTTAATGATAGCCATTTTGGACCAGTGTATGGTGCTACCCCATTGTAGTTTTCATTTGCATTTCCCTAATAATTAGTGAGGCTGAGCATCTTCTCATATGCCTGTTGGCCATTTTATGTTTTCTTAGGAGAAATGTCTATTTCGGTCATTTGCCCATTTTTTTTTTTGATATTAACTTTTGTGAGCTGTTTATTAACTTCGGAAATCAATCCCTTGTCTGTAGCATAATTTGCAAATATTTTCTCTGCTTTATGTTTTGTTTATGGTCTCCTTTGCCATGCAAAAACATTTATGTTTAATTAGGTCCCATTTGTTTATTTTTGTTTTTATTTTCATTACTCTAGGTGATGGATCCAAAAAAGTTATTGCTGTAATTTATTTCAAAGAGGATTCTGCCTGTGTTTTCCTCTAGTAATTTTATAGTACCTGGCTTTACATTTAGGTCTTTAAACCAGTTTGAGTTTATTTTTGTATTGGTGTTACAGAATGTTCTAATTTCATCTTTTACATGTAGCTGTTCAGTTTTCCCAACAACACTTATTGAAGAGACAGTCTTTTCTCTATTGAATATTCTTGACTCTTTTGTTGTAGATTAATTTAACAATAGGTATGTAAGTTTATTTCTGTGCTTTCTATCCTGTTTCACTGATCTATATTTCTCTTTTTCTGCCAGTGCCATACTGTTTTAATTACTGTAGCTTATTAGTGTAATTTGAAGTCAGGCAGGGTCATTCCTCGAGCAGTATTCTTCCTTTTCAGGATTGCTTTTGCTATTCAGAGTCTTTTGTATTTACACACAAATTTTAAAAAATGTTCTATTTCTATGGGAAATGCCATTGGTAATTTGATAGGGATTATACTATTCTTCTAAAATAATTCCAAAAACTAGCAGATGAAGGAACACTTCCAAACTCATTCTATGAGACCACCATCACCCTGATACCAAAACCAGACAAAGGTTCCACACACACAAAGGAAAATCACAGGCCAATATCACTGGTGAACATAGATGCAAAAATCCTCAACAAAATACCAATAAATCAACTCAAATAATACATTAATAGTATCATACACCATGATCAAGTAAGATTTATCCCAGAGATATAAGAATTTTTCAATATCCACCAATCAATTAATGTGATACAGCACACTAACAAATTGAAGTATAAAAACCACATGGTCATTTAAATAGATGCAGAAAAGGTTTCTGATAAAATTCAACATCCACTTATGATAAAAATCTTTACAGAAAATTGACATAGAGGGAACCTACCTCAAAATAATAAAGGCCATACATGACAAACTCACAGCTAATATCATTCTCAACAGTGAAAAGCTGAAATTATTTCCTCTATATTTAGGAACAAGACAAAGATGCCCAATCTCACCAGTTTTATTCAACATAGTTTTGGAAGTCTTATCCATGGCAATCAGAGAAGAAAAAAAAAATAAATGAATAGAATCCAAATTAAAAAAGAAGTAAAATTGTCACTCTTTGCAAATGACATGATGCTCTATATAGAAAATCCTAAAGACACTACAAGAAATCTACTAGACCTCATCAGTGAATTTGCTGGATACAATGTTAATATACAGAAATATGTTGCATTACTATACACTAAAAATGAAAGATCGGAAAGAGAAATTAAGGAAACAAATACATTTACCATTGCATCAAAAGTATAAAACACCTAGGAATAAACCTACCTAAGGAGGCAAAAGACTCATACTCTGAAAACTATGATGCTGATGAAAGAAACTGAAGACAACACAAACAGATGGAAAGATAAACTGTGTTCTTTGATTGGAAGAATTAATATTTTTAAATGACCATATTACTGAGGCAATCTACAGATTCAGTGTAATCCCTATTTGTAGACTTTTAAATTACAGCCATTGTTGGAGATGTAAGCTGACACCTCTTGTGTTTTTGATTTTTATTTATGTGACAAGTAGTGGTATTGAGAACCTTTTCACATTCTTGTTAGCCACCTGTGAATCTTCTTTGGAAACATGATTACTCAGATCTTCTCCTTTTTTTTAACCAGGTTGTTTGTTTGTTTGTTTAATATTGAATTGTATGAGCTGCTTATATATTTTAAATATTTTTGTCAATGGTTTCCTTTGTTGTGCAAAAGTTTTTAAGATCAATTAGCTCCTATGGGTTATTTTTACTTTGATTCCCTTTGCCTTAGAAGACAGATACCAAAATACAGTCTACAATTTATGTTAAAAACTGTTCTGCCTATGTTGTCTTCTAGGACTTTTATGGTTTCCAGTCTTACATTTTTCATTGTTTTATATCTAGCTGTCCATTTTTTCCAGCAACACTTATTGAAGAATTTGTCTTTTCTCCATTGTATGTCCTTACCTACTTTGTTGTAGATTAATTGGCCATGAATGTGTGAGTTTATTTCTGGGCTTCCTACTCTGCTCCATTAATCTATGTCTGTGTTTCTGTGCCAGTACCATTCAATTTTGATAACTGTAGCTCTGTAATGTAGTCTGAAATCAGGGAGTGTAATACCTCCAGCTTTGTTGTTTTTAAGATTACTTTTGCTATTATGGTCTTTTGTGGTTCCATATAAATTTTAGGATTATTTGCTTTAGTTCAGTGAAAATTGTCACTGGTATTTTGATACAGATTATGTTAAATCTGTAGATTGCTTAGAATAGTATGATTGCATTAACAATATTAATTTCTGCATTTTTCATATCATCTTTAATTTCCTTCATCATTTTTTATAGTTTCAGAATATAGGTTTTTCAATTCCATTTTTAAGTTTATTCCTAAGTACTTTATTCTTTTTGGTGCAATTTTAAATGTTTCTTTTTTGGCTTTCTCATTATGAGAGTATATAAAAGCAGCAGAATTCTGTATATGTCAGTTTCCACTGCTGCTGCTAAGTCACTTCAGTGATGTCCGACTCTGTGCAACCCCATAGATGGCAATGCACCAGGCTTCCCCGTCCCTGGGATTCTCCAGGCAAGAACACTGGAGTGGGTTGCCATTTCCTTCTCCAATGCATGAAAGTGAAAAGTGAAAGTGAAGTCGCTCAGTCGTGTCTGACTTGTAGCGACCCCATGGACTGCAGCCTACCAGGCTCCTCCGTCCATGGGATTTTCCAGGCAAGAGCGGGTTGCCATTGCCTTCTCCCATATATCAGTTGTAATCTCTGTAAAATCAGTTGTAATTTCTCCCCTTTTATTTCTTACTTTGTTTATTTGAGTCCTCTTTCTTTTTTTCTTAATGGGTCTAAATAAAGGCTTAACAATTTTGTTCATCTTTTGGAAAAAACAACTCTATTTCACTGATATTTTCTATCACTTTCTAGTTACTATTTTATTCATTTTATTTACACTCTGATCTTTATTATTTTCCATATTCTGCTGGTTTTGGATATTATTCATTTTTCTCTTTCTGAGTCCTTTAGATGGGAGTTTAGGTTTGTTATTTGAAATTTTTCTTTTCTCTTGTGAAAAGCCTGTATTGTTATTAACTTTCCTCTTAGAAGTGCCTTTACTGCATCCCATAGTGTGCACATTCTTCAGGATCAGTCTCAGATTCTTACAGCCCTCCAGTAAGTTACACTGGTTTTTGAATCAGTTAAGTGGACTTATCTTTACAGTGTTGGACCCCAGTGCCTAGGTGCATAATATGTGGCTCAAGCTCCCCAGGAAGGATTCCTGAGCCCATGCTATTCTTCTCCTCTTCTGTTTCCTGCTAGGAATATGGATCCAGAACTGATTGCTTCTCTCTTCCTACACAATTTCATGTGAATCTTTCTTTATAGCTTTGTTCATAGGAAAACCTTACTGCCAGCCTCCAGTTTGTTTTCAGTGAGAGTTTTTCCACATGTAGATGTATTTATTATGTGTTCCATGTGGAGGAGGCATCTTCCTAATCTGCCATCTTGACCTCCCCTCCTCTCAAGTTTTTCTCTTTTGACCTTCTTTTAGTTCCCCATTTCTTCAGTTTCCATCTCCAAACAGCTTTTCTCTTCTTTGTGCCTGATGTCACCACCTGGAAATTACAGTAGCATATTGGAAGTTCATAATATACTTAAACACCTTTCATTAAAGCAAAGTCAGGGACAAGACTAAATCCAAGTCTTACTGAGTGTCAGTCATTCATGCTAAATACTTCACATACATTATGTTACTTATCTGATCACAAAACACATGATATAAACTGGAAAGGGAAGAGAGGTTATTTCTTCACACCCATTCAAGGCCCAAAGATCATAGTGTTCAGCTAGTGCTTGTAACAGGGGAAAGGACACCCTAGAAATGATGTTGCTTCAAACTTGGGATTTGGTTCATTACCTTTTAAAGAAGAGGTGATCTGGAGTCTGGTCATTAATTATTAACTAAAACGACAGGTTCAGCTGCTTCCTCAGCCTTACCTATGGAATCACACATCAGTCTTCAAGCATAGGCACATACAAGCTTCTGAATTTTCTTATTGCCAACTGCATAAAAGCTGAGCCCTTATCTAAATAATCTTCTTCACAAGGTCTATTATCCAGCCACTGTTTTGTGAAACAGTTCTGATAAGCATAACAATCATAGTACTGATACTAAAATAAGAGCTTGAGGAATTGCTCAAGAAGAATCTTGTGGCTTTTACAATCCAGTGAAAAAAATGGAAGCCTCAGCTTTCCTATTTTCATGCCTAACCGTGTGCTTCTGGAGCCCCTCAGGGAAGACTAAAGATAGGGCATAAAGATCTTTCTGCATTGACAAGCTATTTAGTTTCATCTCTATATGTTAATGTGTACTTTTTGAAAGTGAACTTTTCATAAAAATTCCGTCTCTGATTCTTTCCTATCTTAGTTTCCCAAAACACTATAATGAGACTTCTTAAGATCCCCCAGGTTCAGAAAGATACTTATCAGGGCTTTTTTTATGATAGTTAGATGGTTAGAGATGATTCTGAGACCCAGTAAATGTCCTTCTCAGTGACTTCTACACCTCTAAAGTGTTTGGAGATTGTACATTGCACTTGAGAATTTTGGACAGACTTCTAAAGTAGAGAAAGGAGGGAAAAGTGAAGTCATTCCAAAACACACAGATATTTCACTGAAGGGAAATCATACTACTGATCTTTATATAGATAGAAAATTAACATTTGAAAAGATGGTCCTAATTAGTCATAGGGAAATTCAAATTAAAGCCACCATGAGATATCACTATACACCTATAAGAATGTATATCAAAAACCAAATATAGAAATTAAAAATAAAATAGTATAACACCAAATGCTGGAGAGGATGTAAAGAGACTGAATCATTTGTCCATTGCTGTTAGGAATGTAAAATGGTCATACATTTTGGAAAACAGTTTGACAGTTTCTTAGACAAGAAGCCGTGCAATTACCACAATCTAGCTTGAACTCTTGGGCATTTATTCTAGAGAAAAAAAGAAACTATTGTTCACACAAACACTTATATGTGAATATTCATAGAAACTTTACTTGTAATAATTAAAACCCAGAAATAGCCCAGATGTCCTTTAGAAGCTGTGTGGTTAAATTAATAATGGTACATTCATGTCATCAGATACAAATCAGCAATAAGAAGAAGCAAACTCTTGATAAACACAACAATTTGTATGAACCTTAGAGGGAATTATACTGAGTGAAAAAAAGGCAATCCTCAAAGTTGCATAGTGTATAATTCCAATTTTATAATGTTTCTGAAATGACATAATTATAGATATTAATGGCTTCCAGTTGGTTAGGAAGGATAGTAGGATGACTGTATCTATAAAAACATTGCATAAAGGATACTTTCCACAGTACAGTTCTTTATCTTAGTTCTGGTGATGATTACACATATTATAAAATTCAATAGAACTTAATTACCCCACACACACACTTACACTTGACTGCATATAAAACTGATGAGATCTGAAAACTAGATTGTATTCAATAACAGTATTCTGATTGTGATATTGTACTACAGTTATGCAAAATGTTACTAATGGGTAACATTAGAAAATGGATAAAGAATATACAGGATCTATCTACATTATTTCTTACAACTGCATGTGAATCTACAATTAGCACAAAATAAAGTCCATTTTTTAATAAAAAGGATAAATCATGCCAAATGTACTATATATCTTTTGCTAAAATCTTAATTAGAAGGAATGAAATCAGTTATTAAAGAATTAAAAATTTAATGAATAATTTTTAAAAGAGCATTTACCCTATAATACCACTGGTTTAAAAAAGGAGGATAAGTTTGATTAAAATGGTCAACCAACATGTAGATTTGTACAAAGTCCTAAAGAGGTAAATATATTAGAGATTTCTTTTAAAAATATGAAGCTATGGTTTTATTCTGTTTTGACCACAGAGAATGCAGATGTGGTCACTGTTGACTGCCCAAAGTCTTTTACCCTTTATTATAAGTGCCCATTTGAAAGCATCTTTTGTTCTGAGGGCTATAGGTGCCACCCCTCCACTCAAAATTGATTAGAAGCCAATCAGTTTGAATCAATCCCCAGGCTACTCTGTAGAAAAGAACTAACTATCTCTGATTGTACATACCCAGTCAAGCCAGCAGGATACTGAATGATGACTTAGTGTTTTGCCATTCCCTATCTAAGCCATGTTCCTCATGTCTAGGATCCTGTGCTGAATTGCACTGACATGCACTTCAGGTGTTTGCATGTTGTGGGTGAGGGAGAGACTGGGAATGGCTACTTTATTTTGCTGCATCCTGGTTTTCTTGCCTAAAGAACTCTTGACTGCATGTTGACAAGTTCATCTATTGCAATTAAACCCAGGACTAAAAAAGAACAGACTATCCTGCCCAGTACTCTTGCTAGAGTAACTACTAAATATAAAATAGAGGAAAAGATAATGAAAATATTGCTTTCGGAATCACCCAATAGGTAGATAGAGGAGGGTAATAGGAGTAGGTGGAGTAGTTTACTGGCTCCTGGGCAGAGAAGAATAATCTCATAGGTCTTACTGGTTTTGGATTCTTCTGATACACCTAATAGTACCTGATCACGTCTTGGCATGAGAATTTGTGCCTCTTTGTGCCCACACCATTGCTGCGGCAGTCCCTTTTCTCACAATTCTTAGAGTGAGTCACAGAAGAAAACAAACAAGCATTTCCTCATATGGCATAAGCCTGTAGTCTGGTGCTGAGACCCCAGTAAGTAGACTCTTGCTGGCAAGAGTTGTTTGGTCCCTTCTGAAGCAATCACACATGTTAACTTCAAATAAATATGACAGTAGTTAAACAAGTGGTTACATATTTGATTACCCATCCTGGGCGAGTTATCCATGGCTTCCTTTTCCCCTCCATTCAAAAATCCTGATAGTCTAGTTTCTAGCTGCATTTCACAATCATATCCTTCAATTCTGGAAGAATTATATTCCAAATCAGCAGAACTGTCCATTTCTGGAGCAAGCCTCTTAGAGGTGTGCAAATTAAGGACTGTTATTAAGCATGGTATGCTAAAAGGTAGACTTTGAAGTAATTAAAACATTAGTGGGTAGATCTAGGTTGTAACATTGTTAAACATTTCTGTTTTATTCACAACCAAAAAGTCAGCCAAGAAAATGTTGTCTCTATTGTTTCTGGGAAAGCCATGTCTTCTTCAGGGAAATTCTAAAGATACTTGTTAGGGATATTATCTTGATTAAGGAATGAAAATGTATAAGCTTAACAGAGCCAAAGAAGAAGATAAAAGAAGTATTCCCTCTCTTGAGTACTCTTTAGTCTTGTGTGGGGACTGCTAGTGAAGGCTGAGGCTGCAAGAGGAAAGGGAAGTTGAGGTGTAGCCATTACAACTGTTGTTCCTAGACAAAGAGGATGTGGGGGTTGTTTCACTTCCTCCCCATCTGCTTTCAGCAGTGGAAGTGCATAATAAAAATACAGAGGCTTTACTTGCTATAGAAACCAGTTGGGCCTATCTGATTCGCAGAGCTCTCAGAGAACCAATAAGTTGCTCAGTTCCAAGGAGTACAATTCACATTGAAGTCTAGGTAAATCTTACTCCCTGTATTCGTACAGAACACAGATTGTTCAACTCTATATACAGCAACTCCAACTCTCTTAAGGGACCATTAACAATAATGGGGTGAAAGTGGGGAGATAATGGTAATCATTGGTTGTTGATTACTGGTTTCCCAACAGCCAGGCAGGACAAAAATGATGCAAAGAGCAACAGTTCAGCTTCTAGGTAGGCATTGTTGAACACCTCCTGACTATGAGACATGAGGAGATGTGATCCAGAAATGTTGTAGAACAGTTTCTTTTGGAGAGCTAAGGAGAGAATCCATTGCAGGAAACAAGACAAAACAAAAAGGCAGCAATTCATACATTACTGTCTGAAAACTACTGTCACAGTTGTGGACAAAAAATGTCTTTTGCCATATGGATAAACAAAGGATGTTGCACCCATCAGCCACAGCAGCTGTCCCTGACTGTGTACCCTGAGGGGATTCAAGATGGAGAAAAACAAGATACTCACCCTAGATAGTTAAAGTGCATATAAAAGAAATTATTTAAATGAGCCCAGACTCTTGCATCTTTCCATACATAAAAAGTGCTAAATCCATTAACGTGAGATTTCTAGTTTTTCTTAAATTAATCATAATCTTTTAATGTTCCTAATACTTGATTTTTGTTTCAAAAACCTCTGTATAGCCTGGCTCCTCCCTTACCTCTTTGAAGTAGTCCCTCAGAATTCTCTAAGAGGCTGCCTCCTAGGCTTAAGTTTTCAGCAACTCTGCTGAATAAAACATAGTTCTTAAACTTTTAGGTTGTGCATTTTTTTTTAATTAGCTGCTTTGGCAACCAACAAAGGGACCCAGGGTAGCTTTTTTAGCCTGGTATCAGCAGAAGGCTCTTCAGCCTGTCTGACTTCTTGCAGAGTCCAGATGAATTTGTGTAAGTCTCACCTGGTTCTTGAATTTCCCATTATTGGCTGATGATCATAAGCTTTATTTGGTGGTGTTGAATTCCTCTCTGGAAGAGAAAGTTATCCTTGAAACTTGGTTTCAAGAAAAGGTATCTGGGTTATATTCAGTTGAAAGATACTGCAAAGATTTTTGCTCAGTTTAGTCACTGAGTAGGTTATCCCCACTTCAAAGACTGAGAAGAATTTGCACAGTTGAAAGATACTGAATGAAGTTGGACTGGATAATTAGGTACAAGATTGGCTTTTTGTTTTTCCTTGAATTTGCTATTTTAAGATAGTGTTAAAATAAAAGTGAAATTATCTCACAAGAACCTTCAGCTCCAAAGAAGGTATATCTCCTCCCAGCCAGTAATGATGTTCTCAGACAACTGAGAAACTTATGGAGCAGTGGAGGCAAGTCCTTATATCATGCAGCTAACCCTATAGGGGAACGCATTCATTTTAATTATCTTGACAAAGTAACCTCAGAATGGAGAACAAAACTTTCAAAACAAGAGAGACATACGGATGGCTAACAAACACATGAAAAGATGCTCAACATCACTCATTATTAGAGAAATGCAAATCAAAACCACAATGAGGTACCACTTCACACCAGTCAGAATGGCTGCGATCCAAAAATCTGCAAGCAATAAATGCTGGAGAGGGTGTGGAGAAAAGGGAACCCTCCTACACTGTTGGTGGGAATGCAAACTAGTACAGCCACTATGGAGAACAGTGTGGAGATTCCTTAAAAAATTGCAAATAGAACTACCTTATGACCCAGCATGGGGCTGGTGCATGGGGATGACCCAGAAAGATGTTATGGGGAGGGAGGTGGGAGGGGGGTTCATGTTTGGGAATGCATGTAAGAATTAAAGATTTTAAAATTTAAAAAATTAAAAAAAATAAATAAATAAATTTAAAAAAAAAAAAAAAGAAAGAAAGATTGCCAGGCTCCAACTAATACACCACTGAGGTTTCAGTTCAGTTCAGTTCAGTCACTCAGTTGTGTCCTACTTTTTGCAACCCCATGGACTGTAGCATCCCAGACTTCCCTGTCCTTCACCAGCTCCCAGAGCTTGCTCAAACTCATGTCCATTGAGTTGGTGATGCCATCCAACCATCTCATCCTCTTTCTTTCCCTTCTCCTCCTGCCTTCAATCTTTCCCAGCATCAGGGTCTTTTTCAATGACTCAGTTCTTCGCATCAGGTGGCCAAAGTATTGGATTTTCAGCTTCAGCATCAGTCCTTCTAATGAATACTCAGGACTGATTTCCTTTAAAATGGACTGGTTGGATCTCCTTGAAGTCCAAGAGAATCTCAATAGTCTTCTCCAATACCACAGCTCAAAACCATCAATTCTTTGGCGCTCAGCTTTCTTTATAGTCCAACTCTCACATCCATACATGGCTACTGAAAAAAAACATATCTTTGACTAGATGGACCTTTGTCGGCAAAGTAATGTCTCTGCTTTTTAATATGCTGTCTAGATTGATCATAGCTTTTCTTCCAAGGAGCAAGCATCTTTTAATTTCATGGCTACAGTCACCATCTGCAGTGATTTTGGAGCCCCCCCCCCCAATAATGTCTGTCACTGTTTCCACTGTTTCCCCATCTATTTGCCATGAAGTGGTGGGACAGGATGCCATGATCTTAGTTTACTGAATATTGAGTTTTAGGCCAACTTTTTGACTATCCTCTTTCACTTTCAACAAGATGCTTGCTCTTTAGTTTTTCTTTGCTTTCTGCCATAAGGGTGGTGTCATCTGCATATCTGAGGTTTATGTATCTGCAAAACTTACACTTAAAATACTTATTTAATTATAAATTAAAGCAACTTCACCCTGAAAAATAACTAAGACGGGGCTCTTTTATTGCATACACAGTTAAGTCAGAGAAAGCCAACTTGATAATACATCCTTAAGGAATTCTGACCTTAAAGAAACTAAAGTCTTTTGAGGAAGAACTTATATTTCTCTTTCTGTGTCTTTCAAAAGTAACAGTAAAAGTAAACAATTAATTTAGCAAATTTACTAAAATAGTAAATATTAATAGTAGTAACTGTTCTACATGATCTTCTGTGTGTGTGTGTGTGTGTGTGTGTGTGTGTGTGTATGTCTGTGTATTGAGCACGTGGTCTCTGCCATCTGCAAGATACACATAGGGTGTACATTTGGCAAACAATCAAATAGATTGGGATGCTACACAGTCTTTTCTCTGTGCCAGTTCTCAGTGTATTTTTGCCATCTTAACCTGTGTTGTATCAGCCTGTACAATGAAGGTCTTTATTTTCTAATATTTTTGGGAGTAAACTTCCTGGGTCTTACTTAGGCAGCATCCTTTGTACTCTATTGTAGGAATGCCTCTTGCATCTTATTGATTTGAGATATTATTAAGATATGTCTCCGTAACAGGCAAATGATAATTTTTTTAAATTGGAAAAACTTCTAAACTGATAAATGTTTAAGAGCATTCATTATAAAGTTGTTTTAGTTGTACCTGTGTAAACAAAAATAAATTAGAGGGTGGGAAATACATATGTATGTATGTATAGGTATGTATGTATGGTAGCTCAGCTGGTACAGAATCCACCTGCAATGCAGGAGAACCCAGTTCAATTCCTGGATCAGGAAGATCCCCTGGAGAAGGGATAAGCTACCCACTTCAGTATTTTTGGGCTTCCCTCGTGGCTCAGATGATAAATAATCCGCCTGCAATGTGGTGGGAGAACTGGGTTCATCCCTGGGTCAGGAAGATTTATTGGAGGAGGGTATGGCAACCCACTCCAGTATTCTTGCCTGGAAAATACCCATGGATAGAGGAGCCTGGAGAGCTGCAGTCCATGGTGTTGCAAAAAGTTGGACATGACTGAGCGAATAAACACACATGCATTGTTCGACTTAGTGTACTATGGTCCCTTTTATTTGTGCAAACTCCTAATGGACAGAGAAGCCTGGTGGGCTACAGTCCATGGGGTCACAAAGAGTCAGACATAACTGAGTGATTAAGGACAGCACAATATAATAGTCAACCTAAGAACTCCTTTAATTTAAAGCAAACAAAAACAGTTTGGGAAGCCTTATTTCTCGTGTCTGCTTCCACTCAATGAGTCCTAAAGATGCCAGAAAAAATATGAGAATAATTAGTGTTAATTAGGTTGATTAACACGGAAATAAGAAACAACTAAGACAACCTGGCAGAGGGGTAGGAGGACATGGAGTTCATATCTCCCCACAAATGCATCAAGAATACATCTACAAATTGAACAATTCTCACAGAGCAGAGGACCTTGGACACTTAAAAGGACATGAAATATCACTACATAACTGGCTAGGAGGAAAGAATAAGGGGAAAAAAGAGGAAAAGAAGCAGGACAGGACCCTCACCCATCACTGGAAGAGCTGAAGGAGAGGAGAGTGTGCTTCTTGCACCTGAGGAAGGCCCCTCACCAGTGAGGAGATCAGTTGGGACAGAAGAGGAACTTTGAGGGTTATTGAAGGAGAGTACAGCAACAGATCTGTGGCATACAAGACAAAGTGAGACCTACACAGATGGTCTGTATCATAGCCCTGCACACCCCAACCTAAGACATTTGTATGTTGGGGCAGATGAGGACTGGAACTTGAGATTTGGAGAACAAACTCTGGGAGAGGACTGACTGCTGTTGGCTGGGAAGAGAAAGCCTGAGGGAATAAGAGCGAGGAGGTCTGTAATTGGGAAGGGTTCTGGAGGAAACCAGGACTGCCATAGAAGCAGAGTGCCATTATTAAATGACATGCAAGGAACAGAGTTACCATTGCAACCTCTTTCCACATGCACCAGCTCCTGTTCCCCAAGGCACTGGGAGGGGCCACCACCAGGGCCAGCTCTCTCATGCCTGCAATTGTTGACCTTTCCACTTACTTCATTACCTCTGGGCTGGCTCTCACATGTCCTTGGCCAGACAGCAGGAAGGGCCCTGCCAGGACTGACTCTCCTGTGCCTGCTGGCTCCCAAATGAATATTCAGGACTGATTCCCTTTAGGATTGACTGGTTGGATCTCCTTGCATTCCAAGGGATTCTCAAGAGTCTTCTCCAATACCACAGTTCCAAAGCATCAATTCTTCAGTGCTCAGCTTTCTTTATGGTCCAACTCTCACATCCATACATGACTACTGGAAAAACCACAGCTTTGACTAGACGGACCTCTGGTGGCAAAGTAATGTCTCTGCTTATTAATATGCTGTCTAGGTTTGTCACAGCTTTTTTTCCAAAGAGTAAGTGTTTTATTTTTTTCTTATTCTTTCTTTCTCTCTCTCTCTCTTTTTTTTTTAATGGCAGATTCACGTTGATGTATGGCAAAACCAAAGAGTAAGCATCTTTTAATTTCATGGCTGCAGTCACCATCTACAGTGATTTTGGAGCCCAAGAGAATAAAGTCTGTCACTGTTTCCATTGTTTCCACATCTATTTGCCATGAAGTGATGGGACAGGATGCCATGATCTTAGTTTTTTGAATGTTGACTTTTAAGCCAGCTTTTTCACTCTCCTCTTTTAATTTGATCAAGAGGTTCTTCAGTTCCTCTTTGCTTTCTGCCATAAGAGTGATGCCATCTGCATATTTGAAATTATTGATATTTCCCCTGGCAATCTTGACTCCAGCCTGGCATTTCACATGATGTACTCTGCATATAAGTTAAATAAGCAAGGCAACAGTATATAGCCTTGATGTACTCCTGTCCCAATTTGGAACCAGTCCAGTGTTCCATGTCTGGTTCTAACTGTTGCTTCTTGACATACATACAGGTTTTTCAGAAGGCAGGTTAGGTGGTCTGGTATTCCCATCTCTTGAAGAATTTTCCACAGTCTGTTTTGATCCACACAGTCAAAGACTTTGGCATAGTCAATAAAGCTGAAGTAGATATTTCTCTTGAATTCTCTTGCTTTTTCTATGATCCAATGGGCAGAAACTTGGTCTCTGGTTCCTCTGCCTTTTCTAAATCCAGCTTGAACATCTGGAAGTTCATGGTTCATGAACTACTGAAGCCTCACTTGGAGAATTTTGAGCATTACTTTGCTAGCATGTGAGATGAGTACAATTGTGTGGTAGTATGAATATTCTTGGGCATTGCTTTTCTTTGGGATTGGAATGAAAACATCTTTTCCAGTCCTGTGGCCACTGCTGAGTTTTCCAAATTTGCTGGCATATTGAATGTGGCACTTTCACAGCATCATCTCTTAGAATCTGAAATAGCTCCACTGGAATTCCATCACCTCCACTAGCTTTGTTCGTAGTGATGCTTCCTAAGGCCCTCTTGACTTCACATTCCAGGCTGTCTGGCTCTAGGTGAGTGATCACACCATCGTGGTTATCTGGGTCATGAAGATCTTTTTTGTATTATTCTTCTGTGTATTCTTGCCACCTGTTCTTAATATCTTCAGCTTCTGCTAGGTCCATACAGTTTCTTTCCTTTGTTGTGCCCATCTTTGCATGAAATGTTCCCTTGGTGTCTCTGATTTTCTTGAAAAAATATAAATGCACATTTTTATGACCTTGAGTTTGGAAGTGGATTTTTAGATTTGATGCAAAAACATAAACAATAAAAGAAAACTAGAAAAAATTATAATTCCTCAAATTTAAAAACTTTGCACTTTAAAAGATACTAAAGATAAAGTGCCCTCATTACAGAAAGCAAAGAAGAATTAAAGAGCCTCTTGATGAAAGTGAAAAAGAAGAGTGAAAAAGTTGGCTTAAAACTCAACATTCAGAAAACTAAGATCATGGCATCCTGTCCTGAGTGCCAAAGAATTGATGATTTTGAACTGTGGTTTTGGAGAAGACTATTGAGAGTCTCTTGGACTGCAAGGAGATTCAACCAGTCCATTCTGAAGGAAATCAGTCCTGAATATTCATTGGAAGGAATGATGCTGAACCTGAAAGTCCAATACTTTGGCTATCTGATGTGAAGAACTGACTCATTGGAAAAGACCTTGATGCTGGGAAAGATGCAGGAGGAAAAGGGAATGAAAGATGATGATATGGTTGCATGACCTCACCAGTGCAATGGACATAAGTTTGAGTAGGCTCTGGGAGTTGGTGATGGAGAGGGAAGCCTGGCATGCTGCAGTCCGTGGGGTCGCAAAGATTTGGACACGACTGAGCTGACTGAACTGAAGTGAGCTGAAAAATAAATAGAAATAGACCATCAACACAATGAGATAATTTTTTACAAATCATATACCTGTTATACCTAGTATCTAAAATGTGCAAATAAGTAAATATATTACAACTCAAAGTAAAAGAGAAATAATATAACTTTTAAATATGCAAGGATGCCAATAGACAATTACCAAAGAAGATATGCAATTGTCTGTTAGTTGATGAAAATATGCTCAACATCATTAGTGAATTTGGATTGGTAAAATGCAAATTAAAACCACAGTGAAATGCCACTTCACATCTTTTATAGTGACTATAATAAACAGCAGCAACTGTTGGTGAGGATGTGGAGATATTGGAATCCATATATATCACTAAAGGTGATGTAAAATGGTGCACCCACTATGAAGAATATCCTGGCTGTTTCTCAAAAAGTTAAAAATAGAGTTACAATATGACTTCACAGTTCCACTCTTAGGTATATATACTCCAGAGAAATGAAAATTTATGTCCATACCAAAACTTGTACACAAATGTTCATAGCAACATTATTCATAGGTAGACAAAAATGTCAAGATAGCACAAATGTCCATCAATTCATGAACAGATTAACAAAATGTATTTTATCCATACAACAAAATATAATTCATTCATAGAAAGCTGTGAAGTGAATCTGAGAAGGAAGATGGCAGAGTAGGAAACAGTAGGAATCTGAGTCTCTGAACTAGACAAAAGTCATAGTTTACAAGCTGCTGGAGTATCTATTTTGGAACTGTAGATCCTATCAAACAACTGAAGTTTCTAGGGCAAAACAGACTGGTAAATTATGATTAATTTCAGTCAGTTTTACCCATTAGTGAGACTCCTTACCAGATTTTGTTTTCAGCAGCAGCAACAGCAAAAATCCACAAGGCATATAAAGAAACATGAAAGTATAACCTATTTAAATGAAGAAAATAAATTAATGGAAAGCTCCCCTAATGGAGTCCAGAGGATGGAATTTTTAAACAGAGACATTAAAATAATTGTGTTAAAGATGCTCAGAGAGATAAAGGAAGACGTGGACAAAAACAGGAAAACAGAGTGTTAACAAAGTGAGAATATCAATGCAGAGATAAAATACAGAGAACAACTGAAAAGAAATGCTGGACTTGAATAATACAATGACTAAGATGAAAAATCACCTACAGGTTTCAAAGCAGATTTAATCAGGGGAAGGAAAAAATTAAACTTGAAGACAGGACAATTGAAATTATCAAATTTTTTAAAACATATATATTTTATTGAAGCATAGTTGACTTACAATGTTTCAAGTGCACAGCAAGGTGATTCAGTTATACAAAAACACATATATTATTTTTGAAATTATTTTCCATCATAGGTTATTACAAGATATTGACTATAGTTCCCTATGCTATACAATAAACTTTTTTTGCTTGTTGCACATTTATTTTTTAAATTTGAAATCTAACATTCTATTCATACTAAGTCAAACAAGTGGGATCAAAATGTCATTATTTTTTCCAGTTCAGTTCAGTTCAGTCACTCAGTCATGAGTTAGGAAAAAATTCATAAGTTATATATATATATATATATATATATATATATATATATATAATGCATATTTATAAATATGTGTTTAAAAAAAACTAAGATTATGGCATCTGGCCCTATTACTTCATGGCAAAAAGGGGGGGAAAATGTGGAAGTAGTGACAGATTTCCTCTCCTTGGGCTCTAAAATCACTGCAGACAGTAACTGCAGCCATGAAGTCAGAAGACATTTGTTTCTTGGCAGGAAATCTATAACAAACCAAGACCGTGTGTTGAAAAGCAGAGACATTACTCTGTCAACAAAGATTTGTATAGTCAAAGCTATGGTTTTCCCAGTGGTCACATACCATTGTGAGAGCTAGACCATGAAGAAGGCAGAGTGCCAAAGAACTGATGCCTTCAAACTGTGGTGCTGCAGAAGATTCCTGAGAATCTCTTGGACAGCAAGGATATCAAACCAGTCAATCTCAAGGGAAATCAACCTTGAATATTCGGAAAGACTGAAGTTGAAGCTGAAACTCGAGTATTTGAGTCATCTGATGAAAACAGCTGACTCATTGGAAAAGTCCCTGATGCTTTTGAACTGTGGTGATGGAGAAGACTTTTGAGAGTCCCTTGGATAGCAAGGAGATCAAACCAGTCAAACCTAAAGGAAATGAACTCTGGATATTCACTGGGAGGACGGATGCTGAAGTTGAAACTCCAATACTTTGGCCACCTGATGCAAAGAACTGACTCATTGGAAAAGACCCTGATGCTGGTAAGAACTGAAGACAGGAGGAGAAGGGGTTAACAGAGGATGAGATGATTGGATGGCATCACTGACTCAATGGACACGAGTTTGAGCAAGCTCCAGGAGATGGTAAAAGACAGGGAAGCCTGGTGTCTACAGTCCATGGGGTTTCAAAGACTCAGACACGACTGAGCAACTGATCAAAAACAATCACAAGCCTATCAGGCTTCCTTGGTAGCTCATACAGTAAAGAATCTGCCTGCAATGTGGGAGACCCGGGTTCAGTCCCAGGTTAGGAAAATGTTCTGAAGAAGGAAATGGCAAACCACTCCAGGATTCTTGCCTGGAAAACCCCATGGACAGAGGAGTCCAGTGGACTATAGTCCATGGGGCTGCAAAGAGTCAGACATGACTTAACGTCAAACACTTTCTTTTTAGTGTATTATTCATCGTTGTTTGTTCTTTCATGCTTCTAAATCTTTGGTAAACATTCCCTGAATCTTCTCAGTTGTAGCCTCCACTCTTTTCCTGAGATCCTGGATCATCTTCACTATCGTTATTCTGAATTGTTTTTCTGAAAAGTTGTCTATTTTCACTTCATTTAGTGTCTTTCTGGGGTTTTATCTTGCCCCTTCATCTGGGACATGACTTTATGTTTTTTCATTGTGATTAATTTTCTGTAATATGGTTTTGTTTTAGCCTCTGTGAGGCTGTGCTTCTTTTTGCTTCTTCTGTATGCCCTCTGATGGCTAAGGATAGGAGGCTTGTGTAAGTTCCTTGATGGAAGGCAAAGACTGGGTCTTGCTCTAGTGGGCAAGGCCTTATTCAGTAAAGCTTTAATCCAATTATCTGCTGATGGGTGGGGTGGCACTTCTTTCCTGGTATTCTTTTGGCCTAAGATATTCATGAATATCATTAAGCAGACCAACACACACATTGTGGCATCCAGAAAGAGAAGAAAAAGGGAAGGGCTGGAAAAGAATATTTAAAGAAGAAATGACTGAAAACTTCTCAAATTTGATGAAATACACGAATCTACAAACTCAAGTGTCTCAACAAACTCCAAGTAGAATGAAAAGAAAGACACCCACTACCCACACTTAGACACGTTATAATCAACAGTCAAAAGTCAAGACAAAAACAGAATCTAGGAAGCAGAATGGGAGAAGCGACTATCACATATAATGGATCCTAAGTAACTTCATCAACTGATTTCTTATCAAGAATCTTGGAGACAAGAAATCAGTGAGCTGATATATTCAAAGTGATGAAGGAAAGTAATAAACTGTCAACTGAGAGTGCGATGTCCTACATAACTACCCTTCAAAAATTACTGAGAAATTACACATTCTCAAATAAACAAAACTAAGTAGGTTCATTGGAGAGGGCAATGGCACCCTACTCCAGTACTCTTGCCTGGAAAATCCCATGGACAGAGGAGCCTGGTAGGCTGCAGTCCGTGGGGTCGCTAAGAGTCAGACACGACTAAGTGACTTAATTTTCACTTTTCACTTTCATGCATTGGAGAAGGAAATGGAAACCTGCTCCAATATTCTTGCCTGGAGATTTCCAAGGATGGGGGAGCCTGGTGGGCTGCCATCTATGGGGTCGCAGAGTCGGATCTGACTGAAGCGACTTAGCACCACAAGATGGCCTTGCAAGAGATGCAAAAGGAGGGAATTCATAATATTGAAAATGAAAAAAAAAATACTAGACAGTGGATTGAAGCTGTATGAATAAATAAAGATCCTCGGAAAAGGTAAACTCATGGACAATTATAAAATCTACTGCTGTTGTAATTTTGGTGTATAATTCCACTTATTAATTTACTACAGTATTTGAAAAGAAATGGAAAGAAATGCAAAAAAGCAAAATGGCTGTCTGGGGAGGCCTTACAAATAGCTGTGAAAAGAAGAGAGGCGAAAAACGAAGGAGAAAAGGAAAGATATAAGCATCTGAATGTAGAGTTCCAAAGAATAGCAATAAGAGATAAGAAAGTCTTCTTTAGCAATCAATGCAAAGAAACAGAGGAAAAGAACAGAATGGGAAAGACTAGAGATCTCTTCAAGAAAATTAGAGATACCAAAGGAACATTTCATGCAAAGATGGGCTCGATAAAAGACAGAAATGGTATGGACCTAACAGAAGCAGAAGCTATTAAGAAGAGGTGGCAAGAATACACAGAAGAACTGTACAAAAAAGACCTTCGCGACCCAGATAATCATGATGGTGTGATCACTCATCTAGAGTCAGACATCCTGGAATGTGAAGTCAAGTGGGCCTTAGAAAGCATCACTAGAAGCAAAGCTAGTGGAGGTGATGGAATTCCAGTTGAGCTATTTCAAACCCTGAAAGATGATGCTGTGAAAGTGCTGCATTCAATATGCCAGCAAATTTGGAAAACTCAGCAGTGGCCACAGGACTGGAAAAGGTCAGTTTTCATTTCAATCCCAAAGAAAGGCAATGCCAAAGAATGCTCAAACTACTGCACAATTGCACTTACATGCTAGTAAAGTAATGCTCAAAATCCTCCAAGCCAGGCTTCAGCAATACATGAACCATGAAATTCCTGATGTTCAAGCTGGTTTTAGAAAAGGCAGAGGAACCAGAGATCAAATTGTCAACATCCGCTGGATCATGGAAAAGGCAAGAGAGTTCCAGAAAAAAGTTCTGCTTTATTGACTGTGCCAAAGCCTTTGTGTGGATCACAATAAACTGTGAAGAATTCTGAAAGAGATGGGAATACAGACCACCTGACCTGCCTCTTGAGAAACCTATATGCAGGTCAGGAAGCAACAGTTAGAACTGGACATGGAACAACAGACTGGCTCCAAATAGGAAAAGGAGTACGCCAAGGCTGTATATTGTCACCCTGCTTCTTTAAATTCTATGCAGAGTACATCATGAGAAACGCTGGACTGGAAGACACACAAGCTGGAATCAAGATTGCCGGGAGAAATATCAATAACCTCAGATATGCAGATGACACCACCCTTATGGCAGAAAGTGAAGAGGAACTAAAAAGCCTCTTGATGAAAGTGAAAGAGGAGAGTGAAAACGTTGCCTTAAAGCTCAACATTCAGAAAACCAAGATCATGGAATCCAGTCCCATCACTTCATGGGAAATAGATGGGGAAACAGTGGAAACAGTGTCAGACTTTATTTTTCTGGGCTCCAAAATCACTGCAGAAGGGGATTGCAGCCATGAAATTAAAAGATGCTTACTCCTTGGAAGAAAATTTATGACCAACCTAGATAGTATATTCAAAAGCAGAGACATTACTTTGCCAACTAAGGTCCGTCTAGTCAAGGCTATGGTTTTTCCATTGGTCATGTATGGATGTGAGAGTTGGACTGTGAAGAAAGCTGAGCGCCGAAGAATTGATGCTTTTGAACTGTGGTGCTGGAGAAGACTCTTGAGAGTCCCTTGGACTGCAAGGAGATCCAACCAGTCCATTCTGAAGGAGATCAGCCCTGGGATTTCTTTGGAAGGAATGATGCTAAAGCTGAAGCTCCAGTACTTAGGCCACCTCATACGAAGAGTTGACTCATTGGAAAAGACTGATGCTGGGAGGGATTGGGGGCAGGAGGAGAAGGGGACAACAGAGGATGAGCTGGCTGGATGACATCACTGACTCGATGGACGTGAGTCTGAGTGAATTCTGGGAGTTGGTGATGAACAGAGAGGCCTGGTGTACCGTGATTCATGGGGTCGCAAAGAGTCAGACACGACTGAGTGACTGAACTGAACTGAACAGTATTTGAAAGACAGATATATAAAGCAATTATTTATCTATGTTATTGGACATTCAATGTATTCAGATGTAATTTTGAGAGCAATCTACAGTTCATTATCAATTTAGCAATAACATTTTCCACCCAATTAGAATAAAAATTTTTACAGTTTGCATGTAAACACAAAAGATTCCAAATAACTAAAGCAATCTTGAGAATGAAAAATGGAGCTTGAGAAATCAGACTTCCTGACTTCAGGCTATACTCCAGTGCTGCAGTAATCAAGACAGTATGGTACTGGCACAAAAACGCAAACATAGATCAATGTGACAGGACAGAAAGTCCAGAAGTAAACCGATGCACCTATGGTCACCTGATCTTTGACAAAGGAGACAAGAATATACAATGAAGAAAAGACAGTCTCTTTAATAAGTGATTCTGGGAAAACTGGACAGCTATATGCAAAAGAAGGAAATTAGAACATTTTCTGATGCCATACACTAAAATAAACTCAAAATGGGTTAAAGATTTAAACTTTAGGTCAGATAATATAAAACTCTTAGAGGAAAATATAGGCAGAACACTCCTTGACATAAATCATGGCAAAATCTTTTTTGACTCACTTCCTAGAGTGATGAAAACAAAAACAGAAAGTAAAAATGGGAACTAATTGAACTTAAAAGCTTTTGCATAGCAAAGGAAAACATGGAAAAGAGGAAAAGACAATCCTCAGAATGGAAAAATCTATTTGCAAATGAAGCAACTGACAAGGGATTAATCTCCAAAATATTCAAACAGCTCATGCAACTCAATATCAAAACAATCAAACACCCCAATCAAAAAACCTGTAGAAGACCTAAATAGACATTTTTCCAAAGATAACATACAGATGGCCAGGAAGAACATGAAAAGATGCTCAACACCACTAATTATTAGAGAAGTGCAAGTCAAAATTACAATGAGTTATCACCTCACATTGGTCAGAGTGGCCATCCTCAGAACATCTCACTGTTGATGAGAATGTAAATTGATTCAGCCACTATGGAGAACAGTAAGGAGGTTCCTTAAAATATGGAAGTACCATATCACCAAACAATCCCACTTCTGAGCATGTATTCGGGAGGAAACCAGAATTCCAAAAGATACATGTACTGTGATGTTTATCGCAACACCATTTACAATAGCCAGGACATGGAAGAAACCTAAATGTCCACCAACAGAGGAGTGGATTAAAAAAAGATGTAGCACATCATATACACTGGCATCTTTCTGAACCATAAAAAGGAAAAAAAAAAAAGTTCAATTTGTGGCATCTTCCATGGACCTAGGAACTGTCATACAGAGTGAAGTAAGCCAGAAAACCAAATATCGTATCAGTCAGTCAATCAGTTCAGTTGCTCAGTCGTGTCCAACTCTTTGCAACCCCATGAATCGCAGCACACCAGGCCTCCCTGTCCATCACCATATCCCGGAGTTCACTCAGACTCACATCCATCGAGTCTGTGATACCATCCAGCCATCTCATCCTCGGTCATCCCCTTCTCCTACTGCCCCCAATCCCTCCCAGCATCAGTCTTTTCCAATGAGTCAACTCTTCGCATGAGGTGGCCAAAGTACTGGAGCTTCAGCTTTAGCATCATTCCTTCCAAAGAAATCCCAGGGCTGATCTCCTTCAGAATGGACTGGTTGGATCTCCTTGCAGTCCAAGGGACTCTCAAGAGTCTTCTCCAACACCCACAGTTCAAAAGCATCAATACTTCGGCGCTCAGCCTTCTTCACAGTCCAACTCTCACATCCATACATGACCAATGGAAAAACCATAGCCTTGACTAGACGGACCTTAGTTGGCAAAGTAATGTCTCTGCTTTTGAATATGCTATCTAGGTTGGTCATAACTTTTCTTCCAAGGAGTAAGCATCTTTTAATTTCATGGCTGCAGTCACCATCTGCAGTGATTTTGGAGCCCAGAAAAATAAAGTCTGACACTGTTTCCACTGTTTCCCATCTATTTCCCATGAAGTGATGGGACTGGATTCCATGATCTTGGTTTTCTGAATGTTGAGCTTTAAGGCAACGTTTTCACTCTCCTCTTTCACTTTCATCAAGAGGCTTTTTAGTTCCTCTTCACTTTCTGCCATAAGGGTGGTGTCATCTGCATATCTGAGGTTATTGATATTTCTCCCAGCAGTCTTGATTCCAGCTTGTGTTTCTTCCAGTCCAGTGTTTCTCATGATGTACTCTGCATAGAAGTTAAAGAAGCAGGGTGACAATATACAGCCTTAGCGTACTCCTTTTCCTATTTGGACCCAGTCTGTTGTTCCATGTCCAGTTCTAACTGTTGCTTCCTGACCTGCATACAGATTTCTCAAGAGGCAGGTTAGGTGATCTGGTATTCCCATCTCTTTCAGAATTTTCCACAGTTTATTGTGATCCACACAGTCAAAGGCTTTGGCATAGTCAAAAAAGCAGAAATGGATGTTTTTCTGGAACTCTCTATGTATATGCATGGAATCTAGAAAAATGGTACAAAAGAACCTATTTGCAATGCATAGAGTCACAGTCACAGAGAACAAATGTATGAACACCAAGAGGGCAAATCACGGCAGGATAAATTGGGTGATTGGGATTGACATATATAGACTACTATCTATAAAATAGCTAATGAGAACCTACTGTATAGCTACGGGAACTCTACTCAATGCTCTGCGGTGACCTAACTGGGAGGGAGATACAAAATGAGGGGATATACATATATATGGATGATACACTTTGTTGTGCTGCAGAAACTAACACAGAATTGTAAAGCAACTATACGCCAATAAAAATTTTGAAAAATGAAAGCATCAAAAAAGGTATTCCATACAAACAATAACAACAGAGAGCTGGAGGGGCTATCCTAACCTGAGAGAAAATAGAGTGTAAATGAAGAAATATTATGAGACAAAGAAGGACACTATATTTTAACAAACAGCTTAGCACACTAAAAGATAAAATTATAAGCATTAACAGACCTAACAAATGGTCTTTAAATATAGGAAGCAAACCTTGATTGAATTGAAGGGAGAGATATTTCTTTAATAATAGCTGGAAACTTCAATAACCAACTTTCAATAACAGATGGGATAGAAGAAATAGACAGAAGTTCAGTAAGGGAATGGTGGACTTGAGCAATACAACAAATCAACTAGACTTAATAGATATATGCAGGACACTCTACCCAATAACAGAATACACAATCTTTTCAAACATATGCAGGACATTCTCCTGGATAGATCACAGATTAGACCACAAAAGAGGTCTTGATAGGTTTAAAAGATGGAATTCAGTCAAAGTATCTTCTATGATGAAATTGAGTTAGAAGTAAATAACAAAAGGAAAACTGAAATTTCACAAAAAAATTTATACATTAAACAACACACTTAAGAACAACAAATAGGACAAAGGAGAAATCACAATAAAAATTAAAAATGCTTAAGGACAAATGAAAACAAAAACACAGCATAAAGACACAGTATGCAGTAATATCAGTGCTCAAAAGGAAATTGATAGCTGTAAATATACACATTAAAAAAGAAGAAATCAGTACTATAACATTCTGTTTGAAGGAACTAGAGAAAGAAGTGGAGGAGGCAATGGCACCCCACTCCAGTACTCTTGCCTGGAAAATCCCATGGACGAAGGAGCCTGGTAGACTGCAGTCCATGGGGTCGCGGAGAGTCGAACATGACTGAGTGACTTCACTTTCACTTTTCACTTTCATGCATTGGAGAAGAAAATGGTAACCCATTCCAGTGTTCTTGCCTGGAGAATCCCAGGGATGGGGGAGCCTGGCGGGCTGCTGTCTATGGAATCACACAGAGTCGGACACGACTGAAGTGACTTAGCAGCAGCAGCAGCAGAGAAAGAAGAGTGAACCAAACCAAAGCTGGCAGAATAAAGGAAATGATAAAGATTAGACCAGAACTAAACAGAAGAGAAATTACAAAACAATAAAATCAATAACATCAAAAGCGGGTTCTTTGAAAAGATGAACAAATATTGCAAATTTTTATCTAGACTGAAATAAAAAGAGAAAACATCACATAATTAAAATCAGAAATGAAATTCTGGACATTACTATAAATCTTCAGAGATAAAAAAGAATTATAAAAGAATACTATAAACAGTTTTGTGCTAACACATTGGATAAACTAAAAGAAATGAGCAAATTCCTTGATTCACACACATTACCTAAACTGATTAAAGAAGAAATAGACAATTTAAACAGACTTTTAACCATTAGAGATTGGAACAGTAATCAAAATTTCCCAACAAATAAAAACCCTGAACCAGATGGCTTCACTGGTGAATTCAACTAAGGATTTAAAGAATAATACCAATCACTTTACTGGCCTCCTGAGAAATCTATATGCAGGTCAAGAAGTAACAGTTAGAATGGTACATAGAACAACAGACTTGTTTCAAATTGGGAAAGGGGTAAGTCAAAGCTATATATTGTCACCCTGCTTATTTAACTTACATGCAGAGAACATCATGAAAATGCCAGGCTGGATGAAGCACAGGCTAGAATCAAGATTGCCAGGGGAAATATCAGTGGCCTCAGATATGGAGATGACACCACCCTTATGGCACAAAGTGAGGAAGAACTAAAGAGCCTCTTGATGAAATTGAAAGAGGAGAGTGAAAAACCTGGCAAAAGTCTCAACATTCGAAAAACTAAGATCATGGCATCTGGTTTTATCACTTCATGGCAAATAGATGGGGTAACAATGGAAACAGTGGCAGACTTTATTTGGGCTGGGGGCTCCAAAATCACTTCAGATAGTTACTGCAGCCATGAAAATAAAAAATACTTGCTCCTTGGAAGAAAAGCTATGGCAACCAAGACAGCACATTAAAAAACAGAGACATTACTTTGCCGACAGAGTTCTGTCTAGTCAAAGCTATGGTTTTTCCAGTAGTAATGTATGGATGTGAGAGTCGGACCTTAAAGAAAGCTGAGCGCCAAAGAATTGATGGTTTTAAACTGTGGTGTTGGAGAAGACTATTGAGATTCCCTTGGACTGCAAGGAATCCAACCAGTTAATCCTAAAGGAAATCAGTCCTGAATATTCATTGCAAGGACTGATGGTGAAGCTGAAGCTTTGGGCATCTGACGCGAAGAACTGACTCATTGGAAAGACTCTGATGCTGGGAAAGTTGAAGGCAGGAAGAGAAGGGGACAACAGAGGATGTGATGGTTGGATAGCATCACTGTCTCGATGTACATGAGTTTGAGCAAGCTCCAGGAGTTGGTGATCGACAACGAAGCCTGGCTTATTGCAGTCCATGGGGTCACAAAGAGTAGGACACGACTGAGTGACTGAACTGACTGACATTTTCTTGTAAGAGTTCTATTGCTTAATCTCTTACATTTAGGACTTTGATCTATTTTGAGTTAATTTATGTATATGACCTGAGATAGGAGTCCAAATTCATTATTTGGCACGTGGCTATCTAATTGTTTCAGAGAAATTTGTTGAAGAGACTATGATTACCCCCATGGAGTTGTCTTGACATCATTGTCAAAATTCGGTTAACCACAAATGTATATCCTATTCATTTATAGAAACTATAATATTTCACCTGGTTATTCATCTATATCCTTTATAAGAAATAGTAAACATTAAAAATTGTATTTAATTCTATGGGTCTTTATGCTATTAATGTTAATATGTATATATAATGTTTATATAGAGAGATATATATAATCTTAATAATATAGCAGCAGTAGCCACAATGATATCAGTAATAGTAGCAGTTACCATATATTGGGTATAATCATTTAGCCAATTAAAAGTTCACCAAACTGCCCTGTCAGTCAATCTTTATTTATCTATGTAGACCAAGAGACAAAAAAAGTGTTTGTTAGCATCCTACCATTGGCCAGATAATCATTAATCTCCTTTCTCCCAATGCATAAGGCCAGTTTCACTGCATAAAAGTAGCACAGTTGATCCACCAGAAATGTTTTTGTTCCAGGTGTTCCTTTGATGGTTGTCCTGATTATCACTTCCTTTCCTAAATTTTCATACACCAGTTTTTGGATAGTCTGTCCCAGAATCTTGCTTCAAGTCAAAATTAAGATGTTTTATCCCTCATTTTCAATATGTGCTCATTTCTCTTTTTGGAAAAATTAGGCATTTTCCTATTATCTACCCTTCATAATTTCTCCAACTTTTCAGGATCATTAGTTAGTGGTTGTATTTGAAATTCATCATGGCAAAAAGAATTTTGAAAGCATCGTGAAATATTTGTGACATGCTCAATAAAGTTTGCTTGGGGGCAGAAAAATCCTCTTATTTTATGATGTCTTTTTCTGTGGGTTACCCTGAGTAAAATTTCTGGATCATGACAAATTTACAGGCCCTAGAGAATGGAACTGCTACTCACATGAGCTCTGTGATTCTCTAAGGAAAGTCTAAAGACACAAAAGAGACAACTCACTAGGTGACCTTGAGTAAATTATTTACACCTCTGTAGACTTTGCTTTCCCTAGCTTAAAAATGAGGGGAAAAGTTAAGGAAATTGTGAAGGTCTTTTCAGTTCTGAGACTGGATTTGTCTATATAGTTACCTACAGGACTCCAGAAGAGCTTGAGGATGGAAAGATACTTATAAAAGAGGTAAAGAAAAGTTACCAATTCCTTTCCCCAGGAAAAAAAAAAAAAAAGAATCTTGCCTTTTCCCTCACACTCTCTCCACTACCAAGGTATTTCTGAGGGGGCTATGCTGGGTCTTTGTTGCTACTCATGGGCTTCCTCTAGTTGCAGAAAGTGGGGGCTACTCTCTAGTTGTGGTGCAAGGGATTCTTATTTTGATGCCTTCTCTTGTTGTGGAGTATGGGCTCTAGGGCATGCAGGCTTCAGTAGTTGTGGCACATGGGCTTAGTTGTTTTGCAGCATGTGGGATTCTCCCAGACCAGGGATGGAAAGGATATCCCCTGCATTGGCAGGTGGATTCTTAACAACTGGACCACCATGTAAGTCCACCAATGTATTCTTGACCCCAAAATAAACATACACGAACAAGGCTTAGAGGAAGGCAGGCTGGCAGGAACATGGAAATCTCTAAACTCTGGGTTATTTCTGTTACTTGGGTCCCAGGGTCCTAGAACAGAAAATCTCTCAGGAGAAAAGGCAGACAGGGCTGTACAGTGCAGTGCCTCTTTCTTCTCCCCTTCAAGGAGAGATAATTCCCACTAGCAGGATGGAGATTGGGTACAGGGGTGCATTAGAGAGCACAAATCTTATATGGAATATTTAAAACAAATCCATGAAAAGCAATTATAAAGCAATAGCTAGTGGTTCTGAGGGGCTTCCCTGGTAGCTCAGCTGGTAAGGAATCTGCCTGCAATGCAGGAGACTCCAGTTCAATTCCTGCATTGGAAAGATCCCCTGGATAAGGGATAGGCCACACACTCCAATATTCTTGGGCTTCCCTAGTGGCTCAGATGATGAAGAATCGGCCTACAATGAGGGAGGCCTGGGTTGGATACCTAGGTTGGCAAGATCCCCTGGAGGAGGGCATGACAACCCACTTCAGTATCCTTGCCTGGAGAATATCCACGGACAAAGGAGCCTGGTGGGCTACAGTCCATGGGATCACAAAGAGTCAGACATGACTGAGCGACTAAGCACATAACAGCACAGCATTGGTTCCAGAGTAGTCAAGCACTAACAAGAAAACAGCCTGGAGTCAGCTTGATGGCCCAAAATAACAACATTTCTGCAAGGGATGGAACAGCAACATCAATTCAGAAGTCTGTCCTGTTGAGAAGATTCAGTCTCCCAGCAGCTAGGAGCCTGGGGACTAAGACATCCTGGAAATTAGCAGAGGGTAGGATAAAGAGGGAGTTGGTGGAGGTGTGTAAAGAACAAAGTCTTTGGGAACAATACAGGATGACTAGTAGACAATAGTGGGAAGGGAAAGAAAACTCATTATGATTATATTCCATACATATGATTCTATACTAGGTATTTTGTGGGTATTGTTTCCCCTATCACTCATAACATATTCAGAAGTAATTATTAGACCCCTGTTACTAACATAGAAGCTGAAGAACAAGCTGTGAAATGACTTGACCAAGGTCAGACAAATATGTGTGGAGTTAAGATTCAAAGTCAAATATACCTGCCTCCAAAAAGTTCCTTTCACTACATCAACTTGCTCTTTATTTTTTTAAACCATAGTCACTTACTTCCACACTGACTCTTCATCTCTCTTTTGCTGATTGATTCATTTTTTGTTTCAGTCATCTATGTAGCAAGCATGCCTTGAGATCCTATTACTTAGTGGGTATATTCCAGGCACTGTGAACAGAAATAGGGCTTTCATCTAGTCCTAGCCCATGAGGAGCTCCCAGATAGTGGAGGATTCCAGAGGTAAGCAAAAGAACTTTAATATAACATAGTCTGTGCTACAGTAAGAGAATTTAAGAGAAAACATGTTGGTATGGGCTCCTCCAGAGAAGTTGATGCGTGTACAGAATCTTCTGGGATTGAAGTAAGTTCACCAGTTGAGAAAGGGGCAAGAGCACATAAAACATTACTGTAGTGTGAAAGAATGTAGTGCATTCATGGGCAACAAACTGTTTGATAGGCTTAGAGCCTAGAGTACAAGAAGATGGGGAAGTAGGGGATGAGGCTGCAAAGTGAACCTTGGTCCAGATTATGGGAGGTTTAAGTACAATTCTTTTATTTAGTCAATAAATATTCATTAAATACTTACTACACATTAGGCTGAAACAGAGCAAGACACTGTGGGGCCTTTCCAGATGTAAGTTTCTCTGAGTTCCCTGCTTAACTTTACTCTCACAGGCCTTCTCTCAGTTGCAATTAGAAATTTTAATTAGTTAACAATTACAGAAGTGAGAAAATGAAGAAACTAAGGAAAACATTTAAACAAGACAAAATAATAACAGTTTAGTCATAAAAAAACGAAGGGCCCTTAGTTCCTCCTCAAGGACTATAGATAATATCCTGTACATATCTTTGAATAATTACATAGAAACTATGCCCCCCCCACACACACTGGGTGGATTAAATTGCCTGCATACTGATTATAAACACATAGATCACAGGCTGGTGAAAGCAATAAAATTGATAATTGAGATTCTCACATTACCCTGTTACCTCACCACCAATCAATCAGAAAGATGTCCACAAACTTATCACTAACCAGTGACTCTCACCCCTGATGTTGCCTTTAAAAACCTCTGCATGTAAGCCAAGAGGGAGTTCAAGCTTTTTGAACATTAGCTGCTCATTCTCCTTGCTTGCTGCTGCTGCTGCTGCTGCGTCGCTTCAGTCGTGTCTGACTCTGTGTGACCCCATAGACGGCAGCCCACAAGGCTCCTCTGTCCATGAGATTCTCTAGGCAAGAATACAAGAGCAGGTTGCCATTTCCTTCTCCATCTCCTTGCTTGGTACCCTGTAAATAAACTCTAGACTGTCCTTCACCTCAACCCAGTGTCAGTACATTGGCTTTGCTGCATGTGAGATAAGAGAACCCAAGTTCAGTTTGTTAAAATGTGGGTGACAATAAAAGGATCAGTGTCCTGAGTGAGAATCTTGCCATAACACATCAGTCTCTGGTTGGTAGAGGCTCTCTGATTCTGTACAGCAGCTGCCTGAGCACCTTTGCCTCAAGGACAGCCTTGAGCACCTGCCTCACACTGGTCATCACTGGCTTACAAACCTTTAGAGTGCGTGTTAAAGGAAACAAGGGGAAAACAAGATAACAGAGGAGTAGATGGATATGGAGTACATCTCTCTCTACTGATACATCAAGAATACAACTTCAGACACAGAAGTACTTGCAGAACACCAGCTGAGAGAAGGCAGGAGTACCTGACCACCGGAAAAGAATATATAGAATCACACAAAACTCGGTAGGACAAAGGAAGTAAGGAGAAAAAGAAGAGAGTTAGTAGGACTGGACCTGTCCTTGGCAGGTGGGGGAACTGAAGCAGGGGTCTGATACCCACATTGGGGCAATTGTTCGGACAGAGAGAAACATTTGAGGCAGACAGTGAGGCAGCTGATCTATGACAATCTAAATGGGATGAGAATCACACAGACAATACTTGTTGCAGCCATACATACCCCAGACAGAGATGGGGGTCCCCAAGAAGGCACAGCGATTGGGAGCTGGCGTGTAGGGATTGTAGAGCAATCCCAGGGCGAGGTCTGCTGTTAACTGCAAGGAAACACCCAAGGTGCCAAGAGGGAGGAGTTTGTGGTGGGAACTGTCTGTGGAGGAAAACAAGGCAGCCATGGAGGCAAGACAATAACCACTGAGTCATGCATATGGGGTGGAACCATCACCATAGCCTCTCTCTCCCCACACACCAGCATTAGCAGCTGAGCAATAGAGAGGCTGGCCTTTAAAGCTCCTGAGACACCAAACAACAGAGAAGAAACCCAGCCAGGTGAGCCCTTTTAGTGCCTTATGCACCCAAACACCAGAGTAGAACCCCGGCCAGGAGGGCACCTTTATGTATCTGATGCACTGTGCAACAGAGAAGAACCCCATCCAGGGGAGCCCTCTGTATCTAAATGGGCAGAGCAACAGAGAAGGACTAGCCAGAGACTAGAAAAAGACTCCTATAGGGCCATAGCTCCTGTAGCTGAGGCAGTCCGTGTGTCTGCACACTTGGCATTGCCAGGGTCCCCAAGAACCAAACAGTTATGCCACATTCATGCTCAAGGCGTGAGCATGAGAATGCGGCAGGGCTGCCTCAGGCTAGAAAAAGTCTTAATACCACCACATCTCCTGTGACAATAGCGCCATATCTCCTGTAATGTAGCTGGCATGGCCAGAGTCCCCATGATCCAAACAACTGCACCACCTCCATGCATGATCCCCACTGGGACAGAGATGTCAGAAGCTAGAAAAGGCCCTGCATCTGTGCACATGGTGTCCCTTTGGTCGTGTTCAACTCTTTGTTAACCTGTGGACTGTGGCCTGCCAGGCTTCTCTGTCTGGGTGATTCTCCAGGCAAGACTACCAAAGGGGGATGCCTTACCCTTCTGAGTGAAGTGAGTGAAGTCACTCAGTCGTGTCTGACTCTCTGTGACCCCATGGACTGTAGCCTACCAGGTTCTTCCATCCATGGGATTTTTCAGGCAAGAATACTGGAGTGGGTTGCCATTTCCTTCTCCAGGAGATCTTCCTGACCCAGGGATTGAACCCAGGTCTCCCACATTGTAGGCAGACTCTTTATCATCTGAGCCACTGCGGAAGCTCAGGAGGGGGATGCTTTACCCTTCTATAGCACCATATATCCTGCAACCCTAGTTGCCAGCTCCCCTGAGTACATGCTGTTCCCAGGGCTCCTGCAACCCAAGCAGCTTTGCCACCCCCACACGTGGACTTCACTAGGGCAGACACAAGTCCTGCAGGGCATCCTCAGGAGCAAACACCTGTGGACGGTCCATATGCAGAGGGAGAGATAAAACCACAATTGAAACTCGGGGGCAGAGTGGCTAAGGAAGAGGACCCAAAACGTTTCCAGAAGCTGCAGATCAAATCCATCCGATCAACTAGGCAGACTCCATGTCCATGGAACATATAAAAGGACAGTGAGAGCTTCTACAAAAGAAAATGCACTGGTTCTGAGAGCAGGACCAGATTAGAGTCAAAGCTGCCCCCACAGCAGTTCCAGAGACCATCCCAGTGATAGAGGGCATCCTAGGGAGGCAAGGTAGACTGTGACTCCCAGAGAGGAAAAGGACACTGACAGCAGAAACTTAAAAAAAAAAAATATTATTCTTATATTTTGACTTCATTTGCAGTTGCTTCTGGGTTTTTTTTTTCTTTCTTTCTTTGTCCTTCCCTCCTCCCCTGCTGTTGTAGTTAATTTTTTTAGTACTGTTAAATCTATTTAAACTTTTGAGAATTTTTAAAATAACACTTTATTTCTGTTATATACTTCTGCATTTACATTGGCCTTTTGCAGTTCTGTGGGGTTACCCTTTTTTCCCTCTTTTTAAATTTTAATAGCCAAAGCAATCTTGAGAAAGAAGAATGGAACTGGAAGAATCAACCTGCCTGACTTCAGGCTCTACTACAAAGCCACAGTCATCAAGACAGTATGGTGCTGGCACAAAGACAGAAATATAGATCGATGAATCAAAATAGAAAGCCCAGAGATAAATCCATCCACCTATGGACACCTTATCTTTGACAAAGGAGGCAAGAATATACAATGGAGAAAAGACAATCTCTTTAACAAGTGGTGCTGGGAAAACTGGTTAACCACTAGTCAAAACCAATACAGTATTGTAAAGTAAAATTTAAAAAAATAAAAAATAAAGAATAAATTTAAAAAGAATGTTTAAAAAAAGAATGAAACTAAAACACTTTCTAACACCATACACAAAAATAAATTCAAAATAAATTAAAGATCTAAACATAAGACCAGAAACTATAAAACTCCTAGAGAAGAACATAGGCAAAACACTCTCTGACACACATCACAGTAGGATCCTCTATGACTCACCTCCCAGAATATTGGAAATAAAAGCAAAAATAAACAAACGGGACCTAATTAAAATTAAAAGCTTCTGCACAACAAAGGAAACTCTGAGCAAGGTGAAAAGACAGCCTTCTGAATGGGAGAAAATAATAGCAAATGAAGCAACTGACAAACAACTAATCTCAAAAATATACAAGCAACTTATGCAGCTCAATTCCAGAAAAATAAATGACCCAATCAAAAAGTGGGCCAAAGAACTAAATAGACATTTCTCCAAAGAAGACATACAGATGGCTAACAAACACATGAAAAGATGCTCAACATCACTCATTATCAGAAAAAATGCAAATCAAAATCACAATGAGGTACCATTTCATGCCAGTCAGAATGGCTGCGATCCAAAAGTCTACAAGCAATAAATGCTGGAGAGGGTGTGGAGAAAAGGGAACCCTCTTACACTGTTGGTGGGAATGCAAACTAGTACAGCTACTATGGAGAACAGTGTGAAGATTCCTTAAAAAACTGGAAATAGAACTGCCTTATGACCCAGCAATCCCACTGCTGGGCATACACGCTGAGGAAACCAGAATTGAAAGAGACAAATGTATGCCAATGTTCATCACAGCACTGTTTATCATAGCCAGAACATGGAAGCACCCTAGATGTCCATCAGCAGATAAATGGATAAGAAAGCTGTGGTACATATACACAATGGAGTATTACTCAGCCATTAAAAAGAATGCATTTGAATCAGTTTTAATGAGGTGGATGAAACTGGAGCCTATTATACAGAGTGAAGAAAGCCAGAAAGAAACACACCAATACAGTATACTAACACATATGGCGAAAGTGGAGAGTGAAAAAGTTGGCTTAAAGCTCAACATTCAGAAAACGAAGATCATGGCATCCAGTCCCATCACTTCATGGGAAATAGATGGGGAAACAGTGGAAACAGTGTCAGACTTTATTTTGGGGGGCTCCAAAATCACTGCAGATGGTGACTGCAGCCATGAAATTAAAAGACGCTTACTCCTTGGAAGAAAAGTTATGACCAACCTAGATAGCATATTCAAAAGCAGAGACATTACTTTGTCAACAAAGGCCCATCTAATCAAGGCTATGGTTTTTCCAGTGGTCTTGTATGGATGTGAGAGTTGTACTATAAAGAAAGCTGAGCCTAGAAGAATTGATGCTTTTGAACTGTGGTATTGGAGAAGACTCTTGAGAGTCCTTTGGACTGCAAGGAGATCCAACCAGTCCATTCTGAAGGAGATCAGCCCTGGGATTTCTTTGGAAGGAATGATGCTAAAGCTGAAGCTCCAGTACTTTGGCCACCTCATGTGAATAGTTGACTCATTGGAAAAGACTCTGATGCTGGGAGGGATTGGGGGCAGGAGGAGAAGGGGACGGCAGAGGATGAGCTGGCTGGATGGCATCACTGACTCGATGGACGTGACTCTGAGTGAACTCCAGGAGTTAGTGATGGACAGGGAGGCCTGGCGTGCTGTGATTCATGGGGTGGCAGAGTCGGACACGACTGAGCGACTGAACTGAACTGAGTGCATATATATGGAATTTAGAAAGATGGTAATGATAACCCTGTATGAGAGACAGCAAAAGAGACACAGATGTATAGAACAGTCTTTTGGACTCTGTGGGAGATGGAGAGGGTGTGATGATTTGGGAGAATGGTATTGAAACATGTATAATATCATATAAGTAACGAATCGCCAGTCCAGGTTTGATGCAGGATACAGGATGCTTGAGGCTGGTGCACTGGGATGACCCAGAAGGATGGTATGGGGAGGGAGGTGGGAGGGGGTTTCAGGATGGGGAACACTTGTACACCCGTGGCAGATTCATGTTGATGTACGGCAAAACCAATACAATATTGTAAAGTAATTAGCCTCCAATTAAATAAATTTAAATTAAAAAATAAAAAAAATTGAACTTGTTATAATTTTTTCTACATTTATTCCTTTGTTTTTCCTACCGTTCTTTTCCCATTGTAGTTAATCTTATATATATATATAAATCTTCTTTATCTATCTCTATTCAGCTTTGTGTTTCCATTCTTCCTTTTCTTTCTTTTTATCACCATATTTGTTCATTTGTTTGTTTTTGTTGCTTTATTCCCCCGTTGGCACCTTCCTTTAGTTTTGTTTCCCAGTTTGTGCTTTAGTTAGTTCTGTTTTTAGCTGATGGATATAATTTTTTTTTCCTTTGTTTGCTTGGTCAGTATATTGTACTTCATTTTTTGGTGGGCTGTTTTGGTCTTGTTTATGGGTGTATATGTATGTGTGTATACTCCATTATTTCAGTTATTATTTGCCTGATTTTGTAATTGCTATTTGTCTTGGGTGCATCTTTGGTTTTTAGTTTTTGTGTATTTGCTTTAATCCAATTTAATGCCATAACAAACCACCGTTGGAATCTCCCTTCCCCAGGCAGAGGTCAAGCCCTGTGCCTTTGGAGTGGGAGCACTGATTCCAAGACCCTAGGCTACCAAAGAACTCCTAACACTAAGGAGAATCAAATAGTGAGAACTCCCACAAAGCCAACCACTTGTATACAGACCCAGTATCATCCAACTGCCAGTAGCACCCTGTGCAGGACGTCTCATCCAAACAATAAACAAGACAAAAATAGAAACTTAATCATCAGCATATAGGATTACCACCTAACTCAGCCCTGCTCATCAGAGGAAACAATAGAATCTCACCTCCCCCCAGCAGAATGCAAGCACAAGTCATGCTCTACATGAAGCTTACACAAACCACTGGACCAACCATACAATGGCAGAAACCAAAAAGGAGAAAGAATTCAACCTCAAAGCCAGGGGAAAGGAGACCTCAAATACCTAAGTTTTAAAAAAAAACATAGTCAGAGAAATACTGTGCAAATGAAGGAACAACGTAGAAACACACAAGTCCAAATAAATAAAGAGGAAATATGAAATCTACCTGAAAAATAATTTAGAATAATGATAGTATAAAGATGATCCAAGAGCAGAAGAACATAATAGAGGAATAAGACAGGGAGATCACCAGTCTCTGCACAAGTAAATCAAAAACTCATTAAGATATGGAAGAACTCCTACAAAGCAACTTCTAGGCAACAACAGAAGACCCCAGGCCACCAGGGAGGCAGGCTAAGCTTGCTAGAATGAGGTAGGAGAGAGAATGGAGACATAAATAAGGGAAAAGATGGAGAACTTCTGGAAGGGAGCTTGTGCGCCAAGGGAGAGAAGCAGTCCTGAAGCAGGAAGAGTTCCCATGCCTGGGAAGCTCCCTCACTGGTGGCCCCAAGGGGGAGCTGAAGAATCTCAGGAAACAGGGCAAAACAGGGACTTAGAAGGCAGAAAACAGAGAAAGTTGCACTTCTCAGCCCATAAACAGCTTGCAGACTGTGGCCCCAACCAGATGGCAGGCTCAGGGAACCAAAAGAAGCCCACAGAAGCCCCACGGCACAGAGGGAAGGCCCAGGGTGCTGATAGAAAGGCAGCATACAAACCTCTCCAGTGCACACAAATCACAGGGTGCAGAGGGTGGGCTGGGGAGATGAAAGAAGAACACACAAGCCCCACAATGTAAAGAGCAGGCCAGTGAGCTGAAGCAAGTGCACACAAGCCCTGACATAGAGCGCGGGCCTGGTGAGCCAAGACAATTGCACACAAGCTTCACCACACAAGCTCAGGGGGCTGAGGGAAGCCCACACAAGTCTCTGCAGAGGGCAGGGTCAGGGAGCTGGGGAAAGATCCACATAAGCCCCTACCAAGCAAGCTTTGGCCTGCAGTGTAGGGCAGAACTGGGGAACAGAAGCACTGGCAAAGATTCCAGGGACAAGTTCAGGACTAGTGGCAGTGAAGATATGCTAAGAGGGCCGCTTCAACATGGCTGCAAAAATAGAGGCTGCAACGTGGCTGCATGTCTAATACTGCCAAAGCCAGGACTGCCCAAAGACATACTGAACCCATAGACACCCCCAAACTTACTACTGGACACTGCATTGCCCTTTAGAGAGGTGTGTGTGTGTGTGTGTGTGTGTATGTGTGTGTGTGTGTGTTAGTTGCTCAGTTGTGTCTGACTCTTTGTGATCCCATAGACTGTAGCCCTCCATGCTTCTTTGTCCTTGGGATTCTCCAGGCAAGAATACTGGAGTGGGTTGCCATTTCCTTCTGCAATTAGAGAGATGAGATCCAGCTATATCAACCAGAACACAAGTACAAGCTCCCCCAAACAGGAAAACATCACAAGACACTATTCCAATTTCATCCATGGGGGCAACCTCCAAAACCAAGAAGAACTACAAACTTGAGAAATTTTCTTCCTTATAAATGACGATGTTAATTCCCCTTACATATTTCTACCTTCACATTAGGCTTTTGCGGTGCTGTAGTGTTTTTCTCACTAAAAAAATTCATTTTAAGATTTTTTAAAAATTTCTTTTTCACCATTTTTTTTGGTGTGTGATTTTTCTGATTGTGTTTTTTTATATATTCAGCTGCTTTTCTTATAGTTGTTTACTGGCAGTGGCCATTTCTGAATATATATAAATCTTTTTCATGTATGTCTATATATCTTTGCTTCTCTGTTTTTTCTTTTCTCTTCTTTTACTTTTTTTTTAAAAAAATTATTTTTTTGTTGAAGAATAATTGCTTTATGGAATCTTGCCATTTTCTGTCAAACCTCAACATGAATCAGCCGTCAGTTCAGTTCAGTTCAGTCGCTTAGTTGTGTCCGACTCTTTGCGACCCCATGAATCGCAGCATGCCAGGCCTCCCTGTCCATCACCAACTCCCAGAGTTCACTCAGACTCACATCCATCGAGTCAGTGATGCCATCCAGCCATCTCATCCTCTGTCGTCCCATTCTCCTCCTGCCCCCAATCCCTCCCAGCCCATAGGTATACATATATCTCCTCCTTTTTGAAACTCCTTCCCATCTCCCTCCCCTTTCCACCCCTCTAGATTGATACAGAGCCCTTTTTTGAGTTTCCTGAGCCATACAGCAATTTCCCATTGATTATCTATTTTACATATGGTAATATAAGTTTCCATGTTACTATTTCCATACATCTCACCCTCTGCTCCCTTCTCCCCATGTCCATAAGTCTGTTCTCTATGTCTGTTTCTTCATTGCTGCCCTGTAAATAAATTCTTCAGTGCCATTTTTCTAGATTCCATATATATATATATATATATATATATATATATATGTTAGGATATGGTATTATCTTTCACTTTATGACTCACTTCACTCTGTATAACAGATTCTAGGTTCATACATCTCATTAGAACTGACACAAATTCATACCTTTTTTATGGCTAAATAATATTCTATTGTGTATATGTACCACACATCTTTATCTATTCATCTGTCGGTAGACATTTAGGTTGTTTCCATGTTATACCTATTGTAAATAGTGCTGCAATGAACAACGGGATACATGTGTCTCCTTCAATTTTGGTTGCCTCAGGGTATATGCCACCATGCTGGGTCACGTGGTGGTTTTATTCCTAGTTTTCTAAGGAATCTTTATACTGTCTTCTATAGTGGCTGTATCAATTTACATTCCCATCAACAGTGCAAGAGTTCCCTTTTCTTCAAACACTTTCCAGCATTTACTTTCTGTAGACCTTTTTTTTTCTTTTGAAATTAATTTTGTTATTTTAATTGGAGGCTAATTACTTTACAATATTGTAGTGGTTTTTGTCATACATTAATATGAATCAGCCATGGGTATTTGTAGATTTTTTGATGAGGGCCATTCTGACTGGTGTGAGATGGTATCTCATTGTAGCTTTGATTTGCATTTCTAAAAATGAGCAATGTTGAGCATCTTTTCACGTGTTTGTTAGCCATTTTTATGTCCTCTTTGGAGAAAAGTCTGCTTAGGTCTTTTCACCACTTTTTGATTGGGTTGTTTGTTTTTCCAGTATTGAATTGTAGAAGCTGTTTGTATATTTTGGAAATTAATCCTTTGTCAATTGTTTCATTAGCTATTATTGTCTCCCATTTTGAGGACTGTCTTTTCACTTTGCTTATACTTTCCATTGCTGTGCAAAAACTTTTGAGTTTAATTAGGTCCCACTTTTTTACTTTTGTTTTTATTTCCATTACTCTAGGAGGTGGGTCATAGAGGATCTTGCTTTATGTCATTGAGTGTTCTGCCTATGTTTTCCTCAAAGAGATTTATAATTTCTGGTCTTACAATGAGGTTTTTAATCCATTTTGAGTGTTTCTTTGTGTACGGTGTTAAGAAGTGTTCTAATTTCATTCTTTTACATGTAGCTATCCAGTTTTTTCAGCACCATTCATTGAAGAGGCTGTCTTTGCCCCATTGTATATTCTTGCCTCCTTTGTCAAAAATAAGGTACCCATAGGTGCATGGGTTTATTTCTAGGCTTTCTGTCTTATTCTATTGGTCTATGTTTCTGTTTTTGTGCCAGTATCTTGATGACTGTAGCTTTGTAGTATAACCTGAAGTTAGGAAGCTTGATTCCTCCAGCTCCATTCTTCTTTCTCAAGACTGCTTTGGCTATTTGGGGTCTTTTGTGTTTCCATATGAATTATGAAATATTTTGCTCTAGTTCTGTGGAAAGTACCATTGGCAATTTAATAGGGATCTCATTAAACTGTGGTATGGTCATTTTCAGAGTATTGATTCTTCCTACTCAGGAACAAGGAATATCTCACATCTGTGTATGTCATCTTTGATTTCTATCACTAGTGTCTTATAATTTTCTATGTACAGTTGTTTTGTCATCTTAGGTAAGTTTATTCCTAGATATTTAATTCTTTTTGTTGCAATAGTGAATGGGATTGATTCCTTAATTTCTCTTTCTGATTTTTCATTGTAAGAATATAGAAATGCAAGTGGTTTCTGTGTATTGATTTTGTATCCTACAACTTTGCTAAATTAACTGATTAGCTCTAGTAATTTTCTGATACTGCTTTAGGGTTTTTTATGTACAGTATCATGTCATCTGCAAACAGTGACAGCTTTACTTCTTCTTTTCCAATATGAATTTCTTTGGTTTCTTTTTCTTCTCCAATTGCTGTAGCTAGGACTTCCAGAATGATGTTGAATAATAGTGGTAAAAGTGGACACCTTTGTCTTGTTCCTGATCGTAGGGGGAATGTTTTCAGGTTTTCACCATTGAGAATAATGTTTGCTGTAGGCTTATCATATACGGCCTTTACTATGTTGAGATAGGTTCCTTCTAGGCACATTTTTTGAAGAATTTTAATTATAAATAGGTGCTGAATTTTGTCATACTTTTTCTGCATCTATTGAGATGATCATATATTTTCTACATTTCAATTTGTTAACATGGTGTATCACATTGATTGATTTCTATATATTGAAGAATCCTTGCATCCCTGGAATAAACCCAACTTGGCCATGGTGTATGAGCTTTTTAATGTGCTGCTGAATTCTGTTTACTAACATTTTGTTGAAGAATTTTGAATCTATTTTCATCAGTGCTATTGGTCTGTAGTTTTCTTTTTGTGTGTGTGTTGTCTTTGTCTGGATTGGTATCAGGGTGATGCTGGCCTCATAGAATGAGTTTCGAAGTGTTCCTTCCTCTGCAATTTTTTGAAAAACTTTTAGAAGGATAGGCATTAGCTTTTCTCTAAATGTTTGATAGAATTCTCCTGTGAAGCCATCTGGTCCTATGCTTTTGTTTTCTGGGAGATTTTTAATCACAGCTTCAATTTCAGTGCTTGTAATTGGGGTGTTCATAATTTCTATTTCTTCCTAGTTCAGTCTTGAAAGATTGAACTTTTCTAAGAATCTGTCCATTTCTTCCAGGTTATCTATTTTATTGCCATATAGTTGTTCATAATAGCTTCTTAAAATCCTTTGTATTTCTTCATTGTCTGTTGTAACCTTTCCTTTTTCATTTCTAATATTGTTGATTTGATTCTTCTCTCTTTTTTTCTTGATGAATCTGGCTAAGAGTTTGTTAATTTTTTTTATCTTCGCAAAGAATCAGCTTTTAGTTTTATTCATCTTTACTATTTTTTCTTTCATTTCTTTTTCATTTATATCTGCTCAGATCTTTATGATTTCTTTCCTTCTACTAATTTTGGTTTATTTTTTCCCAAGTGTTTTAGATGTATAGTTAGGTTGTCTATTTGATGTTTTTCTTATTTCTTGTATTGCTATGAACTTCCCTCTTAGAACTGCTTTTGCTTCATTCCATAGGTTTTGAGTTGCTGTGTTTTCATTGTCATTTGTTTCTACAGTTTTTCAATTTCCCTTTTTATTTCTTCAGTAACCCATTGTTTATGTAGAAATGTGTTGTTTAATCTCCATGTGTTTGTGTTTCTTATAGTTTTTTCTGGTAATTGATATCTAGTCTCATCGCATTGTGGTCAGAGAAGATGCTTGACACAATTTCAATTTTTTTAAATTTACTGAGGTTTGATTTGTGATTCAAGTTGTGGTCTATCCTGGAGAATGTTTCATGTGCACTTGAGAAGAAGGTGTAGTCTTCTGCATTTGGATGGAATATCCTGAAGATATCAATGAGATTTATATCATCTAATGTGTAATTTAATACTTGTGTTTCATTATTAATTTTCTGTTTAGATGATATGTCCTTTGGTATGAGTGGGGTGTTAAAGGCTGCCTCTATTATTGTGTTACTGTCAGTTTCTCTTTTTATGTTTCTTAGTGTTTGTCTTATGTATTGAGGCATTCCTATGTGGGGTGCATAGATATTTACAAGCTGGAATCAAGATTGCTGGGAGAAATGTCAATAACCTCAGATATGCAGATGACACCACCCTTATGGCAGAAAGTAAAGAGGAACTAAAAAATCTCTTGATGAAAGTGAAAGAGGAGAGTGAAAAAGTTGGCTTAAAACTCAACATTCAGAAAACGAAGATCATGGAATCTGGTCCCATCACTTCATGGGAAATAGATGGGGAAACAGTGGAAACAGTGTCAGACTTTATTTTGGGGGGCTCCAAAATCACTGCAGATGGTGACTGCAGCCATGAAATTAAAAGACGCTTACTCCTTGGAAGAAAAGTTATGACCAAACTAGATAGCATATTCAAAAGCAGAGACATTACTTTGCCAAAAAGGTCCATCTAGTCAAGGCTATGGTTTTTCCAGTGGTCTTGTATGGATGTGAGAGTTGGACTGTGAAGAAAGCTGAGAGCTGAAGAATTGAGTTTTTGAACTGTGGTATTGGAGAAGACTCTTGAGAGTCCCTTGGGCTGCAAGGAGATTCAACCGGTCCATCCTAAAGGAGATCAGTCCTGGGTGTTCATTGGAAGGACTGATGCTGAAGCTGAAACTCCAATACTTTGGCCGCCTCATGTGAAGAGTTGACTCACTGGAAAATACTCTGATGCTGGGAGGAATTGGGGGCAAGAGGAGAAGGGGAGGACAGAGGATGAGATGGATGGATGGCATCACCGACTCGATGGACATGAATTTGAGTAAACTCAAGGAGTTGGTGATGGACAGAGAGGCCTGGTGTTCTGTGATTCATGGGGTCGCAACAAGTTGGACATGACTGAGTGACTGAACTGAACTGAACTGACCTGACTGATGTCTTCCTCTTGGAGTGATCCCTTGATCATTATTTAGTGTCTTTTTTTTTTTTTTTTTCATGATTATAGGCAACTTTAATTTGAATAGTAATTTTTTTTTCAGGTTTAATGATCATCTCTGTTGGTTTTTCTTTTTTTTTATTTTTTTCTTTTTTTTTTTAATTTTAAAATCTTTAATTCTTACATGCGTTCCCAAACATGAACCCCCCTCCCACCTCCCTCCCCATAACATCTCTCTGGGTCAGCCCCAAGCATGCTGTATCCTGCGTCAGACATAGACTGGCAATCCGATTCTTACATTTAGTGTCTTTCCTTATCTCTTTTAATCTTCTTTATTTTAAGGTCTATTTTGTCTGATATGAGGATTGCTACTCCAGCTTTCCTTTGCTTCCCATTTTCATGGAATATATTTTTCCATCATCTCACTTTCAGTCTATGTGTATCTTGAGGTCTGGAGTGGGTTTCTTGTAAACAGCGTATATATGGGTCTTGTTTTCATTTCCATTCAGCCAGTCTGTGTCTTTTGGTTGGAGCATTTAATCCTTTTACATTTAAATGAATTATTGATATATATGTTCCTATTGCCATTTTCTAATTGTTTGGGGTTGATTTTGTCTTTTTTCCTCTGTTATATTTCTTCGCTCTATAAGTCCCTTTAACATTTGTTGTAAAGCTGGTTTAATGGTACTGAATTCTCTTAACTTTTGCTTGTCTGAAAAGCATTTTATTTCTCCATCAATCTTGAATGAGATCCTTGCTGGGTACAGTAATCTTGGTTGTAGATTTTTCCATTTCAGTACTTTAAATATATCCTGCCATTCCTTTCTGGCCTGCAGACTTTCTGCTGAAAGATCAACTGTTAAACATATGGGGTTTCCGTTGTATGTTTCTTGTTGCTTCTCCCTTGCTTCTTTTAATATTCTTTCTTTGTATTTAGTCTTTGTTAGTTTGATTAGTATGTGTCTTGGTGTGTTTCTCCTTGGGTTTATCCTGTATGGGACTCTTTGTGCCTCTTGGACTTTTTTGACTATTTCCTTTTCCATGTTGGGGAAATTTTCAACTGCAATCTCTTCAAAAATTTTCTCATACCCTTTCTTTTACTCTTCTTCTTCTGGGACCCCTATAATTTGAATGTTGGTGCATTTGATATGGCCCCAGACATCTCTTTAGACTGTCCTCAGCTGTTTTCATTCTTTTTACTTTATTCTGCTCTTCAGAAGCTATTTTCACCATTTTATCTTCCAGCTCACTGATTCACTCCTCTGCTTCAGATATGCTACTACTGATTCCTTCTAGAATATTCTTAATTTCAGTAATTGTGTTGTTTTTCTCTGTAACGTTATTCTTTAGTTATTCTTCTAGGTCTTTATTAATTGATTCTTGCATTTTCTCCATTTTGTTTTCAAGGTTTTTGATCATCTTTACTATCATTATTCATAATTCTTTTTCAGGTAATTTTCCTATTTCCTCTTCATTTGTTTCGGCTTCTGTGTTTCTAGTGTTCCTTCATTTGTGCAGTATTTCTCTGCCTTCTCATTTTTTTTAAGTTATTGTTTTTGGAGTCTCCTTTTCCCAGGTTTCAAGGAAAGTTGAATTCTTTCCTTGAAGAAGGTTGAATTTTTTCTTCCTTTCGGTTTCTGCCCTTCTAAATTTGATCCAGTGGTTTGTGAGAACTTCGTACAGAGTGAGATTTATGCTGAGTTTTTGTTTCCTTGTTTCTTTGTTTTTCCTCTGATTGGCAAGGCTGAGTAAGATGCTACTCCTGTCTGCTGATGTTTGGGTTTGTATTTTTGTTTTGTTGTTTAGATGAGGCGTCCTGCACAGGGTGCTACTGGTGGTTGGGTGATGCCTGGTCTTGTATTCAAGCGGTTTCCTTTGTGGGAGTTCTTACTATTTGATACTCCCTAGGGTTAGTTCTCTGATAGTCTAGGATCTTGGAGTCAGTGCTCCCACTCCAAAAGCTCAGGATTTGACCTCTGGTAAGGAGCAAATATTCCCCAAGTGGTTTGTTATGGCATTAAGGGAGAGTATCCAAAAATGAGAAACCAAAGATGAACCCCAGACAAACAGCAGTTACAAAAACAGGCAAATCATAATTGAAATAATGGAATATACACATATACATATGTCATGAGCAAAGTGAAAACAGTCCAACAAAAATAAAGTATAGTAGACTGATCTAGCAAACAAGGGAAAAAATTATATTTACCAGTTAAGAGCAAAACAAACTTAAGCACAAACTGGAAAACTAAACTAAAACAATGTGCCAAGTGGCAAATAAAGCAATGAAAACAAAACTAACAAATATGTTGAGAGGAAAGGAAAGAAAGAATAGATATGCAAAGTTAAATAAAGGTAGATGAAGAAGATTTATATACAATAAAGTTTAGTTGCAAGGGGAAAAGAACAGTAGAAAAGTCAAATGAAGGAATAAAAGTAGAAAAAAATATGATTGGTTTAAAAAAATAAAATTATAAAAAAGAGAAAAAAACAGAAGATGAAAGAAAAAAGTTGGGGAAAAAAGGAAAACTCCACAGAACTGCAAAAGCCCAATGTAGAGGCAGAGGTTTATAAGAACAATAGAAAGTGTGGCTGAATATACACATGTACATGTACACCCATAATCAAAATGAAAACAGTTCAACAAGAATTAAGTACAATAAATTGACCCAGGGAACAAAAGTAAGCAAAAATTATATCTACCAGAAAAAAAAAAAAAGCTTAATTGGACTTCTTAGTGCCAATAAATAGACAACTACAACTGAGTGGGGAAAAAAGGGAGAAAAAAGAAAATTAAAAAAACCAAAAGAATCTACAGAACAAGTCAAAAAATAAGAATAATAAATGTTTTTCTTGAATCACTGCCGTCAGAGTCATTTCCTGTTCTGGGAATCTCAGCCCACCTTACCTCCCTAGGATGCTCTCCAACACTGTGCTCATCTCTGGACCTGCTGTGGGGGTTGCTCAGATTCTAATCTGGTTCTACTCCTGTGTATTCTTGCCTCCAATGTCCAAAGCTATGAAGAACTAGTGTGTTTTATTTTATGGGAGCTTTCAATGGCCTTTTATATATCCCATAGACACACAGAATCTGCTTATTTGATCATGTAGATTTAATCTGCAGCTTGTACAGCTGGTGGGAAGGTTTTGGGTCTTCTTTAGCCACATTGCCCCGGGTTTCAATTGTGGTTCTATTTCCACTTCTGCATGTGGGTCATCCACTGTGGTTTAGCTCCTGAGGCTGCCCTGGAGGGCTTGGGCTTGCCCCTCTGAGGGCCAGGTGTGAAAGTGGTGCAGCTACTTGGGTCGCAGGGGTTCTGGCAGCACCAGGTACTCAGGGGGGTTGGCGGCTAGGTCAGTAGGAAATATAGTTCTCTAGAAGGGTATGACAACCAGTATTGGCCAATACACTCTAGTATTCTTTCCTGGAGAACCCCCTCTCTGACAGAGAAACCTGGAATCCCACAGTCTACAGAGTTGCAAAGAGTCGGACAGGACCAAAGCTACGCTGCACGCATAAACTACATGTTTTTGTTTTTTATTATTTTGCCTGTGGCAGCTCTGTCCCAGTGAGAGTCGATCGTGAAGGTGGTGCAGCTGCTTGGCTTGCAGGCACCCTGACAGCGCCAAGTGTTCAGGGACACAGATTGTTTCTGTGACAGGAGTTATGGCACTATCAGAGTCTTTTTTCAAGCCTCTTGTGGCTGGCGATCAGAAGGCTTCTTTGGCCTGTCTTTCTCCATAGCTCCACCCATTCAGGCATTTAGGGAGATCCCTTGCCTGGGGTTCTTCTGTGTTGTTTGGTGCATCAGGCACATAGAGGGCCCCCCCGACTGGGCTCTTACTCTGTAGATCGGTGTATCAGGCATTTGATGAGCCGGCCTTTCTATTGTTCAGCTGCCAGATGTTGGTGTGTGGGGAAGAGAGAGGGGCTATAGTGATAGCTCCACCTCCTATGTGTGACCCAGCAGTATCGCCTTTCTTCCATGGCTGCCTGGCTTTCCTCCACAGGCATTTCCCACCACAATCTCCTCCCTCAAATCCCCTCGATCTGTTTCTCCATAGTCAATAGCAGCCCTTGCACTGGGATTGCTCCACAATCCCTAAACTCCAACTCCCAGCCACTGCCCCTTCCAGGAGACCTGCATTCCTGCCCAGCATATGTATGACTGTGGCAAGGACTGTCTGATTCTCATTCCATTTCGGCTGCCACAGACCAGCTGTTTCACTCTCAGCCTTAAATGTTTCTCCTCTGATTCAGACAATTGCCCCACTGTGGGGATTGGACCCCTGCTTCAGTTCCCCCACCTGCCAAGGGCAGTTCCAGTCCTACTAACACTCCTGTTTTCCCCCTTATTTCCTTCATCCTACCAGTTTTTCTTGGTTCTATATATTATTTTCCACTGGTCAGGTATTCCTGTCTGCTCTCATCTGGTGTTCTGCATGCACTTCTGTGTCTGAAGGTATATTCCTGATGTATCCTTGAAGAGAGATGTACTCCTCGTCCACCTACTCCTCCATCATCTTGTTCTCTTCTTCTTTTTCTTTTTAAAATCTCTTTTCCAACTCTTCCTTTTCACTTTACTCTCCCTTATCCTCTTTTTCCCCTCTTTTTTATTCTCCATTTTTTCCTTCACTCTTTCTTTTTTCACCAAGTAAGTTAAGTTGTTGAGCTCTCTTTGCTATATTCCCCAGTTGGCACTCTGTTCAGGTTCAGTTTTCCAGATTGAGCATTATCTAGCTGTGCTTTTAATTGGTCAATATCAATCAAGAATTGGTCAATATTGATCAAGAAGGTATTAGTCTCCACAATTTACAAACAGTTCATGCAGCACAATATAAAAAATGCTAGATTTAGAAAAGGCCAAGAAACCAGAGGTCACAGTGCCAACATCCGTTGGATCATAGAAAAAGCAAGAGAGTTCCAGAAAAACATCTACATCTGCTTTATTGACTAGGCCAAAGACTAACTATGTGTATCACAACAAACTGTGACAAATTCTTAAAGAGATGGGAATACCAGATCACCTTACCTGTCTCCTGAGAAATCTGTATGCAGGTCAAGCAGCAACAGTTAGAACCAGACATGGAAAAACAGACTAGTTCCAAATCGGGAAAGGAGTATGTCAAGGCTATATATTGTCACCCTGCTTATTTAACTTATATGCAGAGTACATCATATGAAATGCCAGGCTGGATGAAGCACAAATTGGAATGAAGATTGATGGGAAAAATATCAATAACCTCAGATATACAGATGACACCACCCTTATGGCAGAAAGAAGAGAAGAATTAAAGAGCCTCTTGATGAAAGTGAAAGAGGAGAGTGAAAAACTTGGCTTAAAACTCAACATTCAGAAACAAAGATCATGGCATCCAGGCCCATCACTTCATGGCAAATAGATGTGGAAACAGTGGAAACAGTGACAGATTATTTTGGGGGAGGCTCCAAAATCACTGTAGGTGGTGACTTAAGCCATGAAATTAAGACGCTCCTTGGAAGAAAAGCTATGACCAACCTAGACAGCATATTAAAAAGCAGAGACATTACTTTACCAATAAAGGTCCAGCTAGTCAAAACTATGGTTTTTCCAGTAGTCATGTATGGATGTGAGAGTTGGACCATAAAGAAAGCTGAGCACCAAAGAGTTCATACTTGAACTGTGGTGCTGGAGAAGACTCCTGAGAGTTCCTTGGACAGCAAGGAGATCAAACCAGTCAATCTTAAAGGAAATCAGTCTTGAATATTCATTGGAAGGACTGATGCTGAACCTGAAGCTCCAATATTTTGCCTACCTGACACAAGAAGACAACTCTATAGAGAAGACTCATTGATCCTGGAAAAGACTGAAGGCAAAAGAAGTGTCAGAGGATGGGGTCTTTAGATAGCATCACCAACTCAATGGACATGAATTTGAGAAAACTCTGGGAGATAGTGAAGGACAGAGAAGCCTGGCATGCTTCAGTCCATGGGGTCTCAAAGAGTCAGATCCAACCTAGCGACTGAATAACAATACATATTATAATAGGGATTGCATTAAATCTGTAGATTGCCTTGAATTGTGTGTACAGTTTAATAATGCTAATTTTTCCAATTCTTTTTTTCTTTTTCCAGTTCTTGAACACAAATATTTTTCCAATTATTTATATCATCTTCAGTTTCTTTCAATAATGTCCATAGTTTTCAGTGTCTTTCACCTCCTTGGTTAAGTTTATTCTTAGGGATTTTATGGTTTTGATTCAGTTGTAAATGTGATTATTTTCTTGCTTTCTCTTTCATTATTAGTGTTAATATATAAAATATATTCCATATTAATATATAGAAATGCAATATATTTCTGTATATTAATCTTATCTGCAACATTTATAAATTCATTTCATAGTTTTAATTGTTATTTGATGGAGTCTTTATGGTTTTCTACATATAATATCATGTCATCTATAAATAGCGAAAGTTTTATTTTTTCTCTTCCAATTTGGATGATTTTATTTCTTTTCCTTGTCTGAATGCTGTGGCAAGGACTTCCAGTACTGTATTATATAGAAGTGATGAGAGTGGGCATCCTTGTATTGTTCCTGATCTTAGAGGAATAGCTTTCAGCTTTTCACTGTTGATTATTATGTTAGCTGTGGGTTTCTCATAGATGACCTTTATTATGAGGGAGGATGTTTCCTCTATACCAACTGTTTTGAGAGTTTTTATCATGAATAGATGTTAAATATTGCAAATACTTTCTCTGCATCTATTTATATTATACTGTGATTTTTGTTGTTTGTTTCATTAGTGTGGTGTATCACACTGATTTATTTGTGGATATGGAGTCATTCTTGTGTCTCTAGAATAAATCACACTTGATCGTGAGGTATGATGCTTTTAATGTACTGTTGCATTCAACTAGGTAATATTTTATTGAGAATTTTTATGTCCCTGTTCATCAGGCTTGTAATTTTAATTTTCTGTATTGTCTTTTGTATCAGGGTAATGTTGGTCTCATAAAATGAGTTTGGAAGTATTCCATCCTCCTCAATTTTTGGAATAGTTTAAGAAGAATAGGTATCAATTGTTATTTAATTCTTTTGGTAGAATTCTCTGATGAAGCCATCCTGTCCTTAATTTTTATTTGTTGTTGATTTTTATTTATTTTTTTCATCAGTAGTTTTTCACTACTGATTTAATTTCATTACTAGTAATAGGTCTCTTCAGATTTATAATATCTTCCTGATGCAGTTTTGGAAGATTGTATGTTTCTAGGAATTTATTCATTTCTTCCAGTTTGTTCAATTTTTGGCATATAATCTTCATAGTATTCTCTTATGAATCCTTATATTTCTGTGATATCAGTTGTAACTTCTTTTCCATTTCTAATTTTATTTGCTAAGGCCCTCTCCCTTTGTTTCTTGATGAGTCCGGCTAAAGGATTTTCAACTTTGTTTATCTATTCAGGGAGCCAGTTCTTAATTTCCTTGGTCTTTTCTATTTTTTGTCTCTATTTTATTGATTTCTACTTTCACTTTTATTATTTCCTTCCTTCTATTTATTTTGTGCTTTGTTTTCTCTTTTCTTCTAATTACTTCAGGTGAAGAAAATGGATTGTTTATTTGATATTTTTCTTCTTTCTTGAAGTAGACCTGGTATCACTATAAACTTCTCTCTTAGATATGCTTTGGCTGTGTTCTATAGATTTTTGAAAGTTTTATATATATATTTTCACTTGTTTCAGGGTACTTTTTTAGTTTTAATTGGAGAATAATTGTGTCTTTCTTTAACTCTGAAGTGGGTTTCTTGTAGGCAGCATATAAATGAGTCTTATTTTTTATCCATTCAGCCCCTCTTAGTCTTTTGAATAGAGTATCTAGTCCATTTACTTTTAAAGTGATTACTGATAAGTAAGTGAAATTCTCTCAGTCATGCCCAACTCTTTGTGACCCCATGGACTATACAGTCCATGGAATTTCTCTAGGCCAGAAAGCTGGCAGGGGTAGCCTTTCCCTTCTCCAGTGGATCTCCCCAACCCAGGGATTGAACCCAGGTCTTCCACATTGCAGGAGGATTCTTTACTAGCCGAGACACAAGGGAAGCCTGTAGGTAAGCATTTAATTGCCATTCTGTTACTTGTTTGCTGGTTGGTTTTGCTGTTTGTTTTCTTCTTCTTTTAGTTTCCTCCCTTTTGGTTTGACAATTTTTTTTACTGTTATGTTTGGGCTCCTTTCTCTTTTTCTGTGTCTCTTTTGTAAGCTTCTGATTTGTGAATACCATGTGATAGATAGATGACAGCAATGTAAGTTCCAAAACATTCTAAAAGCTCTACATTTTTATTCCCCCTTAACATTTTGTTTCTGATGTCATATTTTACATCTTTATGTGAGTCCCTTAACTGTTATAACTATTATGTAGCTATAGTTGATTTTACAACTTCTATTTTTCATCCTCTATAACTTTTAAAGTGTTTGTTCCACTATCTTTACTATATTTACCTTCAGCAGTGACTCTTTTTTTCTTTTATATACTTTCCTATTTCTTGTTATGGCCTTTTCTTTTTTGCTTAAAGAAGATCCTTTAACATTTCCTGTAAGACTGGTTCAGTGGCAATGAACTCTTGACTTCTGCTTGTCTTATAAACTACCTCTCCTTTCATTCTGGATGATTTCCTTGCTGAGTGTAGTGTCCTTGGTTGTAGGTTTTTCCCCTTCAGCACTTTAAATATATCACACCCTTCTGGTCTGTAAAGTTTCTCCTGAACAATTAGCTGATTGTCTAATGGAATTTTCCTTGAATGTGATTCTTTTTCTCTTGCTGTTTTCAAAATTCACCCTTGTACTTTTGCCATTTTGATCATGCTGTTTTTATGTGGATCTCTTTGAGTTCATCTTCTTTGAGACTCTGTGCTACCTCTACCTGGATATCTGTTTCCTTGTTTAGGTTAGGGAAGTTTTGTGTCATTATTTTATCAAATGTATTTTCTACTCCCATTTCTCTCTTCTTCTTCTTCTTCTTCTTCTTGTACCACTATAATGCTAATGTTAGTACACTTGATGTTTTCCTGGAGTTCGTTTAAACTATCCTCATTAAAAAAAACATATTTTTTTTTTTGCTTTGCTTATTTGGTGATTTCTACTATTCTGTCTCCAGGTCTCTTTTATATCACCCAACCTGTTGTTGATTCTTTCTAGTGTATTTTTCAGTTCAGTTATTATATTCCTGAAGTCTAATTTTATATTTTCTAACATTATATTTTTTAATCCTTTGTTGAAGTTCTCACTGTGTTCCTCTATTTTTCCCCTGAGTTCAGAGAATTTTTATGACAACCAGTTTGAACATTTTATTAAGTAAAATACTTATACTTTATTTATTAGTTTCTCCCTAGGTTTAATTTTCTTTTGTTTGGAATGTATTCCTCTAATTTCTCATTTTGCTTTACTTTTTGTATCTATGAAGTTAGGTGAAATCCTGTTCTTGAAGGTATGTCCTTGTGTGGGAGCATCCCTATGCAGTCTACTTGTGGCCAGTGGTTTTTCTGAGAATGGTTGATCTGAAGCAAGTGTGGGCCAGGACTTTTCTCTGGGATGCATTGCTAACTGCTGCCTTCATGGAGAAGTGGAGCTGGAGGTAGATGGGCTAAAGCTGTAGCTCCATGTGAGTTGAGTCTTCACCAGGGGCATGCTGGAAGCTGCTGCATCAGCAAGGATTGTGAGTGGAGTTGAGGCGTTAGAGCCAGAGCCTGATTCAAGGTACAGTTTCCCCTGGGCTTACTGGTAGCCACCTTGTCAGAAGGGTTGTTGGTTTCAGAGACTGGTGCAGGCTGGTGGACATGCTGGGACAGTTTTTGCAGGCCACATTAAGCACCAGGCTTCCCCAGTGGCTCAGCAGGTAAAGAATATGCCTGCAATGCAGGAGACACAGGAGATGTCGGTTTGATCCCTGGGTTGGGAAGATCCCCTAGAGAAGGGAATGGCTACCCACTCCAGTATTCTTGCCAGGAGAATTCCTTGGAGAGAGGTCTGGCGGAATATAGTCCACTGGGGTCACAAAGAGTCAGACACATCTAAGCGATTAACACTTAAGCACCAAGCACTTTTAAATCTGCTGCTTCTGTGCTGGGACTGGAAATGAGTAAGTTTGCTCACACACCCTTTAGTAGCAGAGTCTTGGTTTCCTTGAGTCCTCCAGTTCTCTCAGTTAGAAGTCCTACTGGTTTTCAAAATCAGTTATGGGGTTTTGTCTTCCTGGTGCAAGACCTCTGGGCTGAGATGCACAATGTGGAGCTCAAATTCTTCACTCCATAGAGGTGATATCCAGGTTCATGATATCCTCTTCCTCTTCCAGGAGTATTTGTCATGACTGGATCACTTCTTTTTCCCTTTGACCTGTCTTGATATATTTTCTTCTATATATCCTTAGTTGTAGAAGAGCTATTCTCAGAGAGAGGTTGTTCTTTTTTTCTTTTACGTTTACGTCAAAGCTGCAATTTTGGTGTATTTGTGGGAGAAGGTGAGCTCAGGAACTTCCTACTCCACCATCTGATCCCACCTCTAAGCTCTTAACAGGGACAATTTTATAAATGCATCAGAATAAAGCAATAATTATAAATGACAAAATGACTTAATTTCCACACTTAAAGATCTGCTGAGAGTTGCAAATTGCCAAAGAAATTTGATTATTTCTGTGGCAAATAACATTTCAAGAAAACAACTAGAATTACAAATGATAGCATACCAGGACATAGCAAATCTCTAGGAATTTCATACAATTTCTGGAATACTCATGTTAATAGTATATATCTACAAAAATATAACCCATCAAGGACTAGCATCACTTATCTGACAATGCTTTCCCCATAATTTAATACATCAAATAAACCTAACGTATATCTTTTTATAAGTATAGAGAAAAAAATCTTCTGAGATGTTCCAGTTCAGTTCAGTGGCTCAGTCGTGTCCAACTCTTTGCGACCCCATGAACCACAGCACACCAGGCGTCCCTGTCCATCACCAACTACCAGAGTCCACCCAAACCCATGTCCATTGAGTTGGTGACGCCATCCAACCATCTCATCCTCTGTTGTCCCCTTCTCCTCCTGCCTTCAATCTTTCCCAGCATCAGGGTCTTTTCAGGGGGGCAGTCCTAAGATGGTGGAGGAATAGGATGGGGAGACCACTTTCTCCCCCACAAATTCATCAAAAGAACATTTGAACATTGAGTAAATTCCTCAAAACAACTTATGAATACTGTCAGAGGACACCGGGCACCCAGAAAAATGGCGCATTATTTTCGAAAGGAGGTAGGAAAAAATATAAAAGATAAAAAAAAAAGAGACAAAAGAGGTAGGGATGGAGCTCCATCCCAGTAAGGGAGTCTTAAAAAAGAGAGAAGTTTCCAAACACTAGGAAACACTCTCATTGGCGAGTCTGTGGCGAGCCTGGGAACCAAATAGGGCAACATAACCAGGAGGAAAAATAAATAATTAAAACCCACAGATTACATGCCCAAGGGTAACTCCCAGCAGAGAAGCAGCGCAGACACCTGCATCCACCACTAGCAAGCGGAGGCTGGGCAGGGAGGCATTGCTTAGAGTAAGGACCGGGCCTGAATGCCCCAAGGGCAATCTGAGGGAACTAACTTGGGATAGCAAACCAGACTGTGGGATAGCTACCATGAGAAAAGCCCTAACGTAAGACACTGCCATGCCTGCTCACAGAACAAAGGACCGAGCAGAGCTAGCTGGCTGCAGACCGGCCCATCCCCTCCTATGGTGACAGGCAGGTGAGGGCAGCCAGAGCAGAAAGGGGGCAGTCATGGCCACAGAGAGGCATCATCTGCCTAACTGCAAGCAGGCTTCATTGCTAACCAAGACTTCGTGGGATTCTGGACTGCCAACATCTGCTTGAGAAGGTGCAACAGTTGTACACCCAGAAAACTGAGCAGCAGGGATGGGGGAGGCAATAAGTCACAGCAACTGCGCTCGCCAAACACCTGGTCACCTGAGCTGCTTGGATCTGGGAAGGGCACAAAACACAGGCCCAACCAAGTCTGTGCCTCTGAGGACTATCCAAGTACATGAACCTGAGCGGCTTAGACCTGGGAAGTGCCTCAGGCCAGGGCCGGCCTCAGACAGTTCCCAGCAGAACAACCTAGAGCCTAAGCAAGGTAGACAGGGAAAGCACACACGCCATGAGCAGGGGCAAACCAGTGTGGCTGAGACACTGCGAGCACATGCCAGTGTTATTTGTTTGCACCATCCCTCCCTCCCCACAGTACAACTGAACAAGTGAGCCAAAAAAGTGTCCACCACTGCCCCGTTGTGTCAGGGTGGAAATTAGACACTGAAGAGACAGGCAAACAGAAGAAGCTAAAACAGAGGGAACTGCCTTGGAAGTGACGGGTGCAATATATTAAAACCCTGTAGTTAGTACAGACTACATAGGAAGGGGCCTGTAGATCTTGAGAAATATAAGCCGGATCAAGGAACTATCCAAAAATGAACTGACCTCACACCGCCCACATCAGGTGGCCAAAGTATTGGAGTTTCAGCTTCAATATCAGTCCTTCCAATGAACACCCAGGACTGATCTCCTTTAGGATGGACCGGTTGGATCTCCTTGCAGTCCAAGGGACTCTCAAGAGTCTTCTCCAACACCACAGTTCAAAAGCATCAATTTTTCTATGCTCAGCTTTCTTTATAGTCCAACTCTCACATCCATACATGACCACTGGAAAAACCATAGCCTTGACTAGATGGACCTTTGTTGGCAAAGTGATATCTCTGCTTTTTAATATGCTGTCTAGGTTGGTCATAACTTTCCTTGCAAGGAGTAGGTATCTTTTAATTTCATGTCTGCAATCACCATCTGCAGTGATTTTGGAGCCCAGAAAAATAAAGTCAGCCACTGTTTCCACTGTTTCCCCATCTGTTCCAGGGGACCTCTCAAAAATCCAAAGGTTTGTTTGAGGTTAAAAGACTTCATTTGGAGTTTGATATGAGGGGGAAAGAGTTTGTCAAATCACCAAAATATTTCAAAAATTCTTGGCAAAACAAGATCAATAGGTCACTGTGAAACAATACATAGTTACCTAGTGAACCAAAGTAGCTAAGGAATAATTCTGAGCAAAACTTAGCTCTTTTAATATTGAGAAGATTAGGCTTTCTTAACTAATCAAAGACACTGTGTAGACAGTGTGAAACAAAATCTTTGCTTTCAAGGAGATTACATAAAAGGGTAAGGAAAAATCTTTCATAATCTCTTATCAGGACAAGAACAATAGTCCAATCAAACTTTGCCCTTTCAGCAAGGAAAAAAATAAATTCCAGTTTTACATAGCTATATCATTAATATTAAAGCTTAATTTGAAAACCCATATAACATATTCATACAAACTTAATCACACATAAAACTTCTTTTCCAATATATCTTTTCCACAAACCTGCAAGTTTCTTATAGCCATTTATATGTTGTATAATCTTTTCCCCTTCTTATTTCAGAACAACCACTTTACCTTAGGACAAAATTGTTTCTTCCTGTTATCAAAAATGAATTTTTATTTTTCATAGCTTCTTTTACCAAAAGTATATTCTACTTTTTATAGATTGTCATTTTCTTTCCATCATTGTTATTTCTAGCAGTCTTGTAAAAAACAAAAAGCAAAATAACAACTTCGTTCTCTTACAAATCAATTTTCCATTTTTAAAAACTTTTTCCTGACAACTCCAACTATATTAATTGAAATATAACTTTTTATATTTCAAAAATATACAAATCTTATCTAGAAAAGAAATTAAGCAAGACATTTGTTAAAGAATAATGGCAGGTTTACTTTTAGAGGATGGCATAATTGCCTATGTACAATATTAAATGAATATAAAATCCTTCTACAAATATAGTTTTAAAAAGCACACATTTTTGGAAGATTAAAGTATGACGTTAACCCATGTCTATGCGTTCATCCTGAGATCGCTCTGCTAGATTGCATTGCAAATTATACATCAAACAGAGGCAACTGGATCTTCCACATCATTACTAAAGGGGGTTGCTCTAAATTGAATCAGCAAAATAAAGATATAAAATCTGGGGCAACTTGTTAAGTCATGTCAGAGATATCAATATTTGGAAAGCTATCTTCAGGGTCAGAGTCTTGCAAATAGTTAAGAAATGCGGGCATTATTTTTTTTTTTATTGGAGGTTAATTACTTTACAATATTGTATTGGTTTTGCCACACATAAACATGAATCCGCCACAGGTATACACGTGTTCTGAATCCTGAACCCCTCTCCCCCCTGCCTCCCCGTACCATCCCTCTGGCTCGTCCCAGTGCACCAGCCCCAAAAATCCAGTATCATGCATTGAACCTGAACTGGCGATTCGTTTCATATATGACATTATACATGTTTCAATGCCATTCTCCCAAATCATCACACTCTCTCCCTCTCCCACAGAGTCCAAAAGACTGTTCTATATATCTGTGTCTCTTTTGCTGTCTCACATACAAGGTTATCATTACCATCTTTCTAAATCCCATATATATGCATTCAGTTCAGATCAGTTCAGTTCAGTCTCTCAAGTATACTGTATTGGTGTTTTACTTTCTGGCTTACTTCACTCTGTGTAATAGGCTTCAGTTTCATCCACCGCATTAGAACTGATTCAAATTTATTCTTTTTAATGGCTGAGTAATACTCCATTGTGTATCTGTACCACAGCTTTCTTATCCATTCATCTGCTGATGGACATCTAGGTTGCTTCCATGTCCTGGCTATTGTAAACAGTGCTGTAATGAACATTGGGGTACATGTGTCTCTTTCAATTCTGGTTTTCTCGGTGTATATGCCCAGCAGTGGGATTGCTGGGTCCTATGGCAGTTCTATTTCCAGTTTTTTTAGGGAATCTCCACACTGTTCTCCATAGTAGCTGTACTAGTTTGCATTCCCACCAACAGTGTAAGAGGGTTCCGTTTTCTCCACACCCTCTCCAGCATTTATTGCTTGTAGACTTTTGGATCGCAGCCATTCTGACTGGCGTGAAATGGTACCTCATTGATTTGCATTTCTCTGATAATGAGTGATGTTGAGCATCTTTTCATGTGTCTGTTAGCCATCTGTATGTCTTCTTTGGAGAAATGTCTATTTAGTTCTTTGGCCCATTTTTTTGATTGGGTCGTTTATTTTTCTGGAATCGACCTGCATGAGTTGCTTGTATATTTTTGAGATTAGTTGTTTGTCAGTTGCTTCATTTGCTATTATTTTCTCCCATTCTGAAGGCTGTCTTTTCACCTTGCTTATAGTTTCCTTTGTTGTGCAGAAGCTTTTAAGTTTAATTAGAAGAGAACATAGGCAAAACACTCTCCAACATAAATCACAGCAGGATCCTCTGACCCACTTCCCAGAATATTGGAAATAAAAGCAAAAATAAGCAAATGGCACCTAATTAAACTTAAAAGCAGGCACTGTTTTAAAAAAGATTGTCAGCTACATATATGAAAAAATGAGGCAAAGATTTCAGTTGATTTCCGTCGTTCAGTCGTGTCCAACTCTTTGCAACCCCATGGACGCAAGCCAGGCCTCCCTGTCCATCACGAACTCCCAGAAATTACCAAAACTCATGTCCTTTGAGTCGGTGATGCCATCTAACCATCTCATCCTCTGTTGTCCCCTTCTCCTGCTTTCAATCTTTCCCAGCATCAGGGCCTTTTCAAATGAGTCAGCTCTTTGCATGAAGTGGCCAAAGTATTGGAGTTTCAGCTTCAACATCAGTCCTTCCAATGAATATTCAGGATTCATTTTCTTTAGGATGGACTGGTTAGATCTCCTAGTAGTTCAAGGGACTCTCAAGAGTCTTCTCCAACACCACAGTTCAAAAGCATCAATTCTTTGGTGCTCAGCTTTCTTTATAGTCCAACTTTCACATCCATACATGACTACTGGAAAAACCATAGCTTTACTAGACAGACCTTTGTTGGCAAAGTAATGTCTCTGCTTTTTAATATGCTATCTAGGTTGGTCATAACTTTCCTTCCAAGAAGTAAGTGTCTTTTAATTGATGGCTGCAGTCACCATCTGCAGTGATTTTGGAGTCCCCTCCAAAAAAGTCTGTCACTGTTTCCCCATCTATTTGCCATGAAGTGGTAGGACCACATGCCATGATCTTAGTTTTCTGAATGTTGAGCTTTAAGCCAACTTTTTCACTAACCTCTTTCACTTTCATCAAGAGGCTCTTAGTTCTTCACTTTCTGCCATAAGGGTGGTGTCATCTGCATATCTGAGATTATTGATATTTCTTCTGGGAATCTTGATTCCAGCTTGTGCTTCATACAGCTCAGCGTTTCTCATTATGTACTCTGCACATAAGTTAAATAAGCCAGGTGATAATATACAGCCTTGACTTACTCTTTTTCCTATTTGGAACTATTCTGTTGTTTCATGTCCAGTTCTAACTGTTGTTTCCTGACCTGCATACAGATTTCTCAAGAGGCAGGTCAGGTGGTCTGGTATTCCCAAAGATTTATAAATTACCAAATAATGATTACAGCCTGGCCTTAAGGAGTTATCACTGTGTATGTATAGCACAATCACAAAAAACTAAGCAAAAGTATCACATGGATCAGTGGTTTGTGTAACTTAATGAAACTCTAGGTCATGCCATGTAGGGCCACCCAAGATGGATGGGTCATGGTGAAGAGTTCTGACCAAACGTGGTCCACTAGAAAAGGGAATGGCAAACCGCATCATCATTGTTGCCTTGAGAACCCAATGAAAAATATGAAAAGGCAAAAAGATATGACACTGAAAGATGAACCATGCAGGGCAATAGGTGGCCATTATACTACTGAAGAAGACCACACACACACACACACACACACACACACACACACACACTCCAGAAAAAATGAAAAGGCTAAGCCAAAGTGGAAATGAAGCCCAGCTGTGGATGTGTCTGGTGGTGAAAGTACAGTCCAATGCTGTAAAAAACACAATATTGCTTAAGAACATGGAATGTTAGTTCCATGCATCAAGGTAAATTGGAAGTGTTCAAACAGGAGGTGGCAAGAGTGGACATCGACGTTTTAGGAGTCATTGAACTAAAATGGACTCGAATGGGTAACTTTAATTCAGATGACCATTTATCTACTACTGTGGACAAGAATCCCTTAGAAGAATTGGAGTAGCCCTCACAGTAAACAAAAGAGTCTGAAATTAAGTACTTGGGTTAGTTCAGTTCAGTTCAGTCTCTCAGTTGTGTTCAACTCCTTGTGACACATGAACTGCAGAACACCAGGCCTCCCTGTTCATCACCAACTCCCAGAATTTACCCCAACTCATGTCCATTGAGTCGGTGATGCCATCTAACCATCTCATCCTCTGTTGTCCCCTTCTCCTTCTGCCTTCAATTTTTCCCAGCATCAGGGTCTTTTCAAATGAGTTAGCTCTTCACATCAGGTGGCCAAAATATTGCAGTTTCAGCTTCAACATCAGTCCTTCCAATAAACACCCAGGACTGATCTCCTTTAAGATGGACTGGTTGGATCTCTTTGCAGTCCAAGGGACTCTCAAGAGTCTTCTCCAACACCACAGTTCAAAAGCATCAATTCTTCTGCACTCAGCTTTCTTTATAGTCCAACTCTCACATCCATACATGACCATTGGAAAAACCATAGCCTTGACTAGATGGATGTTTGTTGACAAAGTAATGTCTCTGCTTTTTAATATGCTATCTAGGTTGGTCATAACTTTCCTTCTAAGGAGTAAGCATCTTTTAATTTCATGGCTGCAGTCACCAACTGCAGTGATTTTGGAGCCCCAAAGAATAAAGTCAGCCACTCTTTCCACTGTTTCCCCATAGTACTTGGGTAAAATCTCAAAAACGACAGAAGGCTCCTGCTTTGTTTGCAAGGCAAACCATTCAACACCACAGTAATAGAAATCTATGCCCCAATTAATGTCAAAGAAGTTGAAGTTGAGTGGTTCTATGAAGACTTATAAGATCTTCTAAAGCTAAAACACATAAAAGATGTCCTTTTCACCATAGGGGACTGGAATGCAAATGTAGGAAGTCAAGAAATATCTGGAATAACAGGCAAGTTTGGCCTTGGAGTACAAAAATGAAGCAGGGCAAAGACTAATAGAGTTTTGGCAAGAGAACACACTGTTCAAGCAATCACCCACTTCCAGCAACACAAGAGTGGACTCTACACATGGACATCACCAGATGGTCAGTACCAAAGTCAGATTGATCATAATCTTTGCAATCAAAGATGGAGAAGCTTTACACAGTCAGCAGAAACAAAACCTGAAGCCAACTGTGGCTTAGATCATGAACTCCTTATAGAAAAATTGAGACTTAAATGGAAGAAAGTAGGTAAATCCACTAAGTCAGTCAGATATGACCTAAATCAATTCCCTTATGATTTTACAGTAGAAGTGACAAATAAATTCAAGGGATTATATCTGATAGACTGAGAGCCTGAAGAACTATGGACAGAGGTTTGGAACATTGTACCGGAGGACGTGCTCAAAACCATCCCCAGGAAAAGAAATGCAAAAAGGCAAAATGGTTGTCTGAGGAGGCCTTACAAATAGCTGAGAAAAGAAGATAAGTGAAAGGCAAAGGAGCAAAGGAAAGATAACCATCTGAACGCAGAGTTCCAAAGAATATCAAGGAGAGATAAGAAAGCCTTCCTGAGGCAGAAGAAGATGGTGGAGGAGTAAGACGGGGAGATCTATGCCTCCCCACAAATACATCAAAAACTCATCAAGATAGGGAACAACTCCTACAAAGCAACATCTAGGCAACAGCAAAAGACCCCAGGCCTCCAGGGGGACAGGCTAAGCTCCCTGAAATGATGTAGGAGAGACGATGGAGACATAAAAAGGGGAAAGACAGAGATCTTCTGGGCAGGAGCTTGTGCCCCAGGGGAGGGAGGGAGTCCTGAAACAGGAGGAATTCCCATGCACAGAGAAGCTCCCTTGCAGGTGGGCCCAAGGAGGAGCTGCAGAGTCTTGGGAAACTGGGCAAAGCAGGGACTTAGAGGGCAGAAAACAGAAAGCTGCACATCTCAGCCCATAAACAGCTCACGGATTGTGGCCCCAACCCGACAGTGGGCTTGGGGAACTGAGAGTGGGAAGGCATACAAACCTAGCCAGCACACACAACACTTGTGGCACAGAGGGAAGGTCCAAGTAGCCGAGTGTGGCATGGTGTACAAACCCCTGGAGTACACACAACCCTCACAGCACAGAGGGCAGGCCTGGGGAGTCTAAAGAACAACACATAAGCCATGTGACAAATAGGTCAGGCAGGTGAGATGAAACAAGTGCACACAAAACCCTTGATGCAGAGGGAGGGCACAGGGAGCTGAGACAAGTGAACACAAGCCCCACGATGCAGATGGCAGGCACAGGGAGCAGAGACAAGTGTGCAAAAGCCCCATGATATACAGGGCTGGCCTGGGGAGATGACATAAGTGCACATAAGCCCCACAACACAAAGGGTGAGCTCAGGGGGTTGAGAGAAGCCCACAAATCCTCTGTGATGCAGACAGCACAAGAAAAGATCCACACAAGCCACTTCCAAGCTTCAGCCAGCATTACAGGGCAGGACAGGGAACAGAAGCACTGGCAATGATCCCAGAGAGAAGTAGGGGACTGGCGGCAGTGAAGCAGTGAAAGGGCCACTTCGAAGTGGCTGTGGAAATAGATATGTCTAACATTGCCAAAGCTAGAAGGACTGCCCAAAGGTGTACTGAGCCCATAGATACCCGGAAACCTATTACTGGACACTGCACTGCCCTTCAGAAAGATGAGATCCAGCTCCATCAACCAGAATACAAGCACAAGCTCCCCCAACCAGAAAAACATCACAGGACAGTAATCCAACCCCATCCACGGGGACAGCCTCCACAACCAAGAAGAACTACGATCTTGAGAATCTTTTATTTTTTTTTTCCTTATAAATCACACTGTTTATTTCCCCTGCATATTTCCACCTTCACATTAGCCATTTGCAGTGCTGTGGAGTTTTTCATCTTTGCTTTTCTTGTTAAAAAAATTCATTTTAAGATTTTTTTCTTTTCTTATAAATCACAATGTTTATTCCCCCTAAACATTTCCACCATCACATTAGCCTGTTGTGGTGTTGTGGAATTTTCCTCTTTGGTTCTCTTATTTAAAAAATCACTTCAAGATTTTCTTTTCTTTTCTTATAAATCACACTCTTTATTCCCCATGCATATTCTCACCTTCATATTAACGTTTGGCGGTGCTGTGGAGTTTTTCTCTGTGTTTTTCTTGTTTAAAAAAAAATCATTCTAAGATTCTTTATTTTTTCTCCTTTCACCCTTTTTTGATGAGCTTTTTATCTTGTTTTGATATATTCAGCTACTGTTCTTATAGTTATTTACTAGTTAAAGCTATTCCTAAATATATATAAATCTTTTCCACATCAGTCCAGTTAAGTTCAGTCACTCAGTCATGTCCGACTCCTTGCAACCCCATGGACTGTAGCATGCCAGTCCTCCCTGTCCATCACCAACTCTCAGTGTTTATGCAAACTCATGTCCACTGGGTCAGTGATGCCATCCAACCATCTCATCCTCTGTCGTCCCCTTCTCCTCTCACCTTCAATCTTTCCCAGCATCAAGGTCTTTTCAAATGAATCAGTTCTTTGCATCAGGTGGCCAAAGTATTGGATTTTCAGCTTCAGCATCAGTCCTTCCAATGAATATTCAGGACTGATTTCTTTAGGGTGGACTGGTTGGATCTCCTTGCAATCCATGGGACTCTCAAGAGTCTTCTCCAACACCACAGCTTAAAGGCATCAATTCTTCTGTGCTTTCTTTATAGTCCAACTCTCACATGCATACGTGAGTACTGGGAAAACCATACCCTTGACTAGATGGGCCTTTGTTGGCAAAGTAATGTCCCTGCTTTTTAATACATTATCAAGCTTGGGCATAACTTTTCTTCCAAGGAGTAAGCATCTTTTAATTTCATGGCTGCAGTCACTATCTGCAGTAATTTTGGAGCCCCCAAAAATAAAGTCTGTCACTATTTCCCCATCTATTTGCCATGAAGTGATGGGACCAGTTGCCATGATCTTAGTTTTCTGAATGTTGAGTTTTAAGCCAACTGTTTCACTCTCTTTCACTTTCCTTAAGAGGATTTTTAGTTCCTCTTCACTTTCTGCCATAAGGGTGGTGTCATCTGCATATCTGAGGCTATTGATACTTCTGGCAATCTTGATTCCAGCCTGTTCTTCATTGAGTCCAGCGTTTCTTGTGATGTACCCTGCATATAAGTTAAATAAGCAGGGTGACAATATATAGCCTTGATGTACTCTTTTTCCTATTTGGAACCAGTCTGTTGTTCCATGTCCAGTTCTAACTGTTGCTTCCTGACCTGCATACAGATTTCTCAAGAGGCAGTCACAGGCTTCAGCACAATCAATAAAGCAGAAATAGATGCCTTTCTGGAGCTCTTTTACTTTTTCAATGATCCAGCAGTCATGGACAATTTGATCTCTTGTTCCTCTGCCTTTTTAAAATCAGCTTGAACATCTGGAAGTTCATGGTTCACGTACTGCTGAAGCCTGGCTTGGAGAATTTTGAGCATTACTTTACTAGCATGTAAGTGCAATTGTGTGGTAGTTTGAGCATTCTTTGGCATTGCCTTTCTTTAGGATTGGAATGAAAACTAGCATTTTCCAGTCCTGTGGCCACTGCTGAGTTTTGCAAATTTGCTGGCATATTGAATGCAGAACTTTCACAGCATCATCTTTTAGGATTTGAAATAGCTCAGCTGGAATTCCATCATCTTCACTAGCTTTGTTTGTAGTGATGCTTCCTAAGGCCCACTTGACTTTGCATTCGAAGATGTCTGGTTCTAGTTGAGTGATCATACCATCGTGATTATCTGGGACTGTGTATTCTTGCCACCTTTTCTTAATATCTTCTGCTTCTGTTAGGTCCATATCATTTCTGTCCTTTATTGAGATCATCTTTGCATGAAATGTTCCCTTGGTATCTCTAATTTTCTTAAAGAGATCTCTAGTCTTTCCCATTCTGTTGTTTTCCTCTATTTCTTTGCACTGATCACTGAGGAAGGCTTTCTTATCTCTCCTTGCTATTCTTTGGAACTCTGCATTCAGATGGGTATATCTTTCCTTTTCTCCTTTGCTTTTCACTTCTCTTCTTTTCACAGATATTTGTAAGGCCTCTTCAGGCAGCCATTTTGCTTTTTTTGCATTTCTTTTTCTTGGGGATGGTCTTGCTCCCTGTCTCCTGTACAATGTCACAAACCTCCATCCATAGTTCACTAGGGGCTGTGTCTATCAGATATAATCCCTTGAATCTCTTTCTCACTTCCACTGTACAATCATAAGGGATTTGATTTAGGTCTTTACCACATAGGCCTATTTAATTTGGCTTTCTATTTTTTTTTCTTTTCTCCCTCTCTTTTTTAACCTTCTCCCTCCCTCCTTTTCTCTCCCTCATCCTTTTTTATTTTTCTCCATTTTTTTCCTTCACTCTTTCTTCTTTCACAGAATAAGTTAAATTGTTGATCTCTCTTCACTATATTCCCCAGTTTGCACCCTACTCATGCTCAGGTTTCCAGATTGAGCATTAGCTAGCCCTGCTTTTAATTGGTTTATATCATTTTTGGTTTCCCTTATTCACCAAGTCAATCTACTCTATTATTTTCTTTATAATACTTGGATTATACCTGTACCTTTGGAAGTGTGTATATATCTCCAATTATATCTGTAGTTACCTGCTTAATCTACTGATCTCCCACTAGAACACAGGCAAAGCTACTACTAACAAGAAATAAACACAAATCACTAAATGATCCCTTCCCTCCAAGGGCAAAAACCAAAAGGTAGAAGGAATACAACCCTAAAGCCTAAGAAAAGGAGACTTCAAGTTGAACAACTTAGAAAAAAATGAAAGACAGAGAAATACAGCAGAAATGAAAGAGCAAGGTAGAAACTCACAGGACCAAATAAACAAAGAGGAAGTATGCAATCTACCTGAAAGTTAATTCAGAATAATAATAGTAAAGATTCTCCAAAGACTTGAAAATAGAATAGAGAAAATGCAAGAAAGATTTAAGACAGCTAATAAATAACAAAAACATAGAAGAAATAAAGAATAAGTAAACAGAGATGAATAACACCATTACTGAAATTGAAAGTACCCTAGAAGAAACCAATAGCAGAATATCTGAGGCAGAAGAACAGATAAGTGAGATGAGAGATAGAATGGTGGGAATAACTGCTGAAGAGCAGAATAAAGGGAAAAGAATGAAAAGAACTGAGTATAGCCTCAGAGACCTTTGGAACAATATTAAACACAGCAACAATCAAGTTATAGGGGTCCTAGAGGAAGAAGGCAAAAATGAAAGGCACTGAGAAAATTGATGAAGAAATTATATTTGAAAACTTCCCCAATGTGGGAAAGAAAATAGTCAGTTAAGTCCAAGAAGCATAGACAGTCCCTTACAGGATAAACTCAAGGAGAAACACATCAAAATGCATGTTAATCTAGCTAACAGAGATTAAGCACAAAGAAAGAATATTAAAAGCAGCAAGGGAAAAGCAACAAGTAACATACAAGGGAAAACTCATACAATTAGCAGAAATTCTGCATGTCAGAAGGGAGTAGAAGGATATATTTAAAATAATGAAAGTGAAAAATCTAAAACCAAGATTACTATGGCTGGGAAAGATCTCATTCAAAATTGATAGAGAAATCAAAAGCTTTAGACAAGCAGAAGTTTAGAGAATTCAGCACCACCAACCAGCCTTGCAACAAATACTAAAGGGACTTACATAGCAAGTAAGCACAAGAGAAAGGAAAGACCTATAAAAACAAGCCCAAAACAAACAAGAAAATGCCAATAGGAACATATGCATCAATAATTACCTTAAATGTAAATGAACTAAATGCACCAACCAAAAGATACAGATTGATTGAATGGATACAAAAAGAAGAACCATATATGTGCTGCTTACAAGAGATCCACATCAGACCTAGAGATACATAGAGACTGAAAGTAAAAGAAGCAAAAAGATATTCCATGTGAATGGAAACCAAAAGAAAGTCAGAGTGGCAATCCTTATTTCAGACAAAATAGACTTTAAAATAAATAATATCATAAGTTACAAAGAAGGACACTATATAATGATCAATGCATCAAGCCAAAAAGAAGACATCATAACAACTGTAAATATTTATGCACACAACATCAGTTCAGTTCAGTCACTCAGTCATATCTTACACTGTGATCCCATGGACTGCAGCACGTCAGGCTACCCTATCCATCAACAACTCCCGGAGCTTCTGAAACTCATGTCCATCAAGTCAGTGATGCCATCCAACCATCTCATCCTCTGTCGTTCCCTACTCCTCCCACCTTCAATCTTTCCCAGCATCAGGGTCTTTCCAATGAGTCAGTTCCCATTCACAATCGCAATAAAAATACTAAAATATCTAGGAATAAATCTACTTCAGGAGACAAAAGAACGGGTATACAGAAAATTATAAGACACTGGTGAAAGAAATAAAAAATGACATAAAAAATGGAGAGATTTTCCATATTCCTGGGTAGGAAGAATCAGTATTGTGAAAATGACTATATTACAAAATGTAATCTACAGATTCAATACAATCCCTGTTAAATTACCAATGGCCTTTTTTCACAGAACTAGAAGAAAAAATTAGGGAAAAATTATGGAAATGCAAAAGACCCCGAATGACCAAAGCCATCTTGAGAAAGAAGAATGGAACTGGGGGAATAAACTTTTGTGACTTCAGACTATACTACAAAGCTACAGTCATCAAGACAGTATGGTACTGGCACAAAAAACAGAAATATGGGGTAATGGAACAAGACAGAGAACCCAGGGATAAACCCACGAACCTACAGATACCTTATTTATGACAAAGGAGGCAAGAATATGCAATGGGGCAAAGATAGCCTCTTCAATATGTGGTGCTGGGGAAACTGGACTGCTACATGCAAAAGAATGATATTAGAACACTTCCTAATGCATATATAAAGTCAAAATGAATTAAAGACCTAAATGTAAGACTAGAAACTATAAAACTCTTAGAGGAAAACATAGTTAGAACATTCGATGACATAAATTAAAGCAAGATCTTCTATGACCCACCTCTAGAGTAATGGGAATTTAAAAAAAAAATAAACAGGACCTAATTAAACTTAAAACTTCTGCACAGCAAAGGAAACTACAAACAAGGTGAAAAGAAAACCCCCAGAATGAGAGAAAATAGTAGCAAAGGGAACAACTGACAAAGAATTAATTTCCAAAACATACAAGCAGTTCATACAACTCAATACCAGAAAAATGAACAACTCAGTCAAAAAGTGGGGAAAAGACCTAAACAGACATTTCTCCAAAGAAGACATACAGATGGTTAACAAGCACATGAAAAGATGCTAAACGTCACTCATTATTAGAGAAATTCAAATCAAAGCTACAATGAGAAACCACTTCACACCAGTCAGAATGGACATCATCAAAAATTCTACAAACAACAAATGCTGGAGAAGGTGTGGAGAAAAGGGAACACTCTTGCATTGCTGGTGGGAATGTAAACTGATACAAACAGTATGGAAGATGGTATGGAGATTCCTTATAAAGTTAGGAATAAAACCCCCATATGACACAGCAATCCCACTCCTAGGCATATACCCTGAGGAAATCAAAATTGAAAAAGAAATATGTGCCCCAATGTTCATTGCAGCACTATTTACAATAGCTAGAACACAGAAGCAACCTAGATGTCCAGTGACATATGAATGGATAAAAAGGCAGTGATATATTCATACAATGGAATAATACACAACCATAAAAAGGATCATGTTTGAGTCAGTTCTAATGAGGTGGACGAACCTAGGGCCTATTATACAGCGTGAAGTAAGTCAGACAGAGAAATATAAATATCTTGTACTGAGGCATATATATGGAATCTAAAAAGGTGGCACTGATGAATTTATTTTCAGGGAGGCAATAGAGAAACAGACAGAGAACAGACCTATGGACATGGAGGGAGGGGAGGAGGGAGATGTATGGAGAGAGTAACATGGAAATTTACAATACCATATGTAAAATAGGTAGCCAATTGGAATTGGCTGTGTGACTGAGGGAACTCAAACAGGGGCTCTGTGACAGGTTAAAGGGTGGGATGGGGAGGAGGATGCGAAGCAGGTTAGGGAGTGAGGGGACATGGGTGTATCTATGGCTGATTCTTGTTTATCTGTGACAGAAAACCACACAATTCTGTAAAGCAATTATCCTTCAATTAAAAAATTTTTGAAGAGAACAAAAACAGAAAGCATTCTTAAATGAACAGCAAAAAGAAATTGAGGAAAACAATAGAATGGTAAAAACTAGAGATCTCTTCGGGAAACTTAGAGATGCCAACGTAAAACTGCCACACAATTACACTCATTTCACATGGTAGCAAGGTAATTCTCAAAATCTTGCAACCTAGGCATCAATAGTATGTGAACCAAGAAATTCCAGATATAGTAGCTGGATTTAGAAAAAGCAGAGGAATCAGAGTTCAAATTGCCAACAATTTGGATCATAACAATTGGATCAAAGAAAAAGCAAGGGAATTCCAGAAAAACATCTACTTCTTATTGATTGACTGTGTGGATCACAACAAACTGTGGACAATTCTTAAAGAGATTGGAATATCGGACCACCTTACCTGCCTCCTGAGAAACCTGTATGCAGGTCAAGAAGCCACAGTTAGAACTGGACATGGAAAAATGGACTGGTTCAAAATTGGGAAAGAAGTACATCAAGGTTGTATCTTGTCACCTTGATCATTTAACTTATATACAGAATATATATATATATATATATATATATATATATATATATATATATATATATATATATCTCACATGGGATGAAGCTCAAACTGGAATCAAGATTGCCAGGAGAAAGATCAGTAATCTTGGATATGCAGATGATACCTCCCTAATGGCAGAAAGTGAAGAGGATTTAATGAACCTCTTGAAGAAGGTGAAAGAGGAGAGTGAAAAAACTAATATAACTTAACATTCAAAAAACTAAAATCATGACATACTGTCCCACCATTTCATGGCAAATAGATAAGGAAACAATGAAAACTGTGACAGACTTTATTTTCTTGGGCTCTGAAATCACTGTGGACAATGACTGCAACCATGAAATTAAAAGATATTTTCTCTTTGGATGAAAAGCTATGATAAATCTTGTGAAACTGAAAGTCGTTCAGTCGTGTCCGACTCTTTACGACCCCATGGACTATACAGTCCATGGAATTCTCCAGGCAGAATACTGGAGTAGGTAGCCATTCCCTTCTCCACGGGATCTTCCCAACCCAGGGATCAAACCCAGGTTTCCCTCATTGCAGGTGGATTCTTTACCATCTGAGCCACAGGCGAAGCCCAAGAATACTGGAGTGGGTAGCCTATCCCTTTTCCAGCGGATCTTCCCAACCCAGGAATCGAACTGGGGTCTCCTGCATTACAAGTGGATTCTTTATCAACTGAACTATGAGGGAAGCCCATGAGAAATGGGCTAAGTATGTTATAGCTTTCCTCCCAAGTAGTCTTTTAATTTCATGGCTGCAGTCGAGGAGAAACTAAAGAGCCTCTTGATGAAGGTGAAAGAGGAGAGTGAAAAAGCTGGCTTATAACTCAACATTCAAAAAACTAAGATCACGGCATTGGATCCCATCTCTTCTAGGCAAATAGATGGGGGAAAAGTGGAAGCAGTGACAGCTTTTCCTTTCTCAGTCTCCAAAACCACTGGGAACAGTTACTTCAGCCATGGAATTAAAAGATGCTTGCTCCTTGGGAGTAAAGTTATGACAAGCCTTGCATATTAAATAGCAGAGATGTGACTTTGCTGACAAATGTCCATATAGACAAAGCTACATTTTTTTTTTCCAATAGTCATGTATGGATGTGAGAATTAGACCATAAAGAAAGCTGAGCACTGGAGAATTGATGCTGGAGAAGACTCTTGAGAGTCCCTTGGACAGCAAGGAGATCAAACCAGTCAATGCTAAAGGAAATCACCCTGAATATTCATTGGAAGGACTGATGCTGAAACTGAAGCTCCAATATTTTGGCCACGTGATGTGAAGAGCCTACTCATTGGAAAAGACCCTGATGCTGGGTAAGATTGAAGGCAGAAGGAGAAGGGGGTGACACAGGATGAGATAGTTGGATGGCATCATCAAACAATGGACATGAGTTTGAACAAACTCTGGGAGATAGCGAAGGCCAGGGAAGCCTGTCATGCTGCAGCCCATGGGTTTGCAATCAGTCAGACATGACTGTGCAACTAAACAATAAATGTATAGCATACAAAATGTTGTTTGCTATTGTACTGGCCTTTTCAGCTGGCTGCACAACCCTTTTGTAGGTTAATTCCTTGTGGTATAAGAAGAGAGGCTTTCAAATATGTCGGTTCATTCCACAGTGGGAGAAAGCTCTCATGGTAGCTTCATCATCCCCCGCACTCCAAATGAACACCTGCTGCCCAGCCTGTATCTTCTCACCACCAATGCATAGAGTTTTTGGAAATATAAATTTATTTACTTTAATTGGAGGCGAATTACTTTACAAAATTGCAGTGGTTTTGCCATACATTGACATGAATCAGCCATGGGTGTACATGTGTTCCCCATCCTGAATTCCCCTCCCACCTCCCTCCCCATCCTATCCCGCTGGGTCATCCCAGTGCACCAGCCCTGAGCACCCTGTCTCATGCTTTGAATCTGGACTGTGATTCATTTCACAAATGATAATATACATGTTTCAATGCCATTCTCCCAAATCATCACACCCTCTCCCACAGAGGCCAAAAGACTGTTCTATATATCTGTGTCTCTTTTGCTGTCTCCCATACAGGGTTATCGTTACCATCTTTCTAAATTCCATATATATGCGTTAGTATACTGTATTAGTGTATTTCTTTCTGACTTACTTCACTCTGTTTAATAGGTTCCAGTTTCATCCACCTCATTAGAACTGATTCAGATGTATTCTTTTTAATGGCTGAGTAATACTCCATTGTGCATATGTACCACAGCTTTCTTATCCATTCATCTGCTGATGGACATCTAGGTTGCTTCCATGTCCTGACTATTATAAACAGTGCTGCGATGAACATTGGGGTACACGTGTCTCTTTCAATTCTGGTTTCCTCGGTGTGTATGCCCAGAAGTGGGATTGCTGGGTCATAATGCAGTTCTATTTCCAGTTTTTTAAGGAATCTTCACACTGTTCTCCACAGTAGCTGTACTAGTTTGCATTCCCACCCACAGTGTAAGAGGGTTCCGTTTTCTCCACACCCTCTCCAGCATTTATTGCTTGTAGACTTTTGGATCGCAGCCATTCTGACTGGTGTGAAATGGTACCTCATTGTGGTTTTGATTTGTATTTCTCTGATAATGAGTGATGTTCAGCATCTTTTCATGTGTCTGTTGGGTCATAGAGGATCCTGCTGTGATTTATGTTGGAAAGTATTTTGCCTATGTTCTCTTCTAGGAGTTTTATAGTTTCTGGTCTTACATTTAGATCTTTAATCCATTTTGAGTTTATTTTTGTGTATGGTGTTAGAAAGTGTTCTAGTTTCATTCTTTTACTAGTGGTTGACCAGTTTTCCTAGTACCACTTGTTAAAGAGATTGTCTTTTCTCCATTGTATATTCTTGCCTCCTTTGTCAAAGATAATGTGTCCATAGGTGTGTGGATTTATCTCTGGGCTTTCTATTTTGTTCCATTGATCTATATTTCTGTCTTTGTGCCAGTACCATACTGTCTTGATGACTGTGGTTTTGTAGTAGAGCCTGAAGTCAGGCAGGTTGATTCCTCCAGTTCCATTCTTCTTTCTCAAGATTGCTTTGGCTATTCAGGGGTTTTAGCATTTCCATACAAATTGTGAAATTATTTGTTCTAGCTCTGTGAAAAATATCTTTGGTAGCTTGATAGACCAATGCATAGATTATGCAGTGTCTATTCATGGTTATCACTCCAAATATTCTAACACTATGCCCTGGCTTACCCTGCACTTGAGCTCCTCATCTAAATCTTCCTTCAACCATCTATAATCTTTGCATTCCAGTGAATACTAGGAAGCAGGCAATTGTGAACTATCATATTCTGTAGTAGATTAGAAAACATATTTAAAATTGTTAGAAATATACTTTTCCTCATAATAATTTTTAATAGACTCAAATATTTTTATCTCTGTAAAACTTATGTTTAGCATTTAATGTTTATCGTATCTGGAAAGGATTTAGATATATTCAACCCATTATTTAGTTTAACAGCATAAATTTTCATGTTATTTTCATTTATTTAAAACATTTTTAACAGTTATGTTTTGATTAGACCTTAAACAACTAAGCATCACCTTGAGTTGTTGTTGTTGGCAAATTTTGTAACAGAAATAACAGGAGCTCATTTGATCAGACAACCCAGTGAGAAAAAGTTGTACATTTGCATTTCATTCAGTATCAATAATGCTGAAAACATGCTTGTTTTCATTAAACCAACAAATTTAAACTAGCTTTTATTTATTAAATATTAGATCATGTGAACATTTGGGTTTGTCTCTATATATCTAAGTGTATACTTAATTTATATATGTTGTTGAAATGTTAGTCACTCAATCCTGTCCACCTCTTTGTGACCCCATGAACAGTAGCCTGCCAGGCTCCTCTGTCCATGGAATTCTCCATGTAAGAATATTGGAGTGGGTAGCCATTTCCTCCTCCACAGGATCTTCTCAACCCAGGGATCGAACCCAAGTCTCCAGCATTACAGGAGGATTCTTTATCATCTGAGCCACCAGAGAACACACCACACATGCCAATTAAATATAGCTCTTTACAATTAATTTTGTCAATGCCACCAGGAGGTAGAAAAAATATCATATACTTACAACATACACATATATACATACATAATATAGAAATAGTCACAGACATCTTACAGGGTTTGTGTTTGTGTTTTGTTTTGTTTTGTTTTTTAATTTAGTCATGTCTCAAGTAGAAACTCAGAGGAATGGTTAGATCCACACTGTGTTTCTGACAAGTGGAGTAAGTTAATATTAGTTGCACAGATGGCCAAAGACTTTACTATTTTTCTTTTGCATGTTGTCTCACTTCTCACACTGTTCACCGAACCCAGAGTAGGTATGGCACAAGCAGGAAAGCTGGAAGAAAACTCAAGGAGCCTTAGGAACTGCAGATATGTTTATTCTCTCTGGTCTGGAACAGTAGCCATGCAATAGATACGCAGTATTCTCTCATGGTTGACCCAGCAGATACAGCCATAATGCAGCTGCAGGGGCTTTTCAGGTGGAGCTTATATTTACAGAAAAAAAAGTGGTCTGTGGCTAAGAGGGTACATTGTGACATGCATGCACAGTGCTATAAGTGATCTCAACTGTTACATAACCATGTATTTGCAAAATAAGGGGCTAGAGCAAGAGGCCATGGGGCAAGAGAGCCTGATCACCACCATCTTGAGTAATTTGCTTTTCCCCTACATTCCACCCCTTCAGGGTCTCTCACCTCACAGTCTCTGTGCAATCCATCTTCCACAATATTCCCTTGGCAAGTAACACTGACCCTTGAACCCACATTCTACAACAGCAGTAGATGCTATAACAACAAACAGCTACATCCTTAATACATAGCAAAACCGAATACCAGGAATCACCTGGAACTCCCTATGGGGTTACAAGAGCCACTCACCACATGTGGGGTGTATTTATCTTCCATAGCCAAGTCCAGTCCACCATCTTTCCTTTTGAAATTGCAGAAAAGTCTCCACAGGGCCAACTGCATCCCTGTGGGTTTTTTTTAAGGACCACAAAACCTCTCACAGGTGCTGGGCCCACCACTTTAAAGAAGAAATGTTTTGTGGTGTTCACAGCTCACCCACATGATTCCAAATGCTTTTGCACTGTTCTAAATCTGCAAGAGAGGACACAACTTTTACAGTATACTGTTCTAAATCTACAAGAGAGGACACAGTCTAAATCTTAACCATTTGGTCTCCATAGCCATCAATGCATGCTCTAGGATGAGGAAACTGTTCCAGCTTGTCATAAACAAGGCTGCATTCAGCACCTGTGTCAACCAGGACCATTACTCTCTGTACATTAGCCAATGACCAGTGAATTGCAAGTTCTACATGGGGCTTCTGATCCCTGCTTGGGCTCTTTGGGCAGGCACCTTGACCTGAGCCCTATTCAAAGTGGAAAAGGGCATCTGAAGGAAAATCCTTGAGCGCCATACAATCTTCAAATTGAACCACCCATATCTCTTGCTGTGGGCACTTCCCACACTTGGTGAACTGCTGCTCTGCTCTGTTGCCTCTATATCTCTAGGAATGTAGCATTAGGCTGTTTATCAATTTTATTTCTGTCAATTCCCACTGCCAGCAAGTCATCCCAAATTTGCATTTGTGTCATCTGGACAGTGTCTTTACCAGCTTGGCCCCCCTTTGGGATCTTCACACTAACACCTTTTGCCAGTTGCCACCCCTCTATTTCTCCCAAGCTAGCCACCACCAAGGTCATCTCATAGGTGGGATGCTCCACAAAGGGCACAAGAATAGTAGTCAGGGATCCAAAAGTTGTGGATGGAGCATTGTTCAAAGTGGTATCACACATGCCACCAGTAAAATGCTTATCATCTGGGCCTCGGGTATTTGAGTTAAACATAGACTGCTTCATGCCCATTTCTCTCACAACTTGGGTCAACTCGGCATAGGAATACCATTTACTTACAGTATTGAGGAGCTCTCCTGCATTCACCCACACAGTGTGGATGGCAGTGTTAATCCATTTCATCAGAGCGTGTGTATGGTTAGGCATGCCTTGTATGAGTCACCTAGCATTCAGCAACCTTTATCTCAATGAAGGGTGAGTGGTTATAGATGCCAACCATTATATTTCACCCTGGAACAAATGATACCATCCACCCCTGTGTCCCAGAGTTACAAAAGCCATGCTGCCAAGAGTTCCCCTTGCTTTTGCCAAAACTGCTTACCCAAGTTGATCAACTGTACCTGAGTATATGGTCAATGTGTCATGAACTCAGTAACATTGAGGGCCCCTTGAGGATAACCTCCCTGGGCCATAGGCTGCTCATGCTTCACTTTCTGCTGTATAACAGGCCTCACTGTCAAGCAGGGATCCATGGTCTCACAATTTTCATCATCATCATCCCTCATTGCTTCATAGTCCAAGGCACTAAGTTCCTCAAGGCCACACATCTCTTGTTCCAGCATGCATATACACTGTTCCAACTTTTCTTCTCATCTCTGCAGTTTTCACACTTGTGCAGCATCATGAACTCTCCATATTCACATTCAAGTCAGTCAAGAAAATCCACCCCATGGTGCTAGCGGTAGTATGTGCCACTTTGTCTGGCAAACAGGAACTCACTGCCTGTAACACCTTTTCAATACTATCTGGTAACCTATCCACCACTTGGCAGTCTTCCACTGGGGCCCATTCCAAGAGGACCATGGCCACTAGGTACCTCATAGTATGTGGTGGCTACTGGCTTCCTCTATCATTGGAGCCTCAGGCTCCCCTACCTGCTGGGAATCCTGCCAACTATGCCAACTGTCTCAATTCTCACAGTGTTCATTGAAACCAGGGTAGGTAAGGTACAAGCGGGGAAGCTAGAAGAAAACTTCAGGAGCCATAGGAACTGCAGATATGTTTTTTCTTTCTGGGCTGGTGCAGCAGCCATGCAGCAGACATGCTGTGTTCTCTTGTGGTTGACCCTGCAGACACAGCCATAACACGGCCACAAGGGCTTTTCAGGTGGAGCTTATATAGGTTTACAGAACAAAAGTGGCCCATTATGGCCAAGGGGGGTACATTGTGACATGCATGTGCAGCACTATAAGTGATCTCAGCTGTTACATAACCATGTATTTACAAAATGTGAGAGGCCATGGGGTGAGAGAGCCTGACCATTGCCATCTTGGCTAATTTGCTCTTTCCCTACACATGCTGTGATGATTTAGTTTTTAGAAGTTTCTGCATATTAATTAAATAATGCATTCCATTGTCTAAGAGACTTGAGATCTTCTCTTTTAAGGATACCATTTAAGGTGGACTTATTTAAAACAAAGTTTCTCTAGACTTTGTTCTAAAAGTTTGTTTAAGTTTCTCTGGCCATTGTAATTCCAAAGTATTCGAAAGTTCACCCATTTTTCCAGAAAGGCACAAGACCATGGTCCAAGGACCAGGTGAAATCCATCTTGCTTTTGAATTCCCTAAAACATCTTAATTATAAGGGGCCCTGTTTTCCAACAGGGCTTTCCAGGTGGCACTAGTGGTAAAGAACTCGAACTCGCCTAATGCAGAGAGTTGGGAAGACCCCTGGAGGATGGCATGATAACCTATTCCAGTATTCATGCCTGGAGAATCCCATGGACAGAGGAGCCTGGCAGGCTAACAGTCCATAGGGTCACAAAGAGTCGGATATGACTGAAGTGACTTAGCATGCATGCATGTACTGTTTTCTGATTGTTGTAAAACACCAGGAATCACATGGTTTCCCCTCTTTTGAACACAATGGATGACTTACCAATAATCTTCATAAAAGTAGACCCTAAACAAAGCCAGATAACTCAAAACCAGAAAAGAGAGAATTAACTTTATTTTACAAGAAAAAAAATGGTTTATTCAGGAATAGCAGATAATTGTAATTTGAGGTAGGCAAGCTATGGTGAATCACAGGCAAGTCTGAAGAGACAAGAGGAATGTCATCTTTTATTAGTTTTAGGAGGGAATTGGGAAGAGCGGATTTGAATAAAAGGTAATCGGAGAAGAACAAGAGTTCAAGGTTGTGGCAGTTTCTTATTGGCTACAAGTGATGGTTAGCTCATTGTTGCTGGGGGGTGGGGGGATGTTCCTTCCTTTTTTAAGAAAAGCAGGAGATGAAATTCCCATGTGAAATATGTCCTCCCTTTTACCAGAAGAAAAGTAATATTCTTACCATCAGGAATAAGAAATTGAGACTGAGAGAATTTTATACAAAGAATTCTATACAAACAGACCTTTTAAAAGTAATCATTATCTTCCTTCTTCCTGTTGGTTTTGCAGGCTGCAACAAGTGATATGTTAATGAGAGCCATCCATTCAGGGCTTTCAATTCCATTTTAAAAGAAGTATTTGTTATTTACTTTTACACATTCAACACAATCTCTATCAAGATTCCAATGGATTTTTTTACAGAAATTAAAAAATAAATTTCTATAGAACCACAAGAGACCCCAAATATCCAAAGCAATCCTGAGACAAAACAAAGTGGGAGGTATCACTCTTGCTGATTTCAAACTATACTATAAAGCTATAGTATGCTACTAGCATAAAAACCGGCAGATAGATCAATGAAACAAAATCAAGAGCCTAGAAATAAACCCAAACAAATATGGTCAACAAATATTTGACACAGGAACCAAGAATACACGATGGAAAAAAAGACAGTTTCTTACACAAATGCTGCTGGAAGAATCATATATAAAAGAATGAAACTCAGCCCTATTTTTTAAAGAGTACGATTTATTATTATTATTTTTTGACCTCATTGCATGGCTTGTGGGATCTTAGTTCCCCTACCAGGTACTGAACTTAGGCTCTTGGCAGTGAAATCATAGAACTGAACTGCCAGAGAATTCCCTCAGCCCCTATCTTATACCACTCAAAAATTAGCTTAAAATGTATTAAGGACTTAGATGTTAGGCCTGAAATGATGAAACTCCTGGAAGAAAATAGGAAAAGAGATCCTTGACACGGGTCTTGGACATGACACCTAAAGCAAGAGCTGCCAAAAAAAAAAAAAAAAAATCACATGGGACTACATCAAGCTAAAAAGTTTCTGCACAGAAAAAGAAACGATCAACAAAGTGAAGTGACAACCTACAGAATGTAAAAAACATTAGCAAATCCTATATCTCATAAGAGGCAAATATCGAAAATATGTATATAGACATCTCTCCAAAGAAGATATACAAAAGGCCAATGAGTACATAAAAAGATGGTCAAGATGATTGCTAGTCATTAGGGAAATGCAAATCAAAATCACAATAAGATATCACCTCACTTCTGTTAGAATGGCCAATATAAAAAAGACAAGATAAGGGATTACACTGGTGGTCCAGTGGTCCAGTGGTTACAAATCCACCTTCTAATGCAGGGGATGTGAGTTCATTATCTGGTCAGAGAACTAAAATCCCAAACACCACAGAGCAGTTAAGCCTGAGCATCAAGCATTGCAACTACTGAGCCTGCACTCTACACCCCACACAACACAACTAGGGAAACCCACACACTGCAATGAAGAGCCTGTGTGCCTCAACAAAGACCCAGCACAGCCAAAAAAAAAAAAAAAGGATGTAACAAAATGCAGGACACCCTAGACAATATCATAAATAGCAGGCACCCTCACTCTATCACAGGCATATTACTTTTTATGCTCAATCTCTCATCAAATGTTTCTTCAGTTAAGGTATAAACCACTGAGAATAAGTTAAAGTACATTAAAGTCTACTCTGGAAAACACTCCTTCTGTAGAATGCTGTTATGTTAAAAGAAAAAAATTCTCCTCTTCAAACAAGATTGGGCGTGTTCAGGATGGTAAAACTGTAGACAAAGTCTCATCTTCAAACAAGTTTAGAGAATGATGAGTTAAATAAAGGTCAATGCTTTGTCTGTCACAGAACTTCTTGGGGTTTTTAATATACATTGTGAAATTTCAAGGTCAAAGAACCCCTTAGTTTTTGCTTTTTTTTTTTTTTTTTTACTATTAACACCTAGTAACTTTACCCCATCCCAGATATCCAAAACAGGTTGCAGTATAAGAAATACTTATTTATGCTATTACCTTTCCTCCTTGAAGCTATATTTTAATGAGAAGAGTCCTAAGCTAGAAGGATGTTGCTTTAATGGAGGAATTTCAGGCATTGGTCAGTTGGAGTGGATAGAACAGATTTCTGAAATCACACCATGAGTAGTGCCAACACAGGTGCTATACCCCACACTAACTGAGCACTCTCTCTCCCATCTTTACATTAGAAGCTCAATGAATGAATCAGGCTCAGTTTGTGGATGTGAATGTTGATGTGCTCAGCTTCATGAATAAACTGCCCTGTGATCATTGCCTCTCTGATATTACATAAATATATGTGGCTGCAAAATAAAGAGATGATGGTTGTTTTTTTTTTTCTTTTTCCTTCAACTTACATATCCTAGAAGGTTGTTTTGCAAAGTTCCAGGTGGCTCTAGTGGTAAAGACCTAGCCAGCCAATGCAGGAGACGTAAGAGATGCTGGTTCAGTCTCCGGGTTGGGAAGATCCCCTGGAGGAGGGCATGGCAACCAACTCCAGTATTCTTGCCTAGAGAATCCCAAGTTCAGAGGAGACTGGCGGGCTAAAATCCATAGGGTCACAAAGAGTTGGACATGACTGAAGCAACTTAGCAAGCATGCATGCTCCCTAAGAAGCTGTCCACTTTTTCCTATGATTCTGCTGTGGTTCAGAAGATGGGAAGTAGATAAACCTGCATTCAAATATCACTATGTCACCTATTATCTGAATGATATTGGAAAAGCTGCTAAGTTTCTCTGAACTTTAGTTTCAGTTCAGTTCAGTTCAGTTCAGTTGCTCAGTCGTGTCCGACTCTTTGCGACCCCATGAATCGCAGCACGCCAGGCCTCCCCATCCATCACCATCTCCTGGAGTTCACTCAGACTCATGTCCATCGAGTCCATGAAAAACAGAGCTAACAGAGCTCTTCTAGCAGGTTGTTTGGAGAATGAATTAAGTTTAATGTCTGGCACAATTACTCTTCATCACTCTACTCTGGGGGAAGACATCTCTCAAAGCATTATAGTAGCCTCAGGAAAGCCCTAATTTTGCCCAAATAAGCAGCTCTCTTTGCTCATCATTTTATTTATCAAAAATTAAACTTTCTCTCAGAAGATCAGAATTTGCCAGTGGTTGTGAAGGCAGCTCAAGTCTAGAGTCTTCAGCTTTTAACTAATATGCTGAACTGCCTCCCATAGAGGGTTATTCACTTAGGAGCCTCTCTTCTCAGAGTTTTAGCATCTATTTCTACAAAGCAGACTTTATATTCCCTGCCCTGATAGCTTCCCAGTGTTATGTACAAGTTACATGGAAAATAGATGTGAAATAATTTTTAAACATTAAAGCACACACACACAGAAACACATATAATTTAATAGGAAGATAAAGTCCTGTGGCCAGGATCGATCCTCTGCCTTTGCCTTCTTTGCCCTCTATCAAGTCTTGTAATTTAAGAAGCCCCCAACTCCTGCCTCCAGCTTGCATTATGTAGAACTAACTTGTATTGTGCAGGTCAAATGAAAAACCTATGGTGAAACTCTGATCACAATATTTATATCATAACTAGAATACTCAGACATAAATCCAACCTTAAACTTATCTTCTCTGTTGCCTCAATACTCTTACCTATAAAATAGCACTTACCTCATAGCAATGGTATAAAGTATAATGAGATAACCCACAGGAGTCTAGAAGCATGTGGGCATATAGTAAATGCAAGATAAGTGTAAGCTCATCATTACCATTCATGGAATCCTACATCATAGCTTTCTAGCTCAACTTCTCACATTGTACAAAGAAGGAAACTGAGGCCTAGGGAGGGAAAGGGATTGATCCAATATCACACAGAGAGTGGCAGAATCTAAACAGAATGTATTTGTCTGTATAACTAAAGACTGAAATGTGGAAATGCCAAGTAACATAAAGCAAAAGTCCCTGTCACAATTCACAGTTTAACACACACAAGCTTGCTGGCCAGATATGGTTCTATGTAACACACTGGTAGATTTGTGAAATTCTAACTTGACTGCAATTCAATGACACTTTTCCATTCAGTTGTTAATTATTAGTCAAAGAATATACTGCTTCCCAAGCAATCTTTATCCCTGGGGACAAAAGGCCAAAGAAAACATTAATTAGCAAAGCTGATACATTGTTTGCTTAAAAACAGAAGCAATTTTTAAGTATTTTCTTTTTTTAAATAAATTTATTTATTTTAATTGGAGGTTAATTAATTTACTATATTGTATTGGTTTTGCCGTACATCAACATGAATCTGCCACGGGTATACACGTGTTCCCCATCCTGAACCTCCATCCCTCCTCCCTCCTCGTACCATCCCTCTGGGCCGTCCCAGTGTAGCAGCCCCAAGCATCCAGTATCATGCATTGAACCTGGACTGGCAATTCGTTTCAAATGTGATATTATACATGTTTCAATGCCATTCTCCCAAATCATCACACCCTCTCCCTCTCCCACAGAGTCCAAAAGATTGTTCTATATTTCTCTGTCTCTTTTGCTGTCTTGTATACAGGGTTATCGTTACCATCTTTCTAAATTCCATATATATGCGTTAGTATACTGTATTGGTGTTTTCCTTTCTGGCTTACTTCACTCTGTATAACAGGCTCCAGTTTCATCCACCTCATTAGAACTGATTCAAATATATTCTTTTTAATGGCTGAGTAATACTCCATTGTGTATATGTACCACAGCTTTCTTATCCATTCATCTGCTGATGGACATCTAGGGTGCTTCCATGTCCTGGCTATTGTAAACAGTGCTGTGATGAACATTGGCGTACATGTGTCTCTTTCAATTCTGGTTTCCTCGGTGTGTATGCCCAGAAGTGGGATTCCTGGGTCATAATGCAGTTCCATTTCCAGTTTTTCTAAGGAATCTCCACACTGTTCTCCATAGTAGCTGTACTAGTTTGCATTCCCACCCACAGTGTAAGAGGGTTCCCTTTTCTCCACACCCTCTCCAGCATTTATTGCTTGTAGACTTTTGGATCACAGCCATTCTGACTAGCATGAAATGGTATCTCATTGTGGTTTTGATTTGCATTTCTCTGATAATGAGTGATGTTGAGCATCTTTTCATGTGTTTGTTAGCCATCTGTATGTCTTTGGAGAAATTTCTGTTTAGTTCTTTGGCCCATTTTTTGATTGGATCGTTTATTTTTCTGGAATTGAGCTGCAGGAGTTGCTTTTATATTTTTGAGATTAGTTGTTTGTCAGTTGCTTCATTTGCTATTATTTTCTCCCATTCAGAAGGCTGTCTTTTCACCTTGCTTAGAGTTTCCTTTGTTGTGCAGAAGTTTTTAATTTTAATTAGGCACCATTTGTTTATTTTTGCTTTTATTTCCAATATTCTGGGAGGTGGGTCATAGAGGATCCTGCTGTGATTTATGTCGGAGAGTGTTTTGCTTATGTTCTCCTCTAGGGGTTTTATAGTTTCTGGTCTTACATTTAGATCTTTAATCCATTTTGAGTTTATTTTTTGTATGGTGTTAGAAAGTGTTCTAGTTCCATTCTTTTACTAGTGGTTGACCAGTTTTCCCAGCACCACTTGTTAAAGAGATTGTCTTTTCTCCATTGTATATTCTTGCCTCCTTTGTCAAATATAAGGTGTCCATAGGTGTGTGGATTTATCTCTGGGCTTTCTATTTTGTTCCATTGATCTATATTTCTATCTTTGTGCCAGTATCATACTGTCTTGATGACTGTGGCTTTCTAGTAGAGCCTGAAGTCAGGCAGGTTGATTCCTCCAGTTCCATCTTTCTTTCTCAAGATTGCATTGGCTATTTGAGCTTTTTTTTGTATTTCCATACAAATTGTGAAATTATTTGTTCTAGCTCTGTGAAAAATATCACTGGTAGCTTGATCGGAATTGCATTGAATCTATAAATTGCTTTGGGTAGTATACTCATTTTCATTATATTTATTCTTCCGATCCATGAACGTGGTATATTTCTCCATCTATTGGTGTCCTCTTTGATTTCTTTCACCAGTGTTTTATAGTTTTCTATAGCCAAGGAATTTTGAGAATTTAAAACAGACCTGGAGGAATCAGGCACCCTGATTTCCATCTATACTACCAAGCTACAGTCATTGAAACAGTATGAAATTGGCACAAATACAGAAATACAGATCAGTGAAACTAGGTAAAGTCCAGAGATAAACCCACCCACCTATGGTCAACAAATCTATGACAAAGTAGGCAAGAATACACAATGGAGAAAAGACAGCCTGTTTAATAAGTGATGCTGGGAAAACAGGGCAGCTACATGTAAAAAAAAAATTAAATTAGAGCATTCCCTAACACTATCCATGAAAATAAACTCAAAATGGATTAAAGATCTAAATATATGGCAAACGCTATAAAATTCTTAGAGGAAAACATACACAAAACATTCTGACATAAATCATAGCAAGATCATTTTTTATCCACTATGTAGAACAATGAAAATAAAAACAAAAATAGAAAAATGGAATCTAATTAAACTTAAAAGCTTTTCCACAGCAAGAGAAACTATAACAAGATGAAAATACGATGCTCAGAATAGGAGAAAATATTTGGAAGCAAAGTAACTGACAAAGGATTAATCTGTAAAATATCCAGATAGCTCATGCAGCTCAATATAGCAACAGTCAAAAATTAATGGTAGATCTAAATAGATATTTCTCCCAAGAATACATATAGATGGCCAAAAAGCACATTAAAAGATATTCAACATCACTAATTATTAGAGAAATGCAAATCCAAATTACAATGTGATATCACCTCACACTGGCCAGAATGGCCATTATGAAAAATGTTACAAATGGTAAATGCTAGAGAGGGTGTGGAGAAAAGGAACACTCCTACACTGTTAGTGGTAATGTCAATTGGTACAGCCACTATGTAGAACATTATGGAAGCTTCTTAAAAAACTAAAAATACAGCTACCACATGACCCAGAAATCCTACTCCTAGGCATATACATGGAGAAAAGCATAATTTGAAAATATATGTGCATTCCAATGTTAACTGCAGCAGTATTTACAATAGTAGAGAAGGAAAAGTGCAACCCACTCCAAGAGTATTGCCTGGAAAATCCCACAGACAGAGTAGCCTGACAGGTTACAGTCCATAGGGTCACAAAAGAGTCAAATATGAGTTAGCATCTAAATAGCAACAACAAAAAAAATTACAATATCTAAGACACGGAAATGAGAGAGTTAAATCTTAGGCAGGTTGATAAGAAGTTCAGGGTCCCAGAGGAGGAGAGACGGGTCTAGGGATCCCAAGTAAGAGAAAAGGGTCTGGAGTTTTCAAGGAGGAGGAAAGGACAAACATCTTTTTTTTCTCTACATTCCTTAGTCTTAGTCACATAAAACGTTTTTTTTTCTTTAAGCCCAGAACTGATGATTACACAACAAACAACTCAGTTTAAACTCTACTAAGGATTATATTCTTCAGTATTTTTGCCTTGAGAACCCCCTGAACAGTATGAAAAAGGAAAATAATAGGATACTGAAAGAGGAACTCCCAAGGTCAGCAGGTGCCCAATATCCTACTGGAGATCAGCAGAGAAATAACTCCAGAAAGAATGAAGGGTAGGAGCCAAAGCAAAAACAATAAGCAGCTGTAGATGTGACTGGTGATAGAAGCAAGGTTGGATGCTATAAGAGCAATATTGCATAGGAACCTGGAATGTCAGGTCCGTGAATCAAGGCAAATTGAAAGTGGTCAAACAGGAGATGGCAAGAGTGAACATTGACATTCTAGGAATCAGCGAACTAAGATGGACTGGAATGGGTGAATTTACCTCAGATGACCATTATATCTACTACTGTGGGCAGGAATCTCTTAGAAGAAATGGAAGAGCCAACATGGCCAACAAAACAGTCCGAAATGCAGTACTTGAAGCAATCTCAAAAATGACAGAATGATCTCTGTTTGTTTCCAAGGCAAACCATTCATTATCATGGTAATCCAAGCCTATGCCCCAACCAGTAATACTGAAGAAGCTGAAGTTGAACTGTTCTATGAAGACCTACAAGACCTTTTAGAACTAACACTTCCAAAAGATGTCCTTTTCACTATAAGGGACTGGAATGCAAAAGTAGTAAGTCAAGAAACACCTGGAGTAACAGGCAAATTTGGCCTTGGACTATGGAATGAAGCAGAGCAAAGGCTAATAGAGTTCTGCCAAGAGAAGGCACTGGTCATAGCAAACACCCTCTTCCAACAACACAAGAGAAGACTGTATACATGGACATCACCAGATGGTCAACACTGAAATCAGATTTATTATATTCTTTGCAGCCTAAGATGGAGAAGCTCTATACTGTCAGTAAAAAAAAAGACTGGGAGCTGACTATGGCTCAGATCATGAACTGCTTATTGCCAAATTCAGACTTAAATTGAAGAAAGTAGGGAAAACCGTTAGACCATTCAGGTATGACCTAAATCAAATCCCTTATGATTATACAGTGGAAGTGAGAAATAGATTTAAGGGACTATATCTGATAGACACAGTGCCTGATGAACTATGGAATGAGGCTCCTGTCATTGTACAGGAGACAGGGATCAAGACCATCCCCATGGAAAAGAAATGCAAAAAAGCAAAATGGCTGTCTGAGGAGGCCTTAAAAATAGCTGTGAAAACAACAGAAATGAAAAGCAAAGGAGAAAGGAAAGATATAAGCATCGGAATGCAGAGTTCCGAAGAATAGCAAAGACAGATAAGAAAGCCTTCCTCAGTGATCAATGCAAATAAATAGAGGAAAATAACAGAATGAGAAAGACTAGAGATCTCTTTAAGAAAATTAGAGATACCAAGGGAACATTTCATGCAAAGATGGGCTTGATAAAGGACAGAAATGATATGGACCTAACAGAAGCAGAAGATATTAAGAAGAGGTAGCAAGAATACAAAGAAGAACTGTACAAAAAAGATCTTCTAGACCATGATAATCACGATGCTGTGATCACTCACCTAGAGCTAGACATCTTGGAATAGAAAGTCAAGTGGGCCTTAGAAAGTATCACTATGAACAAAGCTAGAGGAGGTGATGGAATTCCAGTTGAGCTATTCCAAATCCTGAAAGATGATGTTGTGAAAGTGTGGCACTTAATATGTCAGCAAATTTGGAAAACTCAGCAGTGGCCAAAGGACTGGAAAAGGTCAGTTTTCATTCCAATCCCAAAGAAGGGCAAGGCCAAAGAATGCTCAAACTACCACACAATTGCACTCATCTCACATGCTAGTAAAGTCATGCTCAAAATTCTCCAAGCCAGGCTTCAGCAATATGTGAACTGTGAACTTCCACATGTTAAAGCTGGTTTCAGAAAAGGCAAAGGAACCAAAGATCAAATTGCCAACATCCACTGGATCATGGAAAAAGCAAGAGAGTTCCAGAAAAACATCTATTTCTGCTTTATTGACTATGCCAAAGCCTTTGACTGTGTGGATCACAAAAAATGTGGAAAATTCTGAAAGAGATGAGAATACCAGACCACCTGACCTGCCTCTTGAGAAACCTATATGCAGGTCAGGAAGCAACAGTTAGAACTGGACATGGAACAACAGACTGGTTCCAAATAGGAAAAGGAGTACATCAAGGCTGTATATTGTCACTCTGCTTATTTAACTTCCATGCAGACTACATCATGAGAAATGCTGGGCTGGAAGAAGCACAAGATGGAATCAAAATTGCCGGGAGAAATATCAATCACCTCAGATATGCAGATGACACCACCCTTATGGCAGAAAGTGAAGAGGAACTAAAAGGCCTCTTGATGAAAGTGAAAGAGGTTAGTGAAAAAGTTGGCTTAAAGCTCAACATTCAGAAAACTAAGATCATGGTATCTGGTCCCATCACTTCATGGGAAATAGATGGGGAAACAGTGGAAACAGTGTCAGACTTTATTTTGGAAGGGGCTCCAAAATCACTGCAGATGGTGATTGCAGCCATGAAATTAAAAGACACTTACTCCTTGGAAGGAAAGCTATGTCCAACCTAGATAGCATATTCAAATGCAAAGACATTAATTTGCCAACAAAGGTCCATCTTGTCAAGGCTATGGTTTTCCCATTGGTCATGTATGGATGTGAGAGTTGGACTGTGAAGAAAGCTGAGCGCTGAAGAATTGATGCTTTTGAACTGTGGTGTAGGAGAAGACTCTTGAGAGTCCCTTGGACTGCAAGGAGATCCAACCAGTCCATCTGAAGGAGATCAGCCCAGGGATTTCTTTGGAAGGAATTATGCTAAAGCTGAAACTCCAATACTTTGGCCACCTCATGCAATGTGGTGATTCATTGGAAAAGACTGTGATGCTGGGAGGAATTGGGGGCAGGAAGTGAAGGGGATGACAGAGGATGAGATGGCAGGATGGCATCACCGAATCAATGGACATGAGTTTGCATGAACTCTGGGAGTTGGTGATGGCCAGGGAGGCTTGGCATGCTGTGATTCATGGGGTCGCAAAGTGTCGGACACTACTGTGTACGGAGTGACAGAACTGAACTGAACTGAACTGAATTTGCCTTGGTTCATGGACCTAACATTCTAGTTTTCTATGCAATATTGTTCCTTCCAGCATCAGATTTACTTCCATCACCAGTCACATCCATAGCTGGTTTTTGTTGTTGTTGTTGTTGATTTTTTTTTTTTTTTTTGCTGTGGCTCTGTCTCTTCATTCTTTCTGGAGTCATTACTCTGGACCACATTTTGTCAGGACTCCCCACCATGACCTGTCAGTCTTGGGTGGCCCTGTATGGCATGGTTCATAGTCTCATTGAATTAGAAAAGGCTGTGGTGCATGTGATCAGATTGGTTAGTTTTCTGTGCCTTTCATTTTCAGTCTGTCTGCCCTCTGATGGAGAAAAGTAAGAGGCTGATGAGAGAGATTGATTGAACTGCATCTTGTTCTGATGTGTGGGGCCATGCTCAGTAAATATTTAATCCAATTTTCTGTTGAAGGGCAGGACTGTGTTCCCTTCCTGTTATTTGACCTCCACCTATGGTGGAGGTAATGAAGATAATGGTGACCTCCTTCAAAAGGTCCCATGCACACACTGCTACACTCAGTACCCTCAACCCCGCAGCAGGCCACCGCTGACCCATGCCTCCCCAGGAGACTCCTGCACACTCAGGGGCAAATCTGGGTCAGTATCTTGTGGGGTAACTGTTCCTTTCTCCTGGGTCCTGATGTACACAAGGTTCTGTTTGTGCCCTCCAAGAATCTTTTTCCCAGACCTGTGTAAGTTCTGGAGGTTCTATGCTGGGGCTAATGGCGACCTCCACTACTGGTAAAGAATCCATCTGCAATGTGGTTTGATCTTGACCTTGGTTTGATCCCTGGGTTGAGAAGGCCCCCTGGAGAATGGAAAGGCTACCCACTCCAGTATTCTGGCCTGGAGAATTCTATACAGTCCATGGAGTCTCTCTCCCCCCAGCCCCACTTTTTGGCTTCCCTGACAGCTCAGTTGGTAAAGGGGAAAGGTAGGGGACAGGAAAATCTATGCTGAATCAGTCTTCTTGTTTCCTACCCAAATCTACTTACTGATATATACTTTTTGTACTCAGCTGCCCCAAGTATTCTTACAGGGTTTTCCATTTAAATCAATGGAAGAGACAGGGTGGAGCATACTTACTCCATCTTAACTGGAACCCAATCTTCAGAAACCTTTAAAAGGTATAATCTATAGGCTTTGGTGATGAATTAAAGGTAGGGTATGAAGGAGAAAGAAAAGAGTCTCATGTAGACATCCAGGCTTCTGTCGTGGGTGACTGGATAGTGTTATCATTAGCCAGGATAAGAAAAGTTATAGGTGAAGTAGATTCAAGAAAGATGCTGCATATTAGCAAAATAGCAAACTCAGAAGTTCCAAGCTCTTGTTTCCCCACAGAAATAATAAAAATAAAAGCAATTAGAAACTGTCTGAACTGATTTTTTCAGAGCTCAGGGAAACAAAAGATTACAGAAACCAGGTGAATTCTGAATCAAGAAAAAGACACCTTGATAATGGCAAGAAAGTTTTGTGGCTTTTTGACTCAGTTTTACCCACACTCTCCTCCCCAGTGCAGCAGTGGTTTTGATCTTGAAGAACTGGAAGCCTGGTTTCTAGTTGCTTCTCATAAACCAGAGAGAGAAGAGAAGACGTTATTTGCAAAGTATTGTTTATGTTTATTCTAACCTGCCTTGGGGATAACCTGAAGGACTGATGCAGAATATTTATCTTGGTTTCACATAATTTAGAACTCAGGTGGAAAAAGCAGTGGATACCATATATTAAGTGCTGCAAAGCAGACTAGAGACCTACACACACTAAAGTCAAGAGATTATGAGTGTACATATACAACAGAACATCTAAGGCCCAGTGGAGAAGTTAATATGAGACTCTAGGTAATTAGGATATTCAAAATGAGTCTTATATAAGGGAAAAGCCATATAAATAAACAAATGGAACCTAATTAAACTTAAAAGCTTTTGCACAAAAAGGTTTTCATAAACAAGACAAGAAGACATCTCACAGAATGGGAAAAATATTTGCAAATGAAGTAACTTACAAGGGATTAATCTTCAAAATATACAAACAGCTCATGTAGCTCAATATTCTTAAAAAAATCAAAAAATTGGGTGTATGATCTAAATAGATATTTCTCTCAAGAATACATCAGTTTAGTTCAGTTCAGTCTCTCAGTCATGTCTGACTCTTTGTGAACCCATGAATCGCAGCACACCAGGCCTCCCTGTCCAGCACCAACTCCCGGACTTCACTCAGACTCACGTCCATCAAGTCAGTGATGCCATCCAACCAGCTCATCCTCTGTCATCCCCTTCTCCTCCTGGCCCCAATCACTCCCAACATCAGAGTCTTTTCCAATGAGTCAACTATTCACATGAGGTGGCCAAAGTACTGGAGTTTCAGCTTTAGCATCATTCCTTCCAAAGAAATCCCCAGGGCTGATTTCCTTTAGAATGGGCTGGTTGGACTTCCTTGAAGTCCAAGGGACTCTCAAGAGTCTTCTCCAACACCACAGTTCAAAAGCATCAATTCTTTGGCACTCAGCTTTCTTTACAATCCAACTCTCACATCCATACACGACCACAGGAAAAATCATAGCCTTGACTAGACGGACCTTAGTCGGCAAAGTAATGTCTCTGCTTTTGAATATACTATATAGGTTGGTCATAACTTTTCTTCCAGTGAGTAAGCGTCTTTTAATTTCATGGCTGCAATCACCATCTGCAGTGATTTTGGAGCACTCAAAAATAAAGTCTGACACTGTTTCCACTGTTTCCCCATCTATATCCCATGAAGTGATGGGACCAGATGCCATGATCTTCATTTTCTGAATGTTGAGCTTTAAGGCAACGTTTTCACTCTCCTCTTTCACTTTCATCAAGAGGCCTTTTAGTTCCTCTTTACTTTCTGCCATAAGGGTGGTGTCATCTGCATATCTGAGGTGATTGATATTTCTCCCAGCAATCTTGATTCCAGCTTGTGCTTCTTCCAGCCCAGCATTTCTCATGATGTAGTCTGCATGGAAGTTAAATAAGCAGGGTGTCGATATACAGCCTTGATGTACTCCTTTTCCTATTTGGAACCAGTCTGTTGTTCCATGTCCAGTTCTAACTGTTGCTTCCTGACCTGCATATAGGTTTCTCAAGAGGCAGGTCAGGTGGTCTGTATTCTCATCTCTTTCAGAATTTTCCACATTTTTTGTGATCCACATAGTCAAAAGCTTTGGCATAGTCAATAAAGCAGAAATAGATGTTTTTCTGGAACTCTCTTGCTTTTCCATGATCCAGTGGATGTTGGCAATTTGATCTTTGGTTCCTTTGCCTTTTCTGAAACCAGCTTTAACATTTGGAAGTTCACGGTTCACGTATTGCTGAAGCCTGGCTTGGAGAATTTTGAGCATTACTTTACTAGCATGTGAGATGAGTGCAATTGTGTGGTAGTCTGAGCATTCTTTGGCATTGCCTTTCTTTGGGATTGGGCTTCCCTGGTGGTGCAGAGGTTAAAGCATCTGCCTGCAATGTGGGAGACCTGGGTTCGATCCCTGGGTCGCAAAGATCCCCTGGAGAAAGAAATGGAAACCTATTCCAGTATTCTTGCCTGGAGAATCTCATGGACGGAGGAGCTTGGTGGGCTACAGTCCACGGGTCGCGAAGAGTTGGACACGACTGAGCAACTTCACTTTCACTTTCTTTGGGATTGGAATAAAAACTGACCTTTTCCAGTCCTATGGCCACTGCTGAGTTTTCCAAATTCGCTGGCATATTGAGTGCAGCACTTTCACAGCATAATTTTTCAGGATTTGAAATAGCTGAATTGGAATTCTATCACCTTCACTAGCTTTGTTTGTAGTGATGCTTTCTAAGGCCCACTTGACTTCACATTCTAGGATGTCTGGCTCTAGGTGAGTTATCACACTATCATGATTATAATGGCCTTGAAGATCTTTTTTGTACAGTTCTTCTGTGTATTCTTGCCACCTCTTCTTAATATCTTCTGCTTCTGTTAGGTCCATACCATTTCTGTCCTTTATTGAGCCCAGATTTGCATGAAACATTCCCTTGGTATCTCTAATTTTCTTAAAGAGATCTCTAGTCTTTCCCATTCTGTTGTTTTCCTTTATTTCTTTGCATTGATTGCTGAGGAATGCTTTCTTATCTCTCCTTGCTATTCTTTGGAACTCTGCATTCAGATGCTTACATACAGCAAGAATACATACAGCTGGTCAAAAAAAAATACATGAAAAGATGTTCAGCATCACTAATCAGAGAAATACAAATCAAAACTACAATGAGGTATCACCTCACACCAGTCAGAATGGCCAAAGCTGGAAAGAGTGTGGAGAAAAGGGAACCCTGCTACACAAAACAGTGTTCTAATGTAATTTGTCACATTATGGAGAACAGTATGGAGGGTCACTCCTGGGCATATATCAAGAGAAAACAATAATTTGAAAAGGTACATGCTCTTCCATGTTCATTGCAGCACTATTTACAAAACCCAAAACATGGAAGCAATTTAAATGCCCAACAACAGAGAAATGGATAAAAGGGTGTGGTACATGTATATAAAATGGAATATTCCTCACCCACACAAAAGAACAAAATAATGTCATTTACAACAACATAGATGGACCTAGAGATTGTCAAACTGAGTGAAGGAATTAGACATTGTCAAACTGAGTGAAGTAAGTCATACAGAAAACGACAAATATCATATGTTATCACTTACCTGTGAAATCTTTAGGAAAAAGAAGCACACATATAAACTTTTCTACAAAACAGAAATATATTTAGAGGTGCAGAAAACAAACTTGTGGTTACTAGAGGGAAAAGGAGGAGAGATAAATTTGGAGATTGGAATTGACATATAGACTCTATTATATATAAAATAAATAACTAATAAGTAATGTATAGCAGAGGGAACTCTTCTTAATTCTCTGTAATGACATATATAGGAAAATAATCTAAAAAAGAGTGGATATATGTGTATGTATAACCAATTCCCTTTGTTGCACAGCAGAAACTAATACAATATATGAAATCAACCATAGCTCAATAAACATTAATTTCTAAATAAAGCCATGTTCATGTGTTGGCAAGACGCATGCTCAGAAGAGACCTGATGAGATATTTTTTTTTATTTTATTTTTTTAAATTTTAAAATCTTTGCTATCACCACCAAACTTGACTCAAGCCTAACTAAGAGTTATAGCAGTGACACAGCATAGGGACAATCTACAAAGTTTGAAAGGTTTGTGGATTGTTGTTTTATTTCCCATGATAAACTCTTTTGTTTGTTTGAGCTCATGGCATTTCAGGAAACCTTTGTCAAAACATTAGTGGAACACAAGCTACAGGAACAAAGACTTCATTTATCCCACACAAATTATAATCTAAAAAGTATTTTGAAAAAGTTAAAAAAAAATACTACTACAGCTTTTAATGGTCAAGTTCAATTCAGTTCACTCGCTCAGTCATGTCTGACTCTTTGCAAACCCATGAATCACAGCATGCCAAGCCTCCCTGGCCATCACCAACTCCCAGAGTTCACTCAGACTCACGTTCATTGAGTCAGTGGTGCCATCCATCCATCTCATCCTTGGTCGTCCGCTTTTCTCCTGCCCACAATCCCTCCCAGGATCAGAGTCTTTTCCAGTGAGTCAACTCTTCACATGAGGTGGCCAATGTACTGGAGTTTCAGCTTTAGCATCATTCCTTCCAAAGAAATCCCAGGGCTGATCTCCTTCAGAATGGACTGGTTGGATCTCCTTGCAGTCCAAGGGACTCACAAGAGTCTTCTCCAACACCACAGTTCAAAAGCATCAATTCTTTGGCACTCAGCCTTCTTCACAGTCCAACTGTCAAATCCATACATGACTACTGGAAAAACCATAGGCTTGACTAGACAGACCTTAGTCGGCAAAGTAATGTCTCTGCATTTGAATACGATATCTAGGTTGATCATAATTTTTCTTCCAAGGAGTAAGCATCTTTTAATTTCATGGCTGCAATCACCATCTGCAGTGATTTTGGAGCCCCAAAAATAAAGTCTGACACTGTTTCCACTGTTTCCTCATCTATTTCCCATGAAATGATGGGACCAGATGCCATGATCTTCATTTTCTGAATGTTGAGCTTTAAGCCAACTTTTTCACTAACCTCTTCCACTTTCATCAAGAGGCTTTTTAGTTCCTCTTCACTTTCTGCCATAAGGGTGGTGTCATCTGCATATCTAAGGTGATTGATATTTCTCCCGGCAATCTTGATTCCAGCTTGTGCTTCTTCCAGTTCAGCATTTCTCATGATGTACTCTGCATAGAAGTTAAATAAGCAGGGTGACAATATATAGCCTTGATGTACTCCTTTTCCTATTTGGAATTAGTCTGTTGTTCCATGTCCAGTTCTAACTGTTGCTTCCTGGCCTGCATACAGATTTCTCAAGAGGCAGGTCACGTGGTCTGGCATTCCCATCTCTTTCAGAATTTTCTAGTTTATTGTGATCCACACAGTCAAAGGCTTTGGCATAGTCAATAAAGCAGAAATAGATGTTTTTCTGGAACTCTCTTGCTTTTTCCATGATCCAGTGGATGTTGGCAATTTGATCTCTGGTTCCTCTGCCTTTTCTAAAACCAGCTTGAACATCAGGAAGTTCACGGTTCATGTATTACTGAAGCCTGGCTTGGACAATTTTGAGCATTACTTTACTAGCATGTGAGATGAGTGCAATTGTGCAGTAGTTTGAGCATTCTTTGGTCTTGCCTTTCTTTGGGATTGGAATGAAAACTGACCTTTTCCAGTCCTGTGGCCACTGCTGAGTTTTCCAAATTTGCTGGCATATGGAGTGCAGCACTTTCACAGAATCATCTTTCAGGATTTGAATTAGCTCTACTGGAATTCCATCACCTCCTCTAGCTTTATTCATAGTGATGCTTTCTAAGGTCCACTTGACTTCACATTCCAGGATGTCTGGCTCTAGATGAGTGATCACACCATCGTGATTATCTGGGTCATGAAGATCCTTTTTGTACAGTTCTTCTGTGTATTCTTGCCACCTCTTCTTAATATCTTCTGCTTCTGTTAGGTCCATACCATTTCTGTCCTTTATCGAGCCCATTTTTGCATGAAATGTTCCCCTGGTATCTCTAATTTTCTTGAAGAGATCTCTAGTCTTTTCTATTCTGTTGTTTTCCTCTATTTCTTTGCATTGATCACTGAAGAAGGCTTTCTTATCTCTTCTTGCTAAAAACCAGCAAACCCTGGGGGAGATAGAGAATCTGATATTCAGAGTAATCATATTGAAATGGTCAAAATTTTGATAGCAACAACAACAATCTAAAAAAAAAAAGACAACCCACAAAGCATACAAAGATATAGAAAAGCATGGCCCATTCAAAAGAACAAAATAAACTAATAGAAATCGTCATTGAGGAAACCCAAACATTGGATATACTAAACAAAGATCTAGCATAGGTGTTTTAAGTATGTTCAAAAAGCTACATGAAAAGATAAAGAACTATAGGAAATCAAGAAAATTTTATATAAACAAAACAAGAAAAATCTAGCAAGAAATAGAATTATTTAAAAAAATTAAGATAAGCTTGGACCTGAAAAGTACAATAATGAAATTAAAATTTCACTATAGGAGATTTACAACAGACTTGAGAGGGAAAAAATAAGCAAACTTGAAGGCAGATCAAATGACACAGAAAGCAGAAAGGGGAAAAAAAGTGCAGCAGAAAGGAAAAAGAATAAAGAAAGGTAAACACAACCTAACAAATTTATAGGACTCAGTTAGTGGACTAATTTGTTTATGATAGAAGTTTCAGAGAAAAAGAAAGAATTGAACAGAAATATTATTTGAGGAAATAATGACTGACAACTTTCTAAATTTGAGGTAATATATGGAAATATAAATCAGTGGAGCTCAGTGGTGCAAGTTGGATACATTGAGGAGACCCATACTAAGATATAGTTTATAATCAAATGTTGAAAGTCAAAGATAAAGAGAGAAACTTGAAACCAACAAGAGATAATTGACCCTTATTTACTAAGTAGCCTCTAGAATATTATTAGCAGATTTCTCAGCAAAATGTTTACAGGCCAGAAGGCAGTGCTGAACAACAGCCACAACAAAAACTTATCAGTTGAGCATTCTATATACAAGAAAACTAACTTTCAGAAATAAGGAAGAAATTAAGGTACTTACGGTAAGTGAAAGATGAGGGAATAGACTATCACTAGACCTGACCTACAAGAAATGCTAGTCATTTGGGTTAAAATTAAAGGATGCTAGATAGTAAATAAAAAATGTATCAAGAAATAAAAATATCCAATAAAGGTAAATAAGTGGTCAAATATTTTTAAAAAAGTATCATCATACTTTTATTTATAAATACACTTCTACTTTTCTTTAGGATTTTAAAGATAATAGCATGAAAATAATTATAAGTGTGTTATTAGGCATGTAACACATAGCAATGCAATTTGTGATATGAATAACATAAAGGGTGCTTACTTGCTTAGTCACTCAATCACGTCTGATTCTTTGCATCCCCATGGACTGTAGCTCACCAGGCTCCTCTGTCCATCGGATTTTCCAGGCAAGCATACTGGAGTGGGTTTCCATTTCCTCCTCCAGGGGATCTTCCTGACTCAGGGATCAAACCTGAGTCTCATGTGTCCTGCATTGCAGGAGGACTCTTTACCCACAGAGCCATCAGAGAACCCCAACATATAGTGGGACAGAGCTAAATAGAAATAAAGGTTTTGTATGTGATTGCAGTTAAATGGGTATCAACCCATATTAAAATTTTAAGTAAGAATATAGCCACTATACACAAAAATAATTTAAAATGTGTAATGACAAAAAATTAACCAAGCACGAAAAAAGACACTAATGGGAGGAAATGAGTAACAAACAGTTATGACATACAGAAATTAAATAGATAATGGAGGAGGTAATTCATTCTTACTTAGTAGTTAATTTAAATATTAAACTCTAATCAAAAGACAATTTTTAGAATAGATTAAAAACAACGGAATTTGAGGGGTGGTCCTAAGATGGCGAGGAATAGGATGGGGAGACCACTTTCTCCCCCACAAATTTATCAAAAGAACATTTGAACGCTGAGAAAATTCCACAAGACAACTTCTGAATGCTGGCAGAGGACATCAGGCACCCAGAAAAGCAGCCCATTGTCTTTGAAAGGAGGTAGGAAAAAATATAAAAGACAAAAAGAGAGACAAAAGAGGTAGGGACAGAGCTCTATCCTGGGAAGGGAGTCTTAAAAAAGAGAGAAGTTTCCAAACACCAGGAAACACTCTCACTGCCAAGTCTGTGGTGAGCCTTGGAAGCACAGAGGACAACATAACCAGGAGGAAAAATAAATAAATAATAAAAACCCACAGAGTACTTGCCCAATGGTAACTCCCCCAGCGGAGAAGCAGCGCAGATGCCTGTACCCAACACTAGCAAGCAGGGGCTGGGCAGGGAGGCGCGGGATGCATTGCTTAGAGTAAGGACCAGGCCTGAATGCCCTGAGGGCAGTGTGAGGGAACTAACTTGGGATAGCAAACCAGACTGTGGGATAACTACCACGTGAAAAGCCATAGCCTAAGAAATTGCCAGGCCCGCTCACAGAACAAAGGACTGAGCAGACCTAGCAGGCTGCAGGCCAGCCCATCCCCCTGTGGAGACAGGAAGGCGAGGGCAGCCAGAGCCGGAAGGAGGCAATTGCAGCCCCAGAGAGGCATTATCTACCAAACTGCAAGCAGGCTTTGTTGCAAACCAAGACTTCTTGGCATTCTGGACGGGCAACATCTGCCTGAGAAGGTGCGACGGTTGTACACCTAGAAAACCAAGTTGCAGCGACCACGCTCACCAAACACCTGGTCACCTGAGCTGCTCGGACATGGGAAGGGAACAAAATGCAGGCCCAACCGAGTCTGCACCTCTGAGGACTACCAGACTACACGAACCTGAGCGGCTTAGACCTGGGAAGTGCATACAACCCAGGGCCGGCCTCAGACAGTTCCCGGCAGAACAACCTAGAGCCTAAGCGGGGTAGACAGGGAAAGCACACATGCCGTGAGCGGGGGGCAAACCCAGTGTGGCCGAGACACTGTGAGCACATGCCAGTGTTATTTGTTTACAGCGTCCCTCTCTCCCCACAGCACAACTGAACAAATGAGCCTAAAGAAGTGTCCACCACTGCCCCCTTGTGCCAGGGCAGAAATTAGACACTGAAGAGACCAGTAAACAGAAGATGCTAAAACAGAGGGACCCTCCTTGGAAGTAACAGGTGCAATAGATTAAAACCCTGTAGTTGGTACCAACTACATAGGAAGGGGCCTATAGATCTTGAGAAATATAAGCCAGATCAAGGAACTATCCGAAAACGAACTGACCCTACACTGCCCACAACACCACCAGAGAAAGTCCTAGATATATTTTCACTATGTTTACTATCATTCTTTAATTTTTAAATATTTTTTAATTTTAAACTCCTCTATTACTCCTTTAATTTTAATTTTTATAACCTACTGTTAATTGGCAAAAAAAAGAGACCCTATTTTTTAAAGCAAACTTCATATATATATATATATTATAATTTTTGTGACTTTTTTTCTGTTTTTCTTTAATATTGTATTTTTGAAAATCCAACCTCTAGTCTAGATTTATAATCTTTGCTTTTTGGTATTTGTTATCAATTTTATACCTTTAAGAACCCAATCTTCAGTACCCACTTTTACTTCAGAGCAAGATTACTGGCTTGACCACTCTCTCCCACTTTGGACTCTCCTGTTTCTCCACCAGGTCACCTCTATCTCCTCCCTCCCCTTCACTTCTTTACCCAACTCTGTGAATCACCTTGTGTGTTCTGGACGGTGGAGAACACTTAGGGAACTGATTACTGGCTAGATCTGTCTCTCTCCTTTTGATTCCCCCCTTTATCCTCCTGGCCACCTCTGTCTCCTTCTTCCCTCTTCTCTTCTCTGTATAACTCTGTGAACATCACTGAGCAGTTCAGACTGTGGAGTGAACATAAGGAAATGATTACTGGCTACCTTGCTCTCTCCTCTTTTGATTCCACCTCATCTCATCCTGGTCACCTCTATCTCCCTCCTCCCTGTTCTCTTCTCTATGTAACTCTGTGAACCTCTCAGGGTGTCCCTCACTGTGGAGAAACTTTTCATCTTTAACCTAGATGTTTTATCAACAATGCTGTATAGATGGAGAAGTCTTGAGGCTACTGTAAAAATAAGATTGAAAACCAGAAGCAGGAGGCTTAAGTCCAAATCCTGAGAACACCACAGAGATCCTGACTCCAGGGAACATTAATCGACAGGACCTCATCAAACGCCTCGATACCTACACTGAAACCAAGTACCACCCAAGGGCCAACAAGTTCCAGAGCAAGACATACCACACAAATTCTCCAGCAACACAGGAACATAGTCCTGAGCTTCAATATACAGGCTACCCAGAGTCATTCCAAACCCATTGACATCACATAACTGGACACTTTATTACACTCTAGAGAGAAGTCAAGCTCCACCCACCAGAACACTGACACAAGCTTCCCTAACCAGGAAACCTTGATAAGCCACCCATACAACCCCATCCACAACTCCACAATAAAGAGAACTCCACAAACTGCCAGAATACGGAAAGGCCACCCCAAACACTGCAATATAAACAAGATGAAGAGACAGAGGAATACCCAGCAGGTAAAGGAACAGGATAAATGCCCACCAAACCAAACAAAAGAGGAAGAGATAGGGAATCTACAAAGAATTCCAAATAATGATAGTGAAAATGATCCAAAATCTTGAAATCAAAATGGAATCACAGCTAAATAGCCTGGAGACAAGGATTGAGAAGATTCAAGAAAGGTTTAACAAGGACCTAGAAGAAATAAAAAAGAGTCAATATATAATGAATAATGCAATAAATGAGACCAAAAACACTCTGGAGGGAACAAATAGTAGAATAACGGAGGCAGAAGGTAGGATTACTGCGGTAGAAGATAGAATGGTACAAATAAAAGAAACAGAGAGGAAAAAAAAATGAATGAAAAGAAATGAGGACAATCTCAGAGACCTCTGGAACAATGTTAAACGCCCCAACATTGGAATCATAGGAGTCCCAGAAGACAAAAAGAAATATCATGAGAAAATTTTTGAGGAGATAATAGTTGAAAACTTCCCTAAAATGGGGAAGGTAATTATCATCCAAGTCCAAGAAACCCAGAGTGTCCCAAACAGGATAAATCCAAGGTGAAACACCCCAAGACATGTATTAATCAAATTAACAAAGATCAAACACAAAGAACAAATATTAAAAGCAACAAGGGAAAAACAACAAATAACACACAAGGGAATTCCCATAAGGATAACAGGTAACCTTTCAATGAAACTCTTCAGGCCAGGAGAGAATGGCAGGACATACTTAAAGTGATGAAAGAAAATAACTTACAGCCCAGACTACTGTACCCAGCAAGGATCTCATTCAAATATGAAGGAGAAACCAAAAGCTTTACAGACAAGCAAAAGCTGAGAGAATTCAGCACCACCAAACAAGCTCTCCAACAAATGCTAAAGGATCTTCTCTAGACAGGAAACACAAAAAGGGTGTATAACCTTGAAGCCCAAACAATAAATACTTATCAATAATTACCTTAACTGTAAATGGGTTGAATGCCCCACCCAAAAGACAAAGACTGGCTGAATGGATACAAAGACAAGACCCCCATATATGTTGTCCACAAGAGACCCACCTCAAAACAAGGAACACATACGGACTGAAAGTGAAGGGCTGGAAAAAGGTATTTCATGCAAATAGAGACCTAGAGAAAGCAGGCTAGCAATACTCATCAGATAAAATAGACTTTAAAACAAAGGCTGTGAAAAGAGACAAAGGACACTACATAATGATCAAAGGATCAATCCAAGAAGAAGATATACAGTTATAAATATATATGCATCCAACATAGGAGCACCACAATATGTAAGACAAATGCTAATAAGTATGAAAGAAGAAATTAACAATAACACAATGATAGCGGGAGAGTTTAATACCCCACTGACACCTATGGACAGATCGACTAAACAGAAAATTAACAAGGAAACACAAACTAAATGATACAATAGACCAGTTAGACCTATTTGATATCTATAGGACATTTCACCACAAAACAATGAATTTCACCTTTTCTCAAGCACACATGGAACCTTCTCCAGGATAGATCACATCCTGGGCCATAAATCTAGCCTTTGTAAATTCAAACAAATTGAAATCATTCCAAGCATCTTTTCTGACCAAAATGCAGTAAGATTAGATCTCAATTACAGGAGAAAAACTATGAAAAATTCCAACATATGGAGGCTAAAAAACACGCTGCTGAATAATTAACAAATCACAGAAGAAATAAAAAAAGAAATCAAAATATGCATAGAAGTGAATGAAAATGAAAACACAACAGCCCAAAACCTGTGGGATACTGTAAAAGCAGTGCTAAGGGGAAGGTCCATAGCAATACAGGCATACCTCAAGAAACAAGAAAAAAGTCAAATAAATAACCTAACTCTACACTTAAAGCAACTAGAAAAGGAAGAAATGAAAAACCCGAGTGTTAGTAGAAGGAAAGGAATCTTAAAAATTAGGGCAGAAATAAATGTAAAATAAATAAAAGAGACCATAGCAAAAAAAAAAAAAAAAAAGACAAAGCCAAAAGCTGGTTCTTTGAAAGAATAAATGAAATTGACAAACCATTAGCCAGACTAATCAAAAAAAAAAAAAAAGACAAAGCCAAAAGCTGGTTCTTTGAAAGAATAAATGAAATTGACAAACCATTAGCCAGACTCATCAAGAAACAAAGAGAGAAAAATCAAATCAATAAAGCTAGAAATGAAAATGGAGAGATCACAACAGACAACACAGAAATACAAAGGATCACAAGAGACTACTATCAGCAATTATATGCCAATAAAAAGGACAACATGGAAGAAATGGACAAATTCTTAGAAAAGTACAACTTTCCAAAACTGAACCAGGAAGAAATAGAAAAATCTTAACAGACCCATCACAAGCACGGAAATTGAAACTATAATCAGAAATCTTCCAGCAAACAAAAGCCCAGGTCCAGACGGCTTCACAGCTGAATTCTACCAAAAATTTAGAGAAGAGCTAACACCTATCCCACTCAAACTCTTCCAGAAAATTGCAGAGGAAGGTAAATTTCCAAACTCGTTCTATGAGGCCACCATCACCCTAATACGAAAACCTGACAAAAAAAAAAAAAAAAGAAAGAAAACCTGACAAAGATGCCACAAAAAAGAAAACTACAGGCCAATATCACTGATGAACATAAATGCAAAACCCTCAACAAAATTCTAGCAATCAGAGTCCAACAACACATTAAAAAGATCATACATCATGACCAAATGGGCTTTATCCCAGGGATGCAAGAATTCTTCAATATGCACAAATCAATCAATGTAATATACCACACTACCAAATTGAAAAATAAAAGTCATATGATTATCTCAATAGATGCAGAGAAAGCCTTTGACAATGTTCAACATCCATTTATGATAAAATCTTCCCAGAAAGTAGGAATAGAAGGAACATACCTCAACATAATAAAAGCTATATATGACAAACCCACAGTAAACATTATCCTCAATGGTGAAAAATTGAAAGCATTTCCCCTAAAGTCAGGAACAAGACCAGGGTGCCCACTTTTACCACAACTATTCAACATAGTTTTGGAAGTTTTAGCCACAGCAATCAGAGAAGAAAAAGAAATAGAAGGAATCCAAATTGGAAAAGAAGAAATAAAACTCTCACTGCTTTCAAATGACATGATCTTCTACATAGAAAACCCTAAAGACTGCACCAGAATATTACTAGAGCTAATCAATGAATATAGTAAAGTTGCAGGATATAAAATCAACACACAGAAATCCCTTGCATTCCACACTAATAATGAGAAAATAGAAAGAGAAATTAAGGAAACAATTCCATTCACCTTTGCAATGAAAAGAATAAAATACTTAAATATATCTACCTAAAAAAACAAAAGACCTGTATATAGAAAACTATAAAACACTGGTGAAAGAAATCAAAGAGGACACCAATAGATGGAGAAATATACCATGTTCATGGATTGGAAGAATCAATATAGTGAAAATGAGTATACTACCCAAAGCAATCTATAGATTCAATGCAATTCCTATCGAGCTACCAACAGTATTTTTCATAGAGTTAGAAAAAATAATTTCAAAATCTGTATGGAAATACAAAAAACCTCGAATAGCCAAAGCAATCTTGAGAAAGAAGAATGGAACTGGAGGAATCAACCTGCCTGACTTCAGGCTCTACTACAAAGCCACAGTCATCAAGTCAGTATGGTACTGGCACAAAGACAGAAATATAGATCAATGGAACAAAATAGAAAGCCCAGAGATAAATCCACTCACCTATGGACATTTTATCTTTCACAAAGGAGGCAAGAATATACAATAGATTAAAGACAATTTCTTTAGCAAGTGGTACTGGGAAAACTGGTTAGCCACTAGTAAAAGAATGAAACTAGAACACTTTCTAACACCGCATACAAAAATAAACTCAAAATAAATTAAAGATCTAAATGTAAGACCAGAAACTATAAAACCCCTAGAGGAGAACATAGGCAAAACATTCTCCAACATAAATCTCAGCAGGGTCCTCTATGACTCACCTCCCAGAATATTGGAAATAAAAGCAAAAATAAACAAATGGGACCTAATTAAAATTAAAAGCTTCTGCACAACAAAGGAAACTATAAGCAAGATGAAAAGACAGCCTTCAGAATGGGAGAAAATAATAGCAAATGAAGCAACTGACAAACAACTAATCTCAAAAATATAAAAGCAACTGCTGCAGCTCAATTCCAGAAAAATAAACGACCCAATCAAAAAATGGGCCAAAGAACTAAATAGACGTTTCTCCAAAGAAGACACACAGATGGCTAACAAACACATGAAAAGATGCTCAACTTCACTCATTATCAGAGAAATGCAAATCAAAACCACAATGAGGTACCATTTCACGCCAGTCAGAATGGCTGTGATCCAAAAGTCTACAAGCAATAAATGCTGGAGAGGGTGTGGAGAAAAGGGAACCCTCTTACACTGTTGTTGGGAATGCAAACTAGTAGAGCCACTATGGAGAACAGTGTGGAGATTCCTTAAAAACTGGAAATAGAACTGCCATAGGACCAAGCAATCCCACTGTTGGGCATACATACCAAGAAACCAGAACTGAAAGAGACACGTGTACCCCAATGTTCATCGCAGCACTGTTTATAATAGCCAGAACATGGAAGCAACCTAGATGTCCATCAGCAGATGAATGGATAAGAAAGCTGTGGTACATATACACAATGGAGTATTACTCAGCCATTAGAAAGAATACTTTTGAATCAGTTCTAATGAGGTGGATGAAACTGGAGCCGATTATACAGAGTGAAGTAAGCCAGAAAGAAAAACACCAATACAGTATACTAACACATATATGTGGAATTTAGAAAAACGGTAACAATAACCCTGCATGCGAGACAGCAAAAGAGACACAGATGTACAGAACTGTCTTATGGACTCTGTGGGAGAGGGAGAGAGTGGGATGATTTGGGAGAATGGCATTAAAACATGTATAATATCATATATGAAGAGAATTGTCAGTTCAGGTTCGATGCAGGATACAGGATGCTTGGGGCTGGTGTACTAGGATGATCCAGAGGGATGTTATGGGGAGGGAGGTGGGAGGGGGGTTCAGGATGGGGAACACATGTACACCTTTGGCAGATTCATGTTGATGTATGGCAGAACCAATACAATATTGTAAATTAATTAGCCTCCAATTAAAATAAATAAATTTATATTAAAAATAAAATAAAATATATTTAGAAAAGAAAAAAAAAAACAGAATCCAACTATCTGCATTGTATGGGGTGCTCATTTTAGATTTAAGGCTACACATAGGTTGAAAATGAAAAACTGGAAAAAGATATTCTTAATAAAGAGTAATCAAAAGAAACCTGGAGAGACAATGTTAAAAGCAAAAAAAAAAAAAAAAGAAGAAGATTATTTTATTTTATTTTATTGACATATAGTTGATTTACAATGCTGTACAGTAAAGTGATTCAGTTATACATATATAAACATTCTTTTTCATGTTCTTTTTCATTATGGTTTGTCACAGGATATTGAATGTAGTTCTCTGCGCTATACAGTGGGACCGTTTTGTTTATCCATTCTGTATATAATAGTTCACATCTACTAATCCCAGGCTCCCAATCCATTCCTCACCCACTCCCTTGGCAATCAGAAGTTTGTTTTCTATGTCTGTGAGACATAGAAAACTTTCTGGTTTGAAAATAATTTAATTTGTGTCATATTTTATATTCTACATATAAGTGATATCTATTTATTTTTTCTGTCTTGCTTACTTCACTTAGTGTGATAATCTTTAGGTCATTCCATGTTGCTGCAAATGGCATTATTGCATTTGTTTTTATGGCTGAGGAGCATTGCATTTTATATATGTACCACATTTTCTTTATCCATTCATCTGACAATAGAAATTTTGGGTTTTTTTTTTTATGTCTTGGCTATTGTGAATAGAGCTGCTATGAATATAGGGATATATTTATCTTTTTAAATTATGGTTTTGCCCAAATATATACCAAGGAGTGGGATTGCTGGATCATATGGTAATTATTTTTAGTTTTTTAAGCAACCTCCATACCATTTTACACAGTGGCTACACCAATTTAATTTTCCACCAACAATGTAGGAGGGTAGCTTTTTCACCACACCCTATCCAGGTTTTGTTATCTGTAGACTTTTTAATAATGGCCATCCTGACCAATGCAAGGTAAATTAAAATAGCCAGTAGAACTTCTAAAGGAGTAAGAAGTGATGGGAATAAATTTATAAAACCACAAAAAATTAAAACGGTTGGAAGGAAAATTGAAGAACTTTATATATTGATATAAAGATCAATTCATCAAGAAGAAGAAGCAATCATAAATATATATGCTCTAAACTCCACAGAACACAAAAATATATAAAAAATATATCAAAAATATATTGATTGATTTGAAGGAAGATTTAGTTACACAATAATAGTTGGAGACTTCAATACTTCATTTCAGCAAGTGGATAGAAAAATAAGATTGAAGATCAAAAAGAAAATGGCAGACTTGAAAACCCTAAAAACAAATTAGAATGAAAGAAAATATAAAGAAAATTCAAATCAACAGCAGCAGAATGTACATTGTTTTCTCAAGAGTATATGAAATATTTTTCAGGAAAGACCATATTCAGGCTGCAAAACAATTCTTAAAAGTTTTTAAAAAGTTTTAAAAGATTGAAATCATCCAAAATACCTCTTCCAATTACAAGAGAATAAAGGTAGAAATCAATAAAGAAAGGAATAGTAGAAAAGTTAACATCCCTGCCAACATTAAAGTACACAGTCGTAAACACTCAGTGGGTCAAAGAGGAAGTGAAAAGGGAAATTAAAAGTACTTAGAGACTAATAAAAATGAAAAGAAAACACAACAAAGTTATGGGATATAGGAAAAGTGGCACATGGAGAAAAATTTATAGCTGTAAACGCATACATTAAAAAAAGAATAACCTAATTTCACACTTTAAGAAAAAGAAAAGGAGCCTAAACTCAAAGCTAGAAGATGTAAAGAAATAATGAAGATTACAGAAGAGATAAATAAATGTGAATAAATAAACAACAGGAAAAAAATCAGTTAAATCTAAAGTTTAAAAGTTCAAAAAGATTAAGAAAATAGACAAGCCTTTAACTAGATGGGTTAAGAAAAAAGGGAGAAGACTTTAGTTGATAAACTTAGAAAAGAAAAAGGGACTATTACTATCAATTCTACAAAAATAAAAAGTATTTTAAAAATACTACAAACAATTATATGCCAACATTTTGGCTTATTCAGATGAAATGAACAGATGCCTAGGCACAAATCTTAGCAAGACTAATTCATGAAAAAAACATACAATCTGAATCTGTTACAAGACACAAGGAAGCATGTTACATAATGATGCTGCTAAGTCACTTCAGTCGTGTCCGACTCTGTGCGACCCCAGAGACCACAGCCAACCAGGCTCTGCTGTCCCTGAGATTCTCCAGGCAAGAACACTGGAGTGCGTTGCCATTTCCCTCTCCAATGCATGAAAGTGAAAAGTGAAAGTAAAGTTGCTCAGTCATGTCTGACTCCTAGCGACCCCATGGACTGCAGCCTACCAGGCTTCTCCATCAATGGGATTTTGCAGGCAAGAGTACTGGAGTGGGTTGCCATTGCCTTCTCCTACATAATGATAAAGGGATCAATTCAAGGGGAAGATATAACAATTGTAAATAAACACGCATCCAACACAGAGTACTGTAATATATAAGAGAAATGCTAACAGCCATAAAAGGAGAAATCAATAGCAACACAAGAATGATTGGGGATTTTAACATCCTATTATCAACAAGGGACATGTCATTCAAACAAAAATCGATAAGTAAACACAGGCCTTATATGACACATTATACCAAGTGGACTGAATTGATACTTACAGAACATTCCATTTGAAAGTAGCAGAATACACATTCTTCTCAAGTGCCATGAAACATTTTTCAGAGTAGATCACATGATGGACCACAAAGTGAGCCTTGGTAAATTTAAGAAAATTGAAATCATATCAAGCATGTTTCCTGAGAACAATACTATGAGATTAGGAATTAATTACAAGAAAAAAAATGTAAAACCCACAAATACATGGAAGCTAAGCAATATATTACTAAACAACCAATGGATTACTGAAGAAATCTAAGAGGAAATAAAAATTAAAAAAAAAAAAACCCTAGAGATAAATGACAAAAGAAAAACACAACAACCCAAAACCAATGGGATGCAGCAAAAGTAGTTCTAAGAAGGAGGTTTATATCAATAGAATCTTACCTCAGGAAACAAGAAAAATCTCAAAAAAACAACACTGTAAACTTATACCTAAACCAACTAGAGAAAGGAAAACCAACACACAAAGTTAGTAGAAGGAAATAGAATCATAAATATCAGAGCAGAAATAAATAAAATGGAGATGAAAATAATAGCAAAGATCTGTGAAAGTAAAAGCTGGTTCTTAGAAAAGATTAAAAAAAAAAAAAGATTGACAAACTTCTAGCCAATTTTGCCAAGAAAAAAAGAGAGACTCAAATCCATGACATTAGAAATGAAAAAGGAGAAATTACAATGGACACAGCGTATATACAAAGGATCATAAGACACTACTACAAGCAATTTTTGCTAACAAGATCTAGAAGAAATGGACAAATTCTTGGAAAGATACAAGCTTCCAAGACTGAACCAGGAAGAAAAAGAAAATAAGAGCAGACAAACCAAAAGTACTGAAATTGAAACTGTGATTTAAAAACTTCCAACAAACAAAACTCCACGACTAAGTGACTTTATAATGTGAATTCTATCAAACATATAAAGAAGAGTTAACACCAATCCTTTTGATACTATTCAAAAAATTGCAGAAAAAGGAACACTCCCAAATTTGTTCTATGAGGCTACCATCACCCCAATACAAAAAACAAACAAAGACATCACAAAAAGGAAATTAAAGGCCAATATCATTGGTGAAAATAGGGCAAAAATCCCCAACAGAATATGAGCAAACCAAACCAAATAATACATTAAAAGAATCATATACCATGATTAAGTGGGATTCATCCCAGGAATACAAGGAAATTTCAATATCTGCAAATCAATCAGTAGAATATAGTACATCAATAAATTGAAGAATAAAAACATGTCAATAGATCATGTCAATAGATGCAGGAAAATTTTTCATAAAATTCAACACCTATTTCTGATTTAAAAAAAACTCCAGAAAGTGGGCATAGAAGGATTCTACTTTTTTCCATTTTCTTTATTTTTTAATATAAATTTATTTATTTTAATTGAAGGCTAATTACTTTACAATATTGTAGTGATTTTACCATACAGCAACATGAATCTACTACAGGTATACACGTGTTCCCCATCCTGAACCCCTCTCCCACCTCCTTCCCTGTACCATCCCTCTGGGTCATCCCAGTGCACCAGCCCCAAGCATCCTGTATCCTGCATCGAACCTGGACTGGCTATTCATTTCATATATGATATTATACATGTTTCAATGTCATTCTACCAAATCATCCCACCCTCTCCCTCTCCCACAGAGTCCAAAAAAAACTGTTCTATACATCTGTGTCTCTTTTGCTGTCTCACATACAGGGTTATTGTTACCATCTTTCTAAATTCCATATATATGCATTTGTATATTGTATTGGTGTTTTTCTTTCTGGCTTACTTCACTCTGTATAATAGGCACGAGTTTCATTTACCTTAACATAATAAAGGACATATATGCCAAACCCACAGCAAACATTATTGTTGATGGTTAAAAATCTGAGAGAATTCCCTTCAAGATCAGGAAGAAGAAAAGGATGTCTCCTCTCACTTTTATTCAATATAGTTATAGTTTTGATGTCCTAGCCAGAACAATCAGAGAAAAAAAAAGAAATAAAAGAAATGAAAATTAGAAAAGAAGTAAAACTGTCACTGTGTGCAGATGACATGATAGTATACACAGAAAATCCTAAAGACACTACCAGAAAACTATTAGAGTGCATCAGCAAATTCAGTTAAGTTGCAGGATGCAAATCTAATAAAGAGAAATCTGTTGAATTTTTAAACACTAACAATGAAAGGTTAGAAAGAGAAGTTAAGGAAACAATCCCATTTATCTTGCATCAAAAATAATAAAATATTTAGGAGCAAACCTATCTAATGAAGCACAATAACTGCACTATGAATACTATAACACACTGATAAAAGAAATCAAAGATGGCACAGATAGAAAAATATACCATGTTCTTGGATTGGAATAATCAATATTGTCAGAATGACTATACTACCCAAGGCAAGCTACAGATTCGATGAAATCCCTATCAAACTGCCAATGGTATTTTTCACAGAACTGGAACAAAAAGTTTTAAAATGTGTATGGAAAGAGAAGGGACCCTGAAGAGCCAAATTAATTCTAAGAAAGAATGATAAACCTAGATAAATCAGATTCTCTGACTTCACATTGGACTACAAAGATACAGAAATCAAAACAGTATTGTACTAGCACAAAAACAGAAACATAGATCAGTGGAACAGGATAAAAATCCAGAATTCAACCCATGCACCTATGGTTAATTAATCTTCAATAAAGAATCAAGTATATACAATGAAGAAAAGACAGTCTCTTCAATAAATGGCGATGGGGAAACTGAACAGCTACATGTCAAAGAATCAAATTTGAACATTCTCTCAAATTATACACAAAAATAGACTCAAATATATTAAATACTTAAAAAAGTTATGGAACATATATACAATGGAATATTACTCAGCCACAAAAAAGAACAATATAATGCTATTTGCAGCAACATCAGTGGACTTAGAGATTATCACACTGAATGAGGTGAGACAAAGAAAGATGCATATCATATATCACTTGTATGCGAACTCTTTTTAAGAAGGGGTACAAATGAACCTATTTACAAAATAGTGGTAGAATTATGGATGTAGAAAACAAACTTAACCAGTGGATAATCCAGGGGAGGGATAAATTAGGAGATTGGGATCGACACATACACACTTTTATATATAAAATAAACAACTAATAAGAACCAGGTATATAGCACTGGGAACTCTACTCAATATTCTGAAATGGGCTATGTGGCAAAATAATCTAGAGAGAAGACTGAAAATATATTAAAAACCTAAATGTTAGACCAGATACTGTGAAACTCTTAGAAGAAAATATAGGCATGATACTCCTTGATCTCCTAAAGAAAATTAAAACAAACAAAAAAGCCCAAATGGGTCCTAATTACAAGTAAAAGCTTTTGCAGTGCAAAGCAGATGATAAACAACAACCAAAAAAGCAACATCCATAATGAAAAAAAAAATGCAAACAAATTGACTGACAAGGAAATTATCTCCAAAATATACAAACAGATCAAGCACTTCAACAAAAAAATTAAACAAGCCAATCAAAAAATGGACAGAAGACCTAAACAGACATTTACCAAAAGAAGACACACAGATGTCCAAAATCACATGAAAAGATTCTCAACATCACTAGTTAACCAGAGAAATGAAAATCAAAATGACGTTAGCCATATCATCTCACACCAGTCAGAATGGTTATCATCAAAAAATCTACAAACAACTAATGCTGGAGACAGTATAAAGAAAAGGATATCCACCCACACTGCTCATGGAATGTAGATTGGTAAAACCATTATGGAGAACAGTATGCAGATTCCTTAAAAAAGTAAATATAGAAGTAGTATTTATGATCCAGCAATCCCACTCCAGGGTATGTATCTGGAGAAATTCATACTTCAAAAAGAGACCATATTACAAAGCACAATAACAAAAAACATTATGGTATCAGCACAAAAGCAGAAATATAGATCAATGAAATAGGATAGAAATCTTAGAGACAAACTTACTCACATATGGTCACCTAACCAAGAATACACAGAAGAACTGTATAAAAAAGATCTTCACAACCAAGATAATCATGATGGTGTGATCACTCACCTAGAGCCAGACATCCTGGAATGAGAAGTCAAGTAGGCCTTAGAAAGCATCACTACAAACAAAGTTAATGGAGGTGATGGAGTTCCAGTTGAGCTAATTCAAATCCTGAAAGATGATGCTGTGAAAGTGCTGCACTCAATATGCCAGCAAATTTAGAAAACTCAGCAGTGGCCACAGGACGGGAAAAGGTCAGTTTTCATTCCACTCCCAAAGAAAGGCAATGCTAAAGAATGCTCAAACTACCACACAATTGCACTCATCTCACATGCTAGTAAAATACTGTTCAAAAATCTCCAAACCAGGCTTCAGCAATACGTGAACTGTGAACTTCCAGATGTTAAAGCTGGTTCTGGAAAAGGCAGAGGAATCAGAGATCAAATTGCCAACATCCGCTGGATCATTGAAAAAGCAAGAGAGTTCCAGAAAAACATCTATTTCTGCTTTATTGACTATGCCAAAGCCTTTGACTGTGGATCACAATAAACTGCGGAAAATTCTGAAAGAGATGAGAATACCAAACCACCTGACTTGCCTCTTGAGAAACCTATATACAGGTCAGGAAGCAACAGTTAGAACTGGACATGGAACAACAGACTGGTTCCAAATAGGAAAAGGAGTACATCAAGGCTGTATATTGTCACCCTGCTTATTTAACTTCTATGCAGAGTACATCATGAGAAACGCTGGACTGGAAGAAGCACAAGCTGGAATCAAGATTGCCAGGAGGAATATCAATAACCTTAGATATGCAGATGACACCACCTTTCTGGCAGAAAGTGAAGAGGAACTAAAAGCCTCTTGATGAAAGTGAAAGAGGAGAGTGAAAAAGTTGGCTTAAAGCTCAACATTCAGAAAATGAAGATCATGGAATCTGGTCCCATCACTTCATGGGAAATAGATGGGGAAACAGTGGAAACAGTGTCAGATTTTATTTTCAGCGGCTCCAAAATCACTGAAGATGGTGACTGCAGCCATGAAATTAAAAGATGCTTACTCCTTGGAAGGAAAGTTATGACCAAACTAGACAGCGTATTGAAAAGCAGAGACATTACTTTGCCAACAAAGGTCCGTCTAGTCAATATTAGGGTTTTTCCAGTAGTCATGTATGGATGTGAGAGTTGGACTGTGAAGAAAGCTGAGCACCAAAGAATTGATGCTTTTGAACTGTGGTGTTGGAGAAGACTCTTGCATGTCCCCTGGCCTGCAAGGAGATCCAACCAGCCCATTCTAAAGGAGATCCGTCCCGGGTGTTCTTTGGAAGGAATGATGCTAAAGCTGAAACTCCAGTACTTTGGCCACATCATTTGAAGAGTTGACTCATTGGAAAAGAATCTTATGCTGGGAAGGATTGGGGGCAGGAGGAGAAGGGTACAACAGAGGATGAGATGGCTGGATGGCATCACCAATTCGATGTATGTGAGTTTATTTGAACTCCGGGAGTTGGTGATGGACAGGGAGGCCGGGCATGCTGCGATTCATGGGGTCGCAAAGAGTTGGACACGACTGAGCAACTGAACTGAACTGACTGAACCTATGGCAAAGGAGGCAAGAACATACAATGGAGGAAAGACAACCTCTTCAATAAGTGATGCTGGGAAAACTGGACCGCTACTAGTAAAAGAATAAAATTACAACACTCCCTAACACCACACACAAAAATAAACTCAAAATGGATTAAAGACCTAAATGTACAGCCAGATACTATAAAGCTCTTAGAGGAAAACATAGGCAGAACACACTTTTATGTAAATCATAGCAAGATCATTTTCAATCCACCACCTAGAGTAATGAAAAAAAAAACACACAATAAAATGGGATCTAATTAAACTTAAAAACTTTTGCACAACTAAAGAAACCATAAACAAAAAGAAAACACAACTCACAGACTGGAAAAAAAATAATTGCAAAAGAAGCAACTGACAAGAGATTAATCTTCAAAATATCCAAATGGCTCATGCAGCTCAGTATCAAAAACAACAATAACAAGTGAGTGAATTCGCTCAGTCGTGTCCAACTCTTTGCGACCCCATGGACTGTAGCCCTCCAGGCTCCTCCGTCCATGGGATTCTCCAGGCAAGAATACTGGAGTGGGTTGCCATTTCCTTCTCCAGGGGATCTTCCTGACCCAGGGATCGAACCCAGGTCTCCTGCATTGCAGGCAGACGCTTCAACCTCTGAGCCACCAGGGAAGCCCATCAAAAACAACAATAACAAAAACCTAATTAAAAAATGGACAGAAGATCAGGACAGACAAAATGGCGGAGGAGTAGGTGGACATGGAGTACATCTTTTTCCATGAATACATCAGGAATACATCTTCAGACACAGAGGTACACGCAGAACACCAGCTGAGAGCATACAGGAGTACCTGACAGTGGTAAAGATATCAAGAACCACACAAAACTTGTTGGGACAAAGGAACTAGGGGTAAAAACAGGAGTGTTACTAGGACTATATCTGCCTTCAGGGGGTGGGGGAACTGAAGCAGGGGTCTGATCCCCACACCAGGGCAACTGTCTGAGTCAGAGGAGAAACATTTAAGACCGAGAGTGAAACAGCTGATCTGTGGCAGCCTAAATGGAATGAGAATCAGACAGTCCTTGACACAGACATACACACTCTGGACAGAGAGACAGGTCCCCTAGAAGGCACAGCAGCTGGGAGCAGGAGTTTGGGGGTTATGGAGCAATCCCAGGGTGAAGGCTGCTGATGACTGTGAGGAGATGGATTGAGGGGTTGTGTGGGAGGAGATTGTAGTGGACAATGCCTGTGGGGAAAGGCCAGGCAGCCATGGAGGTAAAGCAATGGTGCTGAGTCATGCATAGGGGCTGGAGCCATCACCATAGCCTTTATTGTTCATTGGCAGCTGAACAATAAAGAGGCTGGCGCATCAAACGCCTGACTCACTGAACTACAGAGTAAGACTGCACCCAGGGTGCCTCTTTAAGTGCCTGATGCACTGATCTACAGAGTAAGACCCCAGCCAGGGGGCCACTCTATGTGCTTCTCGTGAGGAACAACAGAGAAGGACCCCAGGCAAGGGAGCCTACTAAGTGCCTGAACTGGTGGAGCTATTGAGAAAGACTGGCCAAAGAGGCCTTCTGATTGCCGGCTACAAGAGACTCGAAAAAAGACTGTGATAGGGCCATAACTCCTGTGATGGAGGCAGTCCATGTCCCTGCACACTTGGCACTGCAAGGGTCCCCACAAGCCAAGCAGCTGCACCACCTTCATGCTCAACTCTCACTGGGTCAGAGCTTCCTCAGGCAAAAATGTCTTGCGTCTATACACACAGGGTCACTTCAGTCATGTCTGACCTCTGCAACCCTGTGGACTGTGGCCTGCCAGGCATCTCTGTCAGGGAGGTTCTCCAGGCTAGAATACTGGAGTATATTGGCCAACATTGGTTGCCATACCATTTTAGAGCACTATAATTCCTACTACCCTAGCCGCCAACTCCCCTGAGTACCTGGTGCTGCCAGACCCCTGCGAGCCAAGCAGCTGCACCACCTCTGCACCTGGCCTTGACTGGGACTCACTGAAGTCCTCTAGGGCAGCCTCGGGACCAAATCCCAGTGGATAGAGCTTAAAATTCAACATTCAGGAAACTAAGATCATGGCATCCAGTCCCATCTCTTCATGACAAATAGATGGGGAAACAATGGAAACAGTGAGAGACTTTATCTTTTTGGATTCCAAAATCACTGCAGATGGTGACTGCATCCATGAAATTAAAAGACGCTTGCTCCTTGGAAGAAAAGTTAGGGCCAACTTAGTCAGCACACTAAAATGCAGAGACATTACTTTGCCAACAAAGGTCTAGCTGGTCAAAGCTATGGTTTTTCCAGTCGTCATGTATGGATGTGTGAGTTGGACTATAAAGAAAGCTGAGCACCGAAGAACTGATACTTTTGAACTTTGGTGTTGGGGAAGACTCTTGAGAGCCACTTGGACTGCAAGGAGATCCAACCAGTCAATCCTAAAGGAAAGCAGTCCTAAATATTCATTGGAAGGACTGATGCTGAACCTGAAGTTCCAATACTTTGGCCACCTGATGCAAAAAACTGACTCATTTGAAAAGGCCCTGATGCTGGGAAAGATTGAAGGCAGGAGGAGAAGGGGATAACAGAGGATGAGATGGTTGGAAAGCCTCACTAACTCGATGGACATGAGTTTGAATAAGCTCCAGGAGTTGGTGATGGACAGAGAAGCCTGGTGTGCTGCAGTCCACGGGGTTGCAAAGAGTTGGACACAACTGAGAGACTGAACTGAACTGATAGCTGAGTTGGTCTTGTAATGGTGATCTTGCAGTAAACCAACAAACAGATAACAATTTTTTGATAATAATTATTTGAGAGAGTTGTTTCATTCTACTTCCTCTAGTGGCTGTTAAGATGCTTTGGAATATGGGCTGGTATTTTTTTAAGTTTATGGCACAATTGGAGAGAAGTTACAGCCTGGATGCATCTGCCTGAAATGTAGGAGACCTGGGTTCAATCCTGAGGTCAGAAAGATCCCCTGAAGAAGGAAATGGCAACCCACTCCAGTACTTTTGCCTGGAAAATTCCATGGATGGAGGAGCCTGGCAAGTTACAGTCCATGGGATTGCAAAGAGTTGCACACAAATGAGCAACTTCACATCTAGAGCCTGGAACTTATAATACCATACAGAAAATTATAATACCATACAGCTCACTCTTCTTACTGAGATTCAACTGTGTTTCTTGAATAAACACTACTCAGGTTTCTAAAAGTCTTTTGTTAACTTCCGTGTTTTGGAAATGTTGATTTTAACAAATTTTACCAGGTTTTACCTTGCTTTTATAACAGGGAAATTTTTTGGAGGCCTACTGCCTATCCTTTTCACTGACATCATCCTATAAAATTACTTTTTAATTGGTAAAAAAAAAAGTAAACAAGTATACAATTCTGCTTTGTATTATTACCTACATAATTACATGTATTGGAGTTGTTAATATTTTCATGGGGATTCAAATTAGAATCTGATTTCACTTCCTTTCAAGCTAAAGAATTTCCTTTAGTATTTCTTGTAAGGCATATCTTCAAGCAACAAATTCTTTGTTTTAATTTGTGAATGTCTTAATTTCTCCTTTATTCTTAAGGATAACTTTGCCATATATACAGTTCTTGTTTCATAGTTTATTTTCTTTCTCTCTGCACTTTGGCTATGCTGTCCAACTAATTCCATTGTTTCTGATAACAGGTCATCTGTTATTTTTGTGATTTTCTTGTGTATGACAGTCATTTTTCCATTTTCAAGAGTCCTTGTTTTTGGCAGTTTAATTGTGGTTAGGTGTGGATATTTTTGAATTTATCTTACATGAAGTTCACTGAGCATTTTGGATGTGTGGATTACTGTTTTTCAATAAAATTAGGATGATCCCAGCTAATATTTGTTCTGATATTCTTTATTTCTCTTTCTCTGGTTGCCTTCTGGACTCCCACTATGCATACCCTTGATATTGTCCCACAGGTCTCTTTATTCTTTCTCATTGTTTTTTCTTTCTGTCCTTCAGACTGGACAATACCAAGTGATACATCCTTCAAGTTTATTGATTCTTTCTTCTACCAGGTTAAATCTTCCATTGAGCACCTTTAATAATTTTTTTTTAATTTCAGTTATTTAACTTTTCAACTTTAGACGTTTTATTTGGTTCTTTTTTAAACTTTCATTATTTTTCTCTTTGTGCTTTGTTACCCAGTCATGTCCTACACTTTGCGACCCCATGGACTGTAGCTTGCCAGGATCCTTTGTCCATGGAGATTCTCCAGGCAACAACACTGGAATGGGTTGCCATGCTCTCTTCCAGGAGATCTTCCCAACCCAAGTATCATACCAAGGTTTCCCACACTGCAGGCAGATTCTTTACCATCTGAGCCACCAGGGAAGCATCTTTCTCTTTAGTAAATCTATATGTAGTGGGTCATTGTTTTAATGCTTTTCTTTAATTCTTTAAAGAATTAAATAATTCTTTAATGTGCCATAATTTTTGGTAAAAAAATAAAAATAAAAAACTAATGTGGCAACTCAGGAAATTAGTTGCTCTCTTCCACAAGATTTGTCTTCATGGCTCTTATTTTTGTTACTGTTTGTTTAGTGGCTTTCCTCATCTAACTCGGTGAAGTCTGTATTTGACATATGTGGTGACTGAAGTTCCTGCTCAGATAGCTTAATGACCAATTAATAAATGAATAAAAATATCCTTGAATGCCTGAAACTAGTACATTTTCTAGCTGTTACAAATGAGTTCAGTGTATATGTCAGAGCAAGCCTTAAATATTCAGTTAGCCTGTTTTCAACTCTGCTTAGCTTTCATGATCATAGAAAAGCATCACAAAGTCAGACAGAAGTGATAGATGAAGGCCTTTTCATGTCTTTCCATTCAAATAAGGAAAAGAACATCAATAAATGAAATAGAGACTATAAAAACAACAAAGAAATCTGCAAACAAAGCAAAAAAACACGCTTTTTTCTTCAGAAAGGTAAAAAAGTGGCAAACTTTTACTTCAAGTGACCAAGAAAAAAAATAAATTTCAAATTACTAAAATCAGAGATGGACATTAACATAATTTTGCATAATAAAAACTATTATAATGTAATGCTATGAACAATTGCATGCCAATAGTTACCCTAGATGAAATGGATAAATTCCCATGAAAACACAAATTATTTTAAATGATTCAAGAAAAAATAGGAAACATGAATAGACATATTAGATAAAAGAGAGTGATTTAGTCATCTAAAATCTTACAAAAAGAAGCCAAGGATGATTTCTTACTGAATTCTACTGGACCACTTTCCAACTCATCTTATGAGGTCATTACCTTGTGCTCATTCACCAAGTCATGTCTGACGCTTGGTGACTCCATGGACTGCAGCCCATCTGCTTCCCCTGTCCATTGGATTTTCCAAGCAAGAATACTGGAGCGGGTTGCCATTTCCTCCTCCAGGGGATCTTCCTGAGCCAGGGATCAAACCTACACCTCTTGCAACTCTAGATTTGTAGGGGGATTCTTAACCCCAGGGACTGTAGCCTGCCAGGCTAATCTGTCCATGAGATTTCCCAGACAATAATACTGGAGTGGGTAGTCAGTCCCTTCTACAGTGACAATTGAATATCCACATGCAAAAGAGTGAATTTGGATGTTTACTTCCCACAATACACAAAGATTAACTCAAAATGGAAGAGATACCTGCACGTAAGACCAAAACTAATTTCGAATTATTAAATTTTTAGATAAAAACTGTAATGTGTTGAATTGCATTGCTCCCCTTCAATTGTTGCATTTATAAACTTTAGCATGTGACCACATTTGAAGACAGGGTCTTTACAGAGGTAGTAAAGAGTCCATTTACAATGAGTCCATTAGGCGGGCCCTAATCCAACATGATTTGTTTCCTTATAGAAAGGGAAAATATGCAAAGAGACACACATACACATAGTGATGATACCACATGAAGATGATGACTAAATGGTACCTCTTCAAGTTGAAGAACTCCAACTATTGCCAGCAAACCACCAGAAGTTTGGCAAGGGTCATGGAACATAATTTTTCTCATAGATCTCAGAGTGAACCAATTCAACTGACACCTTGACCATGGACTTCTAGCTTCCAGAACTATGGGACAATACATTTCCGCTGTTACTAATATGTAACCATAGGAGTAAATCTTCATGATCTTAGGTTAAGCAATGGTTTTTATATTCATCCCTGGGTCGTAAAGATCCCCAGTGTAGGGCATGACAACCAACTCCAATACTCTTGCCTGGAGAATCCCATGGACAGAGGAGCCTGGTGGGATATGGCTCATAGGGTCTCAAAGAGTCAGACACGACTGAAGTAACTTAGCATGCATGCACACTTATATATTAAAGCCAAATAACTAGTGACAAAAGAAAAAAAAATCAATTAGACTTCATCAAGATTTTAAAATTTTGTGAGTCAAAAGACTATCAGGAAAGTTAAGAAATAACCTACAGATGGGAGAAAATATTTGGAATTCATATATCTGATGAGATTGGGTGCATTCAAGGTAGTATGGCTGTAGACTGGAATTCATAGATCTGACACATGCTCAGTCGCTTCAGCTGTGAAGTGACTCTGTGACACATGCTCATGCTTCAGCTGTGATTCCAACTCTTTGTGACCTTATGGACTGTAACCTGCCAGGATGCTCTGTCAATGGGATTTTCCCAGCAAGAATACTAGAGTGGGTTGCCATGCCCTCCACCAGGGGATCTTCCCAGGGATCAAAACTGCATCTTCTATATTGCAGGTGGATTCTTTACTGCTGAGCCACCAGGGAAGGCCTTCATATATCTGAAAAGAGCCTAGTATTTAGAATATATACATAACTTACAACCAGAAAAAGGCAGATAATCTAATTTTAAATGGACAGAGGATTTGAATAGATGTTGATTCAAAGAAGATCTACAGTGGTAAATAAACACAAGAAAAATGCTCAACATCATTCTTTATTCAGTAGGAAAACACAATTCCAAAGTGCAATGTAATGCCACTTCACATTTACAGTTATGACCATAACAACAAAAAAAAAGTTTCTCCCTTTATGTAACTTATCATTTTATCCTCTTGTATTTTGCAAAGCAAAAGTTTTTAATGTTCTAAAGATCCAGTTTAACAGTTTTTCCTTTTATACATCACACATTTGTTATCAAGTCTATGAACTCATGGTGTAGCCCTAGATCTCCCCAAATTTTCTTCTATTTTTTACATTATAGCTTTACATTTCACTTTTAAGTCTCTGTTCTGCTTTATGTTGTAAATGCTGTTATTGAGTTTTTAATTTTGATTTACACAGGTTCATTGTCATTACACGGAGTTGAGAATAACTTTTGTATATTGATCTTATATTTTTAACCTTACTAAACATTTTAGTCTTGGTTTTCCAAGGATGCTTTTATTTCCCTATTCACAGGACACTTAATTCACAATTTACTCTTCTTTTCTTTCAGCATTTGAAAAATATTCTGCCACTTCCCTTTGTCCTTCATGGTTTTGGATGAGAAATCTGCTGCCATTCAAATTCTAGCTCTCCTGTGGAATAGATCAAGATGGCAGCATAGGAGGATGGGGAACTCACTTCCCTCTAAACACACATCAAAATTACACCTACATGTGGAATAATTCTCACTAAAAACTAACTGAAAACTGGCAGAAACTTCTGTACAACCAAGACTGTAAGAAAGATCCACGGGTAATTGGGTAGGAAGGGAATAAAAATGATCAGGTCAGGACCTATACACCTGGGAGGAGACTCACAGGAAAAGAGAGAATATATGGGTGGAAATCTACCTGGGGAATGAGTGCTTTGAGCCACAGATTGGGTGCTGCAGTTCTAGAGTCCTACACAGAGGAGATGAGACCCCTTGGCTGGTTGGAAGAGGGCTGGGACTAACAAGAAACTGAAGGAAGCCTGGACTTTGCTCTTGAGGAGCATGTGAACCATGCTTTTTCCCTCAAGGCAGGGCAGAAAGCACAGATTGAAATCACGTGGCTGGCTGACTCATTTCCCACAACCACCTAGCTCTGTGCCCCAGCCTGAGCCAAGCAAAGCCCCAGCTCCACTTACTCTATATCATTGGTAATAAGAACATTAACTGAATTAGGAAAAAATAATATATGAACACAGTGAGAATTTTGATAATGAACTGGAAAACTTTTTAAAAACCCAATCAGAAATGAAGAATTCAATAACTGATATGAAAAGCATATAGAAGGAATGAAGAACAGATTAAGTGACACAGAAGAACATCTAAGTGATCTGGAAGATAGAATAATGGAAATCAATGGTTAGAACAGGAAATTAATTTTTTTTCATGAGAACTGTTTCACACAGCTATATTTAAAATGGATAACCAACAAGGACCTACTGTATAGCAAAAAAAATCTTATTTTAAATGAGTGATTATAAAAAAAAATAAATGTCTGTAAAGTGAGTAAGTAAAAACATGAGAACAGTTTAAGAGTTCTCTGTGATAACAATAAGCATATCAACATTACAGGGGTCACAGAAGGAGAAGAGAGAGAGATCAAAATTGTATTTGATGAAATTACAGCTGAAAACATCCCATATCTTAAGAAGGAGACAGATATCCAGGTACAGAAGCATAGAGGGTCCCAAACAAGATGAACTCAGAAAGACCTATGCCAAGACATTTAATAATTAAAATGGTAAATTAAAGGTGAGAAAGAATTCTAAAGGCAGTAAGAAAAAGAAAAAGTCATATACAAGGGAATACTGATTTTTCTGCACACAATTTGTAGACCAGAGGTAGTGTGGCATGGTATTTTGGAAGTGATGAGGGGAAAAAACCTGCAACCTAGGATACTCTACCCAGCAAGATTATCATGTTGAATTGAAGGAGAAATAAAAGATCTTCTCAGACAAGCAAAAATGTAAAATTCCATTAATACTAAAACTGCATTAAAATAAATGCTGAAGGGTCTTCTTTAAATGGAAAAGAAGTAAGAATCTATTCAAAAGGGAAAAATCATATAAACTGTAAAAGGAACTACAACTACAAAAATCAGTACCAGATAAACATGAAGGTTTAAGATATGACATCAAAAACACAAAATATGAGGAAGGGAAGAAAAACATAGATATTTTAGAATGTGCCTGAATTTAAATAACAGCCAGTTTGAACTTGAAAAAACCACCACCAGGTCAATATATATGAAACACATGGTAACAAAAAATCAAAAACCTACAATATATACAAAAAACTAAAAATAAAGGAACACGAGCATAAAACTAGTGAAGTAAAAGTCGCTCTGTCATGTCTGACTCTTCACAACTCCATGAATTCTCCAGGCCAGAATACTGGAGTGGATAGCCTTTCCCTTCTCCAGGGGATCTTTCCAACCCAGGGATGGAACCCAGGTCTCCCACATTGCAGGCAGATTCTTTACCAGTTGAGCAACAAGTGAAGTCTAAGAATACTGGAGTGGGTAGCATATCCCTTCTTCAGCGGATCTTCCTGACCCAGGAATCAAACCAGGGTCTCCTGCATTGCAGGCAGATTCTTTACCAACTGAGCTATCACGGGAAAACAGTGTCAAGTTACAAGGAAAGAAACAAAAAGAAGTAATGATCAAAAAACAACAACAACAACAAAATAAAACCAGAAAAGAATAACTTGGCAATAAGTACATACCTATGAATATTTACTTTAAATATCAATGGAATAAATAATTCAGTCAATGATGTATGGCAAAACCAATACAATATTGTAAAGTAATTAACCTCCAATTAAAATAAATAAATTTATTTTTTTTAAAAGACACAGGGTGATGGGATAAAAAAACAAGACCCATCTATATGCTGCCTACAACAGACTCACCTCAGACATAAAGACACACACAGACTGAAAGTGAGGGGATGGGAAAAGACACTTCACGTAAACAGGAAGAACAAGACAGCAGAGGTAGCAATACTCATATGAGACAAGATAGACTTTAGAACAAGGGCTATAACAAAAGATAAAGAAGGACATATAATGATGAAGGGATAAATATAAGAAGAGAATATTATACTCATGAAGATATACGAACCAAAAAAAAATATGAACGTAATACAGAAGCACCTAAATATATAAAGCTATTAATTATACTAATAGATGTAAAGGGAGAAATTTACAATAATACCATAATAGTAGGGGACTGTAACACAACTGGAATCAATGGACAGATCATCCAGACAGAAAATCAGTAAGGTAACAGTGATATTAAATGACACAATAGGCCAGCTAGAATTAATAGATACCTATTCTGAAAGATGATGCTGTGAAAGTGCTGCACTCAATATGCCAGCAAATTTGGAAAACTCAGCAGTGGCCACGGGACTGGAAAAGGTCAGTTTTCATTCCAATTCCAAAGAAAGGCAATGCCAAAGAATGCTCAAACTACTGCACAATTGCACTCATCTCACACGCTAGTAAAGTAATGCTCAAAATTCTCCAAGTCAGGCTTCAGCAATACATGAATCGTGAACTTCCAGATGTTCAAGCTGGTTTTGGAAAAGGCAGAGGAACCAGAGATCGAATTGTCAACATCCGCTGGATCATTTAAAAAGCAAGAGAGTTCCAGAAAACATCTATTTCTGTTTTATTGACTATGCCAAAGCCTTTGACTGTGTGGATCACAATAAACTGCAGAAAATTCTGAAAGAGATGGGAATACCAGGCCACCTGACCTGCCTCTTGAGAAACCTATATGCAGGTCAGGAAGCAACAGTTAGAACTGGACATGGAACAACAGACTGGTTCCAAATAGGAAAAGGAGTGTGTCAAGGTGTATATTGTCACCCTGCTTATTTAACTTATATGCAGAGTACATCATGAGAAAAGCTGGGCTGAAAGAAGCACAAGCTGGAATCAAGATTGCTGGGAGAAATATCAATAACTTCAGATATGCAGATCACACCACCCTTATGGCAGAAAGTGAAGAGGAACTAAAAAGCCTCTTGATGAAAGTGAAAGAGGAGAGTGAAAAAGTTGGCTTAAAGCTCAAAATTCAGAAAACTAAGATCATGGCATTCAATCCCATCACTTCATGGGAAATAGATGGGGAAACAGTAGAAACAGTGTCAGACTTTATTTTTCTGGGCTCCAAAATCACTGCAGAATGTGACTGCAGCCATGAAATTAAAAGATGCTTACTCCTTGGAAGAAAAGTTATGACCAAACTAGATAGCATATTGAAAAGCAGAGACATTACTTTGCCAACAAAGGTCCATCTAGTCAAGGCTATGGTTTTTCCAGTAGTCATGTATGGATGTGAGAGTTGGACTGTGAAGAAAGCTGAGCACCAAAGAATTGATGCTTTTGAACTGTGGTGTAGGAGAAGACTCTTGAGAGTCCCTTGGACTGCAAGGAGATCCAACCAGTCCATTCTGAAGGAGATCAGCCCTGGGTGTTCTTTTGGAAGGAATGATGCTAAAGCTGAATCTCCAGTACTTTGACCACCTCATGCGAAGAGTTGACTCACTGGAAAAGACTCTGATGCTGGGAGGGATTGGAGGCAGGAGGAGAAGGGGATGACAGAGGATGAAATGGCTGGATGGCATCACTGACTCAATGGACGTGAGTCTGAGTAAACTCCGGGAGTTGTTGATGGACAGGGAGGCCTGGCGTGCTGCGATTCATGTGGTCGTGAAGAGTCGGACACGATTGAGTGACTGAACTGAACTGATAGGACATTCCATCCCAAAACAGTGGAAATACACGTTCTTTCCTAGTGCACATGGAACACTCTCCAGTTTATGTCACATGTTAGGCCACAAAATAAGGCTTAACAAATTTAAGAGGATAGAAAATATATTAAGCAGTTTCTCTGATGACAATGTTATAAACCTAGAACTCAGTTACAGTAAGAAATATGGGAAAAGAACAAACACATGGAGACAAGACAACACATTGCTAAAAAGCAAAGGGCTAAATGAGGAAATTAAAGAGAGAATCAGAAAATACCTCAAGACAGAAAAAAAATGGAATCAGAACTCTCCAAAATCTGTAAGATAAAAAAAAAAAAAAGCATCTCTAAGAGGAAATGTTATAGTGTTACAGGGCTTCTTAAAGAAACAAGACAAATCTCAAATAAACAACCTAAAGTACCACCCTAAACAATCAGAAAAAGAAGAAAAGAGTCTGAATAGGCAAAAAAAATGAAATATTAAAGATCAGAGAGAAAATAAATGAAATAGAAACAAATAACAATTTAAAAAAATCAATGAAGCCAAGTGCTGTTTTTTAAAAGATATAACAAAAGATAAATAAAACTGATAAACTTTTAGCTAGATTTACCAAGAAGGAAAAAGGGTGGAGATGTAAACAAAATGAGATATAAAAGAGAAAAAGTAACAAACAATACCACAAAGATGCAAGAAATTATAAGAGAATACTGTGAACTATATGACAACAAATTGGATAACCCAGAAGAAATTGACACATTTCTAGGAACATACACCTGGCAAGAAGAAACAGATAATTTGAAAAGATCAAACACTAGAAGTGAAATTGAATTTGTAATTTTAAAAAAAAAATCCCAGCAACCAAACTCCAGGACCAGATGGCTTCACAGGGGAATACTACCAAAGATAGAATGTAGAAATAATACTATCCTTCTAAAGCTATTTTAAACAATTGAAGAGGATGGACCAATCCTACGTTCATTCTATGAGATCACCACTACTCTGATAACAAAAACAGAAAAAGATACAATTAAAAAAAAAAGAAAATTTCAGGCCAATATCTTTGATGAATATACAAACAAAATTCCCTCCAAAATATTAACCAAATGAATCCAACAATATATAAAGTAGTCATACATCATGATCAAGTGGGATTTATTCCAGGGGCTGAAGGATGATTCAATATTCATCAGTCAATGTAACACATCACCACAATAAAAGGAAGAATACAAATTACATGATCATCTCAACAGATGCAGAAAAAGCATTTGAGAAAATTCAATATTCATTCATGATTAAAAAAAAAAAACTCCTATCAAAGTTAATATAGAGGGAACATATCTCAAACATTAGCTAGGCCATTTATGACAAATCCACAGTTAACATCATACTCAATGGTGAAAATTTGAAAGTCTTTCCTCTAAATTGAGGAAAGAGAAACAAGGATGGCCACTCTCACCACTTCTATTTAATATAGTATCAGAAGTCTTAGCCATTGCATTCAGACAATAAAAGGAAATAGATGGCATCCAAATTGGGAGAGAAGAAGTAAAAGTGTCACTACTGTCATCTACATGATACTTTATATAGAAAACCCTAAAGTTTCTACCAGGTAACTATTAGAACCAGTAAATGAATTCAGCAAAGTTTCAGGAGACAAGATTAATACACAGAAATCTGTTACTTTTCTATGCACTAATAATAAACTATCAGAATAAGAAAGTGAAAAAAAAATCCTGTTTAAAAATTACATCAAACAGAATAAAATTCCTTGGAATAAACTTAACCAACGAGTTGAAAGACTTATACTCTGAAAACTATAAAACACTGAGGAAGGAAATTAAAGATTATAGAAAGAAATGGAAAGGTATCCAGTGTTCTTGGATTGGAATGATTAACTTTGCTAAAATGCCCAAATTTCTCGAAGCAATCTATAAATTTAATGTAATTTTCTCAAAACACCCATGACATTTTTCACAGAACTGGAGAAATAATTCTAAAATTTATATTTTAAGTCTTTACATGAAAGACCGCAAATTGCCAAAGCAATTTTGAGAAAAAAGTAAAAAAGTACAAAGCTGTAGGTATCACCTTCCCTGAATTACAAACCTACAGTAATCAAAACAGTGTGGTACTGGCACAAAAACAGACACATAGAACAAAAGGACAGAATAGAGAGCCCAGAAATAAATACACACAACTATGGTCAATTAATCCATAACAAAGTTTAGAAGAATATACAACAAGGAAAATACAATCTCTTTAGTAAGTGGTACCAGGAAAACTGGACAGCTATATGTAAAAGAATGAAATTAGCATAGTTCCTTATACCACATAGAAATAAACTCAAATGAATTAAAGATTGAAGATAAAACTTAAAATTCTTAGCAGAAAACATAGGCAGAACATTCTTTGACATAAATCATAGCATTTTTCCAAAATCTGCCTCAGGCAAAAGAAATAAAAGCAAAATTAAACAAATGGGACCTAATTAAACTTAAAGGCTTTTGCACAGCAAGGGAAACCATTGGCAAAATGAAAAGACAACATATGGAATGGAAGAAATATTTGCAATTGATATCACTACCAAATGGCTAATATAAAAAATATATAAATGGTTCATACAACTGAAGACCCAAAAAATCCAATCAAAAAATGAGAAGACTTGAGTAGACATTTTTCCAAAGGTGACAGATGGCTAACATGGACATGAAAAGTTGTTCAACATAATTAACCATTAAAGAAATTCAAATTAAAACCACAATGAAATATCACCTCACACCTGATAGAATGGCTATCATCAAAGTTTGGCAAAAAAAAAAAAAAAAAAAGGCAGATATGTCGTATATATACAATGGGCTTCCCTGGTGGGTCAGATGGTAAAGAATCTGCCTGCAATATGGGAGACATGGGTTCGATCCCTGGGTCAGGAAGATCCCCTGAAGAAGGGAATGGCAACCCACTCCAGTATTTTTACCTGGATAATTTCATGTACAGAGGAGCTGATGGGTTACAATCCACAGAGCGGCAAATGAGTTGGAAACGACTGAGCAACTAACACACATATGATGGACTATTACTCAGCCATATTAAAGAATGTAATTCTGCCATTTTCAACAACATGAATGGACCTAGAGAATATAATGCTTACTGATTAAATCAGAGATATCACTTATATGTGGAATCTAAGAAAATAAAGAAAACTGATATAAATAGTAAAATAGAAACAGACTCACTGATATAGAAAAGAAACTAATGATTCCCAGTGGGGAGAGTAAAGAGCAGAGAGGCATAATAGTGGTACAGGGTTATGAGAAAATAGAAAAGCAACAAGGATATATTGTGCAGCACAGGGAGACATAGGGGCTTACATTATTTTGTAAATTCTTTTAATGGAGCATAATCTAAAAATACTAAAGCAATATGCTATATACCCGAAACATAAATAATTAAATCATATTTCAATATGAAAATAATTATTTTTGAACCACTGAGTTTTTATTTACTAAAATGAGAAAAAATAAATTGAATATACTTCTGATTTTCTTTAATAATTTTTAAAATAAAATCAAATTCTTCTTCCCCTACAGCAATATATTATTTCTCTATGGCTGCTTTCAAGGTTTTTTTCTTTTATTTAGTTTCCAGCTTTTAATTATATTGTTTGGATTTATCTTATTTGGGGTTCATTCAGTTTCTTGAATATGTAAGTTTATGCCTTTCACCAAAATTTGGAAGTTTTCATCTATCATTTCTTCATATACTCTTTCACTTCCACTCTCTTTTCTCTCCTTCTGTGACTCAAATGATAATATCTTTTATTTAGTCCCACCAGTATTGTGGTTTTGTTCATTGTTTTTTACCTATTTTGTCTCTGTTGTTCAGATTGCATAAATGCCACTAAACTGTCAAGTTCACTGATTCTGTTATCTTCTTCAATTTTGAGCCTACCCACATTTTAATTTGTTTGTTTTTAAATTTCTATTTGGTTCTTTCTGATAACTTCTAATTCATTCTTGAGACTTTCTGATTTTTCATTTGCTTCAGGATAATTTATTATTGGCTACTGAAGCATTTTTTTTATTTTTAATTTTTTTTAATTTTTTTTCACTTTACAATACTGTATTGGTTTTGCCATACATTGACATGAATCCACCACAGGTGTACATGAGTTCCCAACCCTGATGGTTGCTTTAAAATCCTTTTCATATAATTCCCAACATCTATCTCAGTGTTGGCATCTGTTGATTGTCATTTCTCTTTAAAGTTTGATTTTCCTGGCTCTTGTAAGACAGGTGATTTTTTAATTTTATCATGGATATTTTGTATAGTGTGTTAGGAGACTCTAAGTGCTATATAAATGTTTTATGTTGGAAGGAAGTCACCCTGTTTAGGTTTAACAGTAGCCTGGACTACCTTTGTTAGCTGTGGCTTTGATGGTAGTTTTCTTTGGGTCTTTACTATACTATTTTAGTCTTCTTGGTCTATCTGGTCCTGATGGAATTCCCATTTATTTCTGATGCTGCTGCTTGGGGGTTAGAGAGAATCCCCCAGGCCAGGCTACCTGGTGAACCTAGACTGGGTGAAAATAGTCACTGTCCTGCAAGAAGGAGGAGCATATCCCAGGCTGAGCCATTTGTTTTGCTAGGATACCCCTTGCTGGTATCACCTAGTTGCTTGATGTCTCTTAACAGTAGACTCTGAGGCCTGGCAGAGAAGGAAAATGATTCCTTTTACTGCTTTTCATCATCCAGACTCCCTGTCGAAGTTTAAACCTTCCTTGGCAACCTTCTGTTGTTAGGTTTGGGGTCAGGAAATGCCAGGTCTATGTCACCTTTTTTTCATGAATTGGAGGATGTATGATATTCTGCTGTTGTGCTACATTCCTCTGATTCTATGATCCCTAACCAGTTCACCTCTTCTTACCACTTTTCACATTCTCCTCTGGTATGTTTTATGTTATTTCCAGAATTTATCATTGTACTTTAAATGAAGCACATCTGGACCAGTGTGTGTTAGTTGATCAGTCGTGTTCAACTCTGCAACCCCATGGACTGTAGCCCACCAGGCTCCTTTGCCCAGAAGACACCCGTAAAACATTTTAAAAAAATCATTACTACCTGTCAGGCTGCTGCTGCTGCTGCTAAGTTTCTTCAGTCATGTCCAACTCTGTGCAACCCCATAGATGGCAGCCCACCAGGCTCCCCGGTCCCTGGGATTCTACAGGCAAGAACACTGGAGTGGGTTGCCATTTCCTTCTCCAGTGGATGAAAGTGAAAAATGAAAGTGAAGTCTCTCAGTCGTGTCCGACTCTTAGCAACCCCGTGGACTGCAGCCCACCAGGCTCCTCCATCCATGGGATTTTCCAGGCATGAATACTGGAGTGGAGTGCCATTGCCTTCTCCAACTACCTGTCATAAAGAACAGTAATATATTACTTTTGCCCTTAAGGAATAATAGGCTAGTCAGAGAGATGAGACAAGAATATAAACATAACAATAGCATTTACTATTTATTATGTTTCAGTTTATAGCTAGTAAGCATTCAGTTTCCAAATTTGCTGGCATATTGAGTGCAGCACTTTCATAGCATCATGAATTTAAGTTAATAAGTGTTTAAAATTGTATAACACCTTCTGAAAGAGGTACTAATGAGTTGCCCATTTTAAATATGTGCAAGAAAATTTAAGCAACTTGCTCAGTGTCACACGGCTGTGTCAGTCGCTCAGTCATGTCTGACTCTTTGTGATCCCATGGACTATAGCTCACCAGGCTCCTCTGTCCATGGAATTCACCAGGCAAGAATACTAGAGTGGACTGCTATTCCTTTCTCCAGAAGATCTTCCCAACCCAGGGATCAAGCCTGGGTCGTCCACATTGCAGGCAGATTCTTTACCATCTGAGCCACCAAGGAAGTCACATGACTAGTAATTAGCAAATTCAGGACTGGAACCTAAGCAGTCCTACTTAAAAGCTGCTACTCTACTATACTAAGTTGGATAACAATACAAAGAGGCAAATGAATAGGGTTCAGAACAGTAAATGAACCTCCTATGATGCGGAAATCAGGATGAGGTGACATTTAGGAGTTGTCATGAGGGATAAGAAGGATTTCAATGAGTAAAGGTGGTGAAAGTCTAGTATGAAAGAAGAGCATGTATAAAGACCCTGTGGTGGTTAAAATGGGGCCTATTGAGGAAACCACTCTAGTATATAGAGTGGTGAGAGTTAGGACTATAAAAAATTTGGAGCCATAAGATAGAAGTCTTTGAATGTCAAGTGAGGAAGTCAGTATTAATTTCATAGGCAATAGTGACTTCACAAGAGGCATGACCTGAGTAGTTTGGTGATTTCTAAAGAACATTCTAGTGGCAGTAGCTGAGAGTAAAATGGAGTTCATGGAGATTAGGGGTGAAAGCCTGACCTAGGACCATGGCAGCCAAGATGGAAAGGAGGTAATTGATTCAGGAGATATTTAGGGGGTAGAATCAAGAGAATTTAGTGACTTATTAGATATGGTGACTGAGCAAAAGAAAGGAGTCAATAATGACTCTTTTTAGGAGTCTGGCTGGCTGATAATGCCATTAAGTGATATGTTGAATTTTTCTGCCTTCGGGAAATGTAAAACACCAGTATAGCATCACCTGTGTATCAGTCTTTTGATATGTGAAGACTATTATTCTGTTGACAGGCACATTTCTTTTCTCAAGGAACACTTCCTTTCACCTTTCCTCATAGATCCTATTTCCAACTGTTATAATAACTTCCCTTTGCTCTCTTTTGGACATATTCAAAATCTGGCACTCTTAGGGTATAAGACACAGGCAGACTGGTAAGGGTGGAGCGAAGAGAAAGAATGAGGAAGAGAGAAAGTGTGTAGTGGAATAATGAGGCTATGGCATAAGGATATATGGACCTGGATTCTGACCTTTAACTTAGTGGAGACAATGAGGCAAAAGACCTGTGGATATCTTAGCCCATCAGTGCTGTGTTTCTCACATCAGAGCCTTTTGGTAAGGAATCAGAGGAAAATAAAGTGGTAATGGAGTCTTTAGGGTTAAGACAAGGAACTAAGAGCCCTGGGGCCTAACTCCAGCTCAGCCTCAGGCCATCTGAGGGGCCTCAGGGGGCCTTTTCCATTCCAAGTACTCCCCTCTGCTAAAGATGACATTCTGTTAGGTTGAACTATATGAAACTGCCAATACTCACCTAGTTTTGACTAGCACAAACAGCATGGTTCAACTTAGTATTTTCATCTATTGTAATCATGTGCCTGCTTACCCTACCACTTTCACACAAAATGTATGCATGTGCAGTCAGACATACATACATGGAAACACACACACCACTGCTAAATTGGCAGATCCTTTATGATTGAAACAATTATAGATTTTTGAAAAAAAATTCATATTTGTAGTGTTTGCCCATTTCCATAGAGGGAATTACTTTCATCATTGCTAATTTCATCTACCAATGTGATGTTTTCCCTCTTAGCTCTGTCGGTAAAGAATCTGCCTGCAATGCAGGAGACCCAGGTTTGATTCCTGGGTTGGAAAGATTCCCTGGAGAAGGAAATGGCAATCCCCTCCAGTATTCTTGCCTGGAGAATCCCACAAACAGAGGAGCCTGGCAGGCTATAGTCCATGGGGTTGCAAGAGTCGGACATGACTTAGTAACTAAAGCACCACTACCATGTGATGTCACTGAATGTGGAGTTGGGAAGAGATGTGCATGCACAATTTGTTCTTAAGAGTTGGTACAAGTTGGCTGTAACATACCACTGCTCATCTCTACATCCCTTTATAACATTTAGTAAAGGCTCTCAGGATGAGGGTAGTAATGGTCAATTTGAACATGAAGCCTTCTCCTGAAGAATCCAAATTGCACAGAAAATGCCAGTAATAATGACAACCATTTTGGCACTTTGCTTTACAGTTTTCCAAATAATTTGCATATCTATTTTAGGAGGAAGGCAGGAGGAAGACAGGATAGGAATTCATATTCTTATCTGATTGAATGAGGAAGTTGGGGATAAACTGAGATTGAGAGGTTGGGAGCATTAAGAAAGTTAATTCCTTTAGTTATGGCAATTAAAAAAAATACGCCCCACACATACAAGTCAAAAATAAAACTCTTAAGTCACTGTATCCAATGACTGGATAATTCATGTACTTCAACCCAATAGAATGTCATTTTTAGCAGAGGGGATCTGGCTACTGGTAGGTACAAATGCCTTTTCACAGGGCCCTGACTTTGTGAGAAAAATGAGCTCATAGAGGGCAGACAACCAGTACCAAAGCATTTGAATACTACTATAATTTTGCTTTTCTGTAGCCTTTTACAACTTTTAAAAAAGTGCCTTCACATTTACTATCTACTGCATTCCCAGGTGGCCCTAGTGGTAAAGAAAACGCCTGCCAATGAAGGAGACATAAGAGAGGCTAGCTCAATCCCCGGGTAGGGAAGATCCCCTGGAGAAGGGCATGGCAACCCACTCCAGTATTCTTGCCTGGAGACTCCACACAGACAGAGGAGCCTGGTGGGCTACAGTTCATAGTGTCGCAGAGTCAGACATGACTGAAGCGACTTAGCATGCACACATTTTCCAGTAGGAAAAAATGAAGGCAGTCTCTGCTGAAGCACAGGATTGGTTGGAGAGAGAGGCTGAGTAGACATTAATGACTCCATTTAGTAGGGGAGAAAACATGCTCAGGTCTGTTGACAGACCTATTCAGAATCTCAAGGACTTGCCTGGCTGCTCTCTACACATGCCTGTCCCAAGCCATTATTTTTTCAACTTCAGGTAAGTAGGGTACTTCAGACTGGCATACCTCTAAGTCTAGCCCCAGAAGTGGCATTATAAATATCCTACAAATACTTGTCTTTAAGGCCTGAAAGCAGCCCTCAAGGGAGGGACCCTGAGGAAAGTATTTTTGGTTAGTCCTTTGTTTGCACCCTGTATGTAGATACAGTTCACATGCCTACACAAACAGTTGTTGGCAACTCATAAAAGCTCAGCCTTGACACCAAGCACCATCCATTGTTATCTCCTTCCTGCCCACCTGTTTGGTCCCACTGTTCCTCACTTTCTTCCTCCCTTTGCACCTGAGTTTCTCATGCCTATCTTAAGCTCCTTACTTAGATGATGGTCTTAATTATACAGCTCAGACCTTAGCATGCTCTTCCAGGTACAGCCTGCTATAGGTTTCCTGGCACCAGGCATTTCCAATTTCTGATAAAAGAAACAAACTTGTCACTTATCCTCCTTGAAGTCTCCAGTTCTACCTTCCCTTGGGGTGGGACATGGGACCTTGATCCTGGATGCTGACAGCTCTGGCTTTTCTGGGATGCTTAAGTCTAGCCACCAACAGGCACTCACAAAACTCAGTGAGAGAAATATTAAGGGCCCATACTCATATTTCTTGAGCAGTTTAGGTCTTCACAGAGGGTGACCAGGTTGACTAGATTCTCAACCACTATAGGGTCCACACCTACTAAGGATCCAAATTGAGGTTGCCTATGTGCCAAGGGTACAGGCCACAATGACAACTGAGATTGACCATCATCTGGGCAGGGCCCACATGGGCCAGGCACTGGATAGAGAAGTTTTATACACATCATTGCTAATCCCCACAAAGTATAGATTATTTCTTCCATTTTATAGATGAAGATGTTGAGGCTTAGCGAAGGTCTCACTTATCCAAGCTCACATAAGTAGGTTGTGGAACCAAAAAGAGAATCAAGGTCTGTTTGACTGAAAACTCATACCACTTAGCCTCTTACAGGTGTTCAGGAGTAATAAAAAAGGACCTAGATGAATTTGTCTAAAGAGTCTTGTTCTGAGACTCACACTTGAAGAGGGCCACTAATAGTGGAGTGCATTCAGCATGGATTGAGAAGGCTGGGGAAGGGACTTAGACCAAGGACATATGAGGAAAGACTGGAAGGATGTAACACTGTTTTGCCTGGAAAAGATACACCACCAGATAACAAGAATCAGGCCATGTCATTCTCTGCTGCTGCTGCTGCTAAGTCGCTTCAGTTGTGTCCCACTCTGTGTGACCCCATAGACGGCAGCCCACCAGGCTCCCCTGTCCCTGGGATTCTCCAGGCAAGAACACTGGAGTGGGTTGCCATTTCCTTCTCCATGTCATTCTCTCCTCCCCTCTAACTCAGGACAGGTGTCAAAGTCTTTTCAACAGTCTTCTCATCTCCCTCACTCCAACATTACCTCTGTGACACTCCAACATTACCTCTGTGACCTCATCCCTTCACTGACTCCACTTCAGGTACACTGGACTCATGGTTGTTCCTGGTATTTATTATTTTCTCTTACCTTGAGGTTTCAGTTCTCTCAAATGTGACCTGCACAGTGAGTCTTCTCTTGACCACTCTATTTTAAATTGGAACCTCCTGTCTTTCATTTATTTCCCTCCATTGTACCTATCACCATCTGACATACAATAACTTTATTTTGCTTCATTATCTGCCCACCTGCAGAAAAAAGTAAGTCCCATAAGCGGGGGGGGGGGGGGGGGGGGGGGATGGGGAGAGGGATTTTTTTTTTTAATCGTGCTTATTCACTGCTGGACCCTCAGCACCTAGAATAGGTACTTAACATTTGTTGAACCAAAGAATACCATCTCTGCCTTCAGATCTGGAAGGACTGTTATGGGGCAAAGAGAGTAGATAGCAAAAAGGATCTGTGTGACTCCCAGGGACTAAGCTAGGCCTATTCCACCTCAACATAAATAGGGACAGCTTAGGCATTAAAACTGCCCCAGGAATCTATGCCAGTGAAGGTGAGCAGGAGCAAGACAGATGATATAGGAAGAATTTAAGCATCAAAAAGGAAAGGGTGAGGAAAGGACCACAGTCTGAGACTCTGTGTTCTTCAACTCGTTTAAAGATGAAGAACTTGAGGTTCTGAGATATGAATTTTCCATCAATTGCAGGTAGAACAGGGACTAAAATCTTGGTGTCCTAAATTGTAGGAGAGTGAAATAATTTTCTCCTTCAATAAAGCAGTATTTTGTGGCAGGGTAATTTCTGGAAATATTCATGTTTATTTGTTTGCTTCCCCTCTATAACCCATATCCCGGCTACATGGAGGTAAAGTGAAAGTGAAGTCGTTCAGTCGTGTCCGACTCTTTGTGACCCCTGGACTGTAGCCCACCAGGCTCCTCTGTCCATGGGATTCTCCAGGCAAGAATACTGGAGTGGGTTGCCATTTCCTTCTCCAGGGGATCTTCCCAACCCAGGGATTAAACCCGGGTTTCCCTGGTGGCTCAGAGGATAAAGCGTCTGCCTGCAATGCAGGAGACCTGGGTTCGATCCCTGGGTCAGGAAGATCCCCTGGAGAAGGAAATGGCAACCCACTCCAGTATTCTTGCATGGAGAATCCCATGGACAGAGGAGCCTGGTGGGCTACAGTCCACGGGGTCGCAAAGAGTCGGACACGACTGAGCGACTTCACTTTACCTCCAGGTAGCGGGGATATGGGGATATAGAGGGGAAGCAAACAAATAAACATGAATATTTCCAGAAATTACCCTGCCACAAAATACTGCTTTATTGAAGGAGAAAGGTAACCAGGCCCTTAAAAGACCTCTTGCAAGATGGATTTCACAGTGTAGGAAGCCAAAGCAGGCTGACATCACTGAATCCATCACTCTTTTATAAAAGTATGAAAACACCATTGATATATAATCATAAAGGACAAGGAAAAGTCCTGAAAGAAAAAAAAAAATGAAGAAGGATCCCTCCCACTCCCAGCCCCATGTGGGAATGGAGAGCTCCTAAGTCTGGGTCAGTAGAGAAGCACAAAAAACGCTTAGGGCAGTGCCTCAGAGATGAGGAGGAGATGGTTTTAAGGCACCCAGAGGGAGGTAGGACCTAGGACCCTGGGGCTCTCAGCTTCTCTTCCATCACTGCAGGCATGGAAAATAAGGATATCAGTGGTGACTGGAATAGATTAGAGATTAGTTGCCCTTGCCTTAATTTCTGGGTAATACAAGTACCCCCTTGGATTCCAGTGCCAACCTTAAGTTGGTCCCAAGTCAAAAACATGGAGCTTTCTGCTTCTCTGCTAGAATGGGAGGTTTGGAGTCAGAATTCAGTTACTTTAAATAAAACAAACAAGGACTATTTTCTTGCCTGCCCATATCTGAGTTTGTGGATGGACACGGATGTCCATTCCATTTTCTGCCTCTTGAAGGACATAAATATTAATTTTAATCATAGCATTTGTGGACAGACAGAGCATGCACTTCATGTTGGGACTGGGTTCTACATAGGAGCCCATTGGAAATCTCATGAGGTTCTCCATGGGCTGAGAGAAAATATGTTCAGGCATCAAGAGGGAGGAAGTGGAAAAGCAGGAGAGAAACTGAAGGAATAGAGGAGAGTAGCTTTCAAGAGCCCATCAGACAGCAATTATTCTCCCAGAAAATGAGACTGTTTCTCATTGTGACTGTTAAGTGATTTGCAATTAACTCTTCATGAGGAAATGCTCCAATTGATGGTGAAGGTCTGAGTGGCCAGATGCCAGTTCTCCAAGCTCACATCTATTGATTCACTCTGCTAGTCATCTTTTTTTCCCCAGGCTGCTTATTAGCAGATTTAAATGGGAGAAGGGATAGGCCCACCTGGCTGGGAACAATTCTCAGAGACCCAAGGCTAGAGGTGGGAATGGGGGAAAGTAGTTGCTCCCTGGGCTCACAAGGGCCTCTAACCTGGGCTTGGAGCTAGGAAGCTTGGCTGGGCTCAATGGGATAAAGAGGCAGCCAGAGGTCTAGTTTAGCTTTAGGATGCTCTGACTTTGGGCCTGCTGCTGAGATTCAACTCCTAGAACCCCAACGTACATCAAAACAGCAGCTTCACTACAAATGAAACAGAAAAAGCAGATTCGAAGTCTAATGACCTGGTTGTGTGAATTTTGGCAAGGGTCTTAACCTTTCTGAGGCTATTTTCTTATCTGAAAATGCAGATACAATAATGTCAACCTCATACAGTTAAGGTAAACATTACACAAGATAATGCAATTAAAGTGTCTAGTGCATGGCACATATCAATTATATTGTTTATTTTGTGCTTGGAAAATTATTAGCAGTATTCTCTTACACCACATCTTTCACCCCAGCCTGCCCATCCTCTTACCCATCCTGACTTGCAGTCAATGTTCTAGATCACCATGAACAAGTCATTTCATTTCTCACTGCCTCCATGTCCTTATCTGTAAAGTTGGGATAAAGTCATCCATTCTGCCCAAATGCTTCAGGGGCCTTTTAGAAAATAATGGAGATAGAAGGAATTTCCAGGCCACTTGTTCCTATTGGCTAGGTCTGCCCCCCAAAAGTCATACAGAACAAAGTCTAGAAATTATCCAGAGAGAAGAGGAACACAGTCACTGGGGCCCAGAATCCAGTCAGGGTAGAGGCAGTAGAGAGCTAGCAGCTTGTCTACAGTATCCTCCAAAAGACTTGCACAGATGTCTCTTGTCTATCAGATTTCCATCTGCTCTAAACAGAAATGAGGAACAACGAAGGGCCATTCACTACGCACAACCCCAGCGCCCAAGCAGACCACAGAATAGCACTAGAGCTGACCAAGGCAGTTTTCTTGATGATCTAAGAAAGGTCTTTAGAGGTTCCCTCCACCAATAGCTCTCTCCAGTATTGCTAAGGACTCCCCAGGAGGTCACAGAGAAGGTAGCCAGTAGTCACAGTAGAACAGGAAGAGGTCTAAGACATCAGTCATGCTGGGAACCACAACAGAACTTCCCCCAAGTCCAACTGAATTAGAATAGGGTGGGGCATGTTGGACTTAGGTAGTTGACAAAATTCCATAGGTCACTTGGGGGTAGCCCAGTCTTCTGTCTTACATATGGAAACTAGTCTAGTCAAATTTATGCCCATGTGCTGTGTGTGCTTAGTCACTCAGTCATGACCAACTCTTTGCAATACTTTGGACTGTAGCCTACAAGATTCCTCTGTCCATGGGGATTCTCCAGGCAAGAACACTGGAGCGGGTTACCATTTCCTCCCCCAGGAGATCTTTCCGACCCAGGGATCGAACTCTCATCTCCTGCATTGCAGGAAGATTCTTTACCTGCTGAGCCATCAGGAAAGCCTAATGTATGCCCATTCCACCCATATATTATTATTGGGGAAACTGAGACTCACAAGGAGAATGGATTTGCCCAAGTCCTCACTGATTAATGAGGGGCAAAAATTATAAGAAATCTAAGCCTCCCTGACCCCCATGAATTTCCCATGGATGTAATAAGGCCTTTCCAGAAGGCGTTGCCCCAAAAGTCCCCTGAGCAACTATGCTTCCTTTCATGAGACCCCAGGACAGAGAATTCCATTTCTATACATCATTATCAACTTCCCTCCCAGAATATTCCTTTTTCTCTCTTACTAATATGTGCCTATTTTGGCTTTGCTTGATTCATGAGGTCCTGGGGGCCAATAAGCATCTTAGTCTGAAAAGGGGCCCCAAGGAGCCTAGGAGCACTATCCACAGCACATTCAAGCAACTATTTTAGTCCTCCTGGCTTGGACATGACAATTGGGCAGAACTCAAGGAAGCCCACCAAGAGATGCCAGACACCTTTGCTTACCAAGGACAAATGTTAAGAGTTTAGATTAGAGAAATTTGAGCCATTAACACAGTCACCTTCTCCTAGTTGATGGCACAGGTAATAGAAAGGGGGAGAGTGATTACTGCTTAGGCTAGAAAAGGCCTGGAAATTAGGATATGACCTAGGTGACTGAGTTATTGCTGTGGTACACCTCTGGTGCCAACAGATGAGATGACTTGCAATAGGGCAGAAGCCACATGCTCCCCACTCAGCCCCACAATTAAATAGGCGGGACAGCCTGGCCAGCATCTCTGCCCATAGGCCTGACCATCTCTGGGGCAGCCTGGCCAGCAGCTCTGTCCATAGGCCTGAGTAAAGGCTGCTATTCTTTTCAGGTTGGCCTGAGTCATTAAGTGTATCCTTTTGCTGGAGCCATGGGTAAGAGGTTCACACCTCTGCCTCCCAGATGGTGGGGAGGCTAACACATTTACATGAACTGAGATTAATTTCAGAAGTGCTAGCCAGCTCCCTGGCAGGTTTCAGGCCACGGACAATATGATGGAGAGTGCTACATCATCAGATTGAGATGCAGGGCATGGTTTGGATGAACTGAAGCTAAAGTTTCCTTTACTTTCAGCTCTGTCTTCTTTCCCCCTTGCTAGTTGACCGGCTCACATCCCTTTGCTTTCTTCATTTCCCTTCAAGGGCAAACCCAGCAACCATGGGTCACAGGCATACTAATGTGGAACAAACCACAAGAATGCGCTTTAGTGACCGGGGGTCCCTCTTGAACCCAGTTTATTAACATTCAGTAAAAGAAATATTCGTTGTTACAAACAGGCAGTGCATCAAGATATCTAGACATCAATGAGAACTAGGATTGGATAGGTCACAATCCAGGCAATTCTATGATGTCTCAGGGATAGGGAAGGGGAAGCTAGGGCACATCCAGGGGCCATGCTTCCCATTTTTCACCAGGAGAGAAAGAACTCTTATACCTGGGGTAAGGATGTACTGCAGTTTCCAACTTGTTCCCTTTGTCCCCCAGCCATTTTATTTAACATGACCTAAGTATACATTCTTGGTTCCCCCTGCACCCCACCCCACCCCACCCTGCCCCCGTATACATCAGGGAAAATAAGCACCAATAGTAACAAGAATAATAATTAAAGCCCCGCCTCTCAGTAGGTCCAGTCCTTACACACACACATGCCATGTGAATTTTCTTCTTTGGAGTGACTATATAATGGAAAAGTAGGGAATCAGGCCAGCAAGCCATCACCCTAATAGTCACTGTTCCCCCAAAGTTCCATCCACGTGTGAGCTGGAGCACAGCAGGGGAGTGGGAATGGTGGTAGAGGAAGATTCCCCCAAAGCAGCAAGAGGGATCAAGGAATTCCCCAACGTCTCTTCTGGGTGAATGTCACAATCAACTGAGCTCCTGGAAAGTCCCATGTAAGGGTTTCCTCAATGAGATGGCCAATTCCTGATGGTTCAAGCATCACTTTCATTTGTCTCCCCCAGCTTCTTGGGGAAAGGTGGAATAGTTGAGAAATTTCCTGCCCTCCTTACTGGGTGGAGAATACCCCCAAAATGCTCTTTGGAGAAACCCAACATGACAAATAGCAAAACATGGGCATTCTGGTTTCGAAACTAGAGCGGAAAACATAAAGAGGAAACAGAAAGACACAGACATGAGTACTAGAAGATCTACACACAGGGAAGGGTGAGTCTGAAAGAAAAAAAATAAAACCATAAAAAGACATGCTATCTACCAGGTTCCACATGCCTGAGTCACCTGGCATTTATCTTAATACCTGGGCATCTTATGCTGTCCCTATCATGGAGGGAGGGGATGGACAGTGCGATACATCAGGGATGGGGAGAGGGGAAAGAGCGAGGGTCCTGGGCAATTGAGATGCCAGCCCTCTGCACAAGCAGCAGCAATTTTTGTGTCATCTTCGTTTTGTCTAAAACTGTAAACAGCACCGCTTAAAAATAAAATATATCAGAAAAAAACAATTGATACATTGTTTTCCATGAATATAAAATGCAAACAATACAAAAATAGATAATTGACTTTTGATATATATATATATATATATTAAAAACAACTTGGATGCAACATACACATGGGTAAACTTGAAGTTTCCCTGCTAAACCCCGTCTCCCTCTAGCAATTGGGCCTGAGGGCCGAGGGCAGGTGGAGTGGTAGCACTGGCAAGGGTAGGAAAGTCACTGGCAGCAGGATGAGGGGAATGCACCCTGGGTGTGGGAAGCTACTTCCCTCCTTGGTACAGTATTGAGGGAGAAAAACTGGTGTTGACCAAAGCCTTTGGCCCAGAAGGCTCGTGGACTGGTGCCTAAGTTGAATCCAGATGATTGGGGCAGGCCCTAAAAGAGCCCCAAGGCAGGGTTTCCTTGAAGGCGTTAAAACAGAGAAACTGACAGCCCTGGGAGTGACATTCTAGGTGGTCTTCTCTATCCACAGTCATTGGTCCCCTAAGGATCAGTCTCATTTGGGAATTCTCAGGATCAGAGCTATCTGACACTATATATAAGCCTGCTTGCTGGGCAAGATAAGAGCAGTCACCTTCTCTCAAGTGGTACCTTCTTGTGAAGTCACATCCAAAAACACTGACCTTGCAATGCTGAAATGGTGTTCATTTGTGGACTTAACATCTACACATTTAGTAGTCTGGGACATATTCGGTGTTAGCCAAGCAAACACTGGTGTATGTTTGGTGAGAGGCCTAGAGCTTGGCTGGCTCTCCCAGTGTCACCCTGTGCTGTCACACGAGTCTCCAGCTGGTCCTCCTTCCTCTTCTGGGCCACAGCTGGGATTCAGAAATGAACTGCTTGGATCTAGAGTAGACTCAAAGGAGTCTGCTTCTGCAGCCATGTACCCTGACTGCCTTATTTCTGGTGGTGAGGATCCTATGTCTGGGCTGGCCAGGACAGTGAAAGGACTTGCAGGCAACAGTGTTCAAACCATGAGCTGATGCTGAGTCCTAAAACTTACTGTGATATGAGACCTTCCAAAGCCCAGCAATGTGTGTCAGGGCTATGACTGCCCTCTTCAGAGGTGGCATCTCTTACTGCCCTCTTGTTAGAGATGGCAGCTCTCTGCCCTTGGCCAAAGGCTGACCACCTACTTTTTCTCTTCTCAGACAGGTTGGTGATCCAGCAGGCTCTGGTGGTTGGTGATGGTTCTACTACCTGCTGTGGTTGGCACAGTCTACATACAAACAGGAGCTTATGCTGCCCTGAAGGACAAGCAGAGACAGAAGAGGCAAGTGGTGAGCGTTCCTCTGTTGTAAAGGCATTTGGTGAGTGTCTCCTTCCTGCCAAAGAGCCAGGCCAATTTTAGCCCCACCCTCCCAGGGCAACTTTGGTGAGAAGCCAGAATTGGGGCACTTCTCTCTTGGAATGCTATGCTAGGGTTGAGGAGGGCCTTTCTCACCTTCTTTGATTCTCCAGCTTCATGACTGACAGATTTCTTCACAATGCAGACAAAGTCAGCCTGGAGAGCTGGTCTGCATCCCTTGAGTGTTGGTGTCAGTGCCATGCAAATTCATGTGGTACTTCCAGGGGTATACCTTCTACCATCCAGGTTTACTTTTTGTGGGGAGGGGCACTGGGCCAACCCCAATCCGAAAAATGGTGACAAAGACCAGCACACACATCCCATGGCCAAGGGGCAGTTTTCCCACAAAGTCATCTTGACTTGGGGTGGCAGGCAACAGCATCTCTTCTGGAATAGCAAGAGCCCTGTTTAACTCTTAATAAGCATGGAGATGGGTAGAAGATGGGGACAGGATCAAGGAAGCAAGGATAATAATTTGGGTCAACATACCTAGGTAAAAAGTTTCATATACCATTTCCAATGGTGAAATTTAAAAGGACCCCTCCATACTGGTGATTAATGAGAGATAGAGCCTGGTAAGATTAGCCTGTTGCAATGTCTTCCTGACAGCAACTCTTCCTCACCAATATTTCCAAGCTAGTTTAACATGAAAACTGTGTGAATGCAGAAATAAGGGTGCCATTCTTTCCATAAGGAGCTGTAATTACCACACAAATCAGAGTCCTTCAGCTTGGCAGAGTGAGGGCAGATCACAGTCTTTCCTCTCAAGACGCCCAGTCCTATGATGATACTAGGAACTTGGCTAATTGGAAAATGAAGGCTCTTTAGAAAAACTGGAACAGCAACCTAAATACCCTTGGTGTCCTGTCTCTTGGGAATGCTAGCATGAAGCCTCTTTAAAGCATCCAGTGAAAGGGTGGGCAAGGCTTAAGGAACTTTTTGTCTTTGGGGGAAAGCAATTTTCCCTTTTAAGAAGCTGAGCTGACATGAGTTCTGCAATGTATAAAATCCTCTCTCCTGATGAAAAGAATGAATGAGTTCCTTTTCCTATCCTTCCCCCACAACCTGTAAAAATCCCATTCCCTACAGCCGAGCCTAGTTTAGGCCACTTCTCTTCCCGTATCTCAATTAAAAGAATGTGTTCCTTGTAATGAGATAACGAAAATTTCCTTTGGAGAAAAAAAGAACCAAAATTCAAAAGCATCTGCAATTCAGGCTGTCACAAGCTTAAAGAAACGAAGAAAGAAAAAAAAAAATCCTATCATTCCGGAGCTCAAGACCTATGGTAGTGTCTACAATATAACCCTATTTTGTCTTGTTTGCAACTAGATGAATTTGGTCATTACATTAAGGAAATTAGCATTTTTGTCTTCAACCCAAGCTATAGCAGGCCAGGTTAAAAGACCCTCACTGGTTATGATGCCTAAGTCCATAGCAACAGGCAGTGAGACACATGCTACTTGATCCTCTCTGAAGACAGCTAGCTGGGGCTACTAGATTATGCTATCTGATGTGATGGTGGCAGCTATGCCAAGACCAAAGGAAGTGGGAGTGGGGAGGATCTGTACCATAATTTTACACTGCTAATAGCAAACAAGCTCCTTGTCCCCAAGTAGGAGGCAGTGTAGACCTGGCTGCTCATCTACTGGATGGAAAAATTGCAGAGATTTTATACATATATAAAATCACCACCTTGGCAATTGGGATAGGCACAAAATTAGAGCATCTCAAACCCTGCATGGGTCACAAGGTAAAAACCCAAAAGCAAAAATTGGAGCATAGAAGCAGCAATCTCCCAGGGCACATGTACTTGAGCTGAATGTGGCCACAGAAGGGAAGTGGGAAAACAAAGGTGGAAACTCATAGGAGCTTTCCTTGGCCAAAAGGATTTTCAAGTTAAACAGTAACCCCCACCCCCACCCCTCTGCCCAACCCTGATCCCCATTCACATGCTCAGGCCCCATGCCCCTCACTCCAGAATTGATGATGACTACTCAGCTAATTTCCCATTCATAGCAGTGGAGGAGCAGCTGGTGGGGAGAGAGGCACCTTGCTCAGCCTTCTCCTTTGACAGGTCAAGGCTGGAAGCCCCATAGTGAATGGGCTGGGGCTCTGGGGGCTCAGGCCGGATCCTGGGCAGCTGAGGGATGCCATGAGTAATGCCCACAGGCTTGGCCTGGGGCACAGGGCTGGGGCTGAAGCCTCCAGAAATGGAGGAACGACTGGGCTCATCAACAGGCAGCAGCACATCTTGAGGCCTGGCCTTCACACTCTGGGAGGCCTTTGGCTGGAGGTTATAACAAGGGCCCATGGGCAGGGGTAGGTGTGAAGGCCGAGCTAGCTGAGACTTGGATTCCCCAGGTGCCCTTGGCTCTGGCCCTGATACTGAGAGCAACATTGACATGGTGAGAGGAGATATGCAACAGACTGCCTGCCCAAATGGATGGCTAGAAGGCCCATCCAACTGGCTAGGACTTATCCAGGCATGGCCAGGCCCCACTGGGAGAGGACAGGGAGCCCAGGCAGACCAGTCGTAGGTTACTGGAGGTTCAGTATAGAGAGATAGGGGACTGTCTCGGCCCCATTCTTCCTCCTCCTCTTCTTCATCTGAATCTTCTTGCTGGGCCTGAAGCTCATCAGACTCCATATAGCCTTGGGTCAGGTGAGAATTGGAGAGCTCCAGCTCCAGGGTCTCAGTAGTGTCAAGGGAGCGGCTCCTCCTGCTGAGGGCCATGGCAGCAGGTGGAGGACGAGGGTGCATGCCAGGTAGTCCCAAGTATCGAGGGAGACTGCTCACACCCCAGGGTAGGCCTTGGTAGAATCGGCTGCCGTAGTTGTTGAAGGCATGTTTCTGGTAGTAGCCCAGTTCAAAAGCTTCCAAGGAGGCTGCAAGGTCTTCATCATTGTGGAACTCAGGATTTTCTTCACACTTGCCTTCCCCATCCCGTTCCACATCAGCGATATCAAAGGTCACCATGGGAGGCAGCTCAGGAAGGTTTTGAGTGAAGGATGAATCAGAGTCAGAGCTGCAAGACATGCTGGAGAAGAGGTTCCCATTGCTGGTGAACTCCACGAGGGCCTGAGAGAAACTCACAGTAGCATTCCCTTCCTTCTCAACATCCTCTTCCTCTGGCTCCTCAGGGGGTGAATAAGTAGGGTAGGCCCTCCTGGGAGATCCTCCAAAATTTGCTTCTTGCATGTCTGGCTCAAACATAGCGTCACTCTGGAAGAGTTGCATCAGGCAAGTACTTTGATCTTTCTTGGAGCAGGTTCCCTCAAAACGCTTCTCCAAAGGACGGAAGTCCCTCCAGTCTGGCTCGCTGCTTGCAGTGGCAGGGAAAGCTGATGTGGTTCCTCTGTGGGAAGTCTGAGAGGTCCCTGATGCCCCTTCCACCAGACCCATCACTGATGGGCCTAAAGGCCTCATTTGATACTCTATGATGGGCTTCTCCTGCCGCACCTGGGTCTCTCGGACTTGAGCCTCTCGACCACAGACCTCTTGGCCACAGGCCTCCCTGGCGTAGGCCTCTCGAGGTCGGGCCTCTCTGACATAAGCTTCCCGGGTGTGGGCCTCTCGAGCATGGGCCTCTCTGGTGTGAGCCTCTTGGGCACATGCTTCCCGGGCCTCTCGCTGCTCCCGCTGTAGCTCCCAATATAGCAACTGTTTCTGGATGGCCACTAGCCGTTCTTCCTCTGTCTCCATTGCTCCAGGTGGCCGAGGGGAAGAAAAGGGCTCTAAGTTCAAGAAGGGGTCAAACATCTCAGAGCTGTGACCATGGAGGTCATAAAGGCAGTCATCCCCAGGTGGGGAGTTCTCAAGACTATCATCTGGCTCATAGAACTCATAGAGGGCATCACCACTATAGCTGTCTCGGGGCAAGCAATCCCTACGGACAAGCCCCAGGGCCTCACCTGAATCATCCTCAAGTCCTGGTGTAGTGGAGTCATAATAACCCTCATCACTATTGGGGGCGGACTCTTGCTGATCACTCTGAGGAGTCAAAAGTTCCCCAGGGGCTGAGCCAGGATAAGACCTAACTGGGTCAAGAAGCATGTAGCCAAGATGGCCTGGGGATGTGGTGGGATGGTAGCCTGGATTTAGTATGGGCCTTGGGTACATCTGGGAACTTGCCCACAGATACTCTAAATCATCATCTTCTTCCTCCTTGACTTCTCCCTCCTCTAATTCCACCTCCTCTTCCTCTTCTTCCTCATCATCATCATCAGGCAAGGCCATCTCTTCGCCCCCTCCTTGGTAGGTTACCAAGCAGGAACTTCGTTTGGTTCCATCTCGGTTGGCCCTCTGGCCTCCAGAGGCCATGCTATCTGTCATACTATCCATATCCTGTTCTGCTATTATGTCACCACAACCTGTCAGTGAGTCAAAACTCTTCAGAGATGTGACATCCCCAAAGAGGAGGCTCAGCTGGTCCCCTAAAGGGCCATTGGGTGGATTTACCTCTCCTGCCACAAGCTTCTCCCCTGTTTCTGGACTATGCAGCTCCTCTGGACCACTGGCTTCAGGGGCAGGTTTGGGCTGCAAGAGTGCTGAGACAAAGGTCTCCAAGGTTTTTTCTGGATCTTTAAAGGCTGCTTTCTCAGTGGCTGCCAGAGAAGTCTCTGATATTGAAGAAACTTTGGGCCCAGGGACATCTTGGGATTTGGCATTTTCTTTTCTTGGGGCTTGGAAGACCTCATCAGTGTGCGACAGAAGGGCTGAGCTCACATACTCATGAGGCCTGGCCCTGGCCCCCTCAGACTCCTTGGCTCCTGGATTGCTTTGTTCAGGCCCAGAGACCTTGCTCTTCCGGTGACGCCGGATACTACTGAAAAAACCTTTCAGGCCTTTTTTTGGCTTGGGCACAACGTGAGCCTTCTCAGCCCCAGCTTTCTCTGTGGCTCCAGCCACAGACCTCTTGCATCTGGAGTCTGTCTCCAAAGACCCATGGACACTCTGAGAGCTGGGAAGTCGGCATGATGACTCAGGCAAAGGTAAGGAGAGGCCAGTTCCTTCACTGACAATGTCTTCAGGGTCATGGACTGCTTCACTCAGGCCATCATGGGTCTTGCTCTTGCTAAGACCCTTCTTAGAACTGCCTTTCCCAGAACCTTTGCTTCGTCCCCCTCCAAAGAAACTAGGCAGGGTACAGATGCCCTTCTTGCCACCAAAGAGTTTCATGGCAGTTTTCTTCAGCCTACCTGGACCAGATGAGGGTGGCTCTGATGCGGGCCTTTCTGTTGTCTCAGAGGCCTTGTTTTTGGCCCCTTTCTCTGTCCCTTGATCCTGGGTATCCATAGAGACTCTTGTTCCCTTGGCCTGAGCAGCTTCATCCTTTTGGGTCTCCATGATGATGGGGAAAACTCAGGTGTATTCAGCTAAAAAATGCAGCCTTTTGGCTTCTCGGCACTGTTATAACATCATCAGTCAGGAAGCATCACAGCTGGGGCTGAAGATAAGAGAGACAAAGAGAGAGAGTACTGGTGAGCAAGCATCCAGGCTGGGTTTGTTTTCACAGGTGTCTGTGGTTTCAGGCTTAAATTGAACCACAAAGAAAGAAAATGTAGGGAAAACCTTAATGCACTCCATATGCTGGCTTGCTGGGTCAGACCCCTCTGGGCCACAAAGCAGCAAAACCATATACTGAGCAACAGGCAGCCATGATCCCTACCCCGTTTGCTGGGTCTACTCACTTCAGGTCACCTTAAGTTCAGGGGAGTACACTGGGCATGGAGAATTGCAGATATGAAAAAGGCCCAAGTGCTATTGGCCACAGGAGGGGTGGTGTAGGAAGGTGGAGGGGAAGTCAGCTCTAATGACACAGAAGTTTTGAAAAGCAGCTGGCAAAAACAGCCCATTAAGTATTCACTGGGTTCTGTAAGAACCAGTCCTCGATTTCATATTAGCCAGAGCTCTCACTGACATTTTGCCTGGGACTGGGTAGAAAAGTAGACCTGAAGTTTCACTTTCTTCCTTCAGGCTACCTAAATTGCCTGTAGGACCATGCTCAGACCTTCAAAAGCCCAGAACAGGAGCCTTGCAGAGCCACATTCCAGAGCTGCAATACAGAATCAGCTAAGATGGCATGATAGCCTTGGGGCAAGGCACTCTCTGGGATTCAGTATACTCTGTCCAAGAGGCCTAGAAATACCTCCCTCTCATAGAGGTTATGTGAGGGACAGGTCTAACCTAGACTCTCTAGTGACTGTTCTGCTGGTAACAGATTTTAATGTGGTCCACAGGGGCTTCCCTGATGGCTCAGAGAATAAAGAATCTGCCTGCAATGCAGGAGACCCAAGTTCATATCCCTGGGTTGGGAAAATACCCTGGAGAAGGGAATGGCTACCCACTCTAGTATTCTTGCCTGGAGAATTCCATGGACAGAGGAGCCTGGCAGGCTACAGTCCATGGGGTTGCAAAGAGTTAGACATGACTGAGCAACTAACACTTTCACTTTCTGCAACCGAAACCACCATGAGAACCATGAGACAGATTGTTTCTTCTATGGTCCTTTCATTATTTTGACCCCAATCTAACTTCCTATCTAGAAAGGGAACTCCTTGAAGTCACAACTCAACACGACTCATGTCCCTGGTCAGTTAGGCTCTGAACAGCTATTTCAATAAACAAACCTGATTCAAGACACACCCTTCTGGTCTAGGCTCCCAGTCCTCTAAATAGCCAAATGTCACAGAGATAGAAAAAAAAGAAAGGCTAGCCACCACCTATCCCAACATATCCCCCTCTCCACCCCCATCCCCATGGTCTGATGTACCCATTCCAGTGACTATAGCTGATTAACAGCTGGATCAGTGACCAGCCTGCTAAAGCCTAGTGACCCCTCCCTGGAAAGTCCCTCACCACTGTCTTCTCTTTGCAGGGTGGCCACCAGCACCTAAGGAGCTTGGGTAGGGAAGGGAGACAGAATAGCTGCTGGGAGCCAGAGAGAGGGAAAAAAAAGAGGGGCAAGCAACACTGTTGTCCTAAGAGTAGCTGGCCAGCACGTCAGCCTTGTGACTGGTTGCCACAGTAAAAACACTCTCACATTCACCTACATTGGGAAACTAAGAACTAGCACTCTGGGGGTGGAGAGAGCCTGGCAGCTACACTCTATCCTCTGACCACATTAGCAGAATCTTCCTGGAGCCCTGATCTTGTTTTGCAAATAGTAATTTTGTGCCTTGTGACATGCTTGCCTGACACTTGACTCATCAATGTGATCTAAGCTTCCCTCAGAAGCACTCTGCAGAACTGAATATTAAACTTGTAGCATGATAATGTTTGTTTACCCCCAAAATAAGAGAAAAAAATACCATCACCTGATCTCTTCTCTGCAGAAATCTGTATTGCAATTTGCTCAGGTTAGGTTTTTGTGTTTTGATTCTGTGTGACATATTTTAACATGGCATTGTTCCTGATAGCACCACAATAAACAGTGCTACCCCTCAAATACACAATGATATACACACACACACTCCGAGTCCTCTGCCCTGGGGTCTAAAGGGAATAGGGACCCTATCATCTATCTGAGTCCTTCACTTTCCAAAGCACAGATGTTTTTATCTCAGCCCTGAAATTACTGACAATGTTGTCATTATGGTTTGGGTATTGAGGAGATGGGGTGGCAATAAGTGGAGTTGTTAGTGAAATTCTATTCCCCTCTGTGGAATTACTGAAAGGAACCTCACTAGAACACTTGGTTAAATGATAATTATTAAGCTGCCAGAAGGGTTCAAAACCCCAGTCCTTGCTTTTGGGAAGCTCCTAGGCTAACAGATAGAGAATCTTCTATATAACAGTCTGAAGGCACAATATGATGCAGACCTTAGAGAAGAGCCCTCCTTACTGGTTAAGCTGAGTGCTGAAATATCACTCTTCATAACTTATGATCATATCCCAGGATAAACTTGAAAGGCAAAAAGATAATCTCTGGGCTCAGAAAAGAGAATGCCTTGAAAAGGAGGCATTCAATCTGGGCCTTTTTAGACAGGAGTGAGTGAAACTGTCAATTATTTAGAGGAAAGGATGGGCAAAACTAGTAAGTGTGGCTGGGCATCAAGGAAAACCAAAGGCTAAGTCAAAAACCTTATAGGCTTACCCATTCTTGTGAATTGAAGGCTTAACTGTCCTATGGGTTTTCAAGCTAGAATTCCTGCAAACAGAAGAATTAGGCAAACAATCTCAAACAGGGCTGCTTTATAGAACTGTGATGCCTTGGCTAGAGGGTAGTCCCTTTGGGCTTTCTCTTACCCTTGCTTCTTTGCTCTGTTGGAGCAGAGGCCAGCCCATAGCTCTCTACATTGTCCCTTTCTCTGTAATAGGGATCAGCAGCATGCTGCGGAAGGAGCCATGGTCCACAGAGTTGGGTTCCAGATCATGTCAAAGCATCCATCTAAGCCTTGGGCACTTGTGAAATGGAGATCAAAATAGCTTCTCTATCTGTGGTCCACTGCAGTGATGTGAGGTTAGATGGGACAATGAATGCCAAAAGCATTTTGTAAGCTGTAAAGTGCAAAGCAAATGAGAAAGACTAGCATTCCTGTTATATAAGTGAGATCTCAGTTTCCTAGGAAGTAGCTGTTGTTGTTTAGTCACTAAGTCGAGACCATGTGTAAAAGGCCACTCATTTGAGAAAGCCATTCAACTACAGGAAGTCCAAGGAACCAGCTGCCTTGGCCCATGCTGAGGAAGAGCCAAGTGTTAAGGGATTTTAAAGATGTTTGTGGATTTATACAAAGTCTTATGTTAAGGGCAATTTAAAAAGCCTTCTGTATATGTGGTGGGAGTGGGTGAACTAGGCAGGGTTGTATCCCTGGGAATCAAATTCTCTTCCCCCAGGTTCAGGTCCTCCTCCTAACTAGGCCCAGGGCCATCTTCGCTGGTAAAGGTCAGAGGTGAAATTATGCTGTCTCCTACCTCCCTGCTTTGTCCCTTCCAGAGCCAGGTACCCCACCCATAGTGTCTCTGTCTCCCACAAGGTAGTAGGACAGAAGCTGGCAGGAATCACCTGTAGCTAGTGCCCCTTAAGCCCAGCCCCATCTAGCCATCTGACTCAGGCCTCTTTTTCATACTCCTTACTACCTCACCAGGTCCCAATGCTGTCCTTTCCCAGTGGGCTATGCTACCCTTGCTCGGGACCACAATTCAGGAGAGTGAGGTGGGGCAGAAGGCAAAGGGGACTGCAAAGGGACAGATTCTGCAGCTCCCTCAGGCTGAGGCTGGCTCCCTTCCTAGTTTCGGCCAAGAAAGTAGTCCTGCTAAGTGCAGAGCCTCTCCAGCCTAAGGTTTCTCAAACTGCATGCCTATCTAAGTTTCAGTTGGACTGGTGGGTGAGGGAATACTCTAAGGCTACTCTGAGATCCCTGGCAGGGGCCACCTGCTGAAGCTATTGCTAGCATGGCAGGAATTGGACTGTGTCCATCCCTGCTCCAGAGAGGCCAGCCTCAGGCCATTCTTAGACCAGTGGAAGGCTAGGTCAGAGCTACTTCTTCCTCCTCCCCTCTCAAAATACAGCAAGAGACCAGTCACAAATTTGCCCCAGGAATCCATCTCAGTAATGGGGAAACAGCTGCAGTGAGTCTTGCACATTTTGCTCCCAGCCCTATTTCCTGGGGCCAGCTCAGCCAAGTTTAGAGAAGGCTGAGTTCAGGGAAGAAGTGTGTAGATTTATGCAGTAGCTCCAGAGGCATGGCCTCAACCAGTTGTAGTTTCCCAGACCTCCTCCAAGTTTTCCTGGGAGCAAGCCCATTCTGGGTGCATCCTGCACTAGTATATGCAGTGGAAGGTGGTCTAAGGAAGGAGTAATAAGGACAGGAAGTCCAGCCAACCTCCCCCCACTTCCTGAGAGTCAGCCAATTCTGCACTGTAATCAGCTCTCCCTACCTGGGGGAAATCCAGCAAGTTCTTTCAGTTTCAACTGGAAAATGAGCATATTAAAAATGCCTACCTTTTAAAGCTATTTTAAGGAATTAAAATCTGATATATATAAAGTAACAAATAAAATCCATTATATAACAGAGGCTCAAAAACATAGCAACTAGTTTTATATATATTTTATTCAAACTGCTGCTGCTAAGTCACTTCAGTTGTGTCCAACTCTGTGTGACCCCATAGATGGCAGCCCACCAGGCTCCCCCATCCCTGGGATTCCCAGGCAAGAACACTGGAGTGGGTTGACATTTCCTTCTCCAATGGATGAAAGTGAAAAGTGAAAGTGAAGTCGCTCAGTTGTATCTGACTCTTAGCGACCCCATGGACTGCAGCCTACCAGGCCTCTCTGTCCATGGGATTTTCCAGGCAAGATTACTGGAGTGGGGTGCCACTGCCTTCTCCGTTTTATTCAAACTATAGTTGGACAATTTTTAGCAGCAAAACTACCTCAGTCAGGGTTGACGAAAGTGCTTCCCAGGCTCTAAGGGTATGTCACCAAACCTTCTTGGACCTCAATTTTCACAAATGGTAAATTAAGGAGCCTTAATTTCTTCTCACAGGAGGCTTCAGTTGTTATTTTAGTCAATTTTTGATTTCAGAGGCCCAAAATATTTCCTCAAATCAGCGACTGGTTAACAGCTCTGGTTTGTCTGTGAATCTCCACTAGCCAGGTTCTCTAGCCCAAGCCAGAAAGGTCAACGATCCAAACTTAGCTAAAGTACCAATGCAAAGGAAATTCAAATCAACAAATGTCCTTCATCCACTCCTGGTGCTTGTTGTTTAATCACTAAATCATGTTCTACTCTTTTGTGATCCCCATAGGCTGTAGCTTGCCTGGCTCCTCTGCCCATGGGATTCCCCAGGCATAAATACTGCAGTATGTTGTCATTTCCTTCTTTAGGAGATCGTCCCAACCCAGGGATAGAACCCACATCTCCTGCATTGGCAGGCAGATTCTTTACCACTGAGCCACAAGGGAAGCACTCATGGTACTTACCAGCTTACAAAATATTTCCCACTTCCTCACTCACCCCCATTTCTCCTTCCCAGTGATCCATTAATCAGGCCTGGTTGCTGTTGCTGTTTAGTCACTAAGTCATGGCTCTTTTGCAACATTATAGACTGTACCCCACCAGGCTCCTCTGTCCACGGGATTTTCCTGGCATGAATACTGGAGTGGAGAATACTTTCTTCTCAAATGCACATGGAACATTCTCAGGATAGACCACATCCTGGTTCACAAATCAAGAATCAGTAAATTTAAGAAAACTGAAATCATATCAAGCATCTTTTCTGACCACAACGTTGAGACTAGGTATCAATTACAGGAGAAAAAAAAAACACTATATAAAACACAAACACATGGATATTGAACAATACACTTCTAAACAACAAATAGGTTATTGAAAAAGTGAAAAGAGAAATCAAAAACTTCCTAGAAAAACATGACAGTGAAATAATGATGACCCAAAACCTATGGGATGCAGCAAAAGCAGTTCTAAGAGGGAAGTTTCTATACAATCCTACCTCAAAAAACAAACAAACAAAAACATCTAATAGACAACCTAACTTTACACCTAAAACAACTGGACAAAGAAGAACAAAAGAAAAAAACCCAAAGTTAGCAGAAGGAAAGACATCAAACATCAGAGCATAAGTAAATGAAAAGGAAATGAAGAGACAATACTAAAGATTAATAAAACTAAAAGCAGATTCTTTGAGAAGATAAATAAAATTGACAAACCTTTAGCCAGACTCATAAAGAAAAAAAGGGAGAAGAATCAAATCAACAAAATTAGAAATGAAAAAGGAGAGGTTACAACAGACAATGCAGAAATACAAAGCATTATAGGAGACTATTATGAACAACAATATGGCAATAAAATAGATAACCTGGAAGAAATGGACAGATTCTTAGAAAAGTTCAATCTTCCAAGACTGAACCAGGAAGAAATAGAAATAATGAACAACTCAATTACAAGCACTGAAATTGAAGCTGTGATCAAAAATCTCCCAAAAAACAAAAGCCCAGGACCAGATGGCTTCACAGGAGAATTCTATCAAACATTTAGAGAAGAGCTAATGCCTATCCTTCTAAAACTCTTTCAAAACATTGCAGAGGAAGGGAAACTTCCGATCATTCTATGAGTCCACCATCACCCTGATACCAAAACCTGACAAAGACAACACAGAAAAAGGAAACTACAGGCCAATATCACTGATGAATATAGATGCAAAAATTCTCAACAAAATTTTAGCAAACAGAATTCAGCAACACATCTAAAAGCTCACATATCATGAACAAGTGGGCTTTATCCCACAGATGCAAGGATTCTTCAATATTTGCAAATCAATCAATGTGATATACCATATTAACAAATTGAAGGATAAAAACCACATAGTTATCTCAATAGATGCAGAGAAAGCCTTTGACAAAATTCAGCACCCATTTATGATAAAAACTCTCCAGAAAGCAGGCATAGAAGGAATATACCTCAACATAATAAAAGCCATATGTGATAAACCCACAGCAAACATTATCCTCAAAGGCAAAAAACTGAAAGCATTTCCCCTAAAGTCAGGAACAAGACAAAGGTGCACACTCTCACCACTACTATTCACCATAGGTTTGGAAGTTTTAGCCACGACAATCAGAGAAGAAAAAGGAAAAAAAAGGAATCCAGATCAGAAAAGAAGAAGTAAAACGAAGTAAAACTCTCACTGCTTGCAGATGACATGATCCTCTACATAGAATACCCTAAAGACACTACCAGAAAATTGCTAATCAATGAATATAGCAAAGATGCAGGATATAAAATTAACACACAGAAATCCCTTGCATTCCCATTCACTAACAATGAGAAAACAGAAAGAGAAATTAAAGAAAAAAATCTCATTCACCATTGTGATGAAAAGAATAAAATACTTAAGAAAAAATTTACCTAAAGCAACAAAGAAGACCTATATATAGAAAACTATGAAACACTGATGAAAGAAATCAAAGATGACACAAATAGAAATATACCATGTTCATGGATCAGAATAATCAATATAGTGAAAGTGAGTATACTACCCAAAGCAATCTATAGATTCAATATAATCCCTATCAAGCCACCAATGGTATTTTTCACAGAACTAGAACAAACAATTTGACAATTTGTATGGACATACAAAAAACCTCAGATAGCCAAAGCCATCTTGGGAAAGAAGAATGGAACTGGAGGAATCAACCTGCCTGACTTCAGACTATACTGCAAAGGTACAGTCATCAAGACTGTATAGTACTGACACAAAGACAGAAATATAGATCAATGGAACCAAATAGAAAGTCCAGAGATAAATCCATGCACCTATGGACACCTTATCTTTAACAAAGGAGGCAAGAATATACAATGGAGAAAAGACAATTTCTTTAACAAGTGGTGCTGGGAAAACTGCTCAATCACTTGTAAAAAAATGAAACTAGAACACTTTCTAACACCATACACAAAAATAAACTCAAAATGGATTAAAGATCTAAACATAAGACCAGAAACTATAAAATTCCTAAAGGAGAACATAGGCAAAACACTCTCCGACATAAACCACAGCAGGATCCTCTGTGATCCACCTCCCAGAATTTTGGAAATAAAAGCAAAAATAAACAAATGGGACCCAATTAAACTTAAAAACTTTTGCACAATAAAGGAAACTATAAGCAAGGTGAAAAGACAGGCTTCACAGTGGGAGGAAATAACAACAAACGAAACAACTGACAAAGAATTAATCTCAAAAAAATACAGACAGCACATGCAGCTCAATACCAGAAAAATAAAGGACCCAATCAAAAAATGTGCCAATGACCTAAACAGACATTTCTGCAAAGAAGACATAGAGATGGCTAACAAACACATGAAAAAATGCTCAACATCACTCATTATCAGAGAAATACAAAGCAAAACCACAATGAGGTACCATCTCACGCCTGTTAGAATGGGTGCTGTCAAAAAGTCTACAAACAATAAATGCTAGAGAAGGGGTGTAGAGAAAAGGGAACCCTCTTACACTGTTGGTGGGTATGCAAACTAGTACAGCCACATGGAGAACAGTGTGGAGATTCCTTAAAAAACTGAAAATACAACTTCTATATGACTGAGTAATTCCACTGCTGGGCATACACACTGAGGAAACCAGAATTGAAGGAGACATGTACACCCCAATGTTCACTGCAGCACTATTTACAACAGCTAGGACATGGAAGCAACCTAGATGTCCATCGGCAGACAAATGGATAAGAAAGTTGTGGTACATATACACAATGGAATTATTACTCAGCTATTAAAAAGAATGCATTTGAATCAGTTCTAATGAGGTGGATGAAACTGTAGCCTATTAAACAGAGTGAAGTAAGTCAGGAAGAAAAACACCAATACAGTATATTAACGCATATATATGGAATATAGAAAGATGGTAATGATGACCCTATATGTGAGACAGCGAAAGAGACAGATATAAAGAAAAGACTTTTGGACTCTGTGGGAGAAGGCAAGGGTGGGATGATTTGAGAGACTAACACTGAAACATGTATATTACCATACGTGAAATAGATTATCAGTCCAAGTTTGATGCATGAAACAGGGCACTCAAAGCCAGTGCACTGGAAGAACCCAGAGGGATGGGATGGGGAGGAAGTGGGAGGGGAGTTCTGGATGAGGACACATGTACATCCATGGCTGATTCATGTCAATGTATGGCAAAAACCACCACAATATTGTAAAGTAATTAGCCTCCAATTAAAATAAATACATTTAAAAAATAAAAGAAAAAAATTGAAAGGTAAAAACCATATGATAATCTCAATAGATACAAAGAAAGCCTTTGACAAAATTCAACACCCATTTATGATATAAACTCTTCAAAAAATGGGCATAGAAGGAATCTACCTCAACATAATAAAGGCCATATAAACCCACTTCAAATATTACTCTCAATGGTGAAAAACTGAGAGCATTCCCTCTATGATGAGGAATAAGACAACAGTGCCCACTCCTATCACTATTATTCAACACAGTTTTGGAAGTCCTAGCTATGGCAATCAGAGAAGAAAACGAAATAAAAGAAATCCAGGTTTGAGAAGAAGTAAAACTCTCACTGTTTGCAGACATTATACTATATATAGAAAATCCTAAAGACACTATCAGAAACTTACTAGAACCAATCAGTGAATTTAGTAAAGTCACAGGATACAAAATCAATACACAGAAATCCCTTGCATTCCTATATAATAACAATGAAAAATAAGAAAGAGAAATTAAGGAAATGATCCTAGGAATAAATTTACCTAAAGAAGCAAAAGACCTGTATATAGAAGAGTATAAAACACTGATGAAAGAAATCAAAGATGACACAATTAGATGGAGAAATATACCATGTTCTTGGATTGGAAGAAATCAATATAGTGAAAATGAGTATATTACCCAAAGCAATCTATAGATTCAACACAATCTCTATCAAACTACCAATGGTATTTTTCACAGAACTAGAACAAATAATTTCACAATTTGCATGGAAACACAAAAGACTCTGAATAGCCAAAGCCATCTTGAGAAAGAATGGAACTGGAGGAATCAACCTTCCTGACTTCAGACTACATACTACAAAGCTATAGTCATCAAGACAGTATGGTATGTGTGTTCAGTCGCTCAACCATGTCCAAATCTTTGTGACCCCATGGGCTGTAGGCTTCTCTGTCCATGGGATTTCCAGGCAACAATACTAGAAGATGGGTTGCCATCTTCTCAACCCCAAGACAGTATGGTACTGGCACAAAAACAGAAATATAAACAAATGGAACAAGATCTAAAGCCCAGAGATAAACCCACACACCTGTGAGCAACTTATCTTTGACAAAGGAGGCAAGAATATACAATGGGGCAAAGACAGTCTCTTCAGTAAGTGCTGCTGGGAAAACTTGACAGCTATCTATAAAAGAATGAAATTATAACACTTCCTAACACCTTGCTGCTGCTGCTGCTGCTGCTAAGTTGCCTCAGTCATGTCCAACTCTGTACAACCCCATAGATGGCAGCCCACCACAGTCCCCCATCCCTGGGATTCTCCAGGAAAGAACACTGGAGTGGGTTACCATTTCCTTCTCCAATGCATGAAAGTGAAAAGTGAAAGTAAGGTCACACAGTCGTGTCCAACTCTCAGCGACTCCATGGACTGCAGTCTACCAGGCCTCTCCATCCATGGGATTTTCCAGGCAAGAGTACTGGAGTGGGTTGCCATTGCCTACTCTGTCCTAACACCATACACAAAGATAAATTCAAAATGGATTAAAGACCTAAATGTAAGACCAGAAACTATAAAACTCTTAGAGGAAAACATAGGCAAAATATTCTCTGATGTAAATTACAACAAGATCCTCTATGACCCACCTCCCACTGCTGCTGCTGCTTTGTCACTTCAGTCTTGTCTGACTCTGTGTGACCCTAATGGATTGCAGCCTGCTGTGCTCCTCTGTCCATGGGATTCTCTAGGCAAGAATACTAGAGTGGGTTGCCACGCACTCCTCCAGGGGATCTTTCCAACTCCCAACTCATCGAACCTGGGTCTCCTGTATTGCAGGCAGATTCTTTACCACTGAGCCACTAGGGAAGTCCCATGACCCACCTTCTAGAGTAATGGAAATTAAAAAAAATAAATAAACAAGTGGGACCTAGTTAAACTTAAAAGGTTTTTGCACAGCAAAGGAAACTATAAACAAGGTGAAAAGACAACCCTCAGAATGGGAGCAAATATCAGCAAATGAAACACCTGACAAAGAATTAATTTCCAAAATATACAAGCAGTTTATGCAGCTCAATACCAGAAAAAAATGAGCAGTCCAATCAAAAAGTGGGCAGAAGACCTAAACAGACATTTATCCAAAGAAGACATAAAGATGACTAATAAAACACACGAAGATGGTCAAGATTGCTCATAATTAGAGAAATGCAAATCAAAACTACAATGAAACATCACCTCACACCTCTCAGAATGGCCATCATCAAAAAATCTACAAACAATAAATTCCGGAGAGAGTGTGGAGAAAAGGCAACCCTTTTGCACTGTTGATGGAAATGTAAATTGATACAGCCACTATGGAAGACAGTATGGAGATTGCTTAAAAAACTAGGAATAAAATTACCATATGACCCAACAATCCCAGTTCTGGGCATATACCCTGAGAGAACCATAATTAAAAAAGACACATGTATCTCAGTGTTCACTGCAGCACTATTTATAGTAGCTAGGACATGGAAGCAACCTAGATGTCCAACAGATGTATGGATATAAAAGATGTGGTACATATATATACAATCGAATATTACTCAGCCATAAAAAGGAACACATTTGAGTCAGTGCTAAGGAGGTGGATGAACCTAGAACCTATTATACAGAGTGAATTAAACCAGAAAGAGAAAGACAAATATATATTAATACACATATATGAAATCTAGAAAGATAGTTCTGATGAACCTATTTGCACAACAGCAATGGAGATGCAGACATAGAGAACAGACTTATGGACACAGCGTGGTAGGAAGGAGAGGGTGGGATGAATGGATCAAGTGGCATGGAAACACACACTAACATATGTAAAATAGACATCCAGCTGGAATCTGCTATATGACTCAGGGAACTCTAACTGGGGCTCTGTGACAACCTAGAGGGGTGGGATGAGGTGTGAGGGAGGCACAAGAGTGAAGGGACATAGCATACCTATGGCTGATCCATGTTGATATAGGGCAAAAACCAATACAATATTATAATTATCCTTCAATTATAAATTAATACATTAAAAAAGAATACTGGAGAGGGTTGCCATTGCCTTAGGAGATGTTAAGTCCTTGTCATGGAGAAGCAAATTGTTTAGGCTTGGGAGAAGACTTGCCTAAGGTCACACAGTGGGATGATGACAGAGCCACACTAACTTCCAGGCCTCTCAGTCCCAATTCTATGCATTTCTGCTGCACTGTGCTGGCCCCTAATCAAGGAAGATGACTTAGAGTGAGGACTGTGCAAGTTGCCCTCACACCTGCAAGAGCCATCCTCTTCCTCTCCAATCACACTCTTGTACCAATCCAGCTGAGCCTTCTTTTCAGCATTTCCAGTCCTCACTGGCTACCACTATTTTGGACCCACCTAGAACATTCCAGAAAGCTTTCTGTGGCTATTATTCTTATCCAGAAACCCCACTATCACCACTCCCAAACCATGGGACATGTTCCTCTACTCTTCTCCTTGGGAGATAAGTTTGAGGGGCCAAAACAAAGGTCCAAACAGAAACCTGCCATTGGGGACAAACAAAAAGGTAAAGACAAAATGAAAATAATTTGAGCTATTGTTTAAGGAGAATGACCTACAAGATCTGGAATTTGAATTAACATTTCTAAAGCCCACAGACAAAGTCTACTCTCAAAACCATTTTTTTTTCAGGACCTGAAGGAAGGGCTGTCTAGCTTGGTACTCTTTGGCAGAGCTGTAAATGCTGCTGGTAGAGCCCCAATCAAGCTATCCCTGCAACCACTCCTCCCCTAATTTGCAGCCTTCCTGAGAGGCACCTCTTCTTAAGGGGGGTATCTCACCAACTCTAGATGTAGCATAGACCCCAAAATGAGCCCTCTAGCCCCTGTTCCCATTTCCTCAACACCAGCCCCTCAAATGAATGATCATATTCAGCCATGAGTAATTCATTCTGGCCAGCCTCAGCCTGTCTGTTCTTTTCTCTTGAATGCAGCCTCCTTCATCTTATACGGCAGTCACCACATCTAGCACAGAGCAGCAGCTCAAACAATGTTAGTTCAACTGAATTCTAATTCAGCTAGAGCTTATCAGCCCAAAACTAAAATGCCAGCTTCACTCTTTTCAGGCTGGAGATTTGAGAAAGAGACCTAACCTTTTTGAAGAGAATGCTACCTACCATATGGAGTCACAGTAAGGATTAGAGATGATAAATATAAAAGATAGATTACTTGCTAGGTACCAAGCAGATGTTCAATAAAGGGCCCTTGTGATAGGGCCTCTTGTAGCTACCTTCTCCACTCTAGTTCCTCAGATTTCCCCTTACTGCGATGAGGATGACAAAAGTCTCTTAGCGTTCCCTCTGGTCCCTCCTGCTGCAGCACTGAAATCCTACCCCCTTGCCTCCCCACTTCCATCTCATACATCCTGCACACCCTTGCCAGATTCATTTTCTTACAACTCTGATTTCAGTGCATCACACCTTGACTTAAATTATTCAGCACTGCCTACAAGATTAAGGCCAACTCCCTTTGCCTGACCTTCAAGACTTGCTCTCTTCATGTCGCTTGCAGCTTTCCTAGGCTCACTTCTCTGCCCCTTAGCCTCAGCCCCAAATATACAGGGCTTATCCAGTCTAGGAGGTATGGTCACTCAGACTCTGCCTCTACGTGGAAATGGGCTTACCTGGTGAAACTTCATGATGCAGCATCTTTCTCCTCAGGCTACTGAGGCTGCCTCTCCAGCTTGCCTGGAATGGTGGAGGCTCTGGGAACCACCTACTTGCCACTCTCCTCTAAGGCTCCCAAACCGCCTTAGAAAGGAATGTATTCAAAGGTGTCATGCCTGCATCATAAGGCTTCCATTATTTCAGTACTAACTCAGCAAGCATGAGATCAAAGGCAACACACCTTCTTCTTCCTCTGTTCAGATGAAGAACAGGAGAGGAGCTAACTCCAGGGAAAGAGACGTGATAAGGCAGTCAAAAAAGCCTGCAGAGGAGCAGCTGGATCAAGTGAACAGTGGAGACTCCTTACTTTCCTAGGTATCCTCTATATGTACTATATCCTCTATAAGCACCATACCCTAAGTGAGAGACCTCAGTAAAGAAACTGAGGTTTGGGAGGGGATCAGATCAGTGTGCTTAGAGGAAGAAGCATTAAACTGAGGGCCAGGAACTTTGTGTTCTTATGAAACCTTTGGCAAACAAATCACTTCCCTGTTCTGGGCCTCAGTTTTCCCATTTAGAAATGGGAGACTGGACTGGGAATCTGCTTCCTCCAGGCTGCATGAAGCTGGGAAAAGGACAGTATTGTGTTTAGTTTTCCAGTGGCTGCTGAATCAGGAGTCATGTTGAGGAAATGTCATTTTGGGGGTTCTAGGCTTCATTGGGAGGCCTGGATGCCTGTCTAGGTGGGCCCACTGCAGAACAGAGGTGAACTGCAGCCCTGCCTCAATCCATATGCCTCTCACTTCTACCCTCCCCCCGCAAGCCCACCCAGCATTCTACTTTTCTGAATGTGCTAGGCCTAGCCTATGAATATATGAAATGTACAGATTCTTGAGGGACCACAGCTGGCCAGGCCCAGCCCTCTCTCTCTGGAGAAGAACTGCAGCCCCCAGTTGAGGGGCACTGTCTAGAGAAGAGGTGTTAGTATCTGCTTAAAAACCCAGCAGGGGAAAAAAAAAAGAAAACTGTAGATGAAAGCAGTGAAGTCTCTGCAACAAGAAATGCAGATCAAAAGGTTGCAAAGCTCCTCATCCCCACCGCCTGCAGCACCATTATGCCTGCCTCTGACTCCACCAAACTCCCTCAGGCCATTTTGTTCATTGTACCTATTATCCTCTAATTCCAAAAGGGGAGGTGTAGGGGAGCAATGCACCCTCACTCAGCTAGCACCTGCACTTCTGCAGTGGTTCTGGTTTCCCTGCCTGCCTTGCAAGCGACATGAACAGGTTTAAAAAATAAGACCAAGGAGACATGAAAGACTCTGATTATTTAACTCAGAGAAGTTGAAGGTGGAAGAGACGGTTTAATGCCCATGAAATTGCCATGAATTGTCAAGCAGTAGAGCTATGGTAGCCAGCTGTTCTCAACCCCACTGCCAACACACACACACACACACACACACACACCACACACCACACACCACACACACCACACACTTGGTTTAAGTATAGCAATGAGAGGCTCAGATTACATCTGAGAAAGAACTTCCTGGCCATGAGATGGGTAAACCAAGAATGAGTGACACAGGAAGTCTATGAAATGCCTCTTCCGAGGGCTTTACTTTTATCACCCAGTCTATCTGCCTGGACAGGATTTGAGGCAGGGGAACTGAAGAAATAACACTAGGCAGCTCTCTTATAGCCCCTTCTTCCTCTTTGGTTCTTCAAAGCCAGACTTGTTGCTATTTCTCTCATTCCCTTCATCCTCTGGTTCAGAGAGTGTAAATGTAACAGTTCTTGAGGAATTTTTAACACCTCCACTATACTATGAGAGAAACACTGGATTGCCAGCTTCTTTCAACTACTTCTCTTCTGAAACTTTCAGCCCCTGACAGGTTGTAGAACAAGACTGAAAAAGCAAGAGATGTGAAAGGGGAGGAGTTCCTAGAAAGCTAACCAAGCTTCTTTCTTTTCCACTCTTGATGAATGGGTGAGGTAAGAAGAGGGGTTGATTCATGTGATTTGTACTGATTTATGCTGAATGGATATAGTGGATAAGAGGAGCTGCACAGGAGGCAGCTGTTGGTGGTGGTATTTAGTTGCTAAGTCTCTCCCTAAATTCTATGTGAACTTAAGCAAGTCTCTGCTGCTTTCTGAGGCCTCAGGATTCCCGTCTGTAGGAAAAGGAGCCCAAACTGGTGCTTCCTGAAGGCCTGTCCAGGCTGGGAGAAAAACGATCAGCAAAGGACTAAGGGGCACTCAGCCTTTACCACATTGGTATATAGAATCCTGGCTCTGTCCTTCCCCGCCGCCCCAACAAGATCCCCTGCAAAACCAGAGAGGCTGACAACATACAGTTTCCCTCTAGAGATAGCCTGCTCCCCTAGTTCTTCCAGATCCAAAGATGATTTTTTACACGCCCAACTTATGGCACTCTTCCAATCCCTTTCTAAGAACCCATTCTAAAACCCTTTCTAAAATCCTGTTTTATTATGACATATCTGCACACAAAAAAATATCAGAACTTCCCAATTCCCCACTCTTTGATGGCTCCTTCCTTCATTCCTTCAAGATCAGGCCCCATTTCACAACCTGGCATTTGGGAAACTCAACACCACTGGGCCTCAGCTTCCTTTTTACCTTGCTGTTGCTGTTGTTCAGTTGCTAAGTCATGTCTGATTCTTTAAGACCCCAGGAACTGCAGCATGCCAGGCTTCCCTGTCCTTCACTATCTCCCAGAGTTTGCTTAAATCCATGTTCATTGCGTCAGTGATGCCATTTAACCATCTCATCCTCTGTTGCCCCCTTCTCCTTCTGCCCTCAATCTTTCCCACCATCATGGTCTTTCTCAGCGATTCAGCTCTTTGCACCAGGTGGTTAAAGTATTGGAGCTCCAGTTTCAGCATCAGTCCTTCCAATGAATATTCAGGACTTATATCCTTTATGATTGACTGGTTGAATCTCCTTGCAGTCCAAAAAGACTCAAGAATCTTCTCCAATAACACAGTTCAAAAGCATCAATTCTTTGGCACTCAGCCTTCTTTTGGTCCAACTCTCACATCCATACATGACTACTGGAAAAACCACAGCTTTGACTATACAGATCTTTATGGCAAAGTGATGTCTCTGCTTTGTAATATGCTATGTAGATTTGTCGTAGCTTTCCTTCTAAGGAGCAAGCGTCTTTTAATTTCATGGCTGCAATCGCTGTCTGCAGTGATTTAGGGCCCAAGTAAATACAATCTGTCACTGCTTCTACTTTTTCCCCCTTCTATTTGTCATGAAGTGATGGGAACGAATGCCATAATCTCAGTTTTTTGAATGTTGAGTGTTAAGCCAGTTTTTTCACTCTTTTCTTTCACTTTCATCAAGAGAGTCTTTATTTCCTCTTCACTTTCTGCCATGAGAGTGGTTATCATCTGCATAACTGAGGCTGTTGGTATTTCTCCTGACAATCTTGATTCCGGCTTGTGATTCATCCAGCTCAGCATTTCACACGATGTACTCTGCATACAAGTTAAATAAGCAGGGTGATAATATACAGCCTTGATGTACTCCTTTCCCAATTTTGAACCAGTCCATTGTTCCATGTCCAGTTCTAAGTGTTGCTTCTTGACTTGCATATAGGTTTCTCAGGAGGCAGGTAAGGTGGTCTGGTATTCCCATCATGTGAAGAATTTTTCACAATTTGTTGCGATCCACACAGTCAAAGGCTTTAGCAGAGTAATGAAGCAGATGTTTTTTCTGGAATTCCCTTGCTTTCTCTATGATCCAACGGATGTTGGCAATTTGATCTCTGGTTCCTCTGCCTTTTCTAAATCCAGCTTGAACATCTGGAAGTTCTGGGTCTTTTCTGGTTGAGATTGTAAGGGGCCTTTCTACCTTGGAGCCATACAATCTCAACCAGAAAAGACTGTCACTTCACTCATCCTGCTTGCCAGCCACTCCCTCTCATTCCTAATTTTGCTTATACAACTATCCTTTGCTTAACCAAAACCCCTCTAATTTCTGGAGGCTTCCCAGGACAATATCCCATGTACACACAGATCTCTCATCTCTCTCCATGGCAGGTGTCTCTAGATTCATGAATTAGCTGGGGACTGGGCAATGCAGGTCCTGAGATTATAGACATTGTGCTTTATTTTTTTTAAATTGTAGATGAAACCCATTCCCCTTCTCAATCTTCATTATGTATACTCAATAAATACATGAGACTTGAGTATCATTTTTCTAATCATTTTCATGTGAATCAGGACAAGTGCCAGTTGGGAACATAAAGGTCTTCTCCAAAGCTTGACAGACATTAAGTCCTTCCCGAGCATTCATCACCGCTATGCATTGCTAGGGTTTCATGGAACTTTGGCTGAGATTCAGGTTTCATTTACCCCTGTAAGAAGTTTGGGCAGAACCCAGACATCCATGGTATCAGGGAAACAAAGTAGAGGCAGGGAAATTTAATTATAGTTTTTTTCCTAAGCCAGAAAATCCCAAGGGATACAGGTAGCTTGAAGGAGTTCAGAGTTCTGAGAAAGAAGAGGTCATCATGGATTGCAAGAGATGGAAAGACACTAAGGAGATAGGCCCAGAGCTGAGAGGGAAGAGAATTTGAACATTGTAGGGTGAGTGAGTCTGAGTGTGGGGAGGGGTGTCATATAGGGCAGGTATGTTGGGTGGCTGCTGGTTTGAGACAGTGCAGAGGACATGTCTAGCTCTGAACCACAGATGCCCAGATGCAAGTAGGGGATTGTATTGGTGCTTGGTCAAAGTGAGAGGAGGTGACTGTAGTGTCCTATCTGCAGTTCTTGCTAGTGTCACAAAAGTCCCCAGCCAGCCTTCCATTAAAGTGAGGGATCTACTGGGTCTCATTTTCTCCTCTCATAGGTACCTAGGCTTTGCCAGGGACCTGTAGTGTACAGAGTTTTCCACCCTCAGAGGTGTGTTAAAGGTCCAAGAAGAGCCTTTCAAGTCCCTAGATAGCTCCTGGGCTTCCCTGGTGGCTCAGATGGTAAAGAATCCACCTACAATGCAGGAGACCTGGGTTCGATCCTACAGTTGAGAAGATCCTCTGAGGAGGGCATGGCAACCCACTCCAGTATTCTTGCCTGGAGAATCCCCATGGACAGAGATGTCTGGTGGGCTACGTCCATGGCATGGCAAAGAGTCAGACACGACTAAGCAACTAAGCACAGCACAGATAGCTCCCTCCCTCTTGTTCCTCAGAAAGGCCTAGAGTCCACAGAAAGGGGCACACTTCCGCTCAGACTGAGCAGTGGGTGGGGCCAAATGAGGGGAGCTGCACTGAGGGAGGGAGCTCTGCTGGACTCCTCAAGGGGTGGCTGGGGAGTCCAACAAAGCAGGACCCTCCATCAAGCCCATGTGAATGCAGCAGGCAGGTAAAGCTGCAGGAGATATTTGTGTGAGGGCCAAAGGTTCACCTTGACTCCCGTGGCCCATGCCAAGGCAAGCTTGGCCCATGGAAGCTGGCTCTGCAGGGCCTGTCCTGAGCTGTGGCACGCCTAGCACAGCCCCTCACTGCCAGGAGAGCCTAGACCAAGTCTGATGGTCACCAGTCAGAGGTGTCTGCAGCAGACAATGACAACGGCCCATAAGGCTGGGTATTTTCAGTAAATTTGAAGTTGGAGGATTTGGCTGCTTTTCTAGCTCTCTCACACACACCCAAACGGCTGTTTCTCTACTACAATAATTGCTCCCCCGACCTATGGCACAGAACCGCGCCCCCGCCCCCTGCCCCCCGCCACACACACACACCACACCACATCACACCATGGTTATCGCTATTTTTAAACCAGAGGTTGGAGAGAAAAGCGCGGCCAGTACCCTCCAAGGGGACAGGAGGCGAGGCTGGGCGGGGGAGGGGGAGCAGGGACAGGAGAGAGGCCCGGGGGCGAGGGGGAGTTTGACAAAGCGGCCTTGCAGCTCTAACCCAAGGACTAGCTTGAGCTGCTGCCCTAACCCAAGGTACTGCGAGAGATGGGTTGCCAGCCTCTCTGTCCGCGGGGGCGGGCGCCAGATGCGCCCGGAAGCCTAGGAGCAGGGGGCGCGGCTGGTTGGGGCCTCAAGGCCGAGGTTCCAAAGGGAAGTGAGCAGCCCACAGGCCCAACTGAGCTCCTCGAGGGAGGAGACAAAGTAGATACCCCAACCCACGCCAATGCAACTACCCGTCGGGCCCAGGCCAGCGCGTAGGCTTCGTCCCTAGAGGAGAGGGAAAGGCAGGAGATGCGCCGGGAAGGGGAGGGTCGGCAGCCGGGTCGCTGTGATGAGCGATACTCGTCTAACACAGCTGTTCCAGCTAATGTGCTACAACAAAGCTGTAGAGCTCCGGGCCTACAAAAGCACCGCTGGGGGTGCTGGTTGGCTTCTCCCCTCACGAGACCACAGGGCAGCACGTGCGGGTTGCGTCCCCTTCCTCCCCCGAGAGCCCCAAGGCATGGCCCAGGATAGTCCGCTGGCCTGCCTTCCTTTTTCCACCTCTAGCCGCGGTCTCTAGCGCTCAGAGGACATGGCTCTGACCCTCACCAGAAAGTCCTTAAAGCTGGTTCCAAAGGGGAGCGCAGAGCGGTCCGGACGCCGACCGGCCCAGCCCTTAGAGCTCCTTTCCAGGCGGCCAGAGTGGAGCACGCGAGACTGCACCGTATGGCGGGCAGGCGGAGGCTCCTGCTGCGCGCAATGCTTACCCGGCCCGGTCCGGTTTCCAGCCCGGTTTTTGTCTCTTGCGCCGCCCTGGCTGGAGCTGGAGCCTTGGCTGCTACGGCTGAGAGCGTCGCCACCGCCGCCCCTGCCGCCGCCGTGGCTCCAGTCACCTCCAGCACCAGCTCCCCTTCCCCAGGCTCTGGACTGCTCCCCCATACCCCTCCCCCGCCCCGGACTTCACAGCCACAGGGTGGGGCATTGGCTTCCTGATTGGCAGGCGTGTGGTCCAATCACCACGGTGAGAAGGCGTTTCCTGACTCGCCCACTGTTTTCCTTGGTGTGTTTCTCTTTAAATGCAAATAAGCGCGGGCGTGGTGTTGGCTGGGGGCGGAGAGGCTCCAGAACCCCTAGCGGGGACTCCTCAGTCCCCCACCCTCTCACGCCCGGTGGGTAGCTGCTTGGCGACACCGTAAGCTCCAGGGGCTGGTCCCGTCAGTATGGAGCTCTCTGGAGCCCGGTTTCGCTTTTGCAGGCGCTTTTATTTCCGTGGCCGAGGTGCAATCGGGCCGCGGCGCGCTGGCCGCCACCGGTAGTTTATTCCAGAGAGGCCAGCTGGGACAGGCGGGGTGGAGAGGTTGGGGTTCCTGGGGGACTACAACGCACCCTCTGCACTTTGCTGCCCCACCCTTAGGCATAGAATCAGGGCCCGGGCGCCTGCCCCGGAGCCGCTCAGAGGGACCCACCTGCCAGGAAAGTCAATTGCAGCTCCAGCGTCCCAGCTTCCTCCACCTTTTCGGCACACTGGAGGCTTAACATAGAGTCCAGCTTCTACCAGTTACTGAAAAGTCTGTTGCTGCCGAGAGAAGAGAAAGTGCTTCCCCAAGGTCACCTATCCTGCTAGTAACTGGGGCAGATTTGGAATTCAGGACCCGGGCTCCCAGTCCAGGGCTGCTTTCACTTTTCTTCTTTGTAAAGACCTGTTTCCGTGATTGACTCTCACCCTAATTTCCCACTTTTTATGGAACTTGAGGAGATCCCCAAAGTCTCTAGTGGCCCTCTCAGCCCTTTGATGTTCAGCTAGGCTTTGTGCAGTTCCCTATCCCTGAAAAACCTGGGTATTGAGAGAAAAATCTTGTCTGGGCTCAGACTGGAGGTCAAAGTTGAAGGTGGAATGAGGAGGCCTGTAGTAGTCCTGCTGCTGATGTGTCTGGGATGTGGTAGGGGGCCAGCCTGAACTTGGGTCTCTAGCCTGAGGGCATTAAATGGCATTGGTGGCTGTCAGGGCCAGGTGAACTGAGGCAGCAAAGAATCCAGTTCTACCACTAGCTCAAGAGTATCCAGAAGGCCCAGCCCTAAAACTCTGTGAATGTCTAAAAAGCAGGGGAGCGGGGCGAGGAGGGGTGGAAGTGATACAGTTGAGGAGGGGGGAGGGATTAGAGAAGGATGCCTGCCATTTTTTGCATTGCAGGAGGAGTGCTCTCTGTTGTTCTATTGGGTTCTATCTGCCTTGAAAAGATCCAGCTGCTAAACTGGTAAGAGGAGGACTACTGCCCCTGTGTGTGTGGACCAAAGGAAGTTACACAGTTGCTAGGGCTGGAATCTGCTCCAGCTCTGCCTCAGACTTGCTGTATGACCTTAGTCAGTCCGTTTTCTCTTGTGGGTCAGACCATTACACCATCTCCACAAGGAGGGTGTAAAACTGGTCAAGCATATAGAGTCTTCCAACTCTGACAGTTCAACTCAATTTTTTTATAATATTACATGATTTTCCATGACATTCTATACTTTGTCAACAAACATCAGTATTTTAACATCATAGCTCCTCTCCTCATCTTAGGTCCAAATAAATGTCAGAGAGAATGGGACTGCGGCTGTCTCATTGTGCAACTTTGTTGGGCGAGTGCCTTCTTCTCCCTAGCCTCAGTTTCCCATTTAGATGGCTGGACTGTAATGTTTCCCTGGAGCTGTGATTTCCTGTTTTGTAAAGCCCTGATTCTCATTTATTGGACCTGATTTGGAGGTGTCTTTTTTCCCAGTACCTCCTTCATAAACTTCTTCACTGCCTCATGCCTCTGGTTGCCTGCCACCTGTTCCCATTTCACCCAGAACCTTGATTCTCTGGAGTAGACCAAAGATTACAATTTGGAGGAGACAGTTTCTAAATCTAGAGTCCAGGGAAACATGAGGCCAGGATAGTTTCAGCTGTGGGAGCAGGAAGATGAGATGTACAGAGTAGTAAAGTGGTAGGCTTGAAATAACACTGATGTGAGGGGCACTGATGCACTGCTCCTGTCAGAGGAGCTAGTCCTCAATATCCTGTACCCAGCTACCAACAATATTCCACAGCAGTCAGATTTGGGACTGATAAATATTTGACATTGGGCTGGGCCCAAAAGAAATAGGGATTGCAGAAAATGAAAATAATTTTTGACCTGATAAAGAGGTCCCAGATGGGTGGACTTCTTCTTGGTGCTGATATTTCTAAGTCTCAGGTGAAGATTGTATATATGCACGTTAAGGTAGAAGGGATGTTGTGGGGGATGGCACAGCTCCTTGTTTGTATAGCCCACTTCTCCCCAGGAACAATGTATGGCACAAACTTATACCTCAAACTGCTTTCTCGAAGAGAGTGCCCTCCAGGCCCCCGTTATACATGCTGACACACAATCAACTTGTTTGGTCACTACAGGGGCTGGTGGTGGAGAGCAAGAATATGTCCTTAAGTTTCTTCACCTACAAAGTGGAGATAATCTCTCTGCTACTCAATACCTTGTTCCTCTGGTGAAAAACCCATGAGAACAGATGTGCAGGCTGTTTAGAGGCAACTCTATAAACATAGACTGATTCACATGACTACAGTGCTCATTTCTTTCTTCCCCAAATGTTCCATGGGCACCTCCTCTATGACAGGCCTGGTCATAAGCTTTGGGAGAAGTGGGTACAGTGATAACATTCTGGGAGAAGGGGGAAATTGGGGATAGAGTTCTGAGAGGAGCTGAAAGGCAGACTAGAGGTCTAGCAAAGGTGGTCTGGAGCACTGCAGATGAAAAGATTCCTTCTCTCCAGGGGGAGAGGGAGGGTCATTAAAGATTCATGGAGGATGGCCTTGATGGTTATGTCAAGTTAAACAAGTTAGAAAGGTAGGTGTGGGAAAATTAGCAAGATGGTGCCAGTCAGGCTCTCTCACCCCATGCTCTCATGCCTTCTTGCCCCATGTTCTGTAAACAATGACTTTGCACAGTTATGTAACAGCTGAGATCACTTAGAGCACTGCACATGTGCATAACAAGGTACTCATTTGGTTACAGCTACTTTGTGCAGTACCCCTGTACGAGCTTCACCATGAAAGCCCTGGCTGCTACTTCTTTGGGGTTACACTGGGGCAACATCATGGTTATGTTATATGAGATTATGTTATGGCTCTGTTATAGCTACATTATGGTTATGTTGTAGCTGCTGCTATGGCTGCCGCATCAGCCAGGAGAGAGACTGTGTTATGGCTGCCATGCCAGCCAGGAAAAAATAAAAGAAAATGAAGTCACTCAGTCGTGTCCGACTCTCTGCGACCCCATGGACTGTAGCCTACCAGGTTCCTCCGTCCAAGGGATTTTCCAGGCAAGAATACTGGAGTGGGTTGCCATTTCCTTTTCCAGGAGATCTTCCGAACCCAGGGATTAAAGCCGGGTCTCCTGCATTGTAGGCAGACGCCTTACCGTCTGAGCCGCCAGGGAAGTCAGGGAAGAGTAAATGTGTCTGCAATTCCTACAGTTCCTTGGGTCTCTTTCCAGCCTCTTAACTCGAGCCTTGCTTACCCTGGGTTCAGCAAACAGCACACACAGTGTGAACAGTGAGACAGTTGGTGCCATGAGCAGGATTGGCTCATGGGTGATTTCCAGGATAATTCATGCTGATGAATATTCTTAAGTACCTCTGCCTCCAATTTCCTTATCCCACAGTGAGCCACAGCTTACCCCTGCCTCAGCTGGAGACTCTCCAAGACACACAGGTAAGTCTGGTCCAGGCTCCCATGATGTCATGATTTTGCCCTGGGTCCTGGTGAGCCCTAGACCTTGTGTGCACTCTCCAAGAGTAGAATTTCTATTTCCCCCAGTTCTGTGGAGCTCCTGCACTCAACCTCTCCTGGCCTTCAAAGCCAAATGCTCTAGGGGCCCCTCCCCTCAATGCCAAGCCCCCAGGGTGGGGAGCCTAATATGAGGCTCTGAACTCTCACTCCTGTGGGAGAACTTCTGTGATACAATTGATATCTAGTTTATGGGTTGCCCACCTGGGGAATTAATTATATTGCAAGTGTTCTCCCCACCGCCCCCCCCCCCATCTCATTGGGTTTCTTCTTTATGTCTTTGGATGTAGAATGTCTTTTCTAGTAGGTTCCAGTCTTTTTATAGATGGTTGTTCAGCAGTTAGTTGTGATTTGGTGTGCTCATTAGAGGGAGTGAACTTAAGGTCCTTTTCCACCATTTTATCTCTCCCACCCAGAGATTCTTTTTGATTGAGCACAGACACACCAAATTTCCCAGAGAAGGGGGTCTCTTTCATACTTATACCCTCTGTGCCCAAAAGAGAGTTTAGCACAGACTTAGTGCTAATCATGTGTTTGCTGAACATAGTCAAACAAGGCATCTTTAGGTCTATTATTGAGCTTAATTGCCAATACCCACCATTAAAATATGATTTTATCACTCTCATCTGCACCAGACCATGTGTTTGGTGCCACATCCATGGTGATAAACTATACACAGTTTACGGCCTCAGGGCAGCCAGTGTAGTGGAGGAGGCACACAGCCAATCTAATGCCCTGTAGTATCTGACTTGGACAAGGCACTTGAGGTTACCATCTGCTAAACTGAAGAATATAGGAATAGGATTAGAGGATGTAATGATTCTGTTTAGGACAGCCTGAGTTTGATTTATTTTAAAGTTTCCCTTCTGGGAACTTTGCACTTGCTGTTTGGAGTGCCCCTAATGTTTGTCCTCTGAATATTGACATAGTTTGTGCCTCATTTTCTTCAGGTATCTTTCAAGTGTCACCTTATTAGTGAAACTTTCCCTGGATACTTGAAATATAAAATAGAAAATCCCCATTCCTACCTCCTTCATTCTCTAATCCATTAATTGTCCTTTTATTCTTACCCACGGAATTTATCACTTCCTGGTATATTATTTTTATAGTCATTTGAAATTATTTATTTTTATTTGGAGGATCATTACTTTACAATATTTTGTTGACTTCTGCTATATACCAACATGAATCAGCCATAGGTATATGTATGTCCTTTCCCTCTTGAAGCTCCCTTCCACCTCCCACCCCATCCTACCGCTCTAAGTTATTGTCTATTTCTCATCATGCTAATGAAAGCTCCGTGAGGGCTGACAGACAAGTAACAAAATACATAAGTAAAGTATATTTTATGTGAGGTGGCAATAAATGACATGAAGAAAAATAGAGCAGGAAAGGGGTACAAGGAGTATTGGTGGGATAATACTGCTTTAAAAAGGGCAGTTCAGGTAGCATTTATTGAAAAGGTGAAAGTCAAGCAAGATCCAAGGGAACTGAGGGAGCAAACTATGAGAATATGTGGAAGAGAAGCGGTGCAGGCAGAAGGAACAACAACTAAAAAGATCCTAAGGTGGGAACATGTTGGAATGTTAGAGGAACAACAAGGAAGCCAGTATAGCTAGAGCAGAGTGAGTATGGGGAAAAGTGGTAGAAGAGGGTGTCAGAGAGGACATGGGAGGTAGATGGCATATGACTTTGTACATTATTTAAAGACTAAACTTTGCAGATTTTTTAAATAATTTATTTTATTTTATTTTTTACTTTACAATACTGTATTGGTTTTGCCATACATTGACATGAATCCGCCACAGGTGTACATGAGTTCCATCGCAGCACTGTGTGTAATAGCCAGGACATGGAAGCAACCTAGATGTCCATCAGCAGAAGAATGGATAAGAAAGCTGTGGTCCATATGCACAATGGAGTATTATTCAGCCACTACAAAGAATACATTTGAGTCAGTTTTAATGAGGTGGATGAAATTGGAGCTTTGCAGATTTTGAGCTGAGAAGGTGACATGGTCTTAGTAAAATGGCTAGGGAGTTGTAGCATCAAGGAAGGAAGCATTGAGACCAAATGGAGGCCCCTACAGGGATCCAGCTGAGAGGTAACGGTGGCTCAGACCAGAGGAAAAGCAGCAGACATGCTGAGAAGTAACTGAGTTCTAGATGTATTTGGAATATAGAACTGGCCAGACTTGATGATGAAGGGTGTGAGAGAAGAATAAGGAATAGGAGCTTACAAAACTATGAGAGGAGGGGACTGGCAAAGTGAGACCAGAGCCAGGAGATCTGACTCTCCCAGAAATCATATAAAAGATGGTATTCAGTTCAGTACAGTTCAGTCGCTCAGTCGTGTCCAACTCTTTGCGACCCCATGCTGCAGCATGTCAGGCCTCCCTGTCCATCACCAACTCCCAGAGTTCACTCAAACTCACATCCATTGAGTCGGTGATGCCATCCAGCCATCTCATCCTCTGTCGTCCCCTTCTCCTCCTGCCCCCAATCCCTCCCAGCATCAAAGTCTTTTCCAATGAGTCAACTCTTCGCATGAGGTGGCCAAAGAACTGGAGTTTCAGCTTTAGCATCATTCCTTCCAAACAATACCCAGGGCTGATCTCCTTCAGAATGGACTGGTTGGATCTCCTTGCAGTCCAAGGGACTCTCAAGAGTCTTCTCCAACACCACAGTTCAAAAGCAGCAATTCTTTGGTGCTCAGCCTTCTTCACAGTCCAACTCTCATATCCATACATGACTACTGGAAAAACCATAGCCTTGACAAACTATTGTCTCTGCTTTCCAATATGCTATCTAGGTTGGTCATAACTTTTATTCCAAGGAGTAAGCGTCTGTTAATTTCATGGCTGCAGTCACCATCTGCAGTGATTTTGGAGCCCAAAAAAATAAAGTCTGACACTGTTTCTACTGTTTCCCATCTATTTCCCATGAAGTGATGGGACCGGATGCCATGATCTTCGTTTTCTGAATGTTGAGCTTTAAGCCAACTTTTTCACTCTCCTCTTTCATTTTCATCATCAGGCTTTTTATTTCCTCTTCACTTTCTGCCATAAGGGTGGTGTCATTTGCATATCTGAGGTTATTGATATTTCTCCTGGCAATCTTGTTTCCAGCTTGTGTTCTTCTAGCCCAGCATTTCTCATGATGTACTCTGCATATAAGTTAAATAAGCAGGGTGACAATATACAGCCTTGCCGTACTCCTTTTCCTATTTGGAACCAATCTGTTGTTCCATGTCCAGTTCTAACTGTTGCTTCCTGACCTGCATATAGGTTTCTCAAGAGGCAGGTCAAATGGTCTGGTATTCCCATCCCTTTCAGAATTTTCCACAGTTTATTCTGATCCACACAGTCAAAGGCTTTGGGATAGTCAATAAAGCAGAAATAGATGTTTTTTCTGAAACTCTCTCCCTTTTTCAGTGATCCAGCAGATATTGGCAATTTGATCTCTGGTTCCTCTGCCTTTTCTAAAACCAGCTTGAACATCAGGAAGTTCATTCTTCATGTATTGCTGAAGCCTGGCTTGGAGAATTTTGAGCATTACTTTACTAGCATGTGAGATGAGTGCAATTGTGCAGTAGTTTGAGCATTCTTTGGCATTGCCTTTCTTTGGGATTGGAATGAAAACTGACCTTTTCCAGTCCTGTGGCTACTGCTGAGTATTCCAAGTTTGCTGGCATATTGAGTGCAGCAATTTCACAGCCTCATCTTTCAGGATTTGGAATAGCTCAACTGGATTCCATCACCTCCATTAGCTTTGTTCATAGTGATGCTTTCTAAGGCCCACTTGACTTCTCATTCCAGGATGTCTGGCTCTAGGTGAGTGGTCACAGCATCTTGATTATCTTGCACATGAAGATCTTTTTTGTACAGTTCTCCTGTGTATTCTTGCCACCTCTTAATATCTTCTGCTTCTGTTAGGTCCATATCATTTCTGTCCTTTATTGAGCTGATCTTTGCATGAAATGTTCCCCTGGTATCTCTAATTTTCTTGAAGAGATCTCTAGTCTTTTCCACTCTGTTGTTTTCCTCTATTTCTTTACATTGATCACTGAGGAAGGCTTTCTTATTTCTTCTTGCTATTCTTTGGAACTCTGCATTCATATGCTTATATCTTTCCTTTTCTCCTTTGCTTTTTGCTTCTCTTCTTTTTACAGCTATTTGTAAGGCCTCCCCAGACAGCCATTTTACTTTTTTGCATTTCTTTTCCATGGGGATGGTCTTGATCCCTGTCTCCTGTACAATGTCATGGAACTCCATCCATAGTTCATCAAGCACTCTATCAGATCTAGTCCCTTAAATCTATTTCTACCAAGAATGTATTTGTCAGATGCCCAGAGGCACAGAAAGATAAAAGTAGTAAAGATGTCATTGGGTATGGATCTGAGTAGTCACTGGTGATGTGGGCAAGGCCAGTTTGGAGCAGGTGTAAGGGTGTATGCCAGACTGCAATGGAATGTCAAGAGTTTGGTCTGAAATAAAAGGTAGAATATATGCAGTGTCCTTGCTCTAGAAGTGTGACTGCAAAGAGATGGTAGCTAAAGGGGGCCCTGAGTTTCAGGTTTCTTTTTATAAAAGAGTATGAGCTTGCTTATAAGCTGAGGAAGAAAAACCAATCAAGGTGAAGATATAGGAAACAGGATAATTGATGAGTGGGAGGCCCTGGATGAGGTTGAGGATGGGATCCAGAGCCCCTGGAGATACACTTGGCTTGGAAGAAAGACTAAGACAAGAGGGAAGGCTATGTAGATGCAATAGAATGTGTTGTTATAGAAAGTTGATGATAGCACATCTATGACCTCTACCTGTTCTGGTAAGTGGGAGGCAAAGTCCCTCAAGTGAGAGGTAGCTGGGGAGATTCGAGGAAACCTGCTATTACTGGACAAAGTTTGAAATAGTTACTGCAGAGAATGTGAAAGCAGATAAAGACCTTTTAAAATTTCTTCTATAGTGTACATCAAACCAGGCTTAGAAGAAGACAATGGCTTGATCCAAAGTTAGTGTGTTATTAGGTGAGAGATTGAAATTATTGAATGAACACAGGATAAAATATAGTCAAGGAAGGAAGTGAAGACAGGAGAGAGGAGCAAATAGAGAGAAGGTAGGGGATAATATGATGTCGGAAACACAGAAACTTCTGAAGTGAACAATGCAAAGAAATAGAGGAAAACAACAGAAAGGAAAAGATGAGAAATCTCTTCAAGAAAACTAGAGATACCAAAGGAACATTTCATGCAAAGATGGACTCAATAAAGGAGAGAAATGGTATGGACATAACAGAAGCAGAAGATATTAAGAAGAGGTGGGAAGAATACACAGAAAAACTACAAAAAAAGATCTTAATGACTCAGATAATCACAGTGATGTTATTACTGCTGTTGCCCCTACCATAGTTTGGCCTCAGGCCAAACTACAGAAAGGGAACACTGCCATTCAGTTCAGTTCAGTCGCTCAGTCATGTCCGACTCTTCGCAACCCCATGAATCGCAGCACGCGAGGCCTCCCTGTCCATCACCAACTCCCGGAGTTCACTCAGATTCACGTCCATCAAGTCAGTGATGCCATCCAGCGATCTCATCCTTGGTCATCCCCTTCTCCTCCTGCCCCCAATCCCTCCCAGCATCAAAGTCTTTTACAATGAGTCAACTCATCGCATGAGGTGGCCAAAGTACTGGAGTTTCAGCTTTAGCATCATTCCTTCCAAAGAACACCCAGGGCTGGTCTTCTTCAGAATGGACTGGTTGGATCTCCTTGCAGTCCAAGGGACTCTCAAGAGTCTTCTCCAACACCACAGTTCAAAAGCATCAATTCTTCGGCGCTCAGACTTCTTCACAGTCCAACTCTCACGTTCATACATGACTACTGGAAAAACCATAGCCTTGACTAGATGGACTTTAGTCAGCAAAGTAATGTCTCTGCTTTTGAATATTCTATTTAGGTTGATCATAACTTTTCTTCCAAGGAGTAAGTGTCTTTTAATGTCATGGCTGCCGTCACCATCTTCAGTGATTTTGGAGCCCCCCAAAATAAATTCTGACACTGTTTCCACTGTTTCCCCATCTATTTTCCATGACGTGATGGGACCAGATGCCATGATCTTTGGTTTCTGAATGTTGACCTTTAAGACAACTTTTTCACTCTCCTCTTTCACTTTCATCAAGAGGCTTTTTAGTTTCTCTTCACTTTTTGCCATAAGGGTGGTGTCATCTGCATATCTGAGGTTATTGATATTTCTCCGGCAATCTTGATTCCGGCTCGTGCTTCTTCCAGTCCAGCATTTCCCATGATGTACTCTGCATATAAGTTAAATAAGCAGGGTGACAATATACAGCCTGATGTACACCTTTTCCTATTTGGACCCAGTCTGTTGTTCCATGTCCAGTTCAAACTGTTGCTTCCTGACCTGCATACAGATTTCTCAAGAGGCAGGTCAGGTGGTCTGGTATTCCCATCTCTTTCAGAATTTTCCACAGTTTATTGTGATCCACACAGTCAAAGGCTTTGGCATAGTCAATAAAGCAGAAATAGATGTTTTTCTGGAACTCTCTTGCTTTCTCTGTGATCCAGCAGATGTTGGCAATTTGATCTCTGGTTCTTCTGCCTTTTCTAAAACCAGTTTGAACATCAGGAACTTCACGGTTCACGTGTTGCTGAAGCCTGGCTTGGAGAATTTTGAGCATTACTTTACTAGCATGTGAGATGAGTGCAATTGTGCAGTAGTTTGAGCACTCTTTGGCCTTGCCTTTCTTTGGGATTGGAATGAAAACTGACCTTTTCCAGTCCTGTGGCCACTGCTGAGTTTTCCAAATTTGCTGGCATATTGAGCTCAGCACTTCATAGCATCATCTTTCAGGATTTGAAATAGCTCAACTGGAATTCCATCACCTCCACTAGCTTTGCTTCTAGTGATGCTTTCTAAGGCCCACTTGACTTCATATTCCAGGATGTCTGGCTCTAGATGAGTGATCACACCATCGTTATTATCCGGGTAGTGAAGATCATTTTTGTGCAGTTCTCCTGTGTATTCTTGCCACCTCTTCTTAATATCTTCTGCTTCTGTTAGGTCCATACCATTTCTGTCCTTTATCGAGCCCATCTTTGCACGAAATGTTGCCTTGGTATCTCTAATTTTCTTGAAGAGATCTCTAGTCTTTCCCACTCTGTTCCTTTTCCTCTATTTCTTTGCATTGATCACTGAAGAAGGCTTTCTTACCTCTTCTTGCTATTCTTTGGAACTCTGCATTCATATGCTTATATCTTTCCTTTTCTCCTTTGCTTTTTGCTTCTCTTCTTTTCACAGCTGTTTGTAAGGCCTCCCCAGACAGCAATTTTGCTTTTTGCATTTCTTTTCCATGGGGATGATCTTGATCCCTGTCTCCTGTACAGTGTCACGAACTTCATTCCATAGTTCATCAGGCACTCTATCTATCAGATCTAGGCCCTTAAATCTATTTCTTGCTTCCACTGTATAATCATAAGGGATTTGATTTAGGTCATACCTGAATGGTCTAGCGGTTTTCCCTACTTTCTTCAGTTTATGTCTGAATTTGGTAATAAGGAGTTCATGATCTGAGCCACAGTCAGCTCCTGGTCTTGTTTTTACTCACTGTATAGAGCGTCTCCATCTTTGGCTGCAAAGAATATAATCAGTCTGATTTTGCTGTTGACCATCTGGTGATGTCCATGTGTAGAGTCTTCTCTTGTGTTGTTGGAAGAGGGTGTTTGCTATGACCAGTGCATTTTCTTGGCAAAACTCTAGTAGTCTTTGCCCTGCTTCATTCCACATTCCAAGGCCAAATTTGTCTATTTTTCTAGGTGTTCCTTGACTTCTTACTTTTGCATTCCAGTCCACTATAATGAAAAGGACATCTTTTTTAGGTGTAGGTTCTAAAAGGTCTTGTAAGTCTTCATAGAACTGTTCAACTTCAGCTTCTTCAGCGTTACTGGTTGGGACATAGACTTGGATTACTGTGATATTGAATGGTTTGCCTTGGAGACGAACAGAGGTCATTCTGTCATTTTTGAGATTGCATCCAAGTACTGCATTTCAGACTCTTTTGTTGACCATGATGGCTACTCCATTTCTTCTGAGGGATTCCTGCCCACAGTAGTAGATATAATGGTCATCTGAGTTAAATTCACCCATTCCAGTCCATTTTAGTTCACTTATTCCTAGAATGTCGATGTTCACTCTTGCCATCTGTTGTTTGACCACTTCCAATTTGCCTTGATTCAGGGACCTGACATTCCATGTTCCTATTCAATATTGCTCTTTACAGCATCAGACCTTGCTTCTATCACCAGTCACATCCACAGCTGGGTACTGTTTTTGCTTTGGCTCCATCCCTTCATTCTTTCTGGAGTTATTTCTCCACTGATCTCCAATAGCATATTGGGCCCCTACTGACCTGGGGAGTTCCTCTTTCACTATCCTATCATTTTTGCCTTTTCATACTGTTCATGGGGTTCTCGAGGCAAAAATACTGAAATGGTTTGCCATTCCCTTCTCCAGTGGACCACATTCTGTGAGACCTCTCCACCATGACCCACCTGTCTTGGGTTGACCTGTGGGCATGGCTTAGTTTCATTGAGTTAGACAAGGCTGTGGTCCTAGTGTTATTAGACTGACTAGTTTTCTGTGAGTATTGTTTCAGTGTGTCTGCCTTCTGATGCCCTCTTGCAACACCTACCATCTTACTTGGGTTTCTCTTACCTTGGGCGCGGGATATCTCTTCATGGCTGCTCCAGCAAAGCGCAGCTGCTGCTCCTTACCTTGGATGAGGGGTGTCTCCTCACCGCTGCCCTTCTTGACCTTCAACGTGGGATGGCTCCTCTAGGCCCACCTGCCCCTGCACAGCCACCACTCCTTGGGTGTGGGGTTGCTCCTCCTGGCTGTTGCCCCTGGCCTCCAGCGTGGGCTTGCTCCTCCAGGCCGCCACCCCTGGCCTCGGGTTCTGCCCCTGGCCTTGAATGCGGGGTGCCTCCTCTCAGGTGCCGCTCCTGACTTGGATGTGGGGTAGCTCCTCTCAGCCATTCCTGCACCATCATAGCCTGGTGCTCTAGGCCGCTGCCCCTGACCTCGGACTTGGGGTAGCTCCTCTTGGCTGTGCTTAGTGTGCCAGCCGCAGCCACCTGCGCTTAGTGCGCACTGCCATCAGTTCAGTTCAGTCGCTCAGTCATGTCCAGCTCTTTGTGACCCCATGAATCGCAGCATGCCAGGCCTCCCTGTCCATCACCAACTCCCAGAGTTCACTCAGAGTCACGTCCATTGAGTCAGTGATGCCATCCAGCCATCTCATCCTCTATCGTCCCCTTCTCCTCCTGCCCCCAATCCCTCCCAGTATCAGAGTCTTTTCCAATGAGTCAACTCTTCTCATGAGGTGGCCAAACTACTGGAGTTTCAGCTTTAGCATCATTCCTTCCAAAGAACACCCAGGGCTGATCTTCAGAATGGACTGGTTGGATCTCCTTGCAGTCCAAGGGACTCTCAAGAGTCTTCTCCAACACCACAGTTCAAAGCATCAATTCTTCAGCGCTCAGCCTTCTTCACAGTCCAACTCTGACATCCATACATGACCACAGGAAAAACCATAGCCTCGACTAGACGGACCTTAGTCGGCAAAGTAATGTCTCTGCTTCTGAATATACTATGTAGGTTAGTCGTAACTTTCCTTCCAAGAAGTAAGCGTCTTTTAATTTCATGGCTGCAATCACCATCTGCAGTGATTTTGGAGCCCCCCAAAATAAAGTCTGACACTGTTTCCACTATTTCCCATCTATTTCCCATGAAGTGATGGGGCCGGATGCCATGATCTTCGTTTTCTGAATGTTGAGCTTTAAGCCAACTTTTTCACTCTCCACTTTCACTTTCATCAAGAGGCTTTTTAGTTTCTCTTCACTTTCTGCCATAAGGGTGGTGTCATACCCATCAGCAAAAAATGGATTAGAGATTTACTGAGCATAGCTTTGCCACCAGAGAAAGACCCAGTTTCCCCCACAACCAGTCCCTCCCAGCAGGAAGCTTCCAAAAGCTTCTTATCATCATCCATCAGAGGGCTGACAGAATGAAAAATGCAATCACAGAAAAATAACCAAACAGATCACATGGATCACAGCCTTGTGTAACTCAGTGAAACCATGAGTCATGCCATGAAGGGCCACCCAAAACAGATGGGTCATGGTGGAGAGTTCTGAGAAACATGGTTCCCTGGAGGAGGGAATAACAAACCACTTCAGCATTCTTGCCTTAAGAACCCCATGAACAGTATGAAAATGCAAAAAGATGTGAGCAAAGGCATAGAAGTGGGGGAAAGCAGGGTAGTTTGGGTAACCAATTGAGTCTGGTTTGAATTCAGTATGTTTCAACAAGAGCTAGGCAGAGGACTAGATTGGAGAGGGCCCTGAAAATCCTGGGTCTTTTCATGTTGAAGATTTTGGTCCTTAGGATGGGGCATGCATACTCATGGGAATGACTTATTGAATGTATAGAGAGCATATTTCCTGATTTCCCAGGGAAAATCTGGAATAATTATATTTTTTATTAAAATAAAATTGACATACAAAATTGTACTAATTCCAAGTATTTAGCATAATGATTTGATATTTGTATATATTGTGAAATAATCATCACAAATCTAGTTAACATCTGTCACCATACATAGTTACAATATTCTTTCTTGTGATGAGAAATTTTAAGATCTACTCTCTTACAGCTTTCAGACAAGCAATACAGTATTGAGCATATTCACCATGTTGTATATCTCAATGAATTATCTATTTTATAACTGGAAGTTTGTACTTTTTGACATCCTTCACTCATTTTGCCCACTTCCAACCCCTGCCTCTGGCAACCACCAATCTCTTCTCTTTGCCTATAAGCTCATTTTTTTTAAATTAGATTTCATATATAAGTGAAATCACATATAAGTGAAATCATATACTATTTGTCTTTCTCTGTCTGACTTGTTCACTTGGCATAATGCCCTCCAGGTCCATCCATGTTGTTGCAAATGAAAAGATTTCACAATTTTCTATGTCAAAATAATATGCCAGTATGTGTGTGTTTGTGTGTGTGTGTGACATTTTCTTTACCCATTCATTCACTGATGAACACTTCGGTTGCTTCCATATCTTGGGTAATTTTAAATAATAGTGCAGTGAACATGAGTTTGCACATATTTAGTATCTTTGTTTTCTTTAGATAAATACACATAAGCAGGATTGCTGGATCATATGGTAGTTCTATTTTTAATTTTGAGGCACCTCCATACTGTTTTACATAGTGGCTTTTACGTTTACATTCCCAACTGTTCATAAGGGTTCCATTTTTTCCACATCCTTGCTAGCACTTGTTATTTCTTATCTTTTTGATAATAGCCATTTTAACAGGGGTGAGGTCATATCTCATTGTAGTTTTAATTTGCATTTCCCTGATGATTAGTGATATTGAAGACTTTTTCATGTACCTGTTGGACATCTGTATCTTCTTCAAAACAAAGGTTGATTCAGGTACTCTACCCATTTTTTAATCAGGTTATTTGTTTCTTTTGATGTTGAGTTGTATGGGTTCTCTTTATATGTTGTATTAACTCTTTATAGTATATATTGTTTGCAAGTATCTCCTCCCATTTGGTAAGTTACTTTTTCATTTTGTTGATAGTTTCCTTTGCTGTGCAGACGCTTTCAGTTTGGTGTAATCCCACTTGTTTATTTTTGCTTTTGTTGCCCTTGTTTTATTGTCAAATTCCAAACTAAGACTGATGTCAAGGAGCTTATCACCTCTGTTTTCTTCTAGGAGTTTTGGTTTCAGGTCTTATGTTCAAGGCTTTAATCCATTGTGAGTTAATTTTTTTGTATGGTATAAAATAGTGGTCCAGTTTAATTTTTTGTTGCATGTGCCTATCCAGTTTTCCCAACATCATCTGTTAAAGAGAGACTGTCCTTTCCTAATTGTATATTTTGGGTGTTTTGTCATAAATTAATTGACCATATATGCTTGGGATTTTTCTGGAAGCATTAATTTATATACTATCTTATGGATCCAGAGCATTTGACTGCTTATAAAACATTTGCACATTTATAATTTCATTTATTTCTAGAATAGCTCTGAGGTAGGCAGAACAATTTTTCTACAGATGTGGAAACTAAGCCCCAGAGAAGGGAAGAAATATGTCTAAGGCCATACAGTGAGCCAGAACTAGAACTCATGAGGTTTCTCATTGCCCAAGACAGGGATTTTCATATGATACCATGTTCTGCCTCATGAATGAGTAAGAGCATTGGGGAAGAGGTGGTCAAGCCCTGATTTCATATCATAGGCCTGGGCAGTGTGTGTACAGGGCTCTCTCTTACTGAGAATGGTGGCAAACCGTTAGTTGTCAGAGGCCTCAGCCCTGGCCCTCATGATACAGTTGGCACTCAGGAGTGATGCAGCAAAGGCAGGGAAAGGTGGCTGGGCCTATAGGAGGAACAGAGCTCTTCTCACTTTTCTATTTTTGCTGGTATTTTCCAAACCCTAAAGGGGCTTCATTGTTCTAGCCACAGGGAAACCCTGCTCTTCCATGTATAAGCCATCTTCTTATTTTTAAAGACATCTTCTGGATGAGATGCAAGATGAACAACCATCTGTTTCATCCTGGTACCATCTGAGCTAGTCACAGATGACATTAGCTTCCAGACACTAGTCTACTTGCTAGCTCCTACTTAGCCAGTCTATTGCCAGCACAAGATGCCTCCTCCCAGTAGAAAAGTGGAGCATGGGCTGATGGCAGTATCTATTCAAGTGACCCCTCCAGTGCCTTCAGCTGCAGTACCTTCACTTCCTTGACCCTCACAACACCATCTTCCCTCCATTTTACCACCTGTTACTAGGCTTCACCTAGAAATGCAGAACCTCCATTCTAGCCATATTTTGTGCTTGTAGATGTGATATTCCTAGAACATTATGGTTTGACCCCAGAGAATCTCCCATTCTTTCATGCAAAAAAATATTCATTCAGATCTACTCCGTGGCAGAAACTTCAAGGACCTGAAAGAAGCAGAAGAGATTAAGACAAGATGCCAAGAATACACACAAAAAATTATACAAGAAAGTTCTTAATGACCGGGATAACCATGATGGTGTGGTCACTCACCTAGAGACAGACATCCTGGAGTGTGAAGTCAAGTGGGCCTTAGGAAGCATCACTACAATGCTACTGAAGGTGGTGAAATTCCAGCTAAGCTATTTCAAATCCTAAAAGATGATGCTGTTAAAGTGCTGCGCTCAATATGCCAGAAAATTTGGGAAACTCAGCAGTGGCCACAGGACTGGAAAGGTCAGTTTACATTCCAATCCAAAGAAGGGCAATGCCAAAGAATGTTCAAACTGCATTTACTGCTTACTAGTAAGTAACTATAGTTACTAGCAACTAAACAACAACAAATTCTATGGCTGGCTCTGTGTTTTCAGTTCAGTTCAGTTGCTCAGTCATGTCTGACTCTTTGCAAGCCCATGGATTGCAGAACACCATGATTCCCTGTCCCTCACCATCTCCTAGAGCTTGCTCAAACTCATGTCCATTGAGTCAGTAATGCATCCAACCATCTCATCCTCTGTTGTCCCCGTCTCCTCCTGCCTTCAATCTTTCCCAGTATCAGGGTCTTTTCCAATGAGTCAGCTCTTCCCATTGTTTCATGTGTGGTTCTAAGTATTGCTTACTGACTTGCATACAGGTTTCTCAGGAGGCAGGTAAGGTGGTCTGGTATCCCCATCACTAAGAATTTTCCACAGTTTATTGTGATCCACATAGTCAAAGGCTTTGGCATAGTTAATAAAGCACAAATAGATGTTTTCCTGGAACTCTCTTGCTTTTTCTATGATCTAACCGATGTTGGCAATTTGGTCTCTGGTTTCTCTGCCTTTTCCAAATACAGCTTATATATCTGGAAGTTCTTGGTTCATGTATTGTTGAAGCCTAGCTTGCAGGATTTTGAGCATGACCTTTCTAGCAATTGAAATGAGTACAATTATGCCAATGTTTGAACATTCTTTGGCATTGTCCTTCTTTGGATTAGAAAATGATTTATGCCAGCATGCTACGGCTCTGAGGACTGTTGTAGTCAGTGTCCTTGACCTCTCAGCAGGCTACTGTCGACCCATGTCTCCGCCAGACTCCTGGACATTCACAGGCAAGTCTGGTTCAGTCTCTTGTGGAGTCATGGCTCCTTTCTCCTGGGTCCTGGTGCACACAAGGTTTCGTTTGTTCCCTCCAAGAATCTGGTTCCCAGGCCTGTGGAATTTCTGTAATCAAATGCCACTGGCCTTCAAATTCCCTGGGGGTTCTTAGGCCCTCTGCTGAATCCCCAGGTTGGGAAATCTGTTGTAGAACTTTCACAACTGTGCGAGAACTTCTTTGGTATAATTGTTCTCCAGTTTGTGGGTCATCTGTTCAGCAGCTCTAGTTCAGTTCAGTTCGGTCACTCTGTCACGTCCGATTCTTTGTGACCTCATGAAATGCAGCATGCCAGGCCTCCCTGTCCATCACCAACTCCCGGAGTTCACTCAAACTCAGATCCATCAAGTCGGTGATGCCATCCAGTCATCTTATCCTCTGTCGTCCCCTTCTCCTCCTGCCCCCAATCCCTCCCAGCATCAGAATCTTTTCCAATGAGTCAACTCTTCACATGAGGTGGCCAAAGTATTGGTTTTAGCTTTAGCATCAGTCCTTCCAATGAAAACCCAGGACTGATTTCCTTTAGAATGGACTGGTTGGATCTCCTTGCAGTCCAAGGGACTCTCAAGACTCTTTTCAAACACCACAGTTCAAAAGGATCAATTCTTTGGTGCTCAGCTTTCTTCACAGTCCAACTCTTGATTCCAGCCTGTGCTTCCTCCAGCCCAGCATTTCTCATGATGTACTCTGCATATAAGTTAAATAAGCAGGGTGACAATATACAGCCTTGATGTACTCCTTTTCCTATTTGGAACCAGTCTGTTGTTCCATATCCAGTTCTAACTGTTGCTTCTTGACCTGCATATAGGTTTCTCAAGAGGCAGGTCAGGTGGTCTGGTATTCCCATTTCTTTCAGAATTTTCCACAGTTTATTGTGATCCACACAGTCAAAGGCTTTGGCAACATCAGGAAGTTCACAGTTCACATATTGCTGAAGCCTGGCTTGGAGAATTTTGAGCATTACTTTACTAGCATGTGAGATGAGTGCAATTGTGCAGTAGTTTGGGCATTCTTTGGCCTTGCCTTTCTTTGGGATTGGAATGAAAACTGACCTTTTCCAGTCCTGTGGCCACTGCTAAGTTTTCCAAATTTGCTGGCATATTGAGTGCAGCACTTTCGCAGCATCATCTTTCAGGATTTGAAATAGCTCCACTGGAATTCCATCACCTCCACTAGCTTTGTTCGTAGTGATGCTTTCTAAGGCCCACTTGACTTCACATTCCAGGATGTCTAGCTTTAGGTGAGTGATCACACCATCATGATTATCTTGGTCATGAAGATCTTTTTTGTATAGTTCTTCTGTGTATTCTTGCCACCTCTTCTTAATATCTTCTGCTTCTGTTAGGTCCATACCATTTCTGTCCTTTATCAAGCCCATCTTTGCATGAAATGGCAACCTTCTCCAAGAGGACTTATGCCACACACTGTGCCTCCCAGGGCTATTGCTGCCAGAGCCCCTGTCCCCGTGGCAGGCCACTGTTGGCCCATGCCTCTACAGGAGACAGTCAAACACTCAAAGGCAGGTCTGGCTCAGTCTCTTGTGGAGGTCACTGCTCCTTTCTCTGGGTCCTGGTGTGCATGAGGTTTTGTTTGTGCCTTCCAAGCATCTCTGGTGGGCATGAGATTTGCTTTTAAACATGTTGCACCCCTTCTACCAACTTGTTGGGCTTCTCCTTTGTCCTTGGATACGGAATATCTTTCTTTTGTGGGGTCCAACATTTTCCTGTCAATAGTTGTTCAGGAGCTAGTTGTGATTTTGGTGAACAGTATGAAAAGGTAAAAATATGTGACACTGAAAAATGAACTTCCCAGGTTGTTAGGTGACCAATATGCTACTGCAGAAGAGCAGAAAATAGCTCCAGAAGGAATGAAGAGGCTGAACCAAAGTGGAAACAATGCCCAATTGTGGATGTGTCTGGTGGTGAATGTAAATTCCAATGCTGTAAGAACAATATTGCATAGGAACCTGGAATGCTAGGTTCATGAATCAAGGTAAATTGGAAGTGGCCAAACAGTAGATGGCAAGAATGAACATCGGCATTTTAGGAATCAGTGAACTAAAATGGACCGGAATGGGTGAGTTTAATTCAGATCACCATTATATCTACAACTGTGGTCAAGAGTCCCTTAGAAGAAATGGAGTAGCCCTCATAGTCAACAAAAAATCCAAGATGCAGTACTTGAATGCAATCTCAAAATGCCAAAATGATCTCAGTTTGATTCTATGGCAAACCACTCAATATCACAGTAATCCAAATCTATGCCCCAACAACTAATGCCAAAGAAACTTAAGTTGAACAGTTCTATGAAGACCTACAATACCTTCTAGAACCAATGCCAAAAAAGATGCCCTTTTCATCATAGGGGTCTGGAATGCAGGAAGTGAAGAGATACCTGGAGTAACAGGTAACTTGGCTTTGGAGTACAAAATGAAACAGGGCAAAGGCTAACAGAGTTTTGCCAAGAGAAGGCACTGGTCATAGCAAACACCCTCTTCCAACAACACAAGAGATGAATCTACACATGGACATTATCAGATGGTCAATATCAAAATCAGATTCTATTCTTTGCAGCCAAAGATGGAGAAGCTCTATACAGTCAGCAAAAATAAGACTGGGAGCTGACTGTGGCTCAGATCATGAACTCCTTATTGCCAAATTCAGACTTAAATTAAAAAAAGTAGGGAAAACCACTAGGCCATTCAGGTATGATATAAATCAAATCTCTTACAATTACACAGTGGAAGTGACAAATAGATTCAAGGGATAAGATCTGATAGAGTGCCTGAAGAACTATGGATGGAGGTTTGTAACATTGTACAGGAGGTGGTGATCAAAACCATCCCCAAGAAAAAGATGCAAAAAGGAAAATTGGTTGTCTGACAAGGGCTTACAGAGAGCTGAGAGAAGAAGAGAGGCTAAAGGCAAAGGAGAAAAGGAAAGATATACCCATCTGAATGCAGAGTTCCAAAGAATAGCAAGGATAGATAAGAAAACCTTCCTAAGTGAACAGTGCAAAGAAACAGTAGAAAGACTAGAGATCTCTTCAGGACAACTAGATATACCAAGGAAATATTTCTTGCAAAGATGGGCACAATAAAGGAGAGAAATGGTATGAACCTAACAGAACCAGAGGATACTAAGATGTGACAAGACTACACAGAAGAGCTATACAATAAAGATCTTAATGACCCAGATAACCACAATGGTGTGATCATTCACCTAGAATCAGACATGTTGGAGTGGGAAGTCAATTGGGCCTTAGGAAGCATCACTACAAACATCTAGCAGAGGTGATGAAACTCCAGCTGAGCTACTTCAAGTCCTAAAAGGTAATGCTATTAAAGTGCTACACTCAATATGCCAGTAAACATGGAAAACTCAGCAGTGACCACAGGACTGAAAAAGGTCAGTTTTTATTCCAACCCCAAAGAAGGGCAATGTCAAAGAATGTTCAAATATCCACATCATTGCACTCATTTCAGTTCAGTTCAGTTGCTCAGTCGTGTCTGACTCTTTGCAACCCCATGAACCGCAGCACGCCAGGCCTCCCTGTCCATCACCAACTCCCCGAGTCCACCCAAACCCATGTCCATTGTGTCAGTGATGCCATCCAACCATCTCATCCTCTGTCATCCCCGTCTCCTCCTGCCCTCAATCTTTCCCAGCATCAGGGTCTTTTCAAATGAGTCAGTGCTCTAGATCAGGTGGCCAAAGTATTGGAGTTTCAGCTTCAACATCAGTCCTTCCAATGAACACCCAGGACTGATCTCCTTTAGGATGGATTGGTTGGATCCCCTTGCAGTCCAAGGGAATCTCAAGGGTCCTCTCCAATGCCACAGTTCAAAAGCATCAATTCTTTGGCACTCAGCTTTCCTTATAGTCCAACTCTCACATCCATACATGACTACTGGAAAAACCATAGCCTTGACTAGATTGACCTTTGTTGGCAAAGTGATATCTCTGCTTTTTAATATGCTGTCTAGGTTGGTCATAACTTTCCTTCCAAGGAGAAAGCGTCTTTTAATTTCATGGCTGCAATCACCATCTGCAGTGATTTTGGAGCCCAGAAAAATAAAGTCAGCCGCTACTTCCACTGTTTCCCCATCTATTTGCCATGAAGTGATGGGACCGGATGCCATGATCTTAGTTTTCTGAATGTTGAGCACTCATTTCACATGCTAGCAAAATAATGCTCAAAATTCTCCAAGCTAGGCTTCACAGTATGTGAACCATGAATTTCCAGATGTTCAAGCTGGATTTAGGAAAGGCAGAGGAACAAGAGATCAAATTGCCAACATCCATTGGAACATAGAACAAGCAAGGGAATTTCAGAAAACAACATTTAGTTCTGCTTCATTGACTATGCTAAGGCCTTTAAGTGTGTGGATCCCAACAAATGGTGGAAAAATCTTAGAGATGGGAATATGAGACCACCTCACCTGCCTCCTGCAAAACCTGTATGCAGGTCAAGAAGCAACAGTTAGAACCAGACATGGAACAACAGACTGGTTCCAAATTGGGAATGGAGTAGTCAAGGCTGTATATTGTCACCCTGTTTATTTAACTTACATGCAGAGTATATCATGCGAAATGTTTGACTGAATGAAGCACAAGCTGGAATCAAGATTGCCAGGAGAAATATATAAATGACTTCAGATATGCAGATGACACCACCCTTATGACAGATAGTGAGGAGGAACTAATGAGGCTCTGGATAAATATGAAAGAGTAAAAAAGCTGGCTTAAATCTCAACATTCAAACAACTAAGATTATGGCATCCAGTCCCATCACTTCATGCAAACAGATGGGGAAACAATGGAAACGCTGACAGACTTTATTTTCTTGGCCTCTAAAAATCACTGCCAGTGGTGACTGAAGCCAGGAAATTAAAAGACACTTGCTCCTTGGATGAAAATCTATGACAAACTTAGACAGCATATTAAAAAGCACAGATATTTCTTTTCTGTGGTCCATCTAGTCAAAGCTATGTAGCTTTTTCAATAGTCTTGTGTGGATGTAAGAGTTGGTTTATAAAGAAAGCTGAGCACCAAAGAATTGATGCTTTTGAACTGTGGTGTTGGAGAAGACTCTTGAGAGTCCCTTGGAATGAATGAAGATCAAACCAGTCAATCCTATAGGAAATCAATCCTGAGTTTTCATTGGAGGAACTGATGCTGAGGCTGAAGCTCCCATACTTTGGCCACCTGATGCGAAGAGCCAACTCATTGGAAACGACCCTGATGATGAGAAAGATTGAAGACAGGAGGAAAAGTGAATGACAGAGGATAAGATGGTTAGATGGCATCACTGATTCAATGGACATGAGTTTGAGCACTCCCAGAGATGGTAAAAGCCAGGGAAGCCTGGCTTGCTATAGTCCATTGTGTCATAAAGATACAACTGAGTGACTGAACAGCAACAATGTCTTTGCTCACTGATTTTTGCCCACTAATACCTCTTTTTTTTTTTTTTTTTGCTCTCTACCAATTACATTTTTCACCATTCAAGGCCAAGATCAAACACCACCTATTCCACTATCCTTTGCTTCAAATTAGTAGCTGAAGGAGAACTCTCTGGTTTCTGCAGACAGTGGACCATTTGCAATTTGGATCTTGTCTTTGGTAGCCACCTTTCTGAATAAAGGAAAATAATTTTCCTACTGCAGGAAAGAATGCAGACTTGTTAGTGTCATGTGCAGAGTAGAGCCAGCCCTTGGCTCATGGCAATTCCAGTATAGAAGGGAGGGTAGGACACAGGGAGAGAAGAAAGGAAAATAAATGTTAGAAGGAGAGAGGGAGAGAAGGGTTAAAGTTTGGCTTTCTTGGAAGCTGTATTCCCACTGGTCTAGCTTATAGTCAAGATCTAACTGGGAAAACAAAGTACCTGGAAACTGGTGATTGTAATGGGGGATAGGAAGGAAGCTAGATTATCATCTAGGGGCAGTGCCAACAAGAGACTAAAGGCCAAGAGTGAGTTTTCATTCCAGGCACCTCCTTCTCATATCTCCTAGGGAAAGTTGCCTCAGAAGATTCATCATCAGAATTTGAGATGATCCATTTTAACTCCTGGTCTCTTGTCTGGATGGGAAAGAGACCAAGGTACCAGGCCTTAAAGTTGTTTCTGTCCATAGAAGCACAGGCAAGTAGAAGAACAATAGCTCAGGGATCTGGAGAGCTGAGCTACCAATAACATGGGCACTTAATTTTGAAAGGTTCTCAATCTGCTTATCTTGGAAATAGGGCATAGTTTCAGCCTTTCTTCTCTGTCAAGGATTTGATGTGCTCCTACATTCTCATCAAGTGCAAGTCTTCTGGCATGCCAAGAGTATCCACACGTTTACAAAGGTCAACCAGAGAATCTGTATTCTAGGTGGCACAGGAGAGGCTACTCTGGGCAGGCCCCATTTGAAGGATGTATTTTCCCAGGGTCTTAAAGTATTGGGCTGGCCAAAAAATTCATTCAGGTTTTTCCATAATATCTTATAGAAAAACCTAAATGAATTTTGTGGCCAACCCAATAGATGGGGCTGCTGAACTTGACTCCAAATCTCCTAAACCTTGACTAAGCGGATGGGAAACAGAGCAAGGAGTGAGGTCCCAGATAACTCACCCAT